>NW_026901434.1:2105000-2768616 GCF_033783945.1 Neopsephotus bourkii | reverse complement strand
TGAGCAGTTTCACTGTAAAATGAAGAGACCTACAGACCTCTAAATGTAAAGTAATTAGTTGCTAGTCCACTGATATCAAAGGAACTAAGGCCTGCATGCTGAGGAGTTAACTCATAGCTTCAGATTAAACTTTTTCATCCATCTTAAGGAAGTTCTGGCTTAAAGGCTTAAGTCTTTGGAGAACGCTGTGCTATTGAGAAGACACTTTGCTAGCAGCAGGAACTTGACTATAGTAACAGCACTACTTTTCTAATATTCCTCACCAGATTTTCTTGCCTGTTTTTCAGGTAGGTCCTATTTTGAAGATGGCTGTCCTGGGTTTCGCAGTAGCAGTCATTTTTTCTCCTTCTTGGTAGCTGGTGCAGTGCTGTGTTTTTAACTTTCGGCCTAGGAATGGTGCTGATAGCACCGATGCTTTTAGTTACTGCTCAAATGCTTGGTCTGGCCAAGCACTTTCTGAGCCTCATGCTCTTCCAGGGAGGAGGGAAAGCCGGGAGGAAGCAGGGACAGGACACCTGACCCAAACTAACCAAACGGGTATTCCATATCACAGCACATCATGCCCAGGATGTAACTAAGAGTTACCCGAAAGGATTAGGGCACTGTGGGGTTGGACTAGGTATCAGATGGTGCTCAGTCGGGCTGGGTGGGGCGAGTTATCGGTCAGCTGGTGATGGGGTGTTGTATTCTCTTCCCTTGTTATTTCCTTTATCATTACTATTATTGGTGGTAGCAGCAGTGATTTGTGTTATACCTCAGTTACTAAACTGTTCTTATCTCAAGCCGTGGGAGTTGCATTCTTTTCGATTCTCCTCTCCGTCCCTCCGGGAGTAGGGGGAGGGCAAGAAGTGGGGGAGTGAGTGAATGAGCTGCCTGACTGGTTTTAAACCATGACAATGGCACAGCTTCTGCCTGTACGGAATGGGATCTCACTGGACATCATTTTTTAGAGCTGTTATACTAAAAATGAATGCTAGAAGAAAGCTACAAGAAAATAAACACAAACAATTCAGAAGCTCTAGATTCATGCTTCAAGTGATGAAAGCCTGGGTTCAGGGAAGGCTATGACAACTCTGCATTGTGATCAGCAGATCCAGAATTTCAAGTACAGTGTTTGGGGGTTTAAAAGCTTGCCTGGTTAGACAGATGATGAAGTGAGAAGCAGAAGTTACTGCTTTCCTCCAGACCGAGGGAATCAGGGTCATGGAAGACAGTGTAGAAACAAAGAGATAGTACTGGTAAGGTAGGACACTTGAATGATTTTATGATTTATATTCTCCTCCTTATCTGTAACAATATCCATTCTCTGAAGATGAAACAGGAAACATATAGCTGCTGCATATATATTTATTTTCACTTTGTTCTAGATTTCAGAACAGTGCCAAGGTCCATGGGAATAATAACCTAAGGCAGCAGAAAGAAAAAGACGTGGTTGCACTCAATGTGCAAAGTGTTCTCCTTGCAGCCCTGTCTGAAAGCAAACAGAATCCTTCTGCTGAGCAGAAAATGCATCACAGCTGCCAGCAACTTGAGACTGGTACAAGTACAGGTTCCTTGTTACACTCTGGAATCCAATGTGCCATTAATTTGTTACCTGCTCTTTGACCTTATTGATACGACATGCACCTTTACATTTTATACTTTGCATAGTTGGCTAAGAAGGGGTGCTGAAAACACAAAACTGCCTGCCTCAAGTCTCTGGCAAACACAGAATAAAGCATTGTAGTAAATCTAACAAAACCCAGGAAAATAATTTAGAAGCCTAACTTCTTCCTGTTGGAGAAGAGATAATACTTCCTTTTTGAGGGCATGGCTTGAGGACCTGTGCATGTTAAACACTTTAATACAGACATGATTAGGCTCCAAGAAAGGAAGTCACCTTGATGGTTAGTTCAAAACACTGGCTCCTATGTTTTGACACATAGACTCCCAACAATCTAAGGCAATTGATGGCAAATTGAATTTACAGTACAGTTGAAAAAACTTATTGTTCCTTTTGTGTGCAGTTAGGTTGTATATTAAAATAATGACAGCCTATGATTAGATACATACAACAGATTAACTGAGTGTTACCAACACCAGTCTTGTGAATAACACGTTGTGAAGGACACCCTCCAGAAAAGCCTAGTGCTGTTCCCAGCACAGTGCTCCTCACAGCACAGCATGCAGGACCACATTCCTAACAAAACTATCAGGGCTTATACAAGCTTGCTTTGAAACCAGGGTAAATCACACATTTATTCCAAAACTCTTATAAGTAAGTACATTCATGCAAAGTCTGACTATTGTGTCTCAGTACAGAATCCCAAGTCTAAAAATACACATGCTGAGAATATTGGAACTTTCCTTCCTTCGTTTCCCAAGACACATGTGATGCTCACAAGGCTGTTTTAAACCTTTAACTCTTGGAAACCTTTTAGAAATGCTTTGATAAATGAAGAACTTCAGGTATATCTTGAAGACCATGATATACTTACTGAGTTCCAAGTCTAGTTTTAGTTCTAAAGATATTGCAGTGGCTGGAAAGTGGTAAATGATTTTTTATTAGCCATAGACAAAAATCAAATTTGTGTCTCAATCTCCATCAATCTTAGTATGACTCCGATACACTGATCCTGTTTTATTGGCTAGACTAATGAACACTGGAGTCAGTTCCTTTGTCCTCAGTTGGTTAAAAAAGTTATTCATGTCCAACTCTCAGTATTTCAAAGCTAATAGTCTGATTTCTGCCACCATATTGATTCCTGAGAGAATTCCTCTAATATTTTCTTTCTTATTCTCTCTTAACAGGTATTTCTTTGCATAGAACACAAATGAATAAATTGCTAAAGTTTCACTACTGCAGCATCATTCAGCCTGTTTTTGCTAAAGCTGGGCATGCACCATTTCCCTGGTTTTCCATCTCCTGGAACTCAGCTAGAGGTTGGGACTTACAAGAAACAATAACATCAAAGAGAGGAAAATCACTATCCTCAGCCTCCTCACCTGCAACATAAGCCACTGAAAGCTGTCTACTAGAACCCACCTTACTTCATATTCAAGGAGCAGGTTCTGTTACATCATCAGTCACTGAAATTCATTAGAAGAGCAGTAGCTTATAGTAAAGGAAATGGTAACTTCTCAGTCACTGTGACTCAAGCCCTTTACTCAAAGGTAATTTGTTATGAAGCTCTTTCCACAAAGGCTCTGTTTGTGATCATGTATATCAGCCTGGATGAAGATCCTCTCCTTTACAGGGTATTTACTTCAGGAGCATAAATGATGATGTGTTAATTCTCCCTGTGGGCTTCCAATCAGACACTACTTCACAAAATACTCGAAATAATGAATGCAGTAGCTGAGGAAAAAAAAAAAAAAGAAAGACTAAAACCACCACTCATCCCTTCCTCCAGTAATGGATATTACATGACCATCAGTTTACCAACAGATCACAACTTTCCCAAACTAGTTTCTCTA
Source organism: Neopsephotus bourkii (assembly GCF_033783945.1). Taxonomy (NCBI): domain Eukaryota; kingdom Metazoa; phylum Chordata; class Aves; order Psittaciformes; family Psittacidae; genus Neopsephotus; species Neopsephotus bourkii. The sequence continues at coordinate 2,765,160 of NW_026901434.1, read as the reverse complement.
ATTTTTATTATTTGAGGAACCATTTTTCAAAACCATTATGATGTGAGATTGTAACTGATTTGCAAGCATCAATTTGGGATATTTAAATTGGAGTTGCAAAGTTTTACAAAGCTCATGTGTTCTGAGACAGAAGTTGGATACAAGTTCAAGAGACTTATATAGAGTGATTATAAACAATGATTATGGGATGCTGTCCATGCACAAAGATAAGGGTAATAATTAATAATGCTTGTGGGATGTCATCCAAACACAAGAGTTTTATATTAAACTAAAGAAAAGCCTAAATATATGCTCAAGAAAATCAACCTAAGAAACTTGCCTTTTCTCCTTTTTCCCCTGCCTTTGGGATGACATTTAGCACTCAATTTCTTGCGCAGAGAAAGTAAAGCGTAAGGAAAATTCAAAGCACCCAGACCATCTATTTTTCTTTCTTTTTTTTTTTTTTTTACTTAAAAAAAAGAAGTTAATGAAAAATATTCTTCCCTCCACATACATCCAATTTAACAAATACCACTTTTATCCATAGCTAAAAATAATCACCCTAAAAATACCTGTAAGTGTTAGATTTGCTTCCAGTAGAGATTCTGGTGGCCATTTCTTAATACCTGCTCATTTCATTAGCTCTCTCCATACCAACTCAGCATGCTTTGAATGTCCAAAACTAATGTTCTTTAACAATTTATTATGGAAGACCACACACATATATTCAATTACTTGCTGTAGAGAGTTACAGGTTTCCTTACTTTGGGAACGTCTTTATTTTCTTGCGAAACACTGTCTTGCCTCCCTTTCATACAGTACTAGGATCTTGACAATAGACCAAGGCAGTCATCAGAAATGTTTTTCAATAAAAGGATCTCTGCCCACCCACAGACTAAGGCAACCCAGATTTAGTTTTCCTTTTTGAGCAGTCTTACATTCCAGTAATGCCAATATTTATGAACACTTGAGCGAGAAAGATTTGCCTCAGTTCAAAGGTATTTAGGGCCTGTTACTGATGTTACTTGCCACACAGTAAAACCAGAATAACCTGGCTGAAGAATAGGCATCCTGGGCACTGTTACACTGACAGCAAAGAAACTGGTGGGGTAAGACATTGCTTGTATGTGGTGAGTTCACAACTGAACTTAGTGGCGTGTCTGCACCAAAAGCTGCCCTTGGTTTTGCTGCTGTCACTGACAGCAACACACAATGCTTCAATGGATGCAGGGTCTAGTAACAGACATTTCAGGGTGATGGAGTTTAATGAGACATGGTCTAGAAGAGAAGGGCATGCCAAAAGCTTGTGCTGACCTTTCATGTGTCTCTGTGGATAAGCCATTGAAGACCAACTGGAGTCTTTTGCATCTCCTTAGCCCCTGCACTGTGGTTGCTGAGCTCAGGGCCATCGGGATGCTGGTACAGAGCCAGCTGAAATGGTCCCATCAGGGAACCCACCTGCACCCACGAGACCTGCTCCTGTCTCCTGAGGCTGTGTGCTGGATTCTGAAGGGTTTATAGAGCCCTGGGGATTTACAGCGTGCCGTGCTTCAAACATCAGGCAGGTCTTTGTTCAGAGCAAGGAAAACGAAGAGTGGTACCCAGCAAAATCCCATTGCTATGCCTAATCGTTTTAGAGATAGATCCTACAAACAACCATATCCTCCTTTGTGGTAATTTATGTGCCAATTCTTTACTAGCACCGAAAACACTATTTCTAACCAACCTTTTTTTTTTGCCTTGAAATGTTTAATTATTACAGGATAAATGGTACTAGTGAGGGATTCATGGGGAAAGAGTAATTAGCAGTTTCATCTATCTCAATGAAAGAAAATATTATTATTAATTAATATCCATACAAGGAAGCATAAGGAGTTTTTAAAAATCTACAATAGAGATATCTACAGGGGCCACATTTGCTGAGTGTCTTTTTGACAGGTACCCATTTATTATTTTAACAAGCTGAGACTGTCTACGTCTTCAATCACAGGAGGTCAATCCTTCATTCCTGTCAAATCTTTGATAACTAAAGTGTCTGTATTAATAACTAAAAACTGGAAAGAACAAGCCAAGAGAGCTACAGTAGGAGGTCACATTGCTTGAAACTGCAAAACGGCAGTCAGTTTGCTTTGCATAAGGAAAAGAGTTTATCACTGTATGCCATGGTGGTGATTATTTTAGATATGCTTTGGTACAATTTGGCTATCCACTGGATCTCTGTGGCTAAGGAGCCCTCATTCCTACCACAGCAGCTCACTTCTGTAGCGGAAACTACAGCTACATCTTGTGCAAAGGGAAGGGAGAGATTTGTAAGTGCTCAAATAATACTTGACCCATTGTAAATATTTGACGTGTAAAATAATCACACATCTGACACTTTAAATAATGTAATGAAAAGGGCATCAAAAGTTGCAGGCTCTCTTGGAGGAACTGGTGAATGTTTTACCCAGATTCTTATGTTCTTACGTTGTGTCCCAAGGAAACAGTTTGCAACTGCCCCAGAAAGACTACAAGGCTGGCAAATACATAGATTTTCTATGCCCTTTGTGAGAAATATCCTTTCTTTCAAGAAAATATCACAAAAATTTCCTATTCCCTGGCTGGTTTTGGAGTTAATAGCTTTGACAAAAAAGTTCTGAATGCATAGGGGAGGGCAGAGGCTTGTCATGTACATAGCTCAGGGCCAAATCTGAGACTGTGAGCACATGGAGAGCTTTGAGTACTCAGAGGTTCCTCAAACTGACTTGTCATACCCATCACCCACATGATAACTGAACTGGTCTGAAAAAACTCAACACAGTACACCTGCAAAAGGGAGCAGACACTTTCCATTTCTAGAGCACAGCCTGAGCAGCTCACTCATTCAGACGTCCTCTCCTCCTCCCGTGACACAAACTCATGGCATCAGAAATGGTGTCAACTGATCCTCTTACACTGCATCCAACCTTACAAATTAATGTGAGCCTCCAGCTTAACTGCCAGAGATTTTCCTAAACCCTGTAGATTCTTTCTGCTGCTCCCCTTTTTATCTTTAGAAGCACCACATTTTTCTCATCTATCTAAACAAAATACAAAAGCTATTGGGTTTTCATAACCTCCCTCCAGGGCTGCCCTCAGTATTGGGGTGCACAGAATTAGCTCATTAACATCAACCCTGGCCCAGCTACAGCTGTTGGGGGACTGCAGAGTCCCAGACTTGCTGCTCTCTCAGATGCAGAGGAGAACTGGTGAGCATAAAATATAAAGAATAATCTAATGACCATAGCAATACAGAAAGCTAGGTGTCTCATATGAACTTAAGAAGTCCTCTAGGCTATATGCTTTAACTGTCTAGGAATAAAGAGCTTAAAAGTAGTGGAGGCTTCTTTATTACTCCATTAGTCACCAGCTGGACTGAGTTTAGCAGTGAGTGTATTAGCGAAGTTGATGGTAGCGGTAGGAAGCTCTAAGTCAGCAGACAGACATACATCTCAACAAACTTGGTAAGTACAAATGTGGTTAAAATTAGAAGTGAACCTGAAAAATCCTGAACATACCTGCACAAGGGCAGCCTTAGGTTTTGTTCTTGAGTTGAACCTCTTCTGCCAGGCATTATATGAAAACTGGCTATTTTTACTGTAGTTATAAAGCAATTGCTTATGTCAAGGCTCCAGATTTCTTTCTAATGGCGTTTAAATGTGGCAAGTATTATACAAACACGTAAATGGATACAGTCCTAAGCCTGAATTAATGAAGTGGTGATTTGATATAGAGGGAAAGTTTCTTGCTAAGCATGCCTCAGCCTTACATTAAAAGAGAAGGATAAGCCTGGGTTTGAAGTGAGTGAACAACTTTATACAATCACCCCCATTTCTTTAGCTTACAGATTTGATTTGTGAATCTCCTGAAAGCCTTCCAAATAGTGGTTGATAAAATTTCCCAATTTTGGGGTATACATGAATATTAATTAAAAGGCTCATTGGTCTTCACTGAGGTTATTTTACTAAGTGTAACTCAACACAGAATAGTGATTGTTCCATTGCAGAGGGAAGAAAACAACAGAAAGAAAACGTCCTTGCTCTCACACTGCTCAGAGGATGTTGTCTTTCTCAAGTCTCTCACATTACCTCCTATTCTCATTTTCTTATTTTTGGTTTCTCCTTCGCTTCGCTCCATGGCAGCAAGTAAAACCTAATACCAATGTATTCATTCATCTGAGTACCACACATAAGCTTTTCCAAATCCAGGGCAGGTTACCCTAATTACTCCTGGATTTCTGAGGTGCACAAGTGAGATGGGCTTTCATTACCTCACCTATGCTAAAAGAAGTAGCTAAATCTACATATTATTTCAATGACTGCTCAACACGCAGCACTAACACAGATGAATCCTTGTCAGAAATAATTCAGTTTGCCTGAACAAGGAGCTTCAGCAGGTGACATTACTTTTAAGTCAGCAAATGAAAAATAAACCAACTGATTGCTTTGGGATGAATACAATAGAAGAAAATCCAGTGACTTTTCACCCTATTTTCACTGTTTCTACGAGTATCGACACAAAATTTAGACACGTTATCTTTAAAAAAAACCCCATGTTACCCATAAGAGGAGACTCCAGCTTCTCTTTCAAGTAAATTGGTAGCACAGTATTAATAAAAAATATTCACCAAGCAAAATGGAAATGCTAGCAATGCAGCAGTGCTAAAATTTTATGAGAGTTAGATTATGACTAGGTACATAAAAATGAGCGGGAAATCTGCAGTCGACAAGAGCTCAGTGCATAATTACTTTTCCTCTCTCACCAAATAGCTCCAGGTCAGAAGACTTCATTTAAACAGAAAGACAGTGATGAAAATGCTGACTTGTGGTATACGTGTGCAACTCAAGCAGATTTAACACCACTAAAGAAGACAAAAGAGAAGTGAGACTGTAGGGGTGCTTTATAGAAAAAAAGTGTTTCTCCACAGAGTAATTTTGGTCAGAAGGAACTGCTGGACGTTTCCAGTCTGATCCCCTGCTCAAAGAAAGTCCAGGTAAAACAGGTTATTCAGGGCTGTGTTCAGTCCAGTTTAGGTATCTCCAAGCATGGAGGGACCACAGCCTCACTGGTCCTCTTACTGACCACCTTCATAGGGAAAAAAAATATATATATGGATAGTATTTCCAATGTCCACCTTGTGTTTGTTGCCTCTTGACCTTCTATTGTGCACCTCTGAGAGGAGCCTGGACCCATCTTCTCCATATCCTGCTCAGCAGGAGCTTAGACCACAGTAAACAGCACTGTCCCGCCCCCCTCCCCCCCCCCCACCTCCTGTTCTCTGGGCTGAACATGTGTCTCAGCCTCTCCTCATACCTTGTGTGCTGCAGCCGCCAGTCACCTCGGTAACACTCCACTGGGCTTGTGCTGTTTTGTCAATGTCTTTTTTGTACCCACAACAGCTCCAGATGTACTCTCACAAGTGCCAAACAGGGGAAGGATCACTTCTCTTGACCTGTTGGCTATACTGCTGCTCACACAGCCCTGGATGCTGCTGGCCTCTGAGGCAAGAGTACACTGCTGCCATGTGTCTTGCTTGTCCCTTAGGTCCTTTGACAATATTATAGCTTAATTAAAATGAACTGCTGTTGTCAAAAAGGAAAGCAAGTTCATCATCATTCCAGCTCAAACGGCTGGCTCACTGCTCCCTACATCCAAGACTGGCCCACTGTTCCCTGCGTCTGAGACCTCTAAAGAGAGGCACTTACATTATAGGGATGAATCCATTTTGATGTTTTGTAATATGGGCTTTCTGAGGAATGAACTCTATCTCCCCATTCCCAATCCTTCTTTTTCAGACAGAAAGGAAAGAGATACTATAGTTTCCGTTAGTCTGAGCAGAACATTATTTCAAGTTCCAAACAAACAACTCTCTCCAGTGCACACCTCAGGGTAAGCAAATGCTTAAGTCCAGTCTGATTCAGCAAAGCTTTTAAGTATGTATCTAAATGTCACTGCCTTCAGAATTAAAGTTAAGTGTGTCCTGCTATGCTTTGCTGAATTTTGGCTTCACACTGTAAGAAAAGGGTAATTTGGCTCATTATGTTTTGTGAAAGACACAATGCCCCTGAACATTAAAGTTTATATCTATTTGCATATATGTGTGAAGCATTAGGTTTGGCTCTCAGCTCTGTAGAGATCAAAATACACATAGATCCCTAGAGACTATCAGACAGCAATTACACTGCAAAATGAATTATAGGCAGTCTTCCTCTACATCCCACTATGTCCACCTGCACATTTGCTTGGGTTCCTCTGCTGCCCTTGAACATGCCTTCGTTTTATTTGCTGAATAAAATACTGTTAGATGAGGGCTTATGCAGCAACAACTTCTCTCACAGCAGTGAAATAAAGCTCATTTTTAATAGGAATATATAGGGAAAAAAAAAAAAGAGTAAATATTTTGTCACAGGCTATGCCCGAGTATTTCCAAAGACCTCATTCAGGCTTTTGAAAAGCTTTCTGCAGAGGACAAGCAGAGGGAGGCTGGGGGTGGTGGTCTCTGAATCACATCTTCACATTTCTGGGCAGATTTGATGCCTTTCTGCAGTTCTTGATTTCTGTGAGTGTTATTTTGAAACTGTTACTGCTTGAAGCACTCCTGTCACAGACAGCACGCACCGGGTGTACATTTCCACTCTCACTCACACAAAGTGCTTCTGACGGGAAACACAAGAAAGTCAAGTCAGTTACTCTGCCCCAGTGCCTAATTGAGGAATGCTTCCACACCAGTTCTTTGCATAAGGACTCCTGCATGGCACTCCGATGGGCTCTGACACTTCTTGTCTATCAATGTCAAATAGTTATTTGTGACTTTAATTATAATTACCAGTATTGGCATTGTGATTACATCTGACTGCACTTGGGATGGAAATTTAAGAACAGACTGAAGAAAGAAGATACTTGGCTCCTTTCATCTGTCCTTACAATGTGAAACCCAGTATTTGAAAACTCTGGGCTCAACTGATCACAATGTTTAGCTTAGCTGATTTATTTGAAGTGAATTGTTAGTCTGTGATTGTGATCACAGAAAACTGAAGTAATTTTTTCATCTGCTGAAAAATACTGATCAGGAAAGAAATGTCTGTCTTCCTCAGTCCTGTATCCACATACCAGTTCCAGAGTAACAGGCAATGGCAGCTGAGGAGAGCCAAGGTTTTGAGCCACCTGGAAAGGCAGTCAACAGAACTGTTTTTCCCTGTGTTCTGAACACTTTCCTTGATCCACAGAACTCACACCATGCAGGCACTGAAGGTGACAGACCTGCACGATGACTCCTGGCCATGGGAGCTTCCCACTGGCAGGTCAGTCCAGCAGACTGCTCAGGTAAGTTTAGGAAACTCAGTCTCTGAAAACTAACCTCTTAAGCCAGGTATGGGAAACTTGGGTAAACTAGGCCACCTATTGCTTAACATTATTCTATATAATAAAGTCTAGGAAGGTGTCATTTGTGGTGCTAGTAGCTGTCTCCAATATCTGTTTTTCCTTGACATGTCAGCTCCTATGTCAGAAAGTTCATCACCAGTTGTGTTGCCTTCAAACCATCCAAAGTTACTTCTTGTAAGTATTTCCAAATAGCCCTCAGAACTAAAATCAAACACACAAACCAACCAAATCCCACTGTAGTCTGCTGGTGCCCTGACAGAACTGCATGTCTCTTACTGCACAGATTTTTTTTCTTGCTCCCGTCTATTTCCCCCTTAAGATGCAAATTTAAAGTTCTTTGGGAACAGGAACACTTCCCCCCCCTGCTATTGTACAGTGTCTTGCCAAATGGTACGGTGGTGTTTGATTAGAGCTTTAAGCTACTCGAACATTCAAAAAAAATGGGACTGAAAGTTTGCAGTTCAATCGTTTACAGCAGTTAAATAGATAGTTTTTGAATTCTGCAACAAAAGTTTAAGCCGATATATTTTTAGAGAGAACCTCTGTGAGCTTCTGGTATTGAGAGGTACCTGAAAGTTCATGTGATTGTGATCCTTTACTGTGGTGTTCTGTGTTTATAAAACTTGTGTGCTGTGAGTTCCTTCTAAGGACAAATATCAGAAGATGAACAGGAATGGGGTGATTTGTGATGAATAAATCTCAGAAAGTTCAGAACCCACTCTCGGATGGGATATGCACCACAGCTTCTGAAAAGCTATCTGAAGATGCAGCAAAATTCGTATTTTGTAAAGCAGAGTTTAGGGGACCACATTCTTTCTTGACCAAGGTGAATTTGGTTGTGTCATTCCATAGAAAGCATATCATAATTTAGATTAATGCTCATGACTGAGACAGAAACATTAGGTAATAGTAAGAAAATGAGGGAAGTGAATCTTGGAATCCAAACTAAGATTTTTTTCAAAACAAGTAAAAGCTACAGATAATATAAGGAATATTCAAGTGTTTTATTATTTTATTAAGCGTTTCCTATCTGCCCCAACAAAGGATTTTTCTCAGTTTAAGAAAAAGAATAAAAGAGCTTTGGATTGAACTGCATAATCAGTGAACCAGACAATCCCAAACTGCTCAAGCATATCCGACATCTGCTTGAAGAACTCGAGTGCAAATAGCAGGAGAGAGCTTCCATTACAGTACACAGAGCTGGGCTGGGAGAAGTAGCATTAGAAAGTGTTATTCCCATTTAGTAATTATGCCTTGATTGTTGTTTATATGTTTGCTCCACTGTAGGCTGCTTGCCTTATGGTGGCACTACTGCCAGAGAAAATGCAAAAGTAATTTAGTTTTAAAGGGGAAATGAAAGTTTTAAAGTAGCTTAACATTTCTGTAAAGCTGTAATGATTGGAGATGACTGGATTGAGTCGATAGAGTACTAATTTCAATAGTAACTCATACCTTAATTCTCCTCACAACAAACAACCTCCCCCCCTCCTTTCTGGTACACAATATAAATATTTTTTACACCACAATCAATGGAATCTGGGAGGAAAAAAAATAATCCAAACAAAAACATTTTTATTCCTAAGAGGCTTCATAAAGACCCCATTTCCCCAAACCTCTTATTTACCCCTATGTAAATTACACTGGATCTGTAATGAGATGTATTCACAGACACACTGCTCATGTTCTCTTCCTCTCTTCTAGATTTACCATGCAGTTTCTCCAACAGTATCTGCGATCTCAGAAGAGTTGTGATGGTAAATCTGTTTTAGGCAATGCATTGATAACAGTCAGCACATTAAAACCAGCCAGTATTACCAAGCTACAATTCTGCAGACGACAGTCAGGGACAGCAAATAATCCTGCAGAGGTGGGAACATGCTCTGGCATTGGTTATTCCTTGTATCCTTAGCAAAATGCAGTGGCAAGGTGGAAACTTCCTGAAGGTTTCCCCCCTCAAGATGTTTTTACCTCTGTATCTAGCAAAGACTCGAGCATGTGTGGTGTGGGTACCAGTGCCCAGGCCTGCTGGGTATCTGCCATCCCTCACTCTGTTTTGGTCTAGCTAAGGGGCATTTGCTCACTTCCACAATGCATTACAGTGGTCAGCATTTGGCCCCAGAGAATATTGTGTGATTAATGCATCAGAAAACTTGTCTTAAAATCCTCCTCCCCTCGCTTGCCAGCTTTTTATTCTCAGTTACATTTTCTCTTTGTTCTTTTCTGCAAACTGTAGTGTAAATGTTTTTTGAGTAATTAATGTGTCAAATACCAGACCTGAATTTTCATGGGCAATTAGTGGGCTGAGTAAAGCCAGCAAAATGCATTTCAGTTTTAATAGTGAACTGTGGCTCATTTGCTGTTTTGCAGAAATCTATCCTGAAATTCTGAAAGCTTCATATGCCTGTACACTTTTTATTCCTGTTCCATATACGAAAGCTTGCTCTCCTTTTCTATCTTTCACCACATATAAGATGCTGCTTGTGGTCTATTACAATTTGCATATTGTCCTTCTGCCTCATCGATAACTGATCAGGTTCATATCTGCTTTCTGCTGCTGCCAGGAGAAACATGTTTGTTTCTACAGGACTGAGTAATTCCTCAGACCCCCCCAAACAGCATGTCCCAGAAAAGCGTTGCCTTGTGCTCCCTACACCTGCATAGAAAACACACAACATGCCAGTGTGTCAGGTGCTTCAGCACAGGTTCCTCCCTGAAGAGGCACAGAAGAGGCTTCCAGTGTATAATGGTTTTTACCAGCTCACACAATTCCACATTGTGGCACAGCAGTGAGAAGTGGTAAGCCTGTTTCAGGCACTGCAAGAGCACTGTAAGTAGTCCAGGTGTTAAGTAGAAACCCCATGCTCCTGAAGTCCTGATGAAAGCATGAACCATGCAGTGAAAGGAGAGGAAGCTAAGGCTTGAAAGACTGTCCAGAGAGAAGAGCTAGTGTGCAGTTTCACCAACAGGATATACATTTCCAATAAAATCTAGCAGTGTGGAAACAACCTTGCTTTGATATTACAGGACTATTAGAAAGGCTTTTATGCTCTCCACTGTTTCTGGGGATTTAGCTGTCTGATTAAAAAAATACCTGAATCCAAATCAGTTCAGCTTAGATACAAGCAGTAAAAATGATTAGCAAGGCAAGGAGATGGTTCAGTCCCAAGGACACAGCATAGTAGTTTGACTGGCACAATCATTACGGGTTGGATGTATCATGATTGTATACCCCAAATTTGTGAATAATCTCTTTCTCAGTGTCTGTGTTGACAAGGAACAATGTGAGAGCACTCCTTTGTTAGGTTACCTTCTGTCTAACCTGACCATCCTGATACTTAAGCGTACCAAGCACATCTTTTGGAGGTGCTTAAGGAGCGTGAGAAAAAGGTGAGATTGGGCAAGGCAAGAAGGCACATGCATGCCATAACCTGAGGGGCAGTCTGACATTCCCACCTGAAAGAACTGCCTTTCAAAGGGTTAAGGACAGAAAGTATACACCTAGGCTTTCAGTGTACTGTTCTACTTTTCTAAATACATCATGCCTTTGAAGGAATATATTTTCTATCATTAAAAAGACCATCCCCATCATTGGAATTTACAGTTTAAAGCATATCTAGATAAATTCCTATTAGTACTAAGATACAAATTATCACTGAAACACAGAAATGACTGCAATATCCCATCGATGCCATTGGGCATAAACTGCTTTTGGTAGGTAAAGTAGGACTGTCACACAAAGTTGAGTACATGGGAGGGATAAACACGCAGACCATGCTCTGGCCATCCGTAATGGAGAATACTGAATAGAGAATACCTGATGAAGAGAGTACAATGACTGCTATAGTTTCAGAGGGAGAGAATTAGTCAACAGTCAGTACATAATGTCACATGGGATAACAATTTCTAACTGCAGTTAGTAGCTTCAGGTGAACAGTTTCAGAGAAAATGCAACCACTATATTGCTTTGGAAAGTATCAGGCACCCACCTTAGAGAGCAAAGTCTTCTGGAGGTACCACCACTTTGACTCGCCTGACTCCCTATCACCATCCCAGGTCCTTCCGTGCAGGACAGTGTCACTGTGCTCTTTGCTAACTTAGATGAATCTGTTGCTGCCAGGTGGCTGGTGTTGCAGTGTTGCAAGACTCCTATGTTTTATATACACAGGGATAAACTTCTCCGCATTTCATTGTTCCGTGTGTAGCAGTACAGGTCTGTATACATATTCACATTAAACCCCAGAAGTTCATTATGGAATGGAGAACACCTTTCTCCTCACTTCAGGTACATGATTCAGAAGCCACTCCTTTCTCCCCAAAACCTATACTGTAGGAAACAGCATTACTAATAAGCTTAAGGGAAAATAAAATACATCAAGGAGGATCAAGCAGAGTTGCAGCAAACCCTGCACCAGACACACAGGCAGGTCCCTGCTACAGAGCCAAGAAACAGACAAAGAAAAATGAGTTGTCAATGAGATGATTCTACTGAAGAGACTCCTCCTGGAGCTGGACATCTGGGTGCTTCACATGCCAACTTTAAATCATCAGTCAGTTGGTCTGGGGGAGGGGGCAAACCAGAGGTAAATGTGACATTGCCAGCGCTGGGACGGGTGGGCACCTGCAGCATCAGCCACGTGCTGCACCCACGTGAGGCTGGCTTGCTACCTCAGCCGTCTGCTCAGCGCTGGGGCAGGGGGCCAGAGCAACATCGTGCTCTGGTTAACCTGCTCTAAAAGGCTTTCCAGCTGCTTTTGCCAGTCTAAGTTTGATTTTAAAGCTATAACTCTTGAGTGTTTACCCACTGTTACAGCAGGGCTCTATTTTTTGTTGTTGTTGTTTAACTGCAGGGACCTGAACTAAAGCCTATTTGTATGGGTAACAGGAAAACAATAATAGAACTGATCACTACTACCGACAAATACAAAACCATATCCCAAGATACCATGCCTCTTAAAACAGAGCCAGTTACTGAACCCTATGTCCTTCCATTTCACTGTCTATTTTGGGTTTTGGTATATTTTTAATGTAGTGCTTTTAAAGGACAACATATTTGTGGGCAATTAAGCCAGCCAACTCTATGACCAAACTTTCTGCAGAGAAGCTTGCAGTTGTCTTATTAGTGCACCTTTTTAATCTACAATACGAATTTTTAGCACTTGGTTACATGTAATACTGTATGCAAGAAGCTTCTGGATCACCCCACAGATATCAGCAATGCATATATTTCTCTGGTACAATACCGGGGTCTCAGATTTAAACTCTCCAATCCCACCGCTGAAAGCCAGAAAACAAAGTACAACCTTTAGACATGAAGCAAAATGAAAGGGCACAGTACTTTCTGTTTACAAGGTTCTGTGAATCCATGCAAGAGTTTAAAGATCCTGATAACTGCATCTGGGTGAAAAAAAAAACCCAGAAAATCTACAGCAGGGGAAAAATATCATGGTTAGCATTTCAGCTTTAAGAAAAGTTTAAAATTCTTTCTACAATGGCAGGGGTAAGGATGTCATTCATCTTCAGTTTCAGCAATAAGCCTGAATTTGCTCTCTTTTCAAGCCTTGTTCATCATATGCACCATGCTCAGAGCTTGTGTTTTTCTGTCGTTTACTGATGGTCTTATTATATCCTTATTCATGAGAGAAACACTTTATTCCCCTAGTATTAAAATTGTCTCCTGTGAAAGGGGAGAGGTGTTGAAGTGAGGCATAATTTACAGTTTCAGAATACTGGAATAACTTTGGTTATAAATCTATAGCATTCATGAGTTCTCTACCTAATGACAGGGAGACTTACAACCAGCAAACCAGCAAAAGCCTAGTTAACCTATTCACTTATGTAAGGGAAGTCTGACAAGCACACAACAGGGACAGCCCTGCTGCACATGAAAAATACACGTTGCAGGCAAATTAATAACAGTGGCTTAAAATGGCTGTGGTTGTCTACCTCAATTTCATGCTCCACACAAACCCAGCAATGTAAATTTCCCACTGTCTACAAAAAAGCACTCCAGTCAAATATACACTGGCTATCTCCATGTTCTTCTAATGGAGGTAAGAATAAATCCGAAGCTTTTAAGGTGGCCCTTCAAGCTTCGTTAAGACCAAGTATTACAATATTCGGCATATTCCTCTTAGCCAAGGTTTCCAATGAAATCACTGGGATGCATCTTTTGTTCCACCCCAAGACCCGCAGATGCTCTCTCCCTGTTGCTCAAATCCACATTACAAAGACTTTGAAATCTATTACATTTGCTACAAGGGAGGCAAGTTACCACTGGCAGAACAGGACACTGAAGCCAGCAGTTTCTGCTCCCAAGGTTATCAGCTGTCTTTTCTATGACCTATGTTTCATATGTTTTCATAACCTTTAAGTTTCATTTTTGTTTGAGCTCATAGCTATCAGGCTTCTGGTCAGCTCCAGAACCCTCACAGTTTTCAGCAGTTCATCCTACTGACAAAAATCCCCTGGAAGTTACAAGAACATAGCTGAAAAAAATACCAAAGTGCAGCCCACTGAAAAATATTTCCTGTACATGCACATAAAAACACCAAGACTCTGACAAAAATGTTTGAAGACTTAAATCAGACTTAACCCTCACTTGCACCTTCTATTAAGGCTTAAGCCTAAAACTATGTGCTATTAACTTGGGTTTTGGTTTAAAAATGAGCTAGCAATGGCACTAGTAACCAAGCAACAGTAATTGCTTCTCTGAGATTAAACCACAACATGACATTAAAGCTCTGCTACTGAACTTCCCTACAAAGGTGGAAATTTTTGCAGGCAGAAGTTAATTATGTAGAAGGGCAATTTCAACTAAAGTTGCAAGCATCTCAGAGCTGGATGAAGGCAGGACACAATGAGGTCAGGAGTTCAGTCTACCTGAGTTTTAAATCTAGAGGAGGATTATTGTAGCTTTCAATTTTTAACTGATACATCCAGACTCTCAAAATAATTTCAACTAAATCAAAATAAGTGGCCTCTAAATAAATGCTGTCCAATAATATTATTGGGCTTTACAGACTTTAGCACAGCTGTACTTCTTAGAATTTCACTTTTAAAGTGATGTCACTACCATGAATAAGAACTAGAGGGCATTGTGTATCTTATAACCAAACTAGAGAGTTCAACCTACTCTTTATGAACATTTAAACCTATTTTAAGACAACCAGCATTGCCCTTTATGTTTACAGGTATGAAATGTCTCCTTTGGGCCTAATTACCTCAGTTTGAGAGTACCATTGCTTTACAAAATTTATCCATCTTCTCCTTTTACACATGTAGGTTCTTTCAATTTCTTATATTAAATAAATTAAGAATTAATGATATAAGCAGCTTTCTTATTTGTCAGTTATGCAGATTTTCAGGTATGAAATATTTAAAGCTCTATCTATGTACCAGGACTCTTGACATCAGCTGGAAAATGATAGTGAAATTTCGCAATCCATTCTGGCCTTTGGTTTGATGTAGCTGGGTGGAAAAGACCAGGTATCATCTGGAGCATCAACTAAGTATAAAGAAAGTGAAAAGATGAAGGTGAAAGGAGCACTTCTGACAAACACTGAAGGCAAACTACAATCCTGGAACAGCTAAAAGTTTGTGAAACTTGAACCTACTTTGCCATGGTTTTCCTCCTGAGAGCTGACAATACTGTTAGGGTTTTCTATGGGTCTGTTCTCCACTTGAAAAATGATAATATCATTTCTCATTTCCCTCTATTAGAGAACAGGGTAAAGATACACCTATAGAAATCACAGAAAACACTATGTTATTACAAGTCCTATGAAATCTAAAGTTCCTGAGACAAACAGGTTGGACAGAAAGACGAGACCAAGCTCAAAAGAGCTTAAGAAATGGCCACATCTTAGAAATAAATCAGTTGTTGGTGGTTTCAACACTGGAATTCTAATTGACACCACTATGTCACTGGCAAATCACTGACACTCTAGATGCCACACTCAGTACAGTGAATCAGGTAGGTTTGGGATACACTGAAGGTGTTTGTTTTACATGGATTATGGTCCAAGAGATGGACCCAGAGTCCATACAGTCTCAACAGGCTGAGGCTGTACTGCTCTCTGCTGTGAGGATACCATGAGTTTCACCCAGGTGGCACATGTTTCTTGCTCTGCAGCCACCTTTCATCACTGCCGAGTACAGGAGTGGCTCCTACAGACACACTGAACCATGCCAGGAGTCTGCTGCTGAAACAGTTTCCTCACACCAGAAGGCACAGAAGCATTTTTGTCACTTGCACAGCAGTTGCCATTAAGAAGTCAATGTTTGCCAACATATCAACCCAGTAGGTTTGCAATTATTCCATATGCTTCGAATATGGCATTTCAGTGGTAACCGTCAAGCATCCAAATGCTAATAGTGACTGTTCTCCAAATATCATTATTTTAACTCTTTTCTCAGAGCCAAGAAGGAAATGGACTTCTTGTCCAGCTCCTTCTCAGACCCCCACTGCTTTTCTTTTCTCTTTACAGGGTCAATGATACAACTCTTACCACCTTCCACCACTGAAGCAGTTCCTGTTCATGTCCACTTTTAACAAGACAATAAACACTTTGCTTCTGAAGTATGGGGCAAGAAATTAATGTGTACTCATCCTATTCAGGTGATAGTATATGATGAACAAAAGAGACCTAGAAAACTTGCTTTGCCACGACAGACAGCACATTACACCAAAAGTAAAGCAAGTGTCCAGTATTTCCCAGCTGAATGTAGAAGATTATGTGTTTAGAATGTGTTTAGCCTCACAGAGATGAAACATCTATATTTTATGTATCCAATTCATACCTCCAGACCACAAAGGCTAAGTTTTAACATACTAATACTAGTATTTCAGTATCACAGCTAATTTGAAGATGACGGCTCTGAGAGTTTGAGTTAGAAAGAAATGTGACCAGCAGCAAAAATACACAGCTGAATGCAGTATTGCCTTGTGGCCTTGCAGGGAAGACTGAAGGAAGCCAGTCAAGAGAAAGCTGGAAGCGTGCCTCAGAGCAGCGCAATGGGCGCCAGAACCTGGCACACAGTTTCCAGTCTCTGCTCGCTGTTTGACCTTGGGAGCCTCTCTGCCTCCTTATCCCTGGCAGAAAGGGTTTTATGCATTTTCTAAGCCACTTTAAGAGCTGCATAGGAAAGAGCTGCTGTTATGTAATTCCCATTCACTGAAATAGAAGAAAAATCAAAATAACCATCAATGTCAGATTATAGTTTTATAGCATGACAACACAAATAATGTTTGCTCACTCACTAACACAAACCCATAAATTCTCAGTAGATTAACCTTCCAGAAACCCTTGCCAACTGTTCCTGCCACTACAGCACAATTCAAAATCTCAAGCTGCCAAAGAGCTCTGTGGCTGTTTTCAGAACACAGCAATCAATCACGTGAAGGAAGGGAAGATGAGAGAGCAGATTAAACAGAGATAAAAATGTTAACTTTAGAAGCAAACATCTAACTTTAGTTTTTAATAGTAAGAACCAAATGTAACTCAGAAAACTATAAGAAGCTCCCTCAATGTCTCCTGCTTGTGTAGAGGTTCACTTCAGCTTCATCAGGCTCTTCAGCTCATCACACAAATCTGTGTATACAACTTGTTCTTTGAAGATGTGCAAAAAGTAAATGCGACAGATGACAGCACCCCCTGCACAAGGTTCAGTTCCTGGAAAGACTGGGAGTATAAATCCTCCTGGAAGAGCTTACATTCATGAGTTCTCTGATCCAAACTTCTTGATGCTAGATCTGAACTATACACCTCTGACTGTGTTTACATTACTTAGCTAGCACTGTAGTTGTGCCACAACAAGGTCAACATGAGCTGCAGCTCCTGGCCAAGAACTGGGTAAATTCTGTAGATTAGGCTTCTTGTTCATGCCAGTGGGAATTTTCTGGAGGAATTTCCAGCAAGATTCACCTTGTTGTATTTTATTTCATGAATCTGCTGATTTCATTTTGTATTACATGATCCTATAAATGAAGAAGAATTATAGCCCAATCACTGTGTGTGCATGTGCAAATAAATGCTTTGTATTACCTCTATTATGCCTAAAAATACATGCAGTAGATGCAGACATACAAATACTAGAGTTTGGCTTTCTATTTGTTTTACAGAGAAAATCTGCATATGCATATAAATATACACACATAGGCCTGTTATACACACAGAATATCATTGTACTTTGACTAGTCTTAGGCAACCACATTCCTTTAACTGAAGGTATTTTCTTTCTGAGATATAAATACAGTCTTTTCCTGTTTAAAGCATATATGGGCTCCCCTTAGTTCCATCAAAGTTTTATTTTCCTTTTACCCTAGGGGGAGAATGCATGAATGCTACTGTCATAAAAATTAATGGAAAGGAAAAAGAAAACAAACCAAACCTAAATCCAGCCTGGTCAGACTAATGATGTGGGTGATGTTAAATGAAACCAGAGGAGTAAACATGCAGAGGTGATCAGCATTAAGATGATTTTGCAGCTCCCCAAACCATGGTATAAAGCTTTCACTAGAGATTTGCTGCAGATCCACTCCCCAGATGGGGTGAGGGATGATACCAGAACTGAGGCACACAGCAAGGCAGCTCGAGAGGCAGTGATAAGAGCACTTCTTACACCTTTCAGTATCTAACTTCTTGTTTGTGTGCAAAGTCGAAATTACTTAGAATAGTCAGGGTTGGAAAGGTCCTTAAGATCATCAAGTTCCAACCCCCCTGTCATGGGCAGGGACGCCTCACACTAAACCATGAAACCCCAGGCTCTGGCCAACCTGGCCTTGAACACTGCCAGGGATGGAGCATTCAAAGCTTCCCTGGGCAACCCATTCCAGTGCCTCATCACCCTAACAGTAAAGAACTTCCTCCTTATATCCAACCTAAACCTCCCCTGTTTAAGTTTGAACCCGTTACCCCTTGTCCTATCACTACAGTCCCTAATGAAGAGTCCCTCCCCAGCATCCCTATAGGCCCCCTTCAGATACTGGAAGGCTGCTATGAGGTCTCCACGCAGCCTTCTCTTCTCCAGGCTGAACAGCTCCAACTTTCTCAGCCTGTCTTCATACAGGAGGTGCTCCAGTCCCCTGATCATCCTCGTGGCCCTCCTCTGGACTTGTTCCAATACTTCCATGTCCTTTTTATGTTGAGGACACCAGAACTGTACACAATACTCCAAGTGGGGTCTCACGAGAGCAGAGTAGAGGGGCAGGATCACCTCCCTCGACCTGCTGGTCATGCTCCTTTTGATGCATCCCAGGATATCGTCGGCTTCCTGAGCAGACTAATGTTCATTTTCTCATCAACCAACACCCCCAAGTCTTTTTCCGCAGGGCTGCTCTGAATCTCTTCTCCAAGAGAAGATTTTCTGAGAGAAGAGTACATTTACTTGTCTCTTGGAGGTATCAAAGAACTAAGTTCATTAAAGCTCACCAAAGACCTCAAAATTAAGAACAAACTTTGTATAAAAATAAGACTTTATAGTGTAGTCATGGTGTATAATGAAAAGAGAGAACAGAAGACTGAAGCACCGTCTGAATTTCTAGATTTCTCAGATCATTTTTTCTGGCTATAAATAAGCACCCTGTTCCATCTTTTGTGGAAAAACAAAATGAAGGAAAAAAAAAACAAAATAATTACAATCTCTGGATTAGGGATGTGAACATTACACCATATGTAAGAAACTTTTCATCTAGAGGTGCCGAAAGAAATTTCTTATTAGTTCAATTTTTATACCTGGGCAATTCCACGGACTTCAAGGGACTCACTGGTTCTGTAGGTCCTACCTCAGCAAACGATTTACACACATATCTAATCCCAGGGAACTCATCCCTCCTGGAGCCCCCAGACATGGAGCCACACTGCTCGTCACCAAAGGGAATGCAAAACGTGGAGGGGTCAGTAGATCTGCTCAAGTGTTTAAGAAGAATGTACCTGTGTGTTCTTTGGAGACTGCAGTCCCCTTCTGTATCAGATCTAATGGATGTTACTCATTGCTGTTATCCCAAGTCACTTCAGAATATACAAGAAATAAAACTAGCTTGCTATAACCAACAGACAGCCAGATAACCCTCAAGGTTATGTATTTCAAATGTATCTGCTTTAAAATTCTCTTGAGGTGAAAGAAATAGCACAGATATTACCTAGTGATCTTCGTGTGTTTCCTGTTTTCCATGTCCTAACAGCAACCCTTCCATCCGTGGGTGCAAGATTTCCCACAGATTTTAGTTTCCCTGTATTGTCAATACATGCCTTAGCATCTGCCTGCATTCTCCTTCTGCTCTGGAAGATTTGAATGCTGTGAATGGACTTTGGGAACTGCTCTGCCGTGTCATCAGGATGCAAGCAGCAGATTCAAATTCATTTAACTGATGCATGTATCATGCAAAGAATAGCTGTGGCAGATACAACCTGATGCGTTAGTAGTCAAGATGAGTAACCTATTCATTGCAGTATGTAGCACTTATTGTTACTGCCAGGCACCCCCTGCTGATTTACAGTCGCTTGGTTTTGACATGAGTGGAGGAGTTCTGTTTCTTTCTGAGTCAGACCAAGACTGCAGGTGTGAGCTTACAAACATATTGATCTGATACACACACACCCACAAAAGGCATGGGAGAAGGATAAAGTACCAATTCAAGTTACATCTCTCACCAGGAAATAGTGTTTTGAGGCTTAAAAGGAAACAAACCAACCTTCACAGCCTTATCAAAGACCACAGAAAACCCATGAAGATGTTTGCTTACACACATGGAATTGGAGCTGCAATGCAAGCAGTTGGATTTCATTTTAAACATGGACACCATCGCTGTAATTTGTAGTTCTGGAAGAAAAAAAAAGACAGGTTTTATTGTCTATGTTTATACAGCACAAGAGGATTGGCCAGCTCAAAAAAAAAAAAAGAAAATTTGAAATGTATTTCTTATTTGGAAAACACAAAAAGGGAGGTGAATCTGCTCACTGCCAATACGTGCTCTAGGATGGCAGTGCCTTGGACTTAAGGGTCTAGAGAACCACCCGCAGGAGCACCTGTTGGGAAGCCTGGGGAGGAGGAAATGAATTTAGGAAAACCACCTTTCATTTGGAGGAGCTAAATCAGCTGAAGTTGATTTAGAAGGCCAAACCTCCCTAGAGGCTGCTGAAAGGGGCATTTCAGTGGGGAGTGCAGAGCTGCCACTGGAAACCGTGGGTTCAGGTGATACTTATTGAGTATTGTAATCAGAAGTTTCAAATACTTTTTCAGAAGCTTCAAGTGTAATTTCACCATTTCAGTGGTTTAAGGCAGGTAAGACAGCCTCAGGGACAGACTCTATCACCCATTCTTATGTAGTTCTCTACTTCTTAAATGCTGATAAGCTAATTTCCACATCTAAATTTTAATCAGACATATTAAATTACTTGAAAATCTGTCTTCTATGAAGACAGAAATGCATTTTCTACAAAGATAACACTGGTCTTAGCAAACCTGAATCTGTTTCCCAACTCTGCAGCTGCAGAATTACTGCACCTGAGATCTTCCTTCAAAGAAAGAACTACTCTGATTTCCACCATCTTACTGTCCACAGTGCGACTACTGGGATGGGTTCTTTATCTTACAGTATCACCTATTCCTATGCATTCTTGAGTAAGCGTGAACATGATTCAGACCCACATGGTTTCATATTAGATGCACTTACTATAAAGCAGGAAAAGATCAAGCTTTTAAAAGAGGTCATTGACCCACATGTACAGTGACACAAATGCGGATCCCTGTGGTAGTCGCAGCAGAAGGGTAACCTGTGTGGCACTACCATGTTACTGCATAGCCAGTGTGGCTATACTTGAAAACGTGTGAATACCTGCTCCCAACTCTGCAATTATCCTACTCTTTTGTTGTTATTTAACAGGATCACAGTTTATCCTACCTACATCTTGCAGGCTATCATTTATGTCAAGTCTTTCCAACCCATAGAGAGGAGCAGCACAGAAGAAGGAGGATGGCTTATAGTCACGACTGGTATGTATGCAAAGGCAATGTAAATAGTTTATGCCAAAGCCTTTCCCTGCCGTTAGTCAAATTTTCAAAGTCTGCTCCTACCCTAAAGTCTCTATGATCACACATACAACTACTGTATCTCTCCAGGTATGACTCCTTGTCTCTTTAATTCAGTGCAGATTACCCAGGATTTATTGTCACTGCCTTTCCTCTGCAAATTACCCATGGTAATCTGAGACAGATGACAAATCTGGTGAGTAAAATGAAAGTAAAAAGTAAAATTAAAAACAAAAACAAAAAAAGAGAGAACATAGCCATCTTCTTGGACAATGAGCATAAAAGAACAGCATTAATGTATATATGAATTAATACATTCTGTGGAAAAGTCAACACAGCTTTTGCTACGATTCTCAAGTCCTTTGAAGAAAGCAACAAGCATGGGGGTAAGGGAGTTTAAGCTGATATAGTCTATTTGTATTTCCAAAAGATATCTGACAAGGTCGGGAGTTTAAGCTGATATAGTCTATTTGTATTTCCAAAAGATATCTGACAAGGTCCCTCATCAAAGACTTTTAAAGACACTATGCTGTCATGGGATGCAAAGGAATGTTCTCTCACAGATAAAGAGCTGATTGAAAGATAGGGGACAAAGCAGGGCAGTTTTCACAGTGGCAGAGTGTCACCAAGGGATTCCCCAGGCAGCCAAACTAAGCGTGTCCAAAACTGACAAATTTTTGTCCAAAAAGTGGACAAATTTTTCTCAGGATACCAAGTTTTTCAAGGTGAAACTTTCTGGTTTTCCCAGTGAAGTTGCAAGCCAGCTGTGAAGAGATGCAGGAGGCTGTTGTGTTACTGAATGGCAAATGAATTTTGATACTGATAAGCACAAAGCAATGCATATAGCAACTCCTAAGTTTTACATACACAGAAAGAGGGTCTGAACCGCTTATTGCTAAGGGATCTTTAAGTTATGAGAAACTGGTTTTAAGGTGGCAGCCCAGTCCTCAGTAGCATCTCAAAAATAATACAGTAAACACAGAAAACTAACAGAGGATGTGCAAAACATTAAAAAAATACAGCGTCCCCACAGAGAACTGTCATGCAGACTACGACTTAGATGAGCCTGAAAAAGAGGTGAATGAAGGGACATGACAGATGTCTACAAAATCATAACTAGCACAGAGAAAGTGCTAATGAAGGAAGCCAACAGCTGCTTCATCCCTCTTCTACTGCAAGTGGGAGGGGTCAACAGTAACAAAAAGATAAGGTAAGTATATGAAAAGCAAAAGGAGGTGCTTCAACACAGAATATGTAAATATTCTGGCAGGGTGGTTCTTTCTATGGATTAAAAAATAAGCTAGAGAAAGTAATGGAAGAAAAAGCCACAACAGATTCTAAATACAAAGGAAAACATTGAGCCAGAAGTAACTGAGACAATATTCCAGGAAGTGTTTGCTTGATTTCTGATTCTATCTCTGGGACTGAGCTTCAGTTGTTACAAGGTGCTCAATTTTCAGCCTGCCCTTGAACAGCCAATTCTGTAAGGCTTCAGTGGTGTATGCTTTACTGAGAATTTACATGCTAGAGAATACGAAGTTTTCTGGCAGCATTTTCGATCGTAGCAGGAATGAATCTGACTCCTAGAGTGATGATGGCAAGATCTGACTCCTCTTTCCCCTTTCCCCCTCTGCCTGTGCATCTGCCCAGTGTGCTGGTTATAGCATTTGGGCCTGGGATAGAGCTGCAAGTTTTCTCATTGCTTACACCACTGAAATGAGTGTTATAATAGGAGGCTGAATTGGGTGGTCATTGCTTTCCTGAAAAATGGTTTAGATAATCTGTTAGGTTTAGCAGCAGTGTGATGTACAAAAACTACACAGCTCAAATCCTTAGCTTTTGGAATTGTGCTGTTTCGTCATGTTGAGATTAGAACATAAAATGAACACTTAGCAGTTTAATTCACCATAAAGAAAGAACTTTATTGTCATGAAATGTTTTTTATCAAAAATGTTGTTTCTTCTTCATTTAGCAAAAATAACAATACCCCAAGGGGAATGTAGTGTTGTGGGAATATAAGCTTCAGACTTAAATAAATAATCCAAACCAAAAATACTTCTTTAGACTGATGGCTCAAATCCACAACGTAAAGATGCTATTGCTAATACTAATTTTAGGACAAAACCTGGACGATAACTTAGTGGCTCTTAGGAGGTCACATAAAACCAGATAATTGACATCCAGAGGGTGTCTGATTGGTCTTTACCCAGTTATTCCATTTTTCTTTCTGTGCAGTATGCCTGTTTTTACTTTACTATTTGAAGGAATTCTAATGAAGACAAAACAGGAATACAGAACCTAGAAGAAGGGATTTATACTTGTCTAGACTATGATTACTTGTCATAGATTTTCCAACACATTAATAGGCAGGTAATAGTATCAGCATTATCCTAATGTTCAAGTCTCTCATATGAAGACATTGACACTAAATTGTGCATGTACTCTCAAAATCAGAGTTTGATTTCAGTATTTGTATGGTCAGGTGCAGATCTGTCTGTTCAATTGTAATGAAAAATATTTCAGTGATGTTTTTCTGGAATGTACCTAAACCCTATTGCAGTTGGTGTTGATGTTATTTAAAGCTGTATATTCATTTTTTTCCTCTTGGGTTATCAGCTGCATGAAAATTCAATGCTGTGCTAGTGTGGTTTTATATCAGAGCACTGCATTTTTCCTATTGACCAACAAACAAGTCAATCTCCATATTAAAGTATTTCTTTTCAAAAGACAAAGACCTTGTCTGCTTCTATTATGAGCAAATTAAGACTAATGGCAAATGCTTGGCTTCATATACTTATAGAAATTCATTGTTCTCCTCTTATAACTGAGTCTTCTATTTTATGATAAACAAGGACAGTCATTGGTATTCCAGCACTGAACAGTTGCCTACCTCCTTAACTTCCACAGCTTTTTTCTTAATTTATGTGAAGCCTTCTGATAATCCTTGAAGGCCAAACTTAATTGCTGTCTGTTTTTCCAAACTCTTCTAGGGTCCAGATTCATAGCTCTGTGATAAAGACTCCTTGCCCTTCTTCTTGACTGAAATATATCTATATTAGTCTGCAGGTTGACACTTAAGTAAATCATTTATATGCTAGGCTGAATATGCTAATTGTAGAATCATTTTGAGACTTTCTCCTCTGCAAGATAATTATTTCAGTGTGTTTAAAAATATTTTAAAACAGGCTTTCATGTAGAATTCCTAGCCATCCTCTGTATTTTCTTTTAGAATATCATATTTTGACAGCTCTTGTATGGCTAAGGACACGGGGGTTTTAGCACAAGATAAACATCAGTTAGCACAGTCCATCCCAAATAAATGTAGTTCAAGATCTAGTAAACTTCTGTGGGGTAAGACTTTATCTTTTGTGTGTTCTTGGTCTTTCTATAAACCAAATACAGTTCTTTAAAATCTAGAAGGTGAAAATGTCATGCCCAAGCAGCATGAACCACTTTACAGTTAGATTTCCCCAGTTAAAAGGAATCCTCAAAGAACAAATCAGCTCAACAACAGTGGGTTCTTTCTGAAGATATTTCTTTACAGTTTCCAGTCCCTTCACTAAAAATAATCCCATGGAAGCCACAAGCACTTGGTGAAGTCTGTAGACGCTCTAACATGCAGAGGAGCATCTGTCAAATAAAGCTGAGCCCCAAGACTGAGAGACTTTATAAACAACAGAAAGTGGACCTTATTGCTACATTTTGCCACAGTCAGAGCTTGCAGAATGCGGGGGGTTATGGCATGGGAGCAGAACTAGACCCTTGGCTTATGTATTTAAATCAGGGAAAGTAAAAACCAAATATAAGCAGATAAGCTAAGAAATAGTTTATTCCCCCCAAATCCTGGTTGCTATAATAAATATTCACAACACAACAACATTTGGGGCCAAAGAATCACAGAATGGTTTGGGTTGGAGGGAGCTTAAGATCACCTAGTTCCAACACTCTGTCACAGGCAGGGACACTTCCCACTAGACAAGGTTGCTCAAAGCCCTGTCCAGCCTGACCTTGAACACTGCCAGGGATGGGGCATCAGGAATTCTAATTTATAAAAGAATAAAAGAAATAAAAATAATTCTGACTTCTGGCTCTAGCCAGATGTGCTTTTTTTGACAGTGGTACTGAACTTGTTCTTACACAGACATGGTCTTTTTAATTGGGTTTAGATTTCACCAGTGTTAACAGATGCATACTATGTAGATTTTATAAAATCTCAAGTTATCTTCACTACATTCCAAGAAAAACAGAGAAAGAGGTTCCATTCTTACTAAACTTCACAAAGCTCTCATTTACTGTGAAATTGAGATTTCATTGTTCTGTTTTGCAGGCACTTAAATTTTTCTGTTTTTCATCAAGTGAAATGCTTAGTCATTTTTCATGACCACATTTAATTTCTATGTGTTTTTCCAAGAGTTTTTTTCTAAATGGCCATACTGGTCACATTTGTTGTCCTTCACTAGAATAAAATTAGTTTGTGATCAGGAGAAAATACGCTCCCAAGGAAATTTTAGGATGCAAAGTCAATGGAGTGTCCCAAAAGCCTCCAAGTGTCTTGTATAATATCCATCAAGCAAACCCCAAAGGCTTTGTGCATTTTTACTTCCAACATGATAAACAACTTCCTTACTTCACACCATTCTGCTTTACAGTTCTAGAACTTGTGCTGATTGCAGATGCATTTTTCATCAGCTTCACATTGTCTTTCCAAAATTCTTCAATCATTATTTTTCCCTTCTGTGCTAAGTAATATGAATATTCATCTTGCAACTCACAGCAAGACTTGGTATCTTTGAAGAAACAGTGCCTTCCTACTAACAGTGACAGTTATCAGAACATTAAACTGAAACATGATCAGTTTGATCTTTGCCAGCTTTGTTCTCTTCCTTGTAGGAGTCAGCTTGGATGGGCATTTCTCCATTGTACTCAACACTCTCTGTTCTTACTGCTTCTGCAGTACACAATCTCTGCCTGTCAGTAAGGTAACAAGTTGATTGTTTTTGTTGTCACACATTTAATTAACATCAGGGCGTGTTTATGTTTTGAAATTTTCTCTATGTGCGATTTTCCTTTATATCAAGTCTTGTTACAAGCAGCAGCCCCTTTCTGCAGAGTTCTCTTCATTTCTTTTGTGTGTTTGCACTGCAGTGGCACAGTGGAAAACTGATCCATGGTTTGGTTCCAAGATACTATCATATTACAGACAAACAATGACAATAACTGTAGAGACAGCTGAAATCTCCTCCCTAGAGGTAGTGGTTTTATTTCTGAGAGGCACACTGTATTACTTTGGTCTGACTTATTTAAATACTTCTAAGACTTTATAAGGTTGGAATTTTCAGAAGCAATCAGTTTGGTTTAACTGCATTCCCATCGAACAGCCCTATGGTTTAACTGCATTCCCATCGAACAGCCCTATCAAACTCAACAGTAGTTAGATCAGATGTGAGACTGCCATTAACTGCAGAAAACGTTATTCGCTGAAGTTACAGAGGAGTGAATTTCCCCAGTACTCAAAATTACCCCAATTTCATTCTTCTCAAGATGAGGATATGATACTCTATCCATGTCGTATGGAAAAAAACTCCAGGCTTACTGCCATATATCTTAATTCCGTTTCTTATACCCATGACACTGTAGAAATGGATGCCCTGCTTTTTTGTTTTTACTAAATCTTGCATTTTTTTTTCTTTATAGGAATGCATACAATATATGATACATGGCTCAATTCAAGGAACAATAAAAGGGAAATCATGTGTCATACAGAACTATACTAAAATGTCTGTCAAAACACTACACAGTGTGTTTGGTCATACCCTACCATTTAGAAAAGATACTGAACGTCTTGGCACTTCATTTTTAAAATTCTGGGATGCTAAGCAGTGCATTGTCCAAAAACCCACTCACAATCTAATTCTGTGTGCTTGATTTCAGTATGACACCATACCATTACCTTTAGCCTTGCAAAAACTCATCCATTGATTCTCTCTAGCTGTTTTCCAATGTTAGTCAGCTTTCAACAGCACATGGCTGGTTCTCAGGACAGTTCTCTTTTTCATTGCAATGTTCTGAGTTTGCCTCATGTACACATGGAAACCTGCCATTAGGAAAACTAAAATGAAATTTTCCTGATGCCCTTTCCTACTGAAGTGCTCTCTGTGACTGGTCCTGGTCCATTTGAGTGAACCGGCAAAAATAAACACATCAATAATAAACTAACAAATAATTAAAAAATAATTAAAAGAATTGGAAATACCCACTTGGAGGATTCTTTTCAAACTTATTCTGGATTCAGGAAAAGGTTTTCCAGCAAGGTATGAAATTTCCTTAGAAAGTCCATAAGCCTTAGTAGGTACTTCAAATTTACCTCCACTATAAGAAATCAAGCTCAGTGAGCATTGTAACAAGTTCAGTTTTCCTTGTAATTAGCCAAGACATGGTTAAAGTTGATGTTGCCTTATTTAAGCTGACTTTAGTTTTCACTAATCTTGACAAGTAATGAAGATTACCAAACCCCTGAAGAATTTAATCAGAATTCATTTGCTACAATAGTAAGGATTTCCTATTCAGGATAAAAAGTCAGTATCAAAAGTAGACAAGAAGGTAAGCAAACCCAAAAGTACATTTGTAGTGGGATGATAACTTCGACAAGCCGTGTTCAACACAGTGGCAGAACAGGCAACAAGAGGCGCCATAAGAAAAGAGGCTTTACAGTTTGATATATCTTGAAGGCTTTAAAGGTCTGAATTGTAACACTGCATTCGGATCAAGGGTGAATTATCTCAAACTTGTCTCTCTTCTCAACCACCCATTACCCTGCAAAGTTCAAATACAGACCCTATGTGACAAATAAATTTGACTCTAAAGAGAGTAAGGAGAAAATATGTTTCAACAATTAGGTTTCAAACGTGGTGCTTCTACAGGTTCACAAGCAACAAATATATGCAGGAAATGGAGGTAGTCCTGGAACAATGTATCCTTGTTTATTGGTTTGGGGTTTTGTTTTGTTTTGTTTTGTTTTTCAGAAAAACTGTTGCATAAATTTTCCTCTGAAATTTCATGTCATTCTCCTTATTGATTGCATACCTAGTCTCGTGAGCAAGCACAAAATTTTAATCAACATACTGGACTCGATCCCGCCACCACAGACTTCGATGGAAATTGGATCAATCCCATTATCTACCATATGACTCCATAGAGCTTCCATAGGGAGAACTTCATTTCTAGCTCCAGCCCACAGGGCCCCTCAGGCTACATTTAAAGCAGTGAGCAATGTGAATACCAACAAACCTAAAATAGCATTAAATGTGCTTAAGTAGGCCAGGATAATTTGGACAACTACAAAAGCATTATCTGCACTGAAAGCCCACCAGTATTGCCTGCGCATTTGTTACAGGAAATAAGCTATAAAGCCCAGATGTGTTAAAAATATGTTACATGGACTCCTGCTGCCAGGAGGACATCAATGGCAGAAAAATCCTACCTACTTACTCAGGATGAAATTCAAACCCCATTTGCTCCAGTGGTACAGACAGCACAAGCTAAGGAATGTCTGGTTCAGCAAGCAGAGACTCTACCTGCCTTGTTTCACGGTGATTCCATGACTGGCATTGCTAATCAGAGCAATAAATGTACTGCTGTACATACAGAATTAGGTTAGATCTTTAGCTGGTGTAAGCTAGCATGATGTTCCCTCTGGCTCAGCTTTCCAGGGGATTTTGGAACATGCCATGATGTGGTGCTAAGACTGGCCTAACACAGCAAAAAGTGGTTGATTTCCATCCAAAAGATACTGCTCCAGCATTAGCAAAGTGAAACCCTCCTGAACCTGGCCGACTGACAGTGGGCTAGATGAGGGAGTCAGTCAAGCTCTGTTTTGCAGTAAGATAATGCAAACAATGTGATTTACACTGACACCCCAGGAAATGCTGCTGGGCAGCTAAGGTGGGATGAGGGAGCACCTTCTGGATAGCAAGGCTGGATGCTGCCTGGCAGCCCTGTGGCCCTCTGGCAATAAGACCAGCTGCTAGCCCTGGACAAGGGGGAAGTCCCAACAGCACGGTCTCCCAAAACCCCAAATATCTGGGGAGCAGTGTGGTGCTTGGAAAAAGGCCTGAATCTGGAAGCATAGGACATGTGGTATTTAATCCACAGCCTCTTCAGTAACTGCAGGAACATGAAAAGAAGTACTTTTCTCTCAATTAATCCAGAAAAAATGGACAGATTGGTAAGCATCAGGCTGAGAAACAAAGTATCTTGATTGATCATTAAATGTAAATGGAAAATGTGTTATGAACAACATCAAAATACAGTGTTCTGAGTGGCTTTCTAAGCAGTTAAAGAGAGTGCCACAGGAATGACTTAGAAGCCTAAGACGCACTGGCAGGTTTAGAACCTTTTAAAATTAATTGCTTTTAATACTTTTATTTCTTGATTCAGTTGTCTGCAAGGCTAAAAAGCAAAAGAATCAGAAATTTAAAGTTCTGGAACAACCAGAAGTGAAATCTAGTCCATAGGATTATTTGAGCCACTTTGTCTCCAGTGTCCTTGGGAAGAAAAGGAACAACTGTTTTGGCTGACAGAATACCTGGCAGCCAGATGCCTTCCACAGAGTTTCTGCTCTACACCTGGGACACGTACCACTGCTACCAGCCCTCCTTGGGGAGAAACGGCTGACCTGGCAATTTAACTGACATACTCATCCCAATGGCACTAGGCAGGTCTTAGAAGGTGCTGTGGGGCTGTGCTGCACTTAGAAAGCCCCCCATCCCCAGGTATAGCATCCCCAAACCCACATGATGGAAGGAGGCCATGCACAGCAGCTACTGCTCATTAATCCAGATAATGGCTAGAATTAACTGAAACATTTTTGTAATACTCTTCAGCAATCTCATTCAATATACTAATCCCTAGAAATTAATGAACTTGCATTAAATCAGTCTTTCACTAGCTTGGCTTTCTATATGGCAACTCATTAGGAGGTACTTCCTGCAAGATAGAAGACAAAAGAACATCTACAGACACAAGTTAAAAGACATGATGGTACATTAGCTCCCACCCAGTGCTTCCCTGTATCCCACAGCATGTGACAGTCACAGGGTATGAACACAGAATGGGAACCGCCATGGCCATAACCAGGATTTGCTCCACTTCCATTGAGTCACCTGGTAAGTTTGAACAGGATAATGTCTTTTTGCTCTTGATGTTGCCACAGAGACATAGAAAACATCTGAAACAGGAGTCATTCATAAGTATGTTCTCCCACAAATGCAGGTCAGAGGGAAGCAAGTCCAAGTTTTTTCTCAATGCTGTAGAGAAAGGGACATACACCCAAGGAAACTCCTGCGTTGGCTGTAAGTCCCATTGACTTCAGCAGAGATCTGGCATGCACAGGTA
The DNA here is from genome assembly GCF_033783945.1 of Neopsephotus bourkii. Classification (NCBI taxonomy): domain Eukaryota; kingdom Metazoa; phylum Chordata; class Aves; order Psittaciformes; family Psittacidae; genus Neopsephotus; species Neopsephotus bourkii. The sequence goes on along the minus strand of NW_026901434.1, from coordinate 2,734,359 downwards.
GTCAAAGCCTTATTATTCTTTATATTAATACTATTCTAGAGAAACAGTCCAGTTCCGAAAGAGCTCTTCACTGTTTTGTGAACATCAGATCAGACAATAATAGCACTTGAGCTTGACCAAGCTCACGTTCTATATGTGTGTGTACATGTATACATACACATAAGCAATTTTTTTCCACACAAGCATTTTTTTCTTCTGCACAACATTCTAGAAAAAAGGAGTAGTGAAAAAAATAATTAAGAGGAGGCTAATTTGTAACATCCATATAGAAGGAGTTTTGCTTTTTTCCTCTGCCTTCTATAAGGCGCACACAAAGGAAGTTAAACAAAGTTCCACCAGCTCTTGGTCACCAACCTACAGCACAACTAAAATTGTTAGGATTTTCTTTTAAGGCTGGTGGTTTTATTATTTATGATACACAGCACAACTTCGCTTACCCTAATGTCTTATCTGAAAAAAACACACTTAGAAATGAGGTCATGTCCCTTGACATACATTAAGTGATGCGAAAAGCCCCCATTTATCCTAATGTGCATTTATCCAGCTAATACCATTTGAATAAAGGAATTTTCACAATATGTCAGACTTCTCTTTTTTTCTGACCAAACCTCAAAGTTAATTAAACCAAACCCTACAATATTTATTACTTTTTTTTCTTGTAGCTCAATGTGGTTTAGAAAAGGTGATGTTAATATTGACATTAATTAATGTCAATCTTAATGTACTGTTACATTAATAGGCTGGCATATCACTCAGCCTAAGGCAACGTACTGTGCTGCTCAAGCTATTTATAACAAAAAGTATTTTAAACAGCTTTGCCCCCCACAAAAAAAAAATAAAATAACCAATTTATATTAAATGTTGTTGCAGAATCAGATTCATCACCCTAGGGATTAACAAAAAACGAAAGACCAATTTAATGACAGGATTTAGTTCATTATTTATCTTCTAGCATGTAAATTATAGATTGTCATGAATTTTTCATTCTTTTTGGTGCCCGCTACCTAATTCATGCGAAAAAACATAAGTCTGTGTTACAAAGAGCGAGCTCCCTGGCTCTGCGTACGAGAAGCATTTCCTCTCCCTTTTGACAGACCGTAATCTGTCAAAATGAAAAATTAATGGAGGCTCCCTTAATTCATCATCTTCTGCTTCTCTTCTATTAATGGCTTTTTTTTTTTTTTTTGCCAGGTTCCATAGCTCTGCTCACACTGAATGCAGCAGGTGGGGTGAAGATAAACAGGCCAGCTGACTGCTGCAGCTTATGCAGGGCACAGGGATTCAGCTGCTAGATGGATGACGTGTTATTTATTAAAAGCACTGAGGAATCCTGTGGCTTCCAACATAGTCTGTGAACATGCTGAGATAAAGCTCATACCATGCGTCTTACCACTCTTAGCTTGGCCACAGAGAAAACTACTTTGTACAAAATTATCATAAAGCAGTTGCATGGACTGTGTTGCACTGTGTACAGCTCAAGCCATCCACATAGCAATCAGAGAAAGAACAATTAGGATTCAGTCTGGTTATAGAAGGTACATAAAAACAAATCAATCCCTCCCTCAAATACACCTTTGCTCAAACATTTTATGCTGCCAAAACAAAACCCACAGGTCTTAAGAGCATAAAACCACATTTAATCAGTGAAGAAATATGTCATTATAAATACACTGCATCATCTTCCTAATCACTGAAATCTAAAAACAGAAAGCTGCATCAAAGGTTTTGTGCTTTTCCCAACTCATCTGCTTTTGCGTGCTGATGCTTTACTGTGGTTGTGACAAAATAAAGCCCAGGAAAACCATGCCTCATCAAAACAGGATTCCGACAGCCACATGACGTGATTGTTAAGAACAGAGGAGCTTTACAGAAATAGATCAACCTAAAAAGTCAAATGAATGTTTACTAGAAATAGCAGAGGGGATTATAACAGCAGAAAAGCATTTCCTTTTGTAAAGTGCATGCAGTGCACATCCATACATGTTTTGAAAGAATCATTTTCTGCTATGGAAATCCCCACTCAAACACCCATTTTTAACACTACAGTAATACTGCTGGCTAACTCCAGAGCCATTTCACAGAAAAAAACCCATTGCCTGACTCTGTGTCAAGCTGTGTAGTACTTAGAATTAACTTCTGAACCAGTAGCCTGCAAATTCCAGGAGGAATTAACAACCTATTGCACATGTATTTTAACCTGCAGCCAAACAGGACTATTTTAGTTGAAAACTTGCTGTCCCAGTATAAATATTGCAAACAAATTCATTTATCACAGTAGATAGAATAACTAAAATATGATTATGACACTGAAGCCTGGCCCACGTCTCACTGATGTTAATGGAAAGATATCCATGGAATGCATGAGCAAGACTTGACCAACATTTTGCTCACAGACTGTTTCTTTGGCCTGAAATGGCAGAGGCCAAACTGCCAGCCCTGTTACTGAACCATGTTTCTTATAGCTACAGCCTGCATGTCTTAGGCACTAAATAAAAGAAAACTTAGCATCTCCTTCCCCTGTAATGGGAAGAGGAAAATGACAGTTTACCTGTTTTTCAAAATTATTTTCTTTGTAAAATGTTTCGGTTAAATATATTGACTTTTATGGAATCATACAATAGTTAGGGTTGGAAAGGTCCTTAAGATCATCAAGTTCCAACCCCCCTGCCATGGGCAGGGACAGCTCACACTAAGCCATATCACCCAAGGCCTCGTCCAACCTGGCCTTGAACACCACCAGGGATGGAGCTTTCACAACCTCCCTGGGCAACCCATTCCAGTGCCTCACCACCTAACAGGAAAGAATTTCCTCCTTATATCCAGTCTAAACTTCCCCTGTTTAAGTTTTAACCTCTCACCCCTTGTCCTATCACTACAGTCCCTAATGAAGAGTCCCTCCCCAGCATCCCTATAGGCCCCCTTCAGATACTGGAAGGCTGCTATGAGGTCTCCACGCAGCCTTCTCTTCTCCAGGCTGAACAGCCCCAACTTTCTCAGCCTGTCTTCATACGGGACGTGCTCCAGTCCCCTGATCATCCTTGAGGCCCTTCTCTGGACTTGTTCCAACAGATCCATGTCCTTTTTATGTTGAGGACACCAGAACTGCACACAATACTCCAAGTGAGGTCTCACGAGAGCAGAGTAGAGGGGCAGGATCACCTCCTTCAACCTGCTGGTCATGCTCCTTTTGATGCAGCCCAGGATACGGTTGGCTTTCTGGGCTGCAAGAGCACACTGCCGGCTCATGTTCATTGGAGACCTTCCTCAACCCCCAAAATAAAATCATAAAGCCCAGACAAATACTGAAAGTATTAAGATTTTACCTAATGGAAACAGGAGTAACTTACCATTACCGAACAGCTTTGCATGTGAACTGACTCTGCACATTCAAAAATGGCTGCAAAGTGAGACATTTCTCCAAGAATGGCTGGTCAATGAAGCTGGTACAAACAAGCTTTAGGACTAAAGCTGGTTAAGATCTGAAAGACATTCTGTAGCCTCCATGCAATGACCTGGTCACCTTTTACTTGATGTGTTCACATCACAGAAACCACCATTTAAAAGGAGACCACTGTTCCACTTTTCTTTCTGAGTCTCAGAAAACATCCAGCAGCTCCAAAGCCTGGAATACTCTAACTTGCTACTGAAAGAGCTCTCTTTCTCTCCGAGGGCAAGGAGATGAAATGTTTATTGCTCCTCTCCAGGCTGTACTTGGCCTAGAAACCAAACACTTTCCTCCAGAATAGCTTACCCACTCTTCATCTCAACTGTTTATTATTCCTTAATAAAGCATAACTATACAGATAAGATTGCACCCATGTGGCACAACTATTTGCCTTTAAAAGCTTGATGATGGAGAATAATGCAAGGGGAAGTAGCAGAATCATATTCCTACCTGCCATGGGTCATAAAAGGAGCCCCCAGCACCTTCTCTCGTGATCAAGTATTAAATCCTTCAGATACCTAAAAATTATTATGCTGATATGGCTGTTAAGGTCAAGGTTTAAAGTATAATGTGAGTCTTAGAAGAAATTCTAGTGATTGATGTAACACATCAGACACTTACCTTGAAAAAGGTATTATTCAGCTGCCTCCACTTGAAGATTAAAAGTGGGGGGAAAACAAGTTGTAGAACTGGTTAAATGACGGGTGGTTGTTCTCAGTGGTCAATGTTGCAATGAAATTACTGTAAAAAATAGCTACTGATATTGAAACTTGCCTGCAACATCTTCTGATCTCTCTAATACATGTCCTCCAGGCAGCAGTTCTCTCCTCACATCAGTAACCTTGTTACGCCAGCTGGTTTCAAATATTAGCAATTTCTAAAATCATGTCTGAAAGATGTTTTCTGTACACTCTGCATGTGAAGTTTCTGAAACTTTCCTGACAATGACACAGGTTCTCCTTGCATCTGCTTGGAGCCCAAGCTACTTCCACACAAATTGCTCCCTCTTTTCTGAAATTTGATCTCATTATTTTCAATGGTTGCACAGGGTTTGTGAGCACCAAGCTTTAAACAGCATCACAGAAGGACAACATTGAGAAGTGGGCTGAATTTTGAAGAAGACACACAAGCTACAGAAATATGGGATGAGCCACGCATTATTGAAACCTGAGCTCACTACCAGCAAGAGCCTGGGATTTTTCCATAGCCAGTGCTTTGTAATGTATATCAATTTATATCAGAGCTCCAATGCTTTATGAATAGCCTATCATCTACTTTGGACAACATTATTTTATATCTTCCCCTTCATTATCAAGCCCATTACAGAACACTGACATTGGATAGATGATCTGCCCAAATTCTAGGGAATTACAGTTCAGAACATGATCACTTCTACTGTAGGGCAGAAAAGAATAGACAAGGAGAGGCTATAGTATCTCCACACACGATGCAGCCCTGGTGTAAACCCAGGCTCAGGACGGCAATAGGAGAATTCAGTCACTCCTCTGTTAAGTTCACTTCCACAGAAGCTGGGAGGACAACAGAAACATCTGTTCTTTGCTGCTATGTTTATGCCTAGCTACAGCCAACCAAAACACAAAAGCACAGCAAAAAGAAAGTAAATAGGAAAAAAAAAAATCTATTCAGACTACTGGAAAAATTCAGATTCATTGTACAAATAAAACTGACTGAGGCACAAAGGAACTGAAAACCAGGCCCTAGACAATGTGCCTGTCAGCAGATAATTCAACTTTTTCAGATACTGAACAGACTTTCAAAGAATGAACTTGAAATTAAAAGGGAGAGGCAGGAGGAAAACAAGCGCTTTGGTATCCACAAGAGATCTGACTCCAGGTTCCACTAGTTCAGGTTTTTGCTTCTCTAACAATATAAAGTTGCCAGGCCAGTTGTTTCATTACCATAATCAGGGTCCTTTACACCATTTTTGCTGCAATGTGACATAAATGAAGCTCTTCCAGCCCCCTAAGGTTGGCTTCCCCCAGGTTACATTTGGTCATGTGCCCTCACTGAAGTTACTTCTGATCTGCAGCCACAGGAGTGAGAGCAGGATCAGGTCTTCTCCAGAATCAGGATGCAGCTATGTTGTGTCCACAAGGATGCATTTATGTCTGAGATCTGCTTCATTAAAACACAGATTCATGGAACTAAAAATATGAGGCACCTGATTTTAGAATAAATCACCTTCATGAAATTATGGTCTTTTCTTCGCACTGCAATATTCACAGGAAATTAATGAGGTTGTCAGAGGAATTCTATGAAGATTTATGTGCTGATTAGGTGACATGTCTGAAAACAAAATAAAATAATAAAGAATCTTTTCCATTAAAAAAGCAGCATACTTAATTTGAATTCCATCTTTTATCAGATTACTTCTGTTTAGTGGCAAATACTTCCTTTGTTTAAAAACCCTTCACAAAGGCAAAGCCTCAGGAAAACATTGTGTAGAAGTATTCTGAAAGTCAAAGTCATTTTGACAGAAATCAAACCAGAAATAATTTCTCCCTGAAGGAATCCTTCTTTATTTTAATGATGTCTGGATTGTTCCCATTTAAATAGTGTAATAGGAATTTTTTTAGAGTTTTTGATTCAAACTGTCCATTTTAACAATGATCTTTCTTGTGAGCTTCGTCATTCATTTGTCATACACATTTTGTTCAAATGGAGAAAACAAATATTAAAGGAAAACAATTTGACTAAAACCGTCTTCCTTTCATTAAGGAGCTTTATGTTCTAATGTCTGAAAGTGAAAGTCTGCTTTAATGGCTGCTGGGAGCAGGGGATCTCTGTCAGACACTTACCGAGGCATCCTTTCTGGGTAATAGAGGCTATTTATGGGGCTTTTCATGACCTTCTTCTTGGTACTACCAACAGAGGAATACTGTAGGCATCTCTTTTGCATCCACATAATCTGCTTGCCCACAGATTATTGTCTCTATTGTTTTCCTCATTTTGAAGAAGAATGCTGCATGTAATTAAAACAAGATAACAGCACAGTACCGTGTGTTCTATCACACATCTAAACAGTCCCTGCAGTCATTACACATACTAAGGTACATTACACTGTGGAGACAGATATGTTGAAGTAAAACTGCTTCTTTTATTATCTGGTACATTACGAAGCCTGTCTCACATTCTGGAAGATATTTCTTCAGTCAGAAAAGGACTTCTTGGGTTTTAACAGTACATGACAGACTTTCTTTTAAAAAGAAAAAACCAAAACACACACCTGTAATTGTTTACCCAAATCCCCAGTCCTTCCAATTTAAACTGAAAGCCTATTTACTTAAACTAATCCATTCAGTTTTTCATTGTGAGAACCAGATGTACTTGCCTGATTCAGAACTGACTTCCAGAAAACCCCTCTGCATAAGCTTGTCATTGGTAAAGCACCTCCCATCTTCACCTTAAACAGAGCCACTGTGGGTGCAACAGAAGAACAGCAAAAAAATTCCTCATTTCGTGAGTTTCTAACTATGAGCAGCAGTAAACCTCTTAAGAGCCACTCCTTTAGCTACACAGATGTAAGCTCAAGCAGTAGCAAGCGGAGGCCCAAAGTGTCTCAAATGCCCGCATCTAAACCCAGCACCAGTCAGCTTATCCTTTCAACAGCATTGTCATCATGATTTCCTTTTAAAAAGGATTTGTACAGTGCTGTATAGTGATTTACAAAGGAATTGCTTTTTGTTTTCAAGTTTAAGAAATGGATAAAGTGTGCTCCTCTTGAAAAACACTGGTGTTACACTTCAAATAGAAAAACTTATATATTACTATTGCCAGAATTACTGCTAATTAATAGCCCTTTGTCTAATGACAATAAATGTGAATCCAAGTAATGAATGTTTCAACTGGACCCAGATGCCTAAGGCCATGCAATTCCATGCTACAGAAGTACAAATGAGTCAGGAGTTCCTATGCATCAGCAATGAGCAGGCTGATTTGGAGGTGGTGGTTTTGCATAATAGCAACCAAAGGTTGAAAAAACAAGCTTCTGAAGCAACACTAACCAGTACAATCTCCATTAAAGCAGAAACTGGTTACCTAAGCTATCATGTAGTTGAGTAGCACTGGGGATGAATGCTACTATGTCCCACTGTCCAAGTTTCCCCTATGGTTCCAATTTGATACAGATGTTGAGAGTTACATGAGATTCTGAACAATAAATAATTCAGCACACAATAGTTTTGAGATACTAGGTAGCTGGTTCCTTTTCAAACCTGAATGAGGCTGTTTGTGTGTATATTCATAATGTTAAGGAAAATAGGTTTAAATTTCATAAAACAACTTATCACAAAATTTTATGAAGTCAGAAAGACTCCTCAAGCTGGAGTCTCAGAGAACTGGGTACATAGCACAGATTCTACCGCTGGCTGTGATGAGATGTCTGGCAACAATAAGCAGACTGTTATCATCACAAGGGATCAACTGCCTAAAGCAGGGAGGGTTTCGCTGTCTCCCTGCTCGCTGGTTCAGTGCTTAACACCATAATTGTCTCTGCATTTGCTTCTTCCAGCTGCCAGGGTAAGTCCTGCACAGTCCCTGCAGTCTGGTGATGCGGTATGCTCAACACAGACAATTTCTGGACTGAATCCAGAGAGCTTTTCTTTTATTTTCAAGTGAACATTAGAATAAGCAGTTGAACCTAGTTAGGCTTAACACTATCGCAAATACTTGGCTACATTGCTTCTCTGTCCTCACCAGACCCCTCCAGAAGTTACTGCCAACAGACTTCATCTTGACTAAAGCTGCCATTGCCAAGCTCTTGCAGAGGGCTGGTCAGGTGGGTTAAATGTGTAATAGACAAAGACAAACAGATTGGATATCTCTGAAATAACTTTAATAAGGCCAGGTTGGATGAGGCTTGGAGCAACCTGGTCTAGTTGAAGGTGTTCCTTCCCATAGCAGGGGACTGGAAGTGGATGAGCTTTAAGGTCCCTTCCAACCCAAACCATTCTGTGAATCTATGATATCTATAAAACGTCAGCTGCTGGATCATGCTTCTCAGTTTAAGACACAGAACAAACCTCAGCGATCAGAGGCAGACAGGAGACACTGAATGCCTGGCAGCAGCACATCTCCCCCACCCTCCTCCAGGAAATGGATAAACCACACAAATGAATAAATGGAAATGCATAAACCACAGTGCCCACTGCCACCAGATCATCTGTAGGCTGGAATAATGAAAGAACAATTCTTGCCCTGAGGATATCTACTAGACAGACAGAAAACATGTGTGGATTGCTATAATTTCTTTTGGCTGTTCTCGCAAATTAAACAGGTTAGTTAGATGGCCATGACCTTACACAGCCTCTCAAAAGGCAATAGCAGAAGCTACCTGGAAAACTCAGTGATTTCTCCAATGCACAGACACTGAGCACCGTCAGGTTGAGGCTTTTCAGAAACTCATCTTGGATTTTCAAGGAGTTGGAGTAGACAGATCTCTGCTGCTAGAGCAAATCTCTTTGTCAAAACATTTCTAAACAAAGAGCAAACCAACCTTTCTAATGATGTCATTTCAACATTTTGTTTATTGTGAGGAAAAGCTAATCTTCTTTCCTCGGATTTCTGTACTCTTGGATGCAGCTGAACTATTGCTGCTGAAAGTTCTAAAACATTTAGCCTGAAGCAAATATTTGCATAAAAAGTTTCAGTTTGAATAATTAAAAACTGGCAAGTGAAAATACCAAATTCTGGACTACCTTAAGAGTGAGCAGTGTTACCAACTCCATCTGCGACACTTGCATAACGTTTTATGAAACCCTTCAGGACAGAAAAAGCTTACACCTTCTCTGCTCACATACAAATAATTTTGTAGATGAGAGTGCTACAAGCCTTCCAAGTCAGAGACATCACTGACAAAAAGCAAACAAGGACCACAGAAGATCATAGCTCTATTTCCCAAACATCATAATGTAGTTGCTGCCCAAAATCTGTGTGTAAAATGCCTCTGATAAAAGTTAAAGTGCAGTCTGTTTTCCAGACAACACTCTACAAAGCAGAGGCACTCTTTGTTTTTATAAAAAAAACAACGAAAAACATTTTTGAATGGAAGAACTAAGTTAAAGATTTTTTTTTTTTTTTAAATATGAACACTTATTCTATTAAATGCGAATGTGCCTGAATTTCTAAGTGAACAATGAGATGTTCTAAGATGCATCTGAATGGTACATATACAGAGAGCTCTTACACATCAGTGGAAGTTATTACAGATTGTCTCAGGTTATTAATTAATGGACTATAAGCCACTGATACAGGCAATATATAGATTAATTCTTTCAACTATCTATAGCCAAATATTTATTGGATTAAATATGTCAAGAAAACCCTCAATCCAAAACAAAAACAGAAGCTGTAGAGAAAGACAGAGTAAGGAGCAGGGTGTACAACCCAGCCCTCTCCCTAGAATTATAGGTTCTTTTAAAGATGGGTTAGATAAATACCTTTCGTGAAAAGCTTAAATGTCTTGCTGATCCTGCCTTAAGATAGGGGCAGGATTAGTCAACCCCCTTGAGGTTGCCTTTCATCAACTGTCTATAAATCTATGTTTGTAAAATATTAGGGATTATCTTGGCAGTAAGACTGCCTTGTTAGAACAAGGCCTTAAAAAGACAAATTAATGACTAATTGGATAATACAGCGAAGAATGGGTCATGCTCTATACCGAGGTCAAGCTCTGGTCCTGTTTGGGATAAGCAAGTTGGCATAACACTGCATTACAGCTAGCTCTTGCCTATATATATTGCAAAGTTGCGGCCAGCATGGTGTTTGGTAGCTTGATCCTTCAAAGGTCATCTTCTAACATGATAAATGTGAGCAGCGAGGACAGGCCCTAACTGCTGTCTGGTGAGCAGAGCACTGTTCTCAGATAAGCTCAACGAATTCCTGCACTTGAGGGTTAGAAATATCAGCTAGCTGTTTGATGTGCTGTGACAGTATGGGAGGTGATCTTTCCCCTTTCTTGCTCTTCTCATCATCTGCTCGTTGATACAGCAGCATCCCATTGCAGACTGAAAAGGTATCAGCATTTATGTTGTGTAACACCCGTGGCTACAGTCTGCACTCTGAGCAAAACTCCCTGCCTGGGATGCCTTGCTGCTCTCCACCACCAACATACCAGAGGATGCTTTGCTCAGCTGCAGCAGGAGCTCATTTCTGCTGCCATGACCCAGAAGAGGTGAGTCTCTTCAGCAGGTGCTCTCAGGCATGACCTAGTCTCAGAGAGAGCAAAAGCCTGAGCGTGCATCAGGACATGCTCCCAGCTACCATGGGGCAATGCCCCTCTCAGGATGCATTTCACCAAGGGTGCAATTAACACCCAAATGACTTCAGGGGAGCCTCTCTCATGCCATACTCATCCTTATGAAGTTTTAGCTGGAGACTCCCTTGTCTTCCTTCCAGCCCCAACCCATCCAGCCTAAAGAGAGTTTGGCCTCAAGCATCTTTGAACAATTCAAATATGAGACTGCTGTCAATGTATTTTCCAGTTAGTCGCAGTCAACACCATGGTACTTAACTCATCATCTCAAGGTCTTTTTGACTGAGGCAGTCTTTGTGCAAAGATACCCGTTAATATTGGACAGACTTGGCTACATAGCAGATGTTCTTGATGGACCTCAGGATGGGATTAAAGTGTTCCTCTATCCCAGTCAGGCTCTGCAGGCCTTAGAAACACTTCGGTAAAGACCCAAAATAATCATTACTGGTGTGCATTATTTCTCCTGTTAAAAAAAAAACACAACAGAACCTTGGTGGGGCTTTTTGTTTCCTACAGCCATTTGATTGCATTTAGCATCTCACTGCTTCAGTGAACTAATTTTCATTAAGTTAAACATGAATTCCAAATACAGGGTCCATAATTAAAAAGAAACAGTTAATCCTTTGTGATAATCTGAATCCAAAATCATGCTTCTGAGTTATTCGGGCAATCAGTTACAGGGAAAAAAAGTGAAGAGTATCTCTCTCCCAAGCCTGATAACATCAATGCTCTAAAGAGACATTTCTTCCTTGGGTCTCTGATTTCCCTGGTGGCTGTAATATAAACCCTGAATTTTTTAAATGTCACTTAATTTATATGATTTTTTTTTTGTTTACCCTTTTAAAATGACAAGTTGTTCTGTAGCATTTATGTCTTTTTGAAAATTAGATATCATGGGCAATCAAGTGCTGCAGTTGCATTTCTGTTAGCTTAAGCTTAGTGAGTATTTACCAGAAAAAGAGAAAATAAAAATATGCCTTCTCTTACTTTTTCAGTCTTTCTTTTTTGTCACAATTGTCTACCAATTTAAAAACCAACCAACCAACCAACCAACCAACCAACCGACCAACCAACCAGCTAAAACCTACTTATTTAACTTCTCATGTGTTGATTCTTAACACTGTAAGAAATTTAAACTGATTATTACTTTGCCTTTGGTGAGCAAGGAAGAAGCTATGGGCCTGCTTTTACCTCTCCATGGCTGACATGGGTTAATTAATTTCACTCCAGCATGTGGTCCCCAGTGAACTCCCCTCATGTGGCATCACCTTAGGGCAGGTAGTGGCTTGCAAACATTATAATCTTTCCAGAAGACCTTGTGACAGTAATGAAATTAAATTGACCTGTGTTGCATCTGGTCTCTGAATTAAGATGGCAAGATTTGTAGGCATTCTTTTTGACTGGAGAAGCACAGCCTAACTCCCCAGACCATGCTGAATTTTAAACAATCTCTTGTTCACATAATAATTTTACAGTCTTTCCAAAAGGCCATCCCCATTAACAGAGAAAAGGCAAACCAAGTTTATCATACTAAACAGGCACAGATGACTTACCTCTGTGTTTATGACCTGTGTTTAGGGTTATTTTATATCAGTGAACAAACATGACTCAATCTTGAAATTTACCTATTTGGCAAAATATTTTGAAGACTTGTAGAGAAGGCTCACGTTGTAACTCAGTCCGGGAAGATTTGTACTTCCATCAGGAAGAGAATTAATTACAATCAAACATAAAAGGATCCTGTTATTCTTACCTGAGGAGACAAGCCTTGTGTTATTGCCCTGTTTGTATGCCTCTACTAACTTTTGAGACAAACTACATGTTTTAGCTTCATTTATAGGATGGTGGAGATCTCAGGTGGGCATGCCCAGTGATTTGGAAATGACTAAACTGACCTACGAAAATGCTCTCTCTGCAGTGAAAAGTTGCCTCTGAGCTCCAGCACAGTACAAGAAGCAGAAGGAGCCGTGCAGAACATCGCAGAACTAGTACATTTCATAAGTGAGACTCTTAACAAAACCGCATTTTTTAGCACATTGACATTAATGACGCAATCTCATTTTCTCTACCAGATGATCATACTCCACTTATATCTTCTTATAGCCCAAAGCCTGTGTATGTTCTTGATTTAGACTTCTTGCTGCATTTTCACATCTAGGCTATGCTTGATCACTACAGCCTCTTTAGAAATCCAAACTGGAGGTTGTGTGATATGACAACCTAAACCACCATACGATTTTGAGCATCTTCTGTCTATTCACACATTTAAACCAACTACGCTGCTCCATGAGCTTTCCTAATTATTTTTTGTTACATTAGTTTTCAGTTGTAAGACCCTGGCAAAAAAGACTGAGTCTTCTTGTTCATTGAGTTCTGTTTCAAAATTGGACTTCCAAGGTATATTATCAATAGAAGTTAACAGTAGATAGTCCAAATGCTGCTATTGGATGTATTTAAATACACAGATAATGGTTAAAACCAGGATTGGATTCTGTAGTGTTCTAGGGATCAATAGCCTATAAGAACAAACAGATCTGTAAAACTGTGAGTTAGAAGAAGACAGATGTGGTAAGCTGCACCTTCTAAGACTGAACCAAAATAAACTGTCACAAATACTGGATGAAAAACACTAGGTGTAAACTTCTGATCAGAGAGGTCACACATGCTTCTTTCTTGAGGCCAGTGATCACTGCTATCAAATCTCAGGCTAAAAGAAAATGGGTTCTTCCCCATCTCTCCCAGCAATTTAAGACTAACAGAAATTCCCTCCAGTGCCAACCTCTTAATTCTACTTGATTACCTGCTATATTAACATGATGATTTGCTCATTTGAACCCATTGATCTGTTGATTCAGTTTTAATTGCAACCTTGATTTGATCACTGTGTTGCTCCATTCTTAATTACCTCAGAGATACTACCTAAGATTGGCTCAGTTATATGCTGGTTTAATTTCATAGCTTTTTGCTTAAGTGTTTAATTCGTAAGTAGGACACGAGACTGCAACACAGCTTGTGAATGCAAAGAAAAAGCATTTCAAAGCCAGTGGTGGTATTTTCAAATAAGTACCCAAGTCATTCTCATATTAATTCTGGAAAACTTCAGAAGCCCCTTTTATTTAATTTTTAAATAGGGAACCCAAAAGATCTGCCTGAACCTCAGCATCTTTGGGAATGCGTTTGCAAATTGGACTTCTACTTTGGGATTTAGAGGTAATCCAAATTTTCGGCAAAGATTTCTGAATTCCTTGAGCAGGAATCCCAAGATTATTATTCCCTAGAAATTAACAAATAGACTTTCATTTGACTAACTTTTAATCATACTGAATTCTTACATGACCCTCACTTAACAAAAGTTTTCCACTGACAGAAAAAGAAAGAAAAGGAGATGAAGTGTGATAATGAACTGTTGAAAAAGGACCTTCAAGGTCACTTTTTTTTGTGTAGATGCATATGAACAGCCAAACCCCCTAAAGGTCCTAACAGGAGTCATAATCAACTTTCATTGTCTCAAACCTCAGGGCAGAAAGAAATTGAACCAAGGGTAAGAAAAGAAAGGTCAGAGATAAGAGATAAAGCTTTGTATAAAATGTCACACGCTACACAGGACTGCCATGCCTACCTACTTGCCAGTTTATTGAAAAGGCATAAATGCTCGTTTTTCACTTGCTGAACAGAAGAGCGAGGAGGAAACAACTAGTGAAGAATAAATCAATGGGAATAAAGGGCCTGTAAGAGATCGAGATGACATCCAGCATGAGTTTTCACCCAGAATATTTAAAAACCAGTAATTAGTACTAAGGTGAAATCTTGCAAGTTTGAGACCTATCAGCCTTCCAGGACCACTAAGCTATTTTGGGAAGCACCAAGGAAGAAACTCGTACAAATTTTAAGGGAAGCCCAGTTACTTGTTCTTGCATCAGCAGGAGTTCTAGGTGGCACACACCTCCCTTTGCACTTGCCTTCTGTGAATAATTCAATGCCCTAGTTTGTTGGAAAACCAGAGAAACTGGGCTATCTGAAACAGTACACTAATATGCATGTATTCATGGTTTGAAAAATTAAGTAAAATAATCTTTGTTTCATCAAGATTAACTCCATGGCTTTGCCTTGGCCATGTAACTTGGCTTTCAGGGCCTAAGGCCATTATTTAATTAGAAGAGATGAGAATGAGATCTAAAGGAACCAGCAGCTTATGACACAGACTTAACACAAGATTTCCAAGCCTTCCTCTATCAGACCTGCTTTTGCCTGTGCAGTGCTGCAGTAGACAGAACTCAGCTCCATTTGACATGGTAGCACCTATGCTGCTTCATGTTGTAATCCTTCAATAGCACAATACATCTCATTGACAGAGCTCAAGCTGCCATTAAGTCGGTGAGGGGGCACCCACCTGCAGCGGGACTGAGACTAGCTGACTCTGCTTTGGAGGTGCTTGTGCCTGTCAATAAGCACAAAAGACTGCCTACACATTCTCTGTGCCAAATCTGTCTCTTACTCTGTTTGTACCCTGGCTGGCATAATGGGGTCTATAGGCTCTGCATCGCTAGTGGACTACAGAATATTGACAACTGCAGTACTTGATAAGTAAACAAATCTTTCTGAATTTGATAGCCTAATAAATAACCATTTCAGGAGCACAGGCTGGTTGGTACCTCCTGAAAATGAGGACAGAATGGTTCTTAATGGCTGATAGCAAAAATAATCGAGTCTTATCTAAATCAAACTTTATTGGCCTGGATGAATTATTTTTGGTCTTCTGTAATCAAAGCTGAGAATTCACCTGTCAGGCACAGTATGGTAAAACTCATTAGAACCTCACCATGTGCTGTTATGAAATCGCTCCATATGGCAGTGCATGATTGTTTATTTACTAGATTCAAATATAGGCACATTTCAGAAACACAAAAAACTATATTATTTTAAAATTCCTTTAAGGCAAAAGTGTATATGCTGAAGTTCCCCACTTCTGTAATGGAAATATTTCACTTGTAAAAAGAACTTTGCCTTGTGCAGCAGTGAAGCTATTGATCAGGCAATTGGCAATCCTCAAGTGTGAGCACTCATTAAGGCAAAGGTATATGAATCATTTTTTAATGACATCTCTTTGCTTTCAGCAGCTTAGCATGTGTCCTGGTTTCAATGGATACACTGTAATTTAGGCAAGCTGTCTACAGGCTTCAGCCATTACTCTTACCATATGTTTTCTTCAAAAATTACCATGCACTGGGGCCTGCTAGCTGCATTCATGTAGCGAGGTGCACTCTCTCTGCTGTATCAGCACGTTAACACTACTTGAAAAAGCAAGAATAATGTGCTTATAAAAAGAAATTCCCAATTAGCAAGTTTAGTGCATGTGTGTTAACTTGGATTAAATACATTCCAATTATGGGCAGCTCATTATTAAAACTACAGCCAGCTGTTTGCCAGAAATGTGAGATCTGGTAAACAACCCTTTCCCCATAACCTCGCAGAAGATCCCAGGTTGTTTCTTCTTCTCCTTGGTTCCCAAATAATAAGTAGGAATACCGCAGTAAACTGCTCTGCCATCCTTTCTACACGTTTCAAAGCAGAACGAATGCCAGAGAGGGCGATGAGTTAGTTAAAACCCAAGAAAAATCAGAATTCAATGTCCAGAAAAGCCTGGGGGCTCATGCACTATTTGAGAAACAGGCTGTGCCAGCTTCCCTTGCTAAGAACACTGGACCAGAAAAAAAGTGGTATTGAAACAGGAAGGATTTCATCTTACTAGTTCCATATATCTTGATAGCCTCAAGTCAAGTGCCTGTGATGTGCATGGCCCAGATTTATTACACTAAACTGTTATACCATTCAGGTGTCCCAGTTACTGGGGGGCCTTCCAAGAGTGGTCCCAGACTACAGAGAAACGTAGATTCGTTTTTCTTAAACCTTAAATAGTAAATGTTTTAAGAAGTTAGAAAAAGGCAAAAGATACAAGTGATGTTTCCCGTTAAACCCTTAACTTCACTGTAGTACCTAAAAAATATCTACTTAAAAATACAGGCCACATTTTCAAGCTATTCCAGGATCCAGTTATGTCAGTGGAAGTTAACTACTGAGTTAGGATTTAAATACCTCTGGATTGCCAAATATTGTCAGAAGTTTTGAAACATGTCAGTTGTAGAATTAGAGAATATTTTTTTTCAGTCTTATTTTTAAGTACACATTTCTGGGAGAATGATGCTGTGCCAGGAGATCACTAGTAACTTTTGTACTATAATATTTGCAGGAAAGCAGGGATACGTCTCTCAGAAAGCACCAGCAGTCTCGGGGAGGGGGGGGGATCTGTTAGGTTTTACTTTTGCTCCAGAATCAACCAGAAAAATGAAAAAATCCAGAATCTGCTCCCAGCTGCTGATACCACCAAGGCAGAAAACCAAAGAGCTTCTCTGGGTAAAAGCATAGAGGACAGTGACTGTGAGGGTATACACACATATGTGCAAGCAGTAGGCCTAGGCACCAACTGAGAGCTTAAAAACATAAACACCAAACACCACCACCTACTTGCACCTCTATGTTCACTTGAAGCTCAGCTAAATCTAAACTTTAGTTTCTAGGAAGAGAATTTATTTCCCAGACCTAGGCCTGCAAAACCAGACCAGCTGGGGCTGAGCCAAGCTAAGCAGTCCCAAGAAGCTGCTGCTGGTCATCCACAGGCTCTCTAGGTCTGTGATATTTTAATCACATTTGTACATCAGCAAAATCTAACAAAAGAAAAGAAGGAGATGCACTTAAATGGGGGGGGGGGGGAAGGTGTAGGAGTTTGAAAGAAGTTTGTGCCCGTATTGAGATGGTGGTTTAAATGGACTTACTGCCAGTGGACACCCGTGCTCCGCCAAGCTGCAGGCATCAGCATGGTGCCCAGGTGACCTGCAGCCAGTGAAGGAGTCCAGCAGTCCCAGCCAAAAGCAGGGAGATGCTCTTTCGCTACTCAACCACAGGAGAAAAATAAGAATGATTCCTATGTCCTATCCTTCACATTCAGTTGTTATTCTTCATGGCTTCCTTGGCCCTACACTTGGAGAGTAGCATAGAGCATATCAAAGAAACAAGGGGAAGCTAGATAGACTACTGTATTGGAATCTTATGACAGAGATAAGCACAGGGTATTTTACACTTTATATGTCGAGGGAACAACTTCAGCTGTCCCCAGGTGTGATCACTAATCTTGGTCTGAAAATAAAAAATACTCTATTTCAACCAGTGGACAGGTTAAATAGCACATGGGTATGACATGGATCCAAAATCTGTCTTGAATTGTGGCAATACCAATTCCTTGTTTTATTCGAACAAAATCCCTCCAGGCAACCTACATTTTTTCTCAACCAAACAGAAAGCAATCAAAGTTAGCGATAACTGAAAGAGAAGATACATCTGAAAGACACATCCATGGCTTGTGTGACATCTCTCTATGTTATTAAGAAAAAAGACTTCTTGAAGCCAGAAGAAAAAAGAATAATTAAGGACCATAAGAAAGTACCTCTCAAAATCATAGTACTTGTAAGCCTTATAAAAAAGGAGAAAAATAGTTGCATCAGATATGGTCCAAAGAGCAGTGGAGGGTTAGAGAAGAGGTAATCCCACTGTAGGCAGTCACATACTTTCCCACTGTCATTAGGAAATTCTATTTAGTAGACAAAGAGTTTACAGGCTCAAGGGATACTGCTATAAAGGTTTTCAGCATTGTTTGTGCATAATCTACGTATAACATCCAACTTGGGAATAAGATGTGATGTAGAAAATTGCCTTTGCAGTCCTTGAAGCCAATAATTTAGCTCTGCAACCTTAATTTATAAGGGAAAAGGGATGGTAGTTGGAACATGAATTTGGATCACCGTCAGATTTAGGAATGAAAGTAATTAATGCTTCTGTGAAACTCCCCTGATAGTTATTTTTGGATTCAAAATCTTTAAAGGAAAGTTTTAATTTAAGGGCAGAAGCTCATTATATTCTCACAAGAATCCTGCTGCACTACATCATTCTGCCTCCAATTCATGGCCCCACGCTCCTTCTAAACATACAGCTCCTTTGCTGATAAAGCCGCAAATTATTTCCCACCTTAACTACTAAAAATTTGATTTGCTCCAAGTTGCTCCAGATTGAGACTGCTTGTCCTCATATTCAAGGCTCTTATTATTACCATGGAATGATGGTGACCAAAGTCTGTCTTTTCCCATTAGCTCAGTACTCTGTACCAGTTGCCATGCCCCCATCTTCAAATTTCCTTACAACTTTTCCCAAGCAACTAACTCAGAACTTGCTTGACAGTACTCCTTGATTCTCCAAACCATTATTTGCTGTTGTTGCACACTGTATTACTTCCAAAACATCATGGAGGTGCTGAAAACATCAAGGTAATAACATTATCTAATTGCAACCTGTGAATTTCACCTCCCTGCTTTCTCCAGCTCCCCTCTTCATTGGTTTATAATTTTATTTGACAGTTTGTTAACTGTGGATTGTATCTTGCTCCACAATGTAAAACACTCAGGCCATATCTGGTGCTATTATGATATTTTAATACTAAAGGACAATAGAATCATATTCCTGGGGAATGGATAGGGAAGGACTCCAGTGATTTTCAGGCTGTGGGCTTATTTTTTATTTTAATAATGTGCTCTTTAATGACCTCTGTAACTTAAGTCCCAGATGATACCAACCAGGCAGAAATTACTATTTAATCCTACTTCAGATTCCTGAATCTTCAGGTCTGGTAGTTGTGTAGGATTCTTCATTAACACTTACAGCTACAATTCCAGGGATCAGTACCGTGTCTGCTAAAGCAAATGAAAGGTTACCATTGGCTACAACAGCTACTGCAACAGGTACTCAGACAGCTGAACAGAATAGTGAGTTTAGGGAAGGTTTCATCTATTTACTTATTTTCTCTTACACAAAAATCACCTTTCATCTTTAGTTATTTACATTCTCCAAAGCAAGTATTTATGACAGACAGCTGCAAACAAAACCCAAAGGTTTTGGAGCTGAAAAGTAAGCAGCTGGGCTCTGCCACTTCTATTGGCATGGGGCCCTATTTTCAGATTCTCAGTCAAACCTATGAGTGCTGCTCTCGGTTCACACAGGGATAACTGCATTATGAAAGCTTCCAAAAGGCCAGCACAAACACTAGGGCCTTACTGATGTTTTTAAGCCAAAGGGACTATTTATCTGAGCAAAGTTAAGCACTGAGCAAGCTTTCACAGGTTTGTGCACTGATAATAGCCTGAGCAGAATCATTAATTGTCCGAACTACTTGGCTATTTTAAGAATAACAATGAAAGGAAAATTATATGCTAATGTCAGTATTAGCTTAGTCTCTTTTCATCTGCCACTGATATCTCTTCTGAATTAAAATGGCAGTCAATGTTTGTTAAAAAGGATGGCCACACTATTCTCATTGTTAGTCCCTGGGGACTGCATTACTGCAAAGATCTGGGTTTTGATAAATAGCTCTCTTGGAGAAATGCCTCTAAGCATTTAATTCCATAACTTTTATTTTATTTTATTTTATTTTTAAGTAAGATTCTCCCTGTTTTAATAGGCTGTTATAGCCCTTAAAATACCATGAAATTAAATGCCTCCACTGGGGATCCATAACTTATCATAACAATAGTATATCTAGTACTTGTCGGAACTATGAGGAAAGTTATAAGGTGGTATAATAATGAGTGTAGCATTTTAAAGGACTACAGAATTGTCACTATACATTACTGAGCTCCCGTAGTTAACCCATGAATTAAAAGCATATAAAAGTGATAATAGCTGAATTTCTAAAGAAATGAATGACATTTGGTGAAATTATCACTGTGTTGGAATTAACCTGTGATCTGCTGGGAACTGTAAAAAAACCCAAAGCTTAAAAGCACATCAATCTCTTAACTGACCCTGCTTTAAGCAGGAAATTGGACTACATGACCTCCTGAAGTTGCTTCCAATCCAAATTATCCTATGATTCTACTCCTGCTAATTTTTGAGAAGCACCTGTAACAACTGATGTATTAAATATGTAGCAAGAAGAAGTCACTTTCTTCTTGTTTGCATAACATTACAAAATCTCCAGTGCAAAGATTAATTAAAAATTGAAGGCCAAATTCTGCTGGACATGAACAGTCTTCTAGTAATGGGAACTGACATGAGCACCCCTCTCTAGGTTTGAGGAGGTGCACTTGGATTGATTTATAGCGATGTTAAGCATTTACAGATCTCAATGAAATTCTTGTTCTTTGAAGGAAGGAGGGAAGTTCTCCAATCAAGCAATCCCCATCTCCCAAGAATAAGGCCATGATTCAAGAACACTTTTTTAAGAGTACTCACAGACCTGTATCTTACCCTGATTCAAAGCTTTGCTCAGTGTTCAGTCCTTCTAGACTCCAATAAAGAAATGCTCAACATAGAATCATAGAATTGTTTGGGTTGGAAAAAAGTGTCCAGAGAGCAGGAGGCACTTCTACAGCACAGCCAATTAAACAGCTGCAACTGTGTTAACATCTACTCATTTAACAACAGCACATAGAGGTCCCACTGAGGTATCCAAACTGCTCTTGGGTGCCACACGCATTCCCAAACAGCCATTTACAAGCATTAAACTTGCCAGAAACCTGACTTTGCACACAAAAGAAGTATCAATTGCATAAAGAGAATACAAACATACAGTTTGTCCTTCAGCTGAAACTGCCTCAAACATCACCTATAGATTACACCACCTTTAAGCTCACTGAGTCCAACCATTAACACAGTGCTGCCAAGCCCACCTCTAAACTGCACCTGAGTGCCACAAATAAACACATTTACACATCCAGGGATGGTGACTCCATAATGCCCATAAGCATCCCAGAAAGAACAGGATTTATTTTGACACAAATCTCAGAGTAAAAAATAATAGTTGAGGGTAGCCTTAAGAGAGGCCAAAAATGTTCTAAAAAGTCTAGAGCAAATCTATTGTTACCACAGGGAAAACTGAATGTCCATTAACTAGTACTGCCTAAGACCTATCAACGCTACTGGAAAGAACTTTCATTTTCTTTGACCTAAAATATAAAGCTAGGTTCAAAGTAGTTTTTCTGTAGTGGTGGCAGTTGGGATTAGTACCAGTGACTTCATCTGAGCCTAGTCTCTCTGCCTATCTGGATGTTAGTCAGTTCTTACATGCATCCTTGGTCTACAGCAAGGTCTTTTGTACCTGCTCTTGGCACTATTTCCAGGAGAGCTCACATGGTTTCCACAGGCAGTGCTTGTGCCTTGTGACCCAAGTGAGCATGGACCTCTTAGCTAGCTTTCCCTGCTTAACTAGCCAGTAGACTTTTGAGTGGCAGGAGCTTGTGTGTTCAGATAAACTTGATGATTTGGAGAAAATGTGGGAACCCTGAATGTACAGACAACTTAAGACTATACCTTAACACAAAGATGTTAGTTTGGGGTATCAGTACTCCTTCCGCTGATGGCTGAAAAAGTGAGAATAGGAAATCACACCTAAAATATGTGCACAGTCAACTGGGGCTGAAATTTTGTTTAGCATCGCATTATGGTAGTATTAGGGTGAGAAAAATCACCACTTGTACTATACAAAGGCCCCCCTCCAATTTATTACCTGAAGTTTTCAGACCATCTAAAGAACTGAACATTACCAAGTGCATGATGATGCACTAAATGCAACAGATTGATGGCACCAAAAAGTGACAACTATTAGTTGCTAGTGTGAAAAATAAGCAATGAGTAGTAGCAAAATATTAACATGCATACTGTTTAATTAAATGACAATATTGTTTTCTTATAATCTTTCTCTAACTCTGCTAGAAGAGTACAGCGTTGACATGATAATCTTATAAACTTCCTTGACAGTTCACGTTAAAACATCCTCCATTGCTTCAGATTGATAATTGGCAATTACAAAGAAAACAAAATGTCTGAGAAATTCATTAAACATGGCAAATACCTGAGAAAAGCCAGGGCAACAGCTCAGTTATCTAAATCACTGTAAACATCTAAAGGGCGTTTCCCTTACAGTATTTGGCTTTAGATCTGGTCTCCCCTCTTTTCATCTTCCTCAAAGAAACAGAAAATGAAGAGAAAATCTTATTTCTGCAGCTATCCCCTTAATAATCTATTGCAACAGCATCTTGTCTGAAGGCCTTATTTGGAAATGTTTAAGTGGTCTACTTTCACTATACTGGTTTCACTGCCACCATCTCAGCACAGACTGTGCAGACCTGCCCAAGGAAGTGCAGACACCGTTCTCTTTAGTATGCTTCAACATTTAAGTTCCCAGTGGCTGCTCTATCTATGCAGTTTAAGCTGCTTGAAAAAGCAAGAACATTGTTTAATTACAGTAAGTTGTTAAATATCCAAGCAAAGAAAGTTCTTGAGGATATGCCAAATATCCCTCAAGCCAGGCCAGGCTTGGGAAAAAGTAATAAGAAACTAGTGAGGAGTATCATCTCCTTCGTCAAAGTTACTCTACTTAGCCTTTCACAGATGAAAAGAGAATGAAGAATACTTATAAAAATTATTCTTTTTGCTAACCACACAGAATCACAAAGAACAGTTTTCCAAAGCTGCTAATGTGAACAGAAGGTAAGGAGACAGCTCAGCATCAAAACGGTCAACTTCATTTCAGCGTGGCCTGACCACAGACAGATCTGTGACCAGATCATCTCCTGATATTAACTGTCCACAATACAGTGAAATTCTGGAAACAAAAGCAGACAAAGGACACCACAAAATTGTCAACTGTCTGGTATTCTTCATCACATCACAATCATTTATTGCAATAAGAAATAGTAGTTCAATGACAGACAATCAGACTAGTATAAACACCATCTGCCTTTATGTACAAATGAAATGACAGAACCTGACCTCTGTTCAGAGGTCATTACATAACTGAATTTTCCAGATTCACTTATTCTCAGACTATAAAAAGAATTAGATAGATTATCTTACCTACAAATGAACATTTTATGATGCTCCCTTCCTTCTTTTTTTTTGAAGTTGGATTCTTGGTGTATCAATCAATTCCAGTGATGGATCAGAGATGATCTTCTGCCATCACTTCCACACTCCACATGTCAGAAACTTCACATTGTGGACTAAGTTGTTAGACTTTCAGCATAATTGGCTTTAAAATGACATTCTTCCCTCTGAAAGCACAAAAGAAAAACATTTTTACATTTCTCACTGTAGTTCCCTTTTCTCCCAAACTACTTAATTGATCTAATGAAGCAGAGAAGAACATCAAACCTATTAATAATATACATTATAAGGTGAAAGTTTGATTTCGTTTTCATTGATTGTATGAATAGACCTTTGAAAATACAGGTGAAAGAAAAAACAGTACATTTGAGATAGATGACAAAACAATTCCTCTCATGAGTTACTATTGTCTTACCCTCAACTTAACTATCAGACCTTCTCAGTGATAATAGAGATGTGAGATACAAAACCCAATCCTCAGAACATTGGGCCGATTTCCGTAATTTTTGAAAATTTTCATGAAAAACTTCACCAGCCCAGGCCTCAAGTTTTATGAGACAATAATCACAAGTCTTCACTAACGTCTGCAGAGCATGGATGTGTTCTAGGTGCCCATGAAAATCCTGAGGCATAACCCCTGAATGATACCAAGCACCCCCATTCCTCACTCTTACAGCATCCCTCTCATCACAGGACTAGAACAGTCTTCTAGTTAAAAGGCAGTGAAAGTAGCAGCTCCACAGGAGGCAGGCCAGAGGGAGTGTGAATTTATATTTTAAGGTGCTCCAGGACCTTGTAAAGCCACAGAATATATTCTTTCCATATTTCAGCTCTGACCTTACTGTATGGCTTTTGCTCTATGAATAATCCCATTTCATTATTGCAAGGTTGCATTTCTGAAGGTTGGTTATAAATTACACCTATAAATAATTTCTCAAGTTACTGTTTGCAAGTTGCTTGTTACTTTTTTCTGTTAGGAAGGACTGTCCTTACACCACCTCAATTCTGGTCCCTCACCTTTGCTGTTAAACCATAAATTCAAAATATTTTCTGATGGCTACTGGAGTTTGTATCCATTTTACAAATTATGCATTTAAATTTCTTATTCACTTAATTACAACAGAACTTGCACAGATCAACTGACCCATTAAGCTATTGTTCTGGATGTCATATATTTACTCTAACTTTTCTCAAATTACATTCTCCAAACATCAAAGACTCAAAGGAAAAGAAAATGGTAGGTCAGATATCTGCAATCTAATTCTTTGTCACTCCATAAAAAAATCTAATCGACCCCTTTCTGACTTGTCCAGATCCCATGGAAATAAATGTAAAGATTCCCACTCATTTCCCAGAGTATGTTTCCAAGGCCTTTAACGTCTCTAAAGCAAAATGTAATAGGATGCCTAATTAGAGACTTAATTAATGCCTGGATGATGCTTCCTAAAAAAGAAGTGAAATTAATGTTCATGCTTTCCACAATTCTCAACATCAGCCTATGCTGGTTAAAATCTTCCAAACATATTATGTATTTAGCGTTATAATAATCAACATGATTTTAAACAGCAGAGCTCATTCATTCAAGAAGGCAAAGAAAAGGATTCACCTCTTTTCTTCACCTTGTAAGTGCTAAAAACTTACTGTAAGCACTGAAAAACAAAGGAACTGATATTCTTGTTTACAAAAGGCTGCATGCCATCAAGGATGCAGAGTTTTCTTTTTTTGACCCTTGTAATAAAGCTTCATCTTTCTTCCTTGTTGTAGCCTGAAACAAAATAGCTGATTCTCAGGTGGAAAAATAATTAGTAACATGGGAAGTCGAATGAATTTTGAGATACTGAGGAAAATGTAGTTTGAACTGTCAGGTTTACTCACTTACCCACAGGAACCACAAAGCAGCAAAGAAATAAAACCCTCTTAGAACTTATAGCTTTCATCAACCTATTCCCTCTGGCTGATTTTCCCCCCCCAAATCTCTCTTTTCCCAGTGGCTGCTATTAGAAACACAAATAGTTTCCTTCTCTGCTTAGCGACAAATGTCATGTTACTTGCTTTTTTTTTTTTCTTAAAAAAACCCTAAACCCTATTAAATTATTATTCTTTTCTTTTTTTTTTTTTTTTTTTTTTTTAATATGAGGAGAGAAAGACTATGCAATCAGTTAATCAAATAACTTCACAGGAGCACTTGCACTGCATGGATTTCAACAGGAAACTGAAGGTAGTAGTTCTGCTCCTGACTATTAGGTGAAAGAGTGTTGCCCTCTTTTTGACACCCCACCTACACAGTTATAAGGTGTGCCACCACCACCAGGAATAAAGCTTTGTATATGCACTTAGAACTGCTATGAATTAGCACAGGAGACCCTTACAGTCTCTCCCATACTCTATTGTGACCATATAATGAAAAATCTACAGGTAGAAATTTACTCTATGTTGCAATTACAAAGGATAAGGAAAATCAGCATCCAGTGCCTCAGCAGGATAGTAAATCTTTTGTGGTTAATGATTTTTTTATCACCTTCAAAGAGAAGAACCGCAAGTCCAGCCACCTCTAGTATATGTATACCAATGCACAAATGGAGGAACTGGAACTTCGTGCCCAGTCTGAAAGTTACATGGTCTTAAGAACTACAGAAACATGGTGGGAAAACTTGTGCGACTGCAAGACCACAATGGATGGCTGCAAGCTCTTCTGGAAAGATAGGAAGGGAAGAAGAGAACTGGAGTTGCACTTTATGTAAAAGAGAAATTTCAGTTTATGGAGGGGAGCTGAGATGACAAATGGTCTATTGAATGCCTCTGGATGAAGACTAGAAGGGTTGCTACCAAGGGGGATCTTATGTATGGTATCTGCTACCGACACCCTAATCAGTACGACAAAGCCAACGAAACCTTACTTTGGCTGTTCAAGCAAGTCTTGGGCCAACAGAAACTTGTCCTCAAGGGTGACTTCAATTACCCAGACACTTGTGAGAGCAACAAAGCAGTTGCTCACAAGGACACAGTAGGCAGGGACAGTTCCAGCTATGGGCTTTGTTACAGCCTGTTCCTGTTTCAAGGTGGTAGTGATGAGGGGGAATCATGGCTCTGTAACTGAAGTGCTGCTCCTTTGGCCTGATGCCTGCATTCAGTCACTGCACCATCACCAAAATGTCTGATTGTCAATCTGGATTTTCTCTCTCCAGAACCAGTGGGATGCTCTCTCTAACCAGCCTCTGGCCCCTCTGTCTGCTTCTCTGGCCACAGAGGCATTAACACTCATTTGTTGTACCCTTAGAGCTCAGCACCCCAAGCAAAAAAACAGGCTATGCTGCTCTCCCCTCTCTCCCAGTTTTCTTCTTTCCAGCCGACTTGCACTGTCAGCTAGGTGTCTGAGGCACCGCTTACATTAAGAGCAAGTGCAGAGAAGCACAGAGCCCCTGTATGATAAGCTGCAGGAGGCATTTTGCAAACACAACAAACTACATCAGGTTGCTTAGTAAGAATCACTAACCTGTAACATTGGCTTTGTTCTTAAAGGGATGGAAATTGCTGCAAGTCGAGGTATAGTGGAAAGCATAGGAAAACTGGAAAAAGATCCTGTTTTTCTCCAGACCAAATTATATGCTAGTTATTTTGTAATGATTCCCGTTCCACTTGCCCTCTTAGAAAGATTTAAGTACCCCAATCCCTTGGTAAGCAACGAGAGTTAGAAGCCCCAATTTCTTAGTGGATTTGCATGACTGACTTGTAGCTGAGCCGTAATCCTATTCTCTTTTAGTACAGCCTGTTCTTCCCCAGGGAATGGAAGTATCTCTGACTGCAAATTCCACTGCACTGTAAGTGCACAAGTCTTGGTGCTAGCAGAGTGGGCATGGAGGCTCTGAGCAGTGCTAGCCTAAAAAGAAGCATGAGTGCTGTATGGCCATACAAGCCACAACTGTATTTCTTATTTTCTGTTAAAACAGCGATAAAGTATTACAAGTTAATATCTTGAAAATATAGTGCTGGTTGTGTGAATGATATTTAGGAAATCTAAGTCCTAGATGTGCTTTCCATTAAACACTATGGTCAGGTTTCTTTGAGAAGAAGAAGGGAGTTCAAATGCTGTGCAACAAAAGAAGAGAGGGAGGTGATTTCACTTGCTAAAATCTCATCTACTTCAGCCAAATACATTAAGCACAGATGAAAAATTGTGCAAGCCATAGCCTTCCATTCAAAGATCCTGTTCAAAGTTTGCACACATCCAGGGAACAGGGGAACAGTTAAATGGATGTGGAAACTGCATCTTCACTGCCCAGTTTCAGAAAAGTGAAGAAATCTAAACCAACAGGCTCTAGCAAGTGGAATTCTATGGGAAGGATAAGAAGGAAACTTGTCATAGAGTGATTACAGATAGTCTTCCTACCAGAACGATGCTGGGAAAGTAATTACAGAGAGATTCAGGTCTTGGCAGATAGCAGAACAGTTTTAACAGAGAAGACAGGAGGATACTTCTAGGCACCATTATAAGCATCAATTCTTTTCATGACACCAGAAGTGGAGAGTGTAAATGACATTCCTTAATTACTTATTGCTATACTTTAAAAGACGATTAGAGGGAGCAGAGGGCATGGAAAGCACCAAGGCAAACCAGTAAGGGATTCAGAGTGCAAACTCCATACTGTGCACAGAGGAGAAATGGGGGAAAACGTTTAAGAACAAACTTATTCAAAAGCTATTAAAAGAGCCAATCACTGTTAAATTGTGTAGAGGAGGAAATATGCCCTAGAGGGAGTGCAAACCAGAAAAGATTGACTTCTTCAAATTCACAGCTGTGGTGGAGCAATCAAATACTCCAATGCCAGCTCTCCCCTTAGAGACAAGACAACCTGAGGCCATACGACCTCAACCTCTGATATGCACAAGAAAAGTTTAATGAGAGATTTGCTATAGGAACGGGTGTCTTGAAGTGACAAATTGCAAGCTTCGCTGACCTCTCATGAAGGGGAAGTTTCAAACTTTCATCAGCAAAATTGAGCAACTGAGACAGGCACATGCAAGGAAAGGAAAATTGACTGTAAGCAGAAACAGCCCCTGATAAAAGCAGCTTAATTCCACATTATTGCAAGCCAAAAGTGAAACGGCAATGGAGGAACACAAAATGTAACATAAAAGCATCAAAACACAATAGAGGTGAAATCCCTAGCTGGGTAATTGATTTACTTCCCCCCAAATCAACACTGCTTGAGAAGAGATGTTCTGCTGATGTAGTCATTGCTAGACTCAGTTAGAACCAGGAGGTACCCAAGTGTTCACAATCACAAGAAATTAAATTAGATTAAACTCTTTCAAGCTTTCACAGCTTCCAAAAAGGCTTACTTTGGATTTTGACTACAGGGTAAAGCACAGACATAGTACAAAACAGAAAGCTTATCTTTAAGAGCTTGTATCTTTGTAATTGTCAGAATGTTAACTGTAGGAGATTGCAGCACTGCAAACAAGTTAGTTAATATTTTCAAGTGCCAAAGATTTTACCCCAGATTTTCAACACCATAGCTCCTGCAGTTAATAGGTTTCATGCTGATTATTAAACTGAACAATATAGAATATCATGCTGTTGGCAAGAAATTATCATTAATAAGATTATATATTTGTCTCTAAAAAGGAAGAAACAGCTCTGGGCAACTGATCTATGCCTTCAGAAGACTAATGTGAAAAGTGATTTGTCCCATCAGCCTCTGTCCTAGGTCCTGTTTTAGGAGCAAAAGGAGATTTATGCTTATTAAAGATCTGTACAGATGGAGAAAATGTAGAGTTTGGGAATTTCTTCTGATAGGTCAGAGCATATCTGAAATGCTGTCCCTTGCTGCCATCGCCTTTGGCATCTTCAGAACAGAAGGTAACAGACAGTCAAACCCACTGATTTGGGGTGTTCTGCTTGAGGCTTAGCTTTTCTAAATGAGCTGAACATAGGTGTGACAAGAGCCAAGCAAGAGCCAAGCCTCTCTGCCATGTCAGGTTGGGTACCAGAGGCAAAGACACCCGAAGTCACTAAGAATGCTTAAAAAGTGTGTGCATAATTCCCAACACTCACACAATTTCTCTCCCTCCCAGAAAAGTCCACACTGGTGAATTGAGAATAAATCATTCCTCACAGAAAGTCTTAAATGACAGGATTTGGCTCCAGTGCCTACAATTCTTCACTGAAATGTTACATCGTGTCACTTTTTATTGCCCTGTGTGCATGCCAATGTGTATGAGATTAGTGCTGCTGCTGCAGATGAGGAGATGAACTACTGCTGCATCCTTTTAAAAAAAATCATGGATATTATGAAATCTAATTCAGATTTTTTTTTTTTTTTTGGTAGGAAAAGGAGAAGAAACAGAACTCAAAATCATGTGGCAAAGGAGAAAACACCTAGAAAAGTAAGTCATTTTTTAGTGTCATCATAATAAACAAAGCTTCAAGAAACCGTATTAGTAGTAGAATGATTTAAAAGATCTCATGTTAAAATCCAGGAACAAAAACCTAGAGGAAAAGCAGAAGACTTCAGGGTTCTGAGTCTGCTCCCAACCTCAGAGTGATAGGGTTAAACGATCAATACTCCTTAGGCGTGTTAAAACTTCACCTTCTAGCTAAAAAAAACTCCAATGGTGGCTCCTATATTTCTAAGTGGAATTTTGACAGCAGAGCAGATATATCTTCATCAGCATTCTGCATCTGCCTGCCCCCTCACTTCAGTTCTTATTGTCATTTTGCAATATATTAATGATCCAAATCATCGAGTGATTCCAGTTAGGATGCAAGAGGTTCTCTAAAGTAGGCAGCGCTCCTTATAATGATAGACTGCAGGAATAATGGCCTCTTTATTGAAAGCAAAACATTCAGAAAACTGGCTTAAAAACGGCAGAAGAGGAGGGTTGGAAGATAGCAAATGCTTTATTAGCAAGTGTAGAAGCAACCATTGACGAGGGCAGCATCATTTTATATTTACTTTTGCAAGCCTACTTTTGTATTAAAGACAGACAATGCTCATGTAGGCATAAAGCCTCAGATACCTGGGAAAGCAAAATGTGAAAAAAGATAATCAAGCAAGAGATGGACATATATGATCTTAAAAGTCAACTCTTAAAATTGACTGGTACTTCTGTTTCACTGCAACTCCAAAACACAAACACATAAGGTTACTAACTTAATTCCAGGCATTCTGGGGTCCAGAGAAAATTGTGCAGGTACTGATTTCTTAGGCATGATCTGGACTTGTGTCCGGGGTTGCTGAACCCAGGACAACTTGAGCAACCCCTTGTGTCTCTACTCTGTAGAGGTGAGGCTGTCAACGGAGACAGGTTCTTCCAAGGGGAAGGATAATGACCACCAAGCTGACAGCAGCTGGCAGTGAAATGCCCTCTCAATGACGTGGTCACACAGACTGAAGTGCTCTAGTAACACTTGAATAGACCCAGAAGATACCAATTCTGTTTTACAATTCTAACTATCCAAGCTGCCAAACAGTTGTGCCGTGCTGTCTTGGAGGCAAACATGTGGCTGGAGCCGGAAAACCTAGATTTCTAATGCACCTGGCTCACAGATCACTGATACAAGAGCTCCAGAAACTGCAACAGAAGTTGTGGTGGTGTCTGCCTCTGTTCTGACTCAAATGCATGAGAAAGCTAACAGAAAGGCCCTTATTCATGTCTTTGATGAGGTCCCTCAGGTTCAAATGGGTTAGCAGCTTTCATGGGTTTGGTACACCTTGGCTAGTCTGAAACTCGTGGTGTTAAATATAAATAACAATATAAATAAAATATAAAGAGCTTCATTCACAGGCTAATTAAAGCAGTGCTTTTCTCCCCTCCTCTCCCATTCTCCCTCTACCTTATTTCATGGGGCTACCTGCAGAACGGACTGAATCTTATCCCTTTCAACTGCCCTGAAAAGCTCTCTAATTAGCTTTCTATTACTCCAATTAGTAAATGCAACACAGTGGCCATTATTATATTTCCAGGTGCTCTACAGATTTTCTGACAATAAATTAGACTGACAAAAACCATGAATACACAATCTGTGAAGTTTAACGCTTCCATCTGTTAGGCTATCTGAATAAGAAAAATGCCATTAATATAAGTCCTTCAACTTTGCTCATTAATAGCTAGTCTTAATTCACAGGTGCCTTTTTAATCTCTCCTGTATTCCTCTAGAACCTAATACATGTAACAATAATAGCAATTCAGAATTTAATTCTGATTCTAGTTCGTCTTAAATTAGACCTTAGCCATTAAGATATTACAGGATAGTGAATGATAGTTAATCAATATATTTAATTTTGCCCCATTATTTATTTGATTTGATATCTCATACAGTGGCTAATAGATCTTCACACACACACATACCCCATCCTCCCCAGGCTTGGCCACCAGAAACAATGCTGAAAAACTGAGTGAAAAAACATTGTATTTGACGACCCCTTTAAGTGAAGGTTAAACTATAATTATCTCTCTGTGTTTGTTCATACCTTTCAGACCAATACATAGATGCACATATGTAACTCATACACAGCCATACACTTCAGGTAAGATTTATTGTGCTATATTTTTTGTCTCTGTTAACTCTCAGCACTATCAGTCAAGATTTCCCAGCATTTACTACAGCATAATGCCCATCGGGAAATCACATTTCTTGGTGCCAAGGTTTTAAAAAGATTCTAATTCAGCTATTAAACTGGAGGCAGCATGGGCCAGCCCCACAGCACATTCACCCATTAATTTTGTCCCCTGGAAAAAATGAGTACCTCTTGCACCAGTCTGATAAAATGAGGAAACACATCGATTATGTCTGTGGCAGCTATTCTTGACCCAACCAACAGTGACAGTCATCAAACCGCAGTACCTAGAGTGCTGTAAGCTGTGTGAGCTAACCCAAGACATCATTAATTCTAAACACCAGAGCTTTCATCCAGATACTGAGGTTCAGAGAAGCTTAAAAACAAATCCCTTTTGGTGGGCTGAAATTCTGTATGCTGTTCATATTAACTCCACTGACAGTATTTGGAACTTATTTCTCTAGCTGGATAGGTCAAATGCAAGAAGCCAAGTGCCAGTCTTTCACTGGATTGATCAAAATTGGACCTTAGGTTCCACTAATAATGTTAGATGGACAGACATCAAACTGATTAAGAGACTAGCTGGTTTTTTTTTTTTTATTTATTTATAGTTTTTTATCACTTTTAACACAACACGATGGAGGGAAAAAAGTAGCTGTGAATGCAGTAGAGACAGGGTGATTTGACCAGGCAGGATCTGAGAGCATGCACATGTTCAGTATAGGCAAAAATGTTGGGAAAGAACTTCACAGTATTCAAAGAGCCCTTTCTACCCAATCCTGTCAAGTCTTTGGGGAAACTCTAACTACCCAGAGGGATCCTGGGAAGTTACTGTAGGAGGAGGTGTCGCATGTGATTACTGTAAATTAAGCTAACCTTAGTAAAGCACTTGCTCTCTGAAAGAGGTTACGCACCTGATGCAGTTATGTGCATAGTCTGGTATTACTCTTAGCTAGGAAATGATAGCTTACAACACTGTCATTGACCTGTAAACGACACCCAAATAAGACTTCCCTCCTCCTGCTCTCTAAGCCTGGGAGGTACGGTCCTAACCCTGTCTATCCCAGGATCAGGAAGAGAGAGGAGGAGAACCAGTCCCAAGCCAGTGGCTTTCTTTTCCTTTGTTTCAAAGAGCAGGGATTAGGCTTCCCTTGAGAGAAAAAAAAAAACACAACAAACCACCTGGTTCTGCACATTTTCATG
Source organism: Neopsephotus bourkii (assembly GCF_033783945.1). Classification (NCBI taxonomy): domain Eukaryota; kingdom Metazoa; phylum Chordata; class Aves; order Psittaciformes; family Psittacidae; genus Neopsephotus; species Neopsephotus bourkii. The sequence continues at coordinate 2,700,893 of NW_026901434.1, read as the reverse complement.
TTCCCTTCATGTAAAAGGCAAGGATTCATGATGACCATTTCCACTGCCAGGTCTGATCACAGATCCAAAGCATTCAGAAAATGGGAATCTCTGTACAGCCACCCCAGAACCAAAGAGCATTTAAGAAACAAAATGTGCTTTGTAACACGCTACCCTAAAAATTCTCCTTTGTGCCTTTTTACTCAATCACGAAAAAAACCCAACCAGACACAAATACATTTTTTTCATGGAGGTGAACAGCCAAACTCAGGAAGTGTTAAGATTATGGGCAAAAAATACTGTGGAAGTGCTCTACATGCTTTTCTCCCAGTTTGTGTTTCTACATATAGCTACCTAACATGCTAAAACAGCCGCGTCCTCTGTACAGAATGACCCCAAAATGTTCATGAGTAATTTCACATCTTCATTTTTCTTTCAGGCATAAAGAGAGTAACCAGGTCTTCAGTAGAGCTCACTGTGGTTAGTTTGACACACTGTCCTGAAACACTGGAATAAATATGAGCCAAACAACATGAAACTCCCAAGGTGCCATTTCAGACCATCTTGGGCCTATTTGATACCCCAACAGCTTCATGTTTGACTTTTTATTTCAATAAATACATCCTAAGCTCTTTCAAAAAGCCAGTTGATTGGGCTGGGAATAGAACCAAGGTTTTAATACAGAAACATCTTAGCCCAAGTCAGATGAACCCTTTGAAGAACTGCAGTAATCATTGTTATTCTAGTTCCCCCCAATTTTTTGGGGTGGTTTTTTCCAGTAGTATTTTACTTTTGGACAGTCTTGAAATGCTTTTCACATTTCTGTTGATTTTTCAAAACAGAAGAACTTGTGTTGCCTTACCAATATTATTTCATGCTGTGCTATTGTAACAATTTCTGCATTCTTATTTATTTATCCACAGCAGCAGAACTAAAATTTTTGCTTGCTCACTCTCCTTTTAAGAGATTTTACTAGTTAATAAATAAAGCTTAGTCTTGTTGCAGAGGTCTGTCCCTCAATAGTTACTATTCTCTTTCTGACTCAAAGACCAGCTGCAATGAAAACAATGCCCTCTCATTCCTCCCAGCACTTAAAAAGGTTTATAGATCTCCAGCCTCCTACAACTCAGCAGAAAACTGCTCGCACTTGACAGTCTTCAGAAATCAGCATTGTTTCCATCCTCACTAAAACTGTCAGCCCCACAAGGTCAGGAAATGAGAAGAGCTGATGTCACCTGAATCATTATTACCTCTGCTTAGACCTCTCTCCACACTCCTGTCTTCCAGAGAAAGCTGGTATACCCAAAAGTAAAAGTCTTTGAAGTCTTTTAAAACTGTCATAAAATAGTTTCCCGAAACTGTTTGGAGAACTACAAAGAACTCAAACCCTTCAAAATCATAAACTCATGAATACTTTCTTACCACAGTTGTCAAACTGCAATAGTGTTTTGCAGGGGGCTCATGAATATGAGCACCTCTGCAGTAGCCTCTAATAAGTATTTTTATTTCCTAGACATGATTCTACAAGGATAGCAATAATGAATCCTTTCAAACTAGCCAGACTCCATCTACTACTCATGCCAATTAAAAATTACCATGTAAGTCTGCAAGACAGCTCAGAAGAGTTTGCTCTCTAAATCCTGCAGTATGTGCTCTTACTAAGTGACCATAGGAGAGGAAGAAAATGAATTCCATCATCTGCTTTAAAGACAGAAACATCGTTTCTGTTCTATTTTAAAACTCTTGAAAGCTGCGCATGACAGAATAGAAGCAAAAGGCTTTTAGTGGACTGAGGTACCTTTTCCAAAGCCTGTGGGCACTTGAGATAACCTCATAGACAGTAATAACAATTCTAAGACAATGAGATAGTTGTAATTAAACAGATACTTGCGTAGTGCATACCATTGTACACCAGAAATGACACAAAATTCAGTTATAGCTCATATTCATAATATCAGACACACACATGTATGTATCTATGATGTGTGTATATATTACACTTGCACCCATCTTGCTAGCATCATCATTGTTCACTTTAAATCCTAAGCTTAGGACTAAGCCTTCATGTCCATGTCACATTCTACACCTAACATAACACTTTCCGTCTCACAGCTGGATGTAGCATTGCTCTTGAGTGTATTTTGCCATGTGGACACCTTATGGTGAATGCAGTGAATATCAGACAAGGCAGGGGGTTGGTCCAGCTGGGATACATCAGTGGGGCTCCACTAACCTTGGCAGAGACTAAACGGTGTTCTGCAGACAGAGGCAAGCTTCCTGTGCCTGTGCTGCAAGCGGGCTGGCCATAAGCCAGCTCTGAACAGGGAGCTATTTGGCTGTATGAATGTGGTGCCAAGCCTGAGCTTATAAAGCCGAGGTTTTTCTCAGCAAGGCCTATTGGATTGGATTTAGTGTCATGCTAAGCATCCTAACATGCAGAACTTGTACCAAACATCTGGTCTGACCTGGCATCCTCAATCTACAGAACTTTCCTATTAACTTTATTTTTGCCAAATCAAATCCATATTGAGCAAAATTCTCTCTTAATTCTAGTCAATGAGAGTTTTTGAACTGATTTCAGCTGCAATAGGTTTAAAAATCTATCTTTTTTCTTTGGTCAGCTACAGTGCTCCCCTGCCCACTTTAAGCAGACCACTATGCAATACAGCATTCGCCTTTTGTTAATGATAACGTTAAAAAAATCAATGGCTCAATTAACAATCAGGAATGGAGCTTCCAGGCAACAAGCACCATGATCAATAACTTATGTTCAGTGAAATTAAAGGTACTTGTTAAGTCAAGTGTTAAAAGCTGCACCCACTTAATACGGGAATATCAGTCATGAACAGTTTGGCAGTTTGAGAAAATCAGTAAGTATAAAGTTCCCATAGCATGTTCCACACTAGTGAGTAACTAATGAAACATAAATATTCACACAAATTCATTTATGTATTAAATTCTCAAATCCCCCAATACACAGCAGTAGTGGTGAGTCAACGTAACTTTCACTTTTGTTATGAGTTGTGCTTCTGAAGTATGAATCCAAAATGAAGTTGGCAAAACCAAATTGAAAGCTTGCACAAAGGTAGACCCCAGTGGTTTGACATGTCAGTGTGCAATGGCCTCACTGATTTGAATGACACAAAAAGACATGCTAAGGTTTCTTCCAACAAATTTATCTGAGGTCACCAAAACATCCTCAAATGACATCAAATCTGTTCATCCTACAGGACACGTGAAAGCAAGGATTCGCAGAACACAGGATAAGTGACATGAAAACACTGGAGTCCTTTGGAAGAGTTATGAACATGTGCTGTGACATCAAAATCAAGAAACCTGTACAGATATAAACTGAATTATCCTGCTACTATATTCCTACCACATTTGTAAGATGGTGGTTTAAGGGAAGATTTTTCAAAGGCATAAAGGACAGTGAAATTCTCAGCCCTCAGTGGAAGCCTGGATAAATCAGATGTCTCAGTCTCATTTATGCAATCTAAAACCTCCCGCTTAACTTTTATACATCTGCTCTCAATGGAGCTTTTCTTTGAGAAGAGAACATTTAGAGCAATGTCAAAACTGACTCCTACATCAAGCTTGTGACAAAATTCATCTCATGGTCAACAGCCTTGTTTTTAGAGCTCCACTGATAACAGAGATGATTCAGCAGCATACTCCTACTCTGGGAATAGCCAAATTGAAGACTGCTCTTCCGATAATAGTGAACTGCTTCTTCTCAAAGTAGGGAATATTCACAGCATAATTTATGCTTGTTCAAAACTTTCAAAAATAAATAAAATAAATGAAGAGAAATCTCTGCATGCCTCATTTTGCATATCAAGGACTCTCTCATTGCAGTCTGGTATAAATACCATACCCTTTTCCAAATAGCAATGAAGTCTTGTGAGGCCTGAATTCCTTAGGCAATAACTGAGAATATGGGGGGCTGGGTGATTGGCTGGCATGATGATTTTCTTCATTTAATAAGCTGCCCCTTTCTTCAGTGTATTATGATCATACCCTGAGCATTACTGACTGCACTTTGATGGGTACCTAATCAACGAAAATCAGTCATCTGAAATTGCACAGACACTATTTCATCTCCATCAAAATTCATCTTCCTACAGAGCTCCATTAATCTCTTCATCATTGTTTAACTCAAAAAGAAACTTCTGTTGTAAAAGATATCAGAGTTTGGTTTTCAACTATAATTAAAGCTGTGCAATGTTTGCTTTAAGGAAGCAACTAGGGCTAGACTAAGTATTTGGTTTTCCAGGGCAATTTTCCCTATGCAGAATTAACCAATGAACCTGGGCTACACATGGGAGGATGATAAATTTAAATGTGAATTTGCTAATAGGAGACTATCTTACCCTTTCATCTCATTCACAAGGGAGTGCATTCTCAGCCCTCATGACCAACCTGTTTGTCTAGAGTGAGTGTGAAACCCAACCTGAACCATTCCCAGGCTGGGAGGTGTACCCACACCAGAGGAAAGTGCAGGCATGGGGGGGAAAGCTTCCTCTATAGGGTGGGGAGCAAAGACTCCTGCTTTTGAAAGCACATCTCTTTCATACCTCCCTCCATGGCAGGTCCTTACAGCCTAGCATCAACCCCACATAAACTTCTGCTCCACTTCTACTGCAGGAAAGCTTTGAGCTCCTATTGCATCCTACTGCCTTGGCCAATTTCCCCCAGACCCCATTGTCTCTAATCCTCTCCCCTTCCTTCACCTTCCTCACTAGAATCAGACATACTGCAGAGACATTTCCTGGTGTGGGTGTATTGTGTTAAACTATGCATGGGGTGAAAAGGGCACTGCTGGGCACCAAGAAATACATTTATGCTGACCAGTGTGTTGGTTGTACCTACTCTGGAAGAAAGGGTGGGACTGCTCTCCTTGGGGACACCCTGGCATTCTTCAACAGAGATGTTTGGAAAGCTGCTAGTGAAAGACCTAGAAAACAGCATATCTAGGGCAGCAGCAAAGACTGGGAGAGCAGCAGGTAACCTGCCATCAGCAGGGAACATGGTTATTGAATCTAGTATAAATCCATGTTGCTGCCCTGTGGCCTTTCATCACAGCTACCCTCCCTTTTGATTGTGCCCAAGTTGTCCTGGATGCCACAGGAAATTACTGAAAGGAACCCCCTCCAAAAATCTGGTTCCCTTAACTGATCTAGCTGAGAGTCTTGTTTTCTGTTCTTCTATCCCAAATCAACACCCCCAGAACTGCTGCCTGCTGTTAAGATTCATGAGGGTGTGCGCTATCACCCACAGGAACAGTTCTGACTGCAGCAACTCTGGCAAGACTGTATATCACACAGAAGGAAAAACCAGCCTTGTTCCATAAAGTCAGTAGGGGGTTAGGTGCACTGGGAACACTGTTGATGCTTCTTCTCATGCCTTTTCTGCTAACAAAGGAACAGGACTGCAGCTGCAGTTTTTACCTGCCCTCCCCATTTTCAGAAGCATGTGACAATATGTGAGCTGCATGACCCCCCCCAATAAATATTTAAAACAAAGCTAAACCATTGAACAAACAAACAATACTATAAATGAAATGGAACCTAATTCACAGTAACAGGATCTTTCCTTTTGAACCTGGAACCAATACTGGGATGATGGACATGAATACATCTGACAGTGAGTTGCAGAGGCAAAACAACAAAAACCAAAAAAGATTTCTGGACCCATTGCTCTGTTGAGAAATGGAGAACTGCCTTGAGTTTAGTCTTTTTCATTTGGTCCAACCACAACTATTTGACCAGGTTCCATATCCAGGGCACATGAGGATCACTACAACAGCCCTTTCTAAGCTTAGAACTTCTTATCAGCCCAAGACAGGGTTTATAAAAACAAACTGGCTGTGCTGATGTTCTACCATTATGATCAACAGAGTCAGGCTAGGCACAACTTTTGAATATCAAGGAAACAAAAGGAACCCAGTTTCAAAGCTAGAGCACACATGGAAACTCTCAACAGTATGTTTCAGTACTCAGAATTTGTCCATGTAGATGACAATACCTGCACTGAAGTTGTTGATGCTTTTCCAGGTCTAATAAACTTCCAGGGATCAAATCTCTCACATGAGCACTTCTATGGAGGGAAGTGAGAGGTCATTTCATACTCAGGTTATTTCAAGCTCCTCTTAAGCGCACTTTTGAAAGATTTCTCACAATTGCCACTGCTTACCTTACAAGTTCTTGGAAAACTGGGGTTCTTTTCCCTTCCTATCCTTATGGCCCTAGGGAGCAGAAATGTTATTTAGATGTTTTACTCATTCATATCCATGTTTCTTCCAGGAAATCTGAGGGAAAGCTCTCAGATTAAACTTGGGCAGTATCAAATCTTTCTGTGGTATTTTATATTGCCTGATTTTCAAACAGCAAACGGTAGATGTAATTTCAGCTCTCAAAATCACAGCTGCTTTTTGGGCTTGTCAACACAAGATGGCATATACTTTACACACATCTGACAAGCATGATGGATACTAGAAAGCATTTTCTGTGTTACTACTAGTTTCATGCTGCCCCCTCACAAAACAGTCTTACCTGTATTATCAGTGCTCTGTTAGAAACTGGAAAAACAGATTAACAAAATGCATTTAAACCCCAGGGAAGTCCCAGACTCGATCAGGTCCCTTTTTGTCAGGCCTTTTTCTACCCTCTTGCAGGCAGTTCTAGACTGTTAGCATAACCACCTCCTTCATGTACCTAGAGAGTGAGCAAACACCATTCCTGGCAACTCCCTAATGTCACAGAAACAAATCAGGATGTCAGTGCAGGAAATTGGGACACAAGTGGAGGAGCCATAAATCTGTCTCGTCCTGATTGAATGAGTAGTGCCCTGAAGGATTGCAGAGTGCTGAATGGCTTTTCCTTGTCAACCAGGCGATGCTGGCTGAGGGGGTGACAGAGTTATGGCGAGAGGGTAGAGGTGAGCCCTGTTAAGGGTCTAGTGGAGAAAGGAGATGAAAACTCTGAATGTGGACCAGACTAGCTGAGGAGAGAAATCAAGTAATTGGACAGGCTGGTATATTATTCAATTTGATATACTTCAAGTTACTTTTTTTAAACATTTAAGGATGCAAATGTGCTGCAGAAAGGCATAAAGAAGGAAAGGAGAATAATTTCCTTTCACTGGGAGAGTTCAGCAGAATGGGCTAAACAATAAAGTGTCCAGAAAGAGGATGTGGCAATACAGCTGTGAGTTAAAACAACAGCTACATTTTATACTATACAAGAGATATTATTTATTTTAAGCTACTGTTTGGTAACTGATGGTTCACAGAATAACAAAATTGCTTAATAACAAAGAGCTTCTATGATATCTCCTGAAATAGTTAGTGAGGAATATATTTAGAGTGCAGATATCTGTTCTGGCATGGGTAGTCTGAACTGATCATTTATTTATTTAGAAAGAAGAGTGGGAAAAGCAATATGGATATGCAGGAGAGGATGAGACTTGGGTTTCAAAACCCCTGAACCACTTTTGAAAATAAGGCTTAAGTATCTATGTCACGTAAGGCAAAGACAGACTTGTGCTGCCTTGGCATCTTAAAGCTGTTACTAGCTGCCAGCATGAATGCTCCCAGTGTCTTTCAGGGACTTTAAACTTTTTTCTTAAGTGGCTCAAACCTAATCCAGTCTGCCATTCTGTTATGGTGGCATAGCTAACAAGGATTGCCACAAACAGCAGGGGGTTGTAACATCTTAAACAAATGCATCTGTTCCCAAACCAAAGGATAATATTTTCATGTGTTATTATTAGGCTGAAAAATTGATTTTACATTCTTACTTCGTGCGGACCTCGAATCTGGGGGTTGATATTTTGTGCTTTATGCAGCCTGTTTGAGTGATGCTGGACTATTTGGATTATTCTTCTTCCACAAACATATGGAAGAAGAATCCAGGAGATGTTCCTTTTACAAGTTTAAGGAAGTTACCACTTTCTCTGAAATCTTGCATAAGATCACCTATGTCCCCTCTGTCCACCAGAGCGTATACACAATCTTCACATGTTTTCACAGCAGGGTAAAATACATGCACTACCAGCTCAAATTAGAGTTGAGATGAAGATCCTTGAACAACTTTTCTCTAGTGTTCAGTTTGATGAAAAAAAGAGGATAACAGTGGGTTGTTTTGTCAAGTGCAATTTGGAGCATTAAGTTGAATGTGATAAGTTAGTATTGTTTAAAATACTCCTAAAGGGATATGCCTCTAGAATGATCAAAAGCTCAAGCCTGTGTTCACTACAGTTAACAGGAATTTTGCCACAGACCTAACTGAAGAAAGGAAGTAGTGCTGTGTCATAATTTGCATGTATTTCATGGATAGTCTAACTCACTGGGAAAACGCCTCTGAAAGACTAGGAAAGTTAAACCAGATTTACTGATTCTCCTAAAGTGAGACAATTCATGGGAGCAGACTCTCACCCGTGCCACTGAAGATCATGGAAGTTTTTCCCTACCAGCTCACTCTCACTGCATGGCTCCTCTCCTAGGCACATCTGCTGTGGAGAATGAACTGGCCACCTTTTGGCTCCCAGCAATTGAAGTTCTTAATTTCCAGACAGCCATGTGCTCTTGAAATTAGCTTTCTTGAAGACGAAGTTGATCCAATAGTCTATCTGTTAACCAAGCAATATAAAGGGCATCCAAGAGCCCTCAAACCCAAAGCAATGTCTGAAGGGTGTGGAGTTGGTGCTCCTTAGGGTTTCTAGTCTCCACACTGTTTACCAGAGAAAGAAACGTCTTGGGCTTTCTGGGTAATGCTGTGGAAAAGCACAGGAACCTGGAAACCTGTGCTCTAAGAAGTACTGACATTAACCAAATTACTATTTGTATGTCAAATCAATGCCAAGTGCAAGACGCTTATGCTTGGAGATAAACTAAATAAACAACTATTTACCAGTCATGACACTTTGCAAACATTATCTAGCTACAATATTCTTCTTAGTCTCTGCTAACACCAATTCCATCTTGTGTACTCAACAGATACACTGCTGAGTTGCAGCTGAAAACACCAATCACAGGTCTGCTACTATTGCCTGGTTTAGTGGTTGCCTGAGTAGGATGCATGATAACGCTTTGCTGTCAGCATCTTGTGAAGACCTATTTGGCTGTAAAAATTCTGTTCTTGGATCATTCAGCATTAGTAAGATCAACTTACTCAATACAAGACCATTACTGGGCATAAAAGCAACATTTCTGCAGTCAACCCAGTGCTTAATTTTCTGCTTTTATCTCAGTGAATCTCTTCTCCTCCACACATATGACTACTGTGACGAGATGAAAACTTGGAAAGCAAAGGCCCATGTTTTGAAAGGACAACCTGCAGAAGCATCTCTGTACACAGCTTCCTGCTCATGGAAATCAAAGTCCTGTGAAGTACCTGCCAAAGCTTGAACATTGTGAAGGCGGGGCTGGGATGAAAGTGCAATGGAGCTGAGCACTAAGGCATTTGAAATGAGGAGATGATGTTCCCTACTTTGGCTGCTTTTCTATTTTTACTCTCTTCTCCACTCTCCTCCTCCAATCAAAGATGTGGAAAGTTATTTCAGAGATGCATTTCTAGTTATTTTATTACCAAAAAGACACTGAATGCTGTGAATTGTTGTTTACTCTCATACATTTTTAACATGACATATATGCAATTTTCTTGGTGTGAACATTGAAAGAGGAAAAAAGAACAGAAAGGATGAGTGTGTATGCAAGGGAAAAAGAAAGCAAACTGACAGAAAAAGCCCTCGAGGCCAAAGGACTCTTCCACTGAGCAAAGAGATATTAACCTTGAAAAGCAGGTCTTACACAAAGATATTTTTCTGTCATTTTGGCACCATAAAGGGTTCTCAACACAAAGAATTGCACTCTTGAGAATAAATCCTACAAAAAGGGTGCTGGACACTGACAACAGTGCCTGAATAGCTCATCCAGCTTTGCAGCCAGTACAGGAGCTGGATTAAAATGAGATCTGACTGTACTGAGCTACAGCTTTTCTTCTTAGCCTGGTGTCCTGGGTTCAGCAGTAGCAGTCATTTTTCTCCTTGTTAGTATCTGGTGCAGTGCTGTGTTTTCGACTTCAGTCTGAGAACAATGCTGATAAGACACCAATGTTTTCAGTTGTTCCTAAGTGATGCTTACTCTGATCAAGGACTTTTTAGTCTTGTGCTCTGCCAGTGAGGAGGGGCATGGGAAGCCGGGAGGAAGCAGAGGTAGGACACCTGACCCAAACTAGCCAAAGAGGTATTCTATACCACAACATGACATGCCTAGTATAGAAACTGGGGGAAGTTACCCAGAAGGCCCAGATTGCTGCTCAGGTTGGGCTGGGTGGTGAGCGGTTGTATTCTCTCCCCTTGTTATTCCCCTTATCATAATTATGATTGGTAGCAGCAGCAGTGGTTTGTGTTATACCTTAGTTACTGGACTGTTCTTATCTCAACCCATTGGAGTTACATTCTTTTGATTCTCCTCCCCATTCCTCTGGGAGCTGGGTGGGGGGAATGGTGGAGCAGTGAGTGAGAGGCTGTGGTTCTGAGTTACTGGCTGGGCTTAAGCCACAACACCTGGCAGTGTCCTTACAGCCAAGAAGCAAAACCATAGAACACTGAGATACCCAAGTAGAAAAACCCTAGTTTTCCACATTCAAGTTTAAATCACGGCATAATGTTTTGATTTGCCATTTGTTGCTCCTTGGCACTAGCACTTTAGCATTGCTCAGGAACTCCCCATTCCAGCCCCAGCTCCAGCCTTTCCCTTTCCAGAGACCACAGCATTGCTCAGGAACTCCCCATTCCAGCCCCAACTCCAGCCTTTCCCTTTCCAGAGACCAAAAGTTTGCAATGTCCTACCTGCAGAGGTGTCTGCACTTTCAACAGTTGACACAAGTTGACCTCATTAACTCTTAAGAGGATGTCCTCAGTGTATGGACTGTGGAACAGTGAACAAAGAGCATGGGAGAGACGAAAGAAGAACTTGCAAAGCAGTAAAATGATGAGTATTTAGTAAGATATTTTTCTATTTAACTATAAAAATATTCAGGAAAACCAAGTGAGGTCTTTAACAACCTTTAGAAAACTGCATTTCTTCAATTTTGGTCTTGCTTACCCTTTTTAAAAATCAACACATGTACTATAAGGTCTGTTTTCCTCTCCTCTAATTCACTAGTAGCTCAGAATAAACCTCTTCCCTTCAATTAGTTCCAGGACTGAACACCCTGATATAGCAGTTTATTTTGCATGCATTCAAACAAACAAAAAAGAAAAGAAGAAAAATGTTGGATTAAAGGATTCTGCCTTGACTTTAGAAGCCTCATCCACAGCAAGTAGCCAGCAAATCCAAAGTGCTTTTCTGCCTCAACTAACTTCAATTAGTTCCTGCTCAATTCTGATATAAATATATGATGAAGAGAACTGAAAGTACATTCATCCCAACCTGCACACAGCCGTGAATCTGAACAAAAGAAAAACCTGTTTCAGTATGGAAATTTAACTAACAAAACTGTGAATGTTACTTTGATCGTTTTCTGTCATGATCTAATTATTAAAACAGACTCTGACTCCTGTCTTAAGTTCATTGATTCATACCAGCAGTGCCACTACTTGTTTTAAATGGAGACCTCAAGCACATCCCATAGTGTTTTCTCAATCATGCCATGTTTTATTTATCAGATTGTGCTGGTTGTTTTCCTATTGACATAAAATTGGAGCAAAGTACCAACTTCTATTATAGTGCAGCTTTAAAAGTGTCATGGTTTAAACCCAGCTGCTACTCAGAACCATGCAGCCATTCACTCGCTCCCCCTTGATCACCCCCGTTCCTGGAGGGATGGGAAGGAGAATTCAAAGAATGTAACTCCCACGGGTTGAGATTAAGAACAGTCCAGTAACTAAGGTATGACACAAACCACTGCTGCTGCCACCAATCATAATAATGATAAGGGGAATAACAAGGGAAGAGAATACAACCACTCTTCACCCACTGACCGATACCCAGCCTGACCTGAGCAGTGATCCTGGCCTTCCAAGTAACTCCCCCCAGTTTATATACTAGGCATGACATGTTGAGGTATGGAATACCCCTTTGGCTAGAACCCAGGACAAAAAGAGATACTAAGTCCCTCAAAACAACAATCCTAAAAGTGGAAAATGTCTATCCATCATTGCACGGAGCTCTGCCTGAGCTAAGCAGTCCTGCAAGGAAGCAGGACAAATGACCTAGGGTTGGTGCCCATGAAAACACTGTTCACACTTGTAGCTTGGTAATTTTTTTTTCCTCCCTGTCACAGAGCTCCTGCAAGATGAAAGGGAGGTTTATGGAATCAACTTTTCTTGGTGCTCACCAAGGATATATTTATTTTGTTGAGGAGCTCAAGTCAGTGGGGCTGTGCTCTGAATGAAATAAGTACAATACAACATGTTCCCTGAAACACCAAGCCCCAGAGATCTCCGATTAGGAGTATGAAGTTGGTTATTAGTTCAGTTTTGGCCTGAGTTCAAAGCACCTTTATTCCCTGTCCATCATGCCTGTGCCACCTACTCAAGTCAGCCTCTTTCAAACATGAGGTTAAAACTAACACTTGGTAATTTGCCTTATCTCCTCTCCAAGCCCCATCTCAGCTGTGGACTTGGCCAGCACTTCGGACATTCATGTATGAAAATTTTCAGGACTTTAGACACGGTGACCATCTCTGCTTCATTGTTAGCATGCTTAATCCCAGCCGTGCTTCCCAGAACAGTTCTTTTCATATGCCTTCTGTCCCAGCTGCAGCCTTTGCTATGCGGACATTTGCTTTCTCCTAGCCAGGGTCAGAGCATGTGTATGAGGCAGGATGGGGCAGCAGCAATGTCTGCACCTGGGTCCCAAGAATTTTCAAAGATTCTAAAGCAGAGCTCTGGGATTTTATCGTGACCTTTTTTGTTTTTGTTTTTGTTTTGTTTTGTTTTGTTTTCAAGATGTGAAGATGTGTCCTGCGTTCAGCAATAGCAGTCGTTTTTCTCCTTCTTAGTAGCTGGTGCAGTGCTGTGTTTTCAACTTCAGTCTGAGAACAGTGATGATAACACACTGATGATTTTAGTTGGTGCTTAGTAATGTTTACTCTGACCAAGGACTTTCTGAGTCTCATGCTCTGTCAGGGAGGAGGGGAAGCCGGGAGGAAGCAGAGACAGGGCACCTGACCCAAACCAACCAAAGAGGTATTCCATAACAAAGCACATCATGCTCAGCATATAAACTGGGGGAAGTTACCCAGAAGGCCCAGATCACTGCTCGGGTTGGGCTGGGTATCAGTCAGCAGGTGGTGTGTGGTTGTATTCTCTTCCCTTGTTATTTCCCTTATCATTATTATTATTGGGGCAGCAGCAGTGGTTTGTATTATACCTTACTTACTGGACTGTTCTTATCTCAACCCGTGGGAGTTACATTCTTTCGATTCTCTTCCCCATCCCTTGGGGACCAGTGGGGGGGAATCAAGGGGTGTGAGACTGTGGTTCTGAGTTACCGGCTGGGCTTAAACCATGACAGAAGAGAACACTTCAATCACTTCACCTTCTTCTTCCTAAAATGTCTCCGGGTTATTTTTCTTCATAAGAGTTACATCAAAACTTTCCCTGAACCTCTCCAGAGTAAAGTACTCAGAAAACCAACTATCAGATCAAAAAGTACTGCTGTTTATTAGTTCAATCTCCTTCATTAGATTCCCTCCACTGTGTGTTTTCCCACACAAACAGTGATAAAAAAATCTGCTAAAATCCACTGACAGCTGCGGCTGTGATAGACTTTTCCTTAATCCGATTAGCTGCTGCCTCCCTGTTTGCACCAGTTTCTGTAAGCAGTTACCATATTACACTACAATCTGCTGATTTCATCTGCACTGGCATCAGGCAGCATTCAAAGAAAGTCTGGCCTCATAATAACAGGTTTTGAGAGACAGGAATCTCCTCTCCACACATACACACAAGCTGCTGCCTCTCAAATTGTAAAAACCTGTATGATTAGGAATCCAGCTCTGAATGAATAGGGCATTCCCACAAACAGCCACCTAAAACTAGTGGTACCCAACCTATTTCCTGCTCAGGCTCATCTTTTCTTAGCTCTAGAATTGTGAGACTTAAATTTTCTGAGATGCTAAAAGAAAACTCATCTTTGCTCTGTCTACTGGCTCATGGAAAAAAGTGAAAAGCATCTTTTCAGGCTACACAAAAATGAAGCAGGTTATATTTGAGCACAGGAACCCTCTCTGCTCAGCCCCTCACTTGTGAGCATTCACACTTGCACTTGTTGCTAACCAGAGGTGAAAGGGGAAGGAAGCATTGTGCGCTCCTCTGCATGAACAAGCCAGCAAGAAAATGCAGCTTTTCAAACTCTTTTGTCAATCACACCAAGTCAGTCAGACTTTGGAGGAAGAGGTCTTAAAGTAGTTGAGAAGACACCCTGAAGAGTTTAGATGACATGTCAAGAGGTCTAAGTTTAGATAAAAATTATAGGCTTAAGGTGGCTCTTGAAAGAAATTCTGGCCTTCTAACCATAATGATTATTTTCCTCCTGGCTTTCAGCTGAAAGTCACAATGCCAGGCCCCAAGAAACAATGCTACTTCATCTCCTTTCACTTGCTACCAAAAGTGCAAAGCAATGTCTTTTCTTTTTCTCAAAAAAAAAAAAAAAAAAAAAAAAAAAAAAATGGCAGAGCACCAAGTCACAGAGGAATTTTTGGAAGAGATATGAAAATTAGGGCTCATAATACAGTATATAAAGGCTGCAAGATAACAGTTTAATGGTTAGAAAATAGGCAGTAGGCTTGTTCCAAGGAGAAGGGAATGTACTCATTGTTCCTGAACAGCGTATCAAAGACTTTTCATCCTGTACATGCCCCTGATCTCTGAGCAAGTAGTCTCCTTTGGAATATGAGGATCATGGTGCTATCAGTGGGCATACACAAAAGATGCAAAAGTCATTTGGCCAATGATTCTGGGAGTACAGCATTTGCCTTTAATCTGAATGAGTTCTTAACGGAAAAATAGCCCTTTGGTTTTGATAGTTTCAGATTTTGAAATATTTTCCAGAACTGTCAAATGAAAAGCTCCCTTGAAAATCATATAATCTCAGACTAGTTTGGTTTAGAAGCAACCTTAAAGATGATCTAGATCAACCCCCTCCCACAGGCAGGGACACCTTCCACTAGACCAGGTTGCTCCAAGCCCCGTCCAACCTGGCTTTGAACACTGCCAGGGATGGGGCAGCCACAGCTTCTCTGGGCACCCTGTGCCAGGGCCTCACAACCCTCACAGGGAAGAACTTCTGACTAAAATCTCATCTGTCTCCCCTCTGGCAGATTGAAGCCAGTCCCCCTTGGCCTGTCACTACAGGCCCTTGTCAAAAGGTAAAGATGTTCCATGTTGTTTAATTACAATGCAAGTAACAATGTTACGTAGCCAGCTGCCATTGTGATGTACTGACTACAGGCAATACCTCAGCACCTTGCAGCTGGACACCCAATCAGCCCAGGAATTTAGGTATGGGAGTACGATGAAGAAACTCCCTACTTAAAATTTCAGTGGCATAGGAAGAATAAGCATTACAGCAAGAAAGTGCAGCTGTACTTAGAGGAACATTTAACTTCAACAGTTTCCTCTTTGCCTTTTTCCACTTCTTCCAAAGCGGACTGCAGCTCTAAAGAGATTACAACCTCAAAATTCAGGTCCCAGCATTATATACCATCAAACAGAATGGTTTAACACTGCCAGCATTTCCCTTGTCCTAGTTCTTTGCAGATGCAGAATCCCAGCACAATTGACAACCATTTTAGTTCTATAAAAAGACAAACTCTGGCAAAAAATGACGTTACTAAAGTTTTTCCAGCTTGGTGCTAGCTGGCACTTTTAGGGCCTTACAATATACATATAATGAGGTCGAAATCTCTTGCCTTATCTGCATCAGTAGATAGGAAAAGGCATATAATGTAGAAACAGAACTGTCATGGTTTAACCAAAACCAGGACGATAACCCACTAAAAGTCTCTGACTAAGGTAGGGTAATAACCAGATTTAGACTTGGGACTGAAAATTCAGAACAGAAAAACAAACTGAAAATTCCAGTTACATGATCTACTGACATGAATCAATCCATAAGAGCTTTATTTTAGCTCAGTGTCTGAACACAGTCACTGAAGCAACCCCAAATCTGTACTAGAGTTACTGTGATGGCAAAAGTAGAAAATTGGGTACTTATTCCCCATGGGAGCAAGGATAACAAATGAGAGAAACTCAGAAATATAAAGATCTGATTATAAAAAAAAAGGCACTAATGTGAAACATTGCTCTGACAATGGAGGGTTTCAAAATCCTTTGTTACTTCTTTTAATTCCATAAAACAAATTTCTATTTGAGAAATGAGATTCTCTGAATAATCCAAACAACTCTTTCACTGTAGCAATGATTATTATCCTATTTAAATAAAAGACCTGTGTTTCTGTAGTAATTATCATACCATATCCCTAATTAATTATTACTCAAAATATCTGTTAATATTCTTGCCAGCCATTTAGAAACAGGCACAAATTATTCCCTTTGATCAGACTTGCATTGCTAAAGGCACATTAAAAATACAGAGAGAGTCTGGAAAAGCCTGACAAAATTGTTCATAAAGCCAGAATTATGTTAACTACTGCAGCAGCCCTTATTCTGCATATTCAGAATTGGATTGCACATGAAGACAATTGCTCTCCTTGGTCAGTCCACACCCCCCACATTAAGTTGTATACAGCTTAAAAGAAAACAATTGCCTCCTGATTTGAATACATAATGAAAGAACGTAAGAACAAAAAACCCGACAAGACTTTTGTGAGCTTCAAATCATGTTTCAGTTAAATAGTCAGTACCAACTGCACAGATTCCAAAAGGCTGGATACAACCTCTGGATGTTTAGCACACTGCCAAGCAGTTAATGAAGAGAAAAACCTGGCCAGAGAACATGATGCTAAGCTCTGGGTCCTGTAAGAAACTCTATGGATCTTTAATTCCCACCAACAGAATCTCATTTTTTTTAATGATTCCTGTGAAAGACCCATGACAGTCAGGATAGATGCTCTTCACAACTCAAAGCCGTGATGCTCCTGGACTCGGTCTTCAAATCTCTGATGTTTCTTTCACTAAACCTTCCCTGGAGTTGCAATTTCTGTGTCAGAGTCCTTGTTTCTAAGAAGAAATATGATCATACCCTCTGTACATGTTTTCATTAGAGCTTTGAAACCGGTTTTAAAAGGTTCTAAAAAAACAGATGTAACAAGTACTGTGGAAGAACTCTTTGACATCAACGTGACTAACACAACACTCTTTTTATGCAATTATTTTGCCCATTTCCAGATAACCAGAGGTAAGTTGTTAAAGGATTTCTGGTACTCTCTTCACTGAGCATGAGCAGATCAAATTTTAACATGATGTATGCTAGGGATGTATTTGTATCAAACAGCAATTGTGTCTTCCTGGGTCAAACTCACTTCAGTTCAGAACTTAGAGAGAAAAGGCTGAGGTACTGGAGATGCTTTCCTGCCTCTGAGTGATGCAGCTCATGGAAATCCAGGGAAATATACTTCAAACCTTATGTCACCCTTTTCACAAAAAAAACCTTTTCGTTAGTCCGAGTACTGAGCCATTCACTTGTTACTTACTGTTGTGGTTTAAGCCCAGCCGGCAACTCAGAACCATGCAGCCGCTCACTCACTCCCCAGTTCTTCCTCCCCCTGCTCCCAGAGGGATGGGGAGGAGAACTGAAAGAATGTAACTCCCACAGGTTGAGATAAGAACAGTCCAGTAACTAAGGTATAACACAAATCACTGCTGCTGCCACCAATAATAATAATGAAAAGGGAAATAACAAAGGGAGAGAATATAAAACTAAAAGGGGAAAAGGAAAAGAAAACAATAAACACAAATGATGCACAGTACAATTGCTCACCACCCACAGACCGATATCCGGCCCAACCCAAGCAGTGATCTGGCCCTTCTGGGTAACTTCCCCCAGTTTATATGCTGGGGATGACATGCTGTGGTATGGAATACCCTCCTTTGGCTAGTTTGGGTCAGGTGTCCTGTCTCTGCTTCCTCCCAGCTTCCCGTGCCCCTCCTCATCGGCAGAGCATGAGAGACAGAAAAGTCCTTGATCAGAGTAAACATTACTTACCAGCAACTAAAACATAGGTGTCATATCAGCACTGTTCTCAGGCTAAAGCTGAAAACACAGCACTGCACCAGCTACTAAGGAGAAAATGACTGCTACTGCTGAACCCAGGACACATATTCAGATTTTAAAAAGCCAAAGCAAAACTAATGACAGTACGATTAATAGAAAATTCCAGTGAGATTCAATGCAAGCAAGGAATTACTTTCGTATAGCTTATCAGGCCAACTACTGAATACAGCAGAAAGAACTCTGCCCTGTATCTAGTTCAAATAAAACAGAGACAGGACACATCTGAGGCTGTATGGAGGCTCTGTTTAATTATGCAAGTATTTGAGGCTCTATGAGTATCTGTCTCTGTATTTGCATTGGGTAGATTCCCCTGTTAAACCCAGAAACCAGCTGTTAATACAAAAAAAACCCACTTGAATAATCAGCTGCCGAAAAAGCATTGAAAGCCTGAACTGTAAAATTAACCAAGAACAAATTTTAGAAGGGAATGTTTTCCTCTAACAACAGTTGCATCGAATAATGTAGTCATGAGATCTCTTTCAATATGGCTGCACACAATCAATCCAGAAGCATGTACGACTGCTTTAAGCCCAGCCCAATGAAATATCCCAGCCCAAGCCTAACAAACATTAAGGGTCTTCTCCCTCCACCCTATGCCCTGATAGGTAACGTGTGATGCTAATGGGAGTTTTGTGCACTTCAAGAAAAGCATAAAAAGTAATTCCCATATGCTGCAGTTGCCACAGGGAATTTGTTACATTCACTGATGTTAAATTAGGCCATTGTGTATACACTTTAGAAACAGTCAGGCCATAAAAACTCCTACATGTTATTACTTGAGCATTCATTCCTCAGATTGTCTCTTTGCTGATATTAAAGTCTGAATGTTGTTCATCAGAGAGTGACTGATAATAAAGAAGTGATTGACAAACTTACTACTTGGCTTTAAAAATAAGTTCTCCCAATTCAAAAGATTCTTCTCAGGTCCAGGGAGACGTGGTTTGCTCTTTGTAGCAGAAGGCTGTAATTGCAAAAAAGTATACACAGAGGAAAAAATAGGCCTGATTTGTGTATAAACTGTGTAAATAACTAGATATGTGGTTCTTAGTTGAAAGTAGCTGGCACAACTTAGAGAGGGCAGCATGAGCTAGGCGTGTGATTGGGGAAACTCCACGGCTCCTTGTTCTTTTCCTTTCTTCACCACCAGTCTGACAAGCTTGAGCAAGGGGGATCACCTCATGACACTCTCTTTGGAGCTGCTGTGATGATAAAGTCAGATCTGTACAACAGCACCCAGGGATGTCCCTTATGTGTCACCCAGACCATCTCCTGTGACCCCATGTGCCTTGACAAGCCTTACAGCCAACGGCAGGGACATGATCACACAGCCATTTAAACCCACCATGAATCCAAGCTGTTGACAAAAGCAGTGATCCCACTCATCCCTCCCAGTCCGCTGCTTGTTCCTCCCCTTCTTTACTGTCAGCAGATGGGAAGCTGGATGAGCTCCCTTCTCGCACTCAGGTTGCTGCTGAGTGAACAGCCGTGGTGGAAAGAAGGTAGATCCTGAGGCTGAGCATGAGGGTATGATGGGATCAGCCTTTCTCAGCTGCAGTGCAGGGTTATGCCAAACTAATGTGACTAACCATGCCTCTAGAGGCACATCACACTATAACCAAGATGACCTTGCAGCTAGCTTCCCCTGAAAGGAGCATGTTTGCAACCGCAAGGCCTCTCTGGGTCACGCTTTTCTTTCTTCTGGTGAGGACTGAACCCTGCTGGCAGGAGACTATTCCCTACTTGCAGTACGTTTATTATGCTGCCTATTTAACTCTCTGAACCAGCTTACTGCAAGGTCAGACAAGCAACAGTGCTGTCACCAAGGAAGCAGCAGAAGCAGAAAACCAACTGCATGAGCTGTAATGTCAGCCATGCCCTGTTTGTAGGAGCAATCCCACAGCTCCGACTGCAGAGATGAGAACAGTGAGGCCAAGGGCCTAACTACTTTTTGATTCACTGGCCTCTAAATTAAGGTCACACTTGCTCATGTTTTACTTTCAATGAACTTTTTGCATTAGATGCCAAACAACAGACACGCCAGATTTTAAGCATGTAGACTAAACTTCAGCACCTTCTTCTCTTAAGCAACAGCCCCTGTTGTAACAAGGTCAGCAAGAGTCAAATAGAGGATGAAGAACCCTTCTTGGTACAATCTGCAGTCTGAAATCAAAGCATGTGCTTGGGTGTTTGCAAAAGCACAGGAGAGGAAGTCTTCTAACTTTGGGATATTTTGCTGAAATTTACCTCTTAATAATTGTAGGCTTCTGAAAGCAAAACCAGATGAAACAAAAAACTCACTATTAGGAGTTGGGCTATGGGATAACGCCAGCTGGTTTAATGAACTTGGCTCTATGTTTTCATTCAAAAAACCTGAATAAATAATCTTTCTCAAGCCTCTTTCTCACTTCCCATTTTCTTTTAATCCCAGACCAAGCCAACTCCCTGTGAGCCTTGCGCTGCTAAAATTCAGTTTCTGTCAGGATGGTTTACCATCAGTCTGAAATCTTCAATCATGAACTTACACACCATTACCTGAAGCAGCTTCTTTCTTCTAGTTGACCTTTTAAACCAGCAAAGCTCATTTGCTAGTCACAGTCATCTTTCGTTTGCTTCCATTTCCCTTATCCCTTTTTCTCCCTCACCCAACAACTCATGTGAGCTTAAAAGCATGTTAAATATATTTATTTGCCTTAATCTCTTGGACTCTCCTGTCTTTAAATAAACAGTAACTGCTTGTGGTTTTGTTTTTTTTTAATTTGTTTGTTTTTTTTTTTTTTATGATAAACAATTGCCTTTCTGTTTCTATTTGTCTACTTCAACTGCATTTTATTTTCATTTAGGATTCCAATTCACATCCTGGTACCTGGCTGCTTAGCAAGAATTGAATCCAGATTTCTTCCTGTTTGCTCAAGCTTCTGAAGGAGTACTGCCAATGGCTGTTGAACAGTGTTTAGCTATGTACATACAAAAAATCACAAAGGACTTCGTATTTCTTCAGAGAGCATAAATATAAAAGCTGTTTCTAGGAAAGTCAGAGGCTATAACAATGTATGTGTTTAGGACTTCAAAATCACAGCCACATTTCAGCACTTCACATTTTAGTCACATGAAGAAGAGTCAGGCTACTGCATCAGTACAGTGTTGGGGTTTGTCACCACAGGTTGTGAACTGGATTTCTCATAATTTGAGTGAATTCACCCCAGATAAGATCTTAATTTTGGCTTGAAAATTAGTATAGATGAGTGCTTCAACATAGGTTAAATATAAAAAATTACATGTTTTGAAAGCCGTAGAGCCTGTTTTCTATCTTATTTAGAAAGGGACAACATTAACCAGTGCTTTTCCTGAACCCTTGCCCAGCCTCTGACCTGTCTTTAGAGGGTTACGCACAGCAATAAAAAATCCACTATCTTGGAATTTGGGTACATAATCAAGATACCTCCAGATAGTTCAATGACATTCAAAATAAGTGGAAAAATATGCATATTGATTTTCTGGTTTGGCAGCAGTAAGATTTATTTACTCTTGATGTTGCAGTGACCTCTAGTTTGTCTTGGTCAATACATACCTTTAGGGTTGCTAAACCTTAATATTCACCTCCATGAGAGTCAATATCCACTTTATAATATAAAAGCTATCCCATGGGACAAACATTAATATTGTTGAATAGATTCAGTCACCTACCTCTCTCTTCTGTTAATGTGTAAAAGTACCAAACTTGAATAGTTAGCAAAATTGAAGAGAATGTGCAAAACATACCACTGACCTTTATCTAAAAGCACTCTGGAAGAAATAATCATCTAGATCTGTGTATTAGAGAAGCATCAGCCTGATTTTCACAGGATAACCTCAAATTCGTCCCTGTGAAAGATCACCAGCAACTAAAAACTTGAGGTGCAACCTGTCTATTTTTAACTGCCTGTCTTCTTGTGATCCTCCCCCCCAAAGACACCCATAGCTGGAACTGGATGTCGATTTCCTGGTATCAGTTGTCAATTTCTGGCTGATTATGTAGCTCTCAAAACCTGATCCTGGCTATCAGGAATTCTGATTACCAGTTCATGCTAGGAAGTTTGTCATTACATTCTCTTCCAACCATTCAGATTGGCTGCTTTATCACCAAGGGTACTGTAGAGCCTCAAGCTGTGCTCATTCCTGTGAAGAAACTGAACCGAACGGCAGAGTAAGTTTCCTCATCTCCCAGAAGAAGAGCGTGGCACCAGTTCTGAATGAGTGCTATTGCCATCAAAACATCAGGGTTTTTCACTGTTTACTACAGGAATATTTGGGGATTTGGCAGTCCCTTTTTATACTTCATCTACTCTGTTCCTTCACTGGCTCTAGGCCAGGCTTTTGCACGTGTGTGTGTGTGTATCATTTAAGCTGAAGGGAGCTGTCGGTGCAACTAAACTATCTGCATGTTTGAAAATGCAAGATTTTTAACAAAACACATGCTGTAGAACCATTTCCAGTTCTGCTCCACCACTGGAAATCTTAGGTAAAACACACTACATTGTTTATCAAATATTCTTGGCAAACTAGTTGGTGTGTTTCCGGACCTATTTTTAATGTACCCGTTAAATCACATAATTTATTTCCTAGAGAAATTAAAGTACTAATGAAGTTTTCAGAAGGGTCTATTATAGTTGCAATCTTACTTTCATTTACATTAATAATACAGTGCAAGAAACTCTTCTGTTCATCTATATGCTGATTATGACATTTTGTATTCAATGGGTACCTCTTGGTCAGCAATAATGAAGACATAACAATGGAAGTTAAATAAAATTCAGCAAGTAGTTTTAGGTATTCATTCTTTACTTGTAATTAAAGCTACATTAATATATCATAGAAGGGGTATTACTTGCATTATTGCTAATACCTAACTGAAGTTGTAAGAGCCGTAAATCAGATAGTGAATTAAATTTCATTTTAAAACTACTTGATTCTACGTAAAGCTACTCACTAGACTTTAACACTTATATTGATTCTTGAGAGCAACAAGAAGAATAATCAAATCTGAACTGCAGTTTAATAGTAAGTCATACTGCACACAGTTGAAGCAAAGTCCGGCTCTTTGAAATTGCCATGCCAATGCATAAGATTACTCTATTGCCAAAAGCTGGGGTTTTGCCTCAATGCCATGACCTCCAACAGAAAGCTATTCCAGAATGATCCTTGTGATTAGGAATTCTCAATTAATCTCCAGTTTAAAATCACTGACAGCCAGTTCAAATTCACTTATTCTCATATCACCATTATTTGGTGCAAATTCTTCTTTCCTGGCACAGATGTGGAACTATTTTTGTGGTGTTCTGATTTCCCTCACTGTCTTCAGTTAGAAGAGGAGCTATCCATCCTGTCACTGCTGTAGCAACACCTCGTGCATCTGCTCTCGTTTCTGTGTCTGTTTGAGGGCACAGATGACCAGAAGCACAGGAGAGAATTCCTGCTCAGATGGCAACCATTCTTTGGACACCAGTGCAAACCCATTCCCTAGCTGCACTACGGATACATAGCCTGCTGCAGCCAGGGCTCTCATGCTCTGTGGCTCACAGCTGTCTTGTATGAGCAGCTCCATGCCAGTTCTCCTCCTTGTCATTAATATCACTGGGCTTCAAAAAGTACAGTAATTTTCTGTCCCTATGTCACTGCTCAGACTCAGGGATGGGGGCACAATCAGGGGTATCCAAACTCCTAACATGAACTTGCCACTGATCCTATTTCCCTTCTAACAAAACACATTGTTGGTATTGTCAGCATATGCTCACTATATAGTGTTGCTGATATTGCTGCTACTTCTCAGTTGAAAAATAGGAGCTTTTCATTGTTTCAATTGTATGCCACTAGGCTAGGCTTTGACAGAAATTTTGTTTATTTTACAGAAATGAACAAGCCTTCTCATAGAGTTGAAAATACAATTATGCAATATAACAAAGTCTGAGAAGCATGACTATTCCTGCTTTTCCACAGGGAAACCAGCATACGTGTGCTTCTGAATATAGGTTTTAATTTTGTGTTACTTTGGAAATCACCAGGTTATAGCACAACACAATTGAGAATTTCCTGTGAAGAAGGGCTTGTCTCTTAAATATCCAGTAGCTCAAGAAGAGGTGATATCTGGTGATTTGGGTTCTTTTTTGAGACATGAAAAACTGAAGCTCAAGGTTTTATATTAAAAAAGAGTGGGAACATTTGTAAATCATGGCAATTTTCATGGGAGAAGATACCCTTTCTTGCAGAGATCCAGATCCACTCACATATTCCCTTTTTGGCACAAGAATACAGAAGCCTGAAGAAATGCTTGTACTGTTATTTTTTGCGATGTGTATTTTTGAGTACAAGCTGTGACATTAATCTAATATATGTCTCTCTGCATTAACTGATCAGCAAATTCTTGAAACACTGCTCTCCCAAAGCTGAGTACTGAAGGCTGGAATATACCTAAAACATCTGCCTATGATTAGTTACTGCTCTTATGCTTGGGTGGGTAGAAGTCTAAATATTTACACTATTTGCTACATGAGTGATATTTTACTTGGAATCACTCCTAAGTTCTGCAGCCTAGATTTGTTCTAGAAAGTTATGATACTCAAAAAAGCCTATAGTCATACATTAACCAAAAAAGCCCAACAAACAACAGTATACGTTTCAGTTGCTGAAATAGCATAATTAGAGATATTGTTTTCCCAGAACACTAACAAAAAGCTTGGAGGAGCTAAAAAATCCAGTAGCCCAGCAACCCGCTGCCTGTGTAACTGGTTCCCTTACAGATCTGCCATGGCCTGCTTTTTCTCTTCTCTCAAAGCAATCTTTAAGGACCCAATAAATCCAAACACTACCGAGAACAGTCTCAAACCTCATATTGAAGTCAGAACTGTTCAGAGAAGAAAAAGGTAAACAGGGGAAGACAAAGGTTACCTAAAACCTTTACACCCCCATGCAGCAGCATCTCTGTCAGAATGTAAAGTATCAGAAATCTGGACCAAAATCACATACACACACACAAAAAAAAAAAAAACCTAAACCAAAGCAAAGCATATACTTTTACTCACAGTTATCATTCACACTAGATAATTAACAAGATAAATATTAATCAAGAGCCTGTCTTTCCACAGTGCCTCCCTTGAAAGTTTTTATTTCCAAGACAGATGCACAACTCTTCCAGCAGTTGTTCCCATAGTAGGTAACACGGGTGTATGAAGCTGGCGGTAATTATTCTCTCACCCAACCTTACAGACTTGTTTAGAAGCTTTTTCAAAATCCCCAAGTGCATATACAGGTTGAAGTATTTCACATGGAAAATCTGTAATAGACGCTCTTTGAAAACATGATCACGCTCTCGGAAGGGATTGAGAAGTGCCACTGCAGTAAAAGAATCTCACCATGAGTAACCATCCATGCCTCCTCATTAGAAGAAAATCAGGAGGAGGAAGAGCAGTAAGTGATGTGAGTAGGATGGATGGGTCAATCTAAGGAACCATTTTCCTTTAAATATAGCTGCTTAGAAAACTGGAACCCAATTTTGTTCTACTTCACTGATGTTAAAAGGAACTCACAGAAGAATAAGAGGAGGATTCTTTGTCCCCAAATCACAGAAAGTGGCTCCATCTAATAAATACGTTGGCACAAAACCATAGGAAGAATAAGAAAATTCAATTAAAAATTAATCAGGAGTTATTTGTTACAGAATGTGTTCACATAAACTAGCCTGTTGAGCTGTAGCTCAAGGAAGCCAGTTTAACACTTTAATGTGGTACTAACCCCTGCTCTGCAGGAGAGAACAGGGCATGCGAGGTGTCCAGATTCTACAACATGCATTGTGGAGGATGGAGAAAGGTTACAGCTCCCTTTCAGTAAAGCAGTTCCAGGGGTTGTAACATCCTGCCCCAGCATAGCACTTACAAGTGCCAAGAAGCTGTTCTGTGCACCCACCTCACAGCTAAAAACTCCAGTCAGGGGCCGTGGGATGTTCACTTTCCCTGTGTAAAGAGCACAGCATAGCAGTGCACAGGGTTGTGAGAGCTCAGGTTTATAGCAAATTCCAGCATTCCAGTAATTCCAGGGCAGAACTGCAGCAGTCTGTAAGGCATGGCACAACAGTGAGCTCTGTCTGCAGCACAACCCAGAGGCAGAGAAGGAAATCCTTTTTTAAGGATTTAGCCAGGAGTTTTCTTTTATAGTATGGATCCAAATTTGTGATACCAGAAAGCAGGAAGGTGACTTCAACACCAAATAATTTATCATTTACCTCCTGGAGGCATAATACAGACCAAATTTAAACACCTTCATTTTCTTTAGAGGACTTCGTAGTGATAACTAATGAAAGAAAGTAGTTCTCATTAAAAAATGAGTAAAAAAAAAGCACCAAACATCCTTATGAACAAATTTAAAAGAAAAATATTGAGGTTTGAGAGCCATGGCCAGCAAGGAATGCTCAGTTCATGCTGGCATCCTCTCTGCTGCTGAATTATAAACCTCTCAGAAACAAAGGCTATAATTACAATGAGGTGACAGTTGAACTTTCCATGGCCAAAGATTTTACAGGACATAACTGCTGCATGAGATTTCATGACACATTGTAAAGCTTTGAACTTCTTCCATCAGCTTGGAATTCTGTGGTCCTCTCTTGCCAATACTTAAATGAATAATTATTGATAAGTAATGATAAAAATGAATTACTTTCATTCTGAACAGTAGCATCAGTAAGATGGCTCACTCTATATTCTTGGTACTGAAGCGAAGGATAGAGAAAAGTGGCCAGCAGTGTTATCTGAGATGTTTTGTTACAGTGAGTGATAGCTGCTGGTTTAGAGAAGAGGGCATTTCATATCTTCTTTTGCTTTCAATCACATCTTTTCATTAGTGATGACTGAACCTCAAAACCACCTAGAGATGGTGCAGATGAGCACTTATAAGCTTGGATGGTTATCTGGAGCTTATCTGAACAACTTTTATCAGCAAAATTGCTATGGGACTTTCAAAAGAAGTGTTTTTCTGGCTCTTCCCTTCCTGATTAGGTACTGAAGGACCTTGCCTGCTACTGCTGGCTTGCTCCAGCCGAACGTGAACCAAATCAGCTTATTTCCTCTTGTTTCCCAAGTGTCTTCGTGGCTGTAAAATCATCATTCTGACAAGATGACAAAGCTATTCCTAATTCCAAAGCAAAAATTAGAAAGAGAGGAAAAAGCCCACAAAGTCAATTGCCTTTATACCAGAAAATTTTAAAAAGGAACATTCAGATCAGCTACAGGGAACAGCTGCTAAGGTTTAGCACAACTGGGTTGAAAAATAGAATAAAAGCCTGGTTATTTGGGTCAGTTGAAATTGGACAAAAAAAAATAATCACTGGAAAACAGAATATAGAGGACAATTTTGAACTGGCTGGAGGGCAAATAAGATGACCTAATGCAAGTATCCTTTTCCAGCATACTGAATTTCCCTGCACAGTAAACAGATACTAGTATGGATGTGGCCAGCTGAAGAACCAGATGCTCAGTGAACACTGGCTTCCTCTCCCACAGCGCTGCCCACCAGCAGCATCTCTGTCTGTGAAAGCACTACCCTTGGCACGGCTTTCCCTATGAGGGGAATGGGGGGTCCCGGTCCCGCCCAGGGAGCAGCTCTGCCACTGACACCACACTGCACACACATCAGCAGAACCCAAGTGGCTGCTATGACCCATCTAGAGCCCTTGTAAAACCAACACAGGCTAGGTCATGCCTCTGACAAACAAATGACAATAAAATTTTTTTCTTATATACCTTTTACCAGGTTTGGGTCAGCCAATATATTCAGAATCAAACACCCTGCAGTACTTCTCTTGCATAATTTTGTTTAGTGTTGTTGTGGGTTGGGTTTTTTTTTTGAGGAAACACAGTAATTAACACGTATTGCCAAAGGCAGGGTTTTTTGCTCAACGACTGTTTTATTCACTATAAAGAAAGCAGAATACATTACAGACAGGAAAAGCTCCCCTCACTACACATTCGAATTAAGTGACAGAGACCAAAAGAAGTTCCGGGAGTAATCAGCCTCTGATACTAATTTTGTGAAAGTTCTTTTCCTTTTACATTGTTTTTTCTACTCTGAAATGTGAAATGTAGCTCAAAATATCCCATGTGGCATGTCAACTTCATTTACTCACTGCATTTCCAATACATTTTCTCCATATTCCTCTGTCCCATCACAGCAATTGTTGTATGCCACAGCATGCTATCATGTTTTACACAGAATTTCACAGTGGATTCAATGGTGACTAATGCTGAAAATGAGCTGCCACATCATGGCCCTAGCTTTTATTATAAAAGCATGTACACAAGGTTTTAGGTCTAGTCCTTAAGGGTGAACACTTCCTTAAATTCTACTATTCATTTACAAGTGTGGGAAGGGGTCTACAACAAAACCTCAGCTGCAAGTACCTACCCAACATCCACATCTGGATTTAGATCTAGGATTTATAACATCTTCTTTAAAATGGTTCAGAACTAATATGCTGAATCCAGTCCTACATCCACACATGCAGCATTTGTACATACGATACAGCAACAGTTTGCCTACCAGTGCTGAGAAGTTTACTTAGCAAAGCTTAGAATTTGAAACAATGTCAGTCTGTAATATCTTAGATGACAAATTTTATTTTAGTGTGAAAAGTTAAATTACTCCTCTATGTTAAAGCCACATTCCACTAAAACCTGAGCAATCATAATTAGACTTCATTGACAGTACCCATCCTGTATAAGATACTGCAAACATAATCCCAGTTTATAAAAATATTAGAGCTTATAAAACAACAAACACTTTCCCAATTTGTTAATCACATCCACCAAGATTCACAGAAGAGTTTTGCAGTGCAATAAATATTCAGGAGTGGGGAACTGGCCGTATTCTCAGCTTTGCAAACACTTTGTGCTTTAGAAACTCTTTCAGAATGGGATGGAGGTGGCAGTGTCTGTGAAGGGAGTGCAAATAATCAACTCAGATGGGGATGAATCATCCTTAATGCTTCTAAACAGGAATTCCTCAAATTATATACAACACTGATTCTGTTTCCTAGTGCAAGAAATTTGTTTCAATTATAAAATTATTTTCTAGTCTTACTGCACAAAATTGTTACTTAGACAAAGAATGTCAACTACTATTGTGATATTCCCTAATTTTTGCCTCTTATCTTCTAATAGAAAAGACACCTTAACAAAAGGGGTTTGCCTTTGCTGGCTTTTACATGTAGTAGTATTTAATAAGAGGTAAAAGATTAGCACTACATGAGTTTAAACAGTCTCAAGAGGTTTGTAGCAGCCAATCTCTCCTCAGATTTACTTAAACAGTGAGTATGCATCTTTCTGTGCTGAATTCTAGTTGAAGAGTGAGCTGTGGGTTCTGCCTTGCTGTCTGTCTCTCCCTTTGCTTTCACAAAATAGAAGCAAAATGAATACTACATTATTTGTTTCGGATGTGTGTGGGGAGGGAAGAGCAAGGCTTGTGGGCTACTCATACATTTTTATTGCTTTCAGATTTGGGAAGCATCTGCTCTGCATAGTAAATAAGAGTTCTCAAAATAGTCCACACTGTTGGCAGGTAAACTGCATTACTTGAACAGCATCTTTGGGCTATGAACCTGCAAGGTCAGGAAAAGGCTGCTCTCCTGGACATCAGAGAGAGAAATTGGGAACCATTATGAGAGACTGTCTGTATTCCAAAAGGATGGAAGTAAGCTACAGGGTAGTGAGCTGGCACTGGCATCTGAAGATGCAGCAAAAAGAAGACAAGAAGGGGTATTTGTGAAAGAATGAGAGTATTCTAGGAAGGACAAATAATCTTGTCAAAGAGATGGAAGATTGGAAAACACAGAACCGAGCAAAAATTTATGACGATGGGATCAATTTCTAATTTGGGCCGTACTCTGACTGCTGCCTGATTACAACAAAAAGTGGACAAACTGAAATTTTCACATGCAGTTGGATGAGAAACAAGGAATTGCTATGTCAAAGATACCCATTCTTAAACTGCTTTTTGACTGGGTCAGAACAGCCTTCTAATGTCAAAAGCCACAAGGAACATACTGCTAGCATTCACATATATAGATAAAAACATACGTAGATGACATACATCATGCCTTGTTAACTGCATTTGTACCTGCTGTCTCCCCATGTGAGATCAATGCCTGAACTCCCACAGAGTACGATGGGAGTGAGATCAGGTCTCTTATCTGTCACACCAGTAATTGCTACATGCATTAAAAATTAACAATCTAATGCAAACGAGTGGCTTGTGATCTGAAGCTTTATTGGGTTAAAAGCAACACTTCCACATAGAAACATGGTTTACCTGTTGCTATATCCACTGCTTCCCATTACTGCTGAAATGAGATCTCTCTCTCCCATTTGCAAAACATCATCTATAAAGTCCCCGATCCAATGATATGCTCTTAGAATTGGAAGTTTAGACTGATGTTTTGCTTGAGATAATACAAAGCTTTCTATTCCTATCAGTAGAAATTCATGCCCTGTCAACACAAAATTGACTGTTAATGTACTCAAATAATTTAGTTGGGAGAAAAGACAACTAATGCAATTATCCCTGAATGGTTTAGATATGAATGTCTCTAGAGGATACTAAGTGCCCAAAAAGCCAATTGTAGCTTCTTAGAAATAAACCTTTAATCTTCTGCATCCCTCTAAGAAAATCCACCTGGGAGCTTACAAAGAGGGAAGAAGCCAAATTCTTAACCAAATTACTATAGGAGAGCTCAGTTTACACAGACCATTATTTTATCTTTGTTTCTGAAACTCAGTGTGTTCAGAGGTGACAAAATGTACTGATCTAAGATATTTTACAGTTTTATGACCATGCCACTTACAAACCTAGATCACTAGTGTTTGATTAGTAGTCCAAAATCCAAATCAATATAGTAAAGACCTGAATGTTTTTTAATTCGTCTTGAGTGTTTTTACAACCCTGTATTAAAAATAGAACCTTGGGATCAAATCACAAGGTGGAGGGGAAAAGAAGACGAATTAAGACCCTTATTTCCACTGCTAAAGCACACCCTTAATCATATATTTAATCGTGTATGTCTGTATACAGGCTTGTATATGCACTCATGAATATACATATACATATACATATACACCTATGCATCTAATACTTCAGATACAAGCTTCCAGAGCAAACCCTCTACTTCTTCATTTGCAGGAGGCAAAATGAGCTGGAACCAAGCTACACAACCCAACCATCCTATGATTCTATGTGCAGGTTGTTCAATTGAATCAGCTCCTAAAACTCCCAGACAGTTCCCACACTGTCTACTTAACAGTGCTTCCAATGAGCGCTGCTGTCCCACAGTGCCACGCCATCTGTGCTTGTTAGTGTGCAGGTTCTCCTCCTCCTCTTTCACACGACTGTACCCCAAAGCCTCTATTTCCTGGCCCTCCTCTCAGGGTAGCTTGTTATTCCTGTGGCAGCACACAAGGACAGGATAGAGCTATGTCACCCTTGTACCCAAACTATGATCTCTGTAGGGAACACGTTTCTTCAGGCAAATACCCCACGTGCAGTTGCTCTGCTAGATTTTAGGAGTACTGTTTGAAGTTGCAGTATATCAAACTGTCACTTAAAGAAAAAAAAAAAGCCAACCCTGCAAGAAATAGAAAGAGCTGAAATTGATGAGCAGTAATAATAGAGCTGATCATTGTGAAGATTAAAAAA
The DNA here is from genome assembly GCF_033783945.1 of Neopsephotus bourkii. Classification (NCBI taxonomy): domain Eukaryota; kingdom Metazoa; phylum Chordata; class Aves; order Psittaciformes; family Psittacidae; genus Neopsephotus; species Neopsephotus bourkii. Next base: position 2,668,960 of record NW_026901434.1, on the reverse strand, counting down.
AGTCAGCAGTAAGGCTGGGATATGCGGAGTGCACCCTTGCAGTTTTGCATTCTCGATTCCCAGTTCCACAGATGAAGGAAAAGGACTCGCAGGATACAAGCAGCTCTTGAATTAAAGAACCTGAAGCAGTAAGGATTTCACCTGCTTTACACAGTCTGTACCATAAGCTTCTGTGAGCCCTGACTAGGGAATTCTTAACACACCAGCAGCATAGACAGCTTCTCACTACCTGCCATGTCATGAAGGACATTATTGTCTGGTTTCCAAAAGGAGAGACACCTTCATCTGTACACTCTTTATACCTCAGTCTTTAACCCTTTTGGACACATTGCCTGATTTCAGTCAAATTTGATAGAGATCTTGGTGGTCCATGGATGCAGAAATCTGAGTAAAGAACAGCGACCCATCAGCAAGAACAACTGCAGAGTGTGTCCACACTTCGCTGAACTCCAGGAAAAGATGCCTATGCAGCTTTTGGCAGAGCTCACCCCAAACAACAAGTCAGCCCCAAAGCAGAATTCCATAGGAAACCGGTTTCAGTGCACAGTGTGGCTAGAGATTGTGGATCACAGGAAAAGAAGTGGCCCCAGAGCTCAAGTCTGGCTTCTGAGTTTCACAGAGAGCCTTATTTAGAAAAAAAGATAGATCCATATGATCTGAAAGGACAAAAGTCTTAAAATTCAATCGTATCTTCCAGTGTCATTTTTCTCTGTAAGCAATGACTGTGTAACCTCTTGAAGATAGTAAGAAAATAGCACATCTGACTTAATCTTGGGCTTTTCTCTCCCTTCTATTTTCTCAGTTTTCCAGCAGCAACAATATTACCTTAATAATTAAATGCCAGGTAGTACTCATAACTCAACAGCAGCAGAAACTTTGTAATTATACAGAACATACACTGTATGTGCAGAAAGCTGCTGCAATAATCATATAATGAGTCACATTCCTGGGTAATTTCAGATATTAAATTCAGGCAAGGAGGATTCTGTGAATGCTTGTCAACAGGTCTCATTACACAAGACTCAAATATAAGGAGAATGCCAGATGCTTAGAAGGCAACTAAATATAAAAATAGTCTTGTGAGTACACTTGTCCATGACTTAAACTTCACTGGGTTTTAAACATGCTAACTCACAAGAGATCACTTATTGACCAAACTCTGCTTCTGTAAAACTAATAGTGGACATTCAGTGCAGTCAATGAAAACAGACTGGGATTAATCCTGAGTATTTCTGGGGATTTTGTATGGAGCTTATTGCTTGGCTGATTAAAAATAAAAATGCTGCTGTATCATCACTTGTTCTAGAAAAATAATGAGAATTTTGTTGGCAGTATAAGCAAGACAAAATAGGGTTGTTGTCAAGACAGTTGACTCAGTCTTGAAAAATAAAGGTCCAGTCCATGTGAAAGGGCAGAGAAAGCAGCCTGTTACATCCTTACCTGCAAGACAGGAATAGTAATGTTTGTATTCTCCTGTTTTCTGTCTCTCTTGTCTATCTAGATGGTAAACTTCCAAGATAAGACTTGCTTTTTTTTTTATGGTAGAATGAACCAGATAAAGATTATACTGTTAGAATAAATATCTTTTAAATGCTTTAAGTTGAAGACAAGTTAAAAAGTATAGCTGTACTAAATTGAATTTCTTAGGTTTCTAAATTTGTGCTGGACACTTGTGAGAACATCTTTATCTAGGAGACAAGTAATTTCTACTTTTGGTCTTGAGTAAAATGTAGCTGTGCCAGATTTATAATCTCTACAGAATCCCATGTGTTGCTTCTAAACCTTGGAGAAGATCAAGTAGCATTAAAATATCAGAACAATTTTCGCAAACTCAATGTCCACACAGTCAAATTTCATAACCTACCCAAATCCTCTCCAAATCCTTTCTGTCTGCACATTTTCCTTGTTAGAGGAGCTAAAATTTATTGTCAGTCAAATTACTTTGATTTGGGCAAAGTGGGACATTAAAGGGAGTACATAGCCTCATAAAGCCAAAAAGAAAAGACACTAACTGAAGTTTTAATCACACACTCTTAAAAAGTAAAGCAGGAGCTCCAGTTGAGATGGTGCCAGATAGTAACACCACGTGGACAAAACTGGAAATGTTAAGACTGAGTATAAAGCAGCAGAGGAAGTTGCAGGTCTGAAATTTACCTTTCGTATGAACGCAAAGCAAAGCAGAGAAAAATAAGCCATGTGCAGCCAGAACCTCACTGAACCTCTCAGCACGACATCCTGACTTGGCAGGATATTAAAAATACAAGTAATATTAATTCTGTGCAGTGCCATAATATAATCCGTGCTATGGTTAACTTTATCTTACTTAGCTACTAAGAGAATAATGCATTAAAGTCTGATGGCATTTCCATGTAACTTCATGCATGCTTGACTTGAACAATCTGGTAATTCAGTTACTCTTCCATAATGCTATCTGTGGTATTTTGGCCCAACAGATCATTCTTCTGAACTGCTCAGCTGAAGCCACAAAGACAGTGGTTCTGTCTGAGGCTTGTGCTACATTAGGAAGGAGAGCAGACAGCCCTACTTGAGGAGGTCAATGTTTGCTTTGTTTCGAGTTCCATTAGAAGCCAACTGTATGAAGAATGAGGTATTGAAAGCAGATTTGAAATCTAATTGAGCATAAAAGGTTTGCCAATTTTCAAGACTGAGCTGAATCATATGAAATTCAACACCCACTAAATATTATTTCTCTCAACAGGCTGCAGGAGAGAGTTTTAATGATTTTACTTCTTAGACTGAGCCAGCAGATACCCAGAAAAGATCAGTATAACTGCTATTTCTAATTTAACAGGTTTTAAATTATTTCAGGTATTAAAGTGTCTTTCACACTGCCGACCAGAGGATACACAGCATAAGGAAGTAAAAAAAAGACATCCCCTTTGTGTACGTGAGTCCTGATTCTCTGCTATTTTGCTCCTGTTTCTGGCATACTGGAGGGGGACACAGTGTTTTAAAATAATTTTCCAGCATCTCAGGGTTCTATACAGGAAGCAAAACAAAGTGGAGGAAAGAAAATATTTGTGCCGCTCAGAGTATTTTCTCTCATCGATACATAGAAAAAAACCCAAACAACAGAAGCCCCTTGAAAGTCAGAGGATTTGAATTCCACACAAATACTACATCTCGGAGACTGTGGGGCTTCTGACTTGCAAGGAGCCTGCCAACATCATGCCATGCACCCGGCAGGCTGCTGCTGTTGCAGATCTCAGGTCTCAGAAATGCACAGTTCTTGTCAGCTTCACTGAGGCTGCTTGCTAAACATTAGTCACCCGAAGACAAGGATCTGGAGATTTTCAGATTCATCACTGCTACTAATGGTTGGCAGAAGAGAAGTTGGCAAAAACTGCAAGTTTCTGTCCATGGGCATTAAGGCTTTAAAAATGCCTAGCGCCATGCAGCCAGCTTTGTGGCTTGCTGAGGATGGCCTTAGGCAGCACAGGATGCACTACGTGCTTCTCAAAATGAGTCTTTTCTGGGAGCCTAGAACCAGAGAAGCTGGCTTTAAGTCCAGCAGGAAATTGTGCTAGTCATACCATTTGCACGAGTTATCAATTAATTTTTAGGTTTCAATTAATTGGGAAGTCCAAGATTCAAGATGTGCTGATTTTTGAGTAACTTCTGCTTGTAACAATGTATCAGCTTGATAATATTAATATTTAATAAGCAACATGCTTAGCATTCTGGGCAGAGTGAAAATGGACAGTATTCTGAATTTCTTATGCCTGTTGTACAGGGGAAATATATTACAACTCATCTTTTTGTTTATGGCTTAAGAATTGTATACTCTTCTGAGCACTCGGTATTTCACTTAGCAAAGGACAGCACTTTGTAACTATTAAATGCACTGCCTTAGGGATGTGGTAACCCATTGACTTGACAAGACTGTTAAAAAATGCTAGAGTCAAACAGCAAGGCAGGATACATAGGATTTATCTGATAAGCTGAAAAGTCCCTAATGACCCCAAACACTTCAGGCAACACTAAGTATAAAAGTAATTTTGATGAACCTGCAAATCACATATAAATCAGGAGAGAATTTTTGTGTCCAAATATTTTTAAAGGCATATATTTCCATTGTGTCTTCTTTTTCGCCTTCTACAATTCCCTTGACATGAAAATATAAGAAATCATTGTATTAACTGATCTGAATTTAACATTTTTTCACTTTGGCTTCCCTACCTCCTCCTTTTTTGTGGCTTCAATGGGAAAATGGCAGCCTCCACTCATTTTTCTTTCCCACGTCTTACAACATGATGTGTTTTTGTGGGATAACTCAAATTTAGAAAGGGGTAGACAAAAATGATGCTTTCCTACATCACCATGTTAATGCTGTGTGTGTGCTGAGGATAATCTTAGCTATATGCTACATGCAGAAGTGACAGGAATAAGCAACATACACTGCTCAGGGTGCTAGTGCCTGCCACTCTGCTATCCCAACAATATTCTGTAATTAATGTTGAGTGAGCAATAAAGACAGACCCAAGAGAAAGGCAAATCTGCTTGTTTTCTTTTCATTATAGATGACTATGCAAGAGGAAACCAGGAATATTCTGACAGTGCAGCTAAGATCTGGAAACTGTACATCTGCTTTGATAATTTCGATCCCAGCATTCATAAAGATGAGCAGTTTATTATGCTCAGTGCCATTTGTCAATACATCTTTCCCTATTTGTCCCTGCTGAGATTATGGCTGCTACAAAGTTAACAGCTGGCACTAGCATTGGCAGCCCAGGGCCAATTTATGGAACTCAGCTGGTAAAATACTGACCACTTCTGACACAAAAGAATGTCACTCTCCAAACCATCCAACTCACTGCCCTTATGCTGCCTCTTTTCCTCCTTTTGGCAAGACCTACCACCAGCATATGAGTTCTGGACTCCAGCAAACCAGCAGCACTCCCACCCTTCCCCACCAGCTTAGTGGCTTTTTGCCACTCATCCTCCCAGTTTTCCTTCTGGCAGATGGTCTGCTGCATCTCAGTGGAATTTTGTGCCCTGACTACACCATACCAGCATGGAAGCTGCCCACTTAAAATGCATGCATAGGTACAGAAGTCGGCTTGATTGTTGTGGGGTGCTGGGAATAAGCATTATTTTTATTTATCCCCTCCCTCCATTAAGAATTATATATTAAATTCTAGATGTTTCCTGTTAAAGGAAGCCATTTCACAATTGCAAAGGAAAGATTATACTTTAGAAAACATCTTTTTCTTAGCCTAGCAAACTTAAAAATATTGGCATGCTTCCTCCTTTTTTTTCCTCCCCACAGGTGGAATCTCACCATGTACAACTGAAACTTTGCATTATGGGTGAAATGGTCCCTGGGGCCAAACTGATAGACCCAGGGACATCTCACACTCCAACTTGACCAGCTGTGGGGTGCTGCTGTGTAGACTTACCGCCATCAGTGTTACAATCAGCACCACAGAGTGGAGAATGCAAAGGAGTTGTTGTCAAGGGAACAACTTGTTATGTAGAGCTTTACAGGTCAGTGTGCTGTTGGAATTCTATGGTGGCATGTATCGAATAAACCCACAGTTAGGTCTATACTGGTCCTTCCACCCTTCCTGTATAAAAATCACAGTAGGCAGTCACCTGCTATGCTCTGTCTTTCATGCTCTCGATTGTACAACAGTATCTGTTATTTTTAGATATCTAACACACCATTTGATGGCACACAAAACTCAAACAAGATACACCAAATGCCCCTGGCTGGCACAGTTTACAGTACTTCCTGCCCACCACATTCCAACTGAACCTGTGTGTATAAACTAATCTTATTTCAGGACTAGTCAAAGTCAACAATTGACTAGATTTTCTCAGAGCTCTTCTATTAGGTGAAATTTTTGGTCCAAGTGAAGTAAGCCAGAACAACTGTAATTAAGAATATTAAATATCTGTGGACCCCATGCCTAAGATGGTGTTATTATTTCATCTTTTTTTTGGGATGGAGCATTACTTGTTTGTTAAATAACACTGCCAAGGCAAAGAAAGGACAAAATTAAGTACAAAAATAGCTTCAATTTAAAATGACCTATGTTGTTTACTACAGTCAACAGCATCATGTTAAAAGAAGGAATGGACCTAACCAGCTAATACTTGAGAATAAGGAATCTCCAGCTGCCACCAACATATCTGAAATCAAAAAGAAAAGTGTTAAAACACCTATGTAGCTATTACCAACATGTGCTACTTTTACTGCTTGTTGAGCATGTCCATCATGTACCATACACACACGAATGCACAAGTCAAGCTCTTAGGCTATTCTCTCCAGTCTGCACTATATATACCTTTGAGTAGACAGGGCACAAATAGCATAACTCCCCCATCACAAAAATGTTTTATACTCGCAGTTCCCTGCAGTAGGTATGAAACCTTTCTGCAAGGCAATGGAGAATCATGTTGTTTCTGTGTAGCACGTTTCTGTTAGTACTCTTACTCATGGGAAGGAAGTGCTCCTACAAGGCTGAGGGGAGCATAATGCCCCATTTGTTCCTGGAAGACCACACTTCTGTACAGAATTTTCAATAGAATCATGCTTGTGACAGCTTTGCATTGCAGCTTTTGGGAAGGTTTCACAAGCTTGACTGTTCAGCAAATAATCATTTGGAGCCACAACAGCTTTACAAGTTGGCAACTGGTATGCAGTGCAGCCATTCTGAATAGGTTTCAGAAGCTGCAGGTCTTGTCTGGGAAGATAAGAAAGTGACATTTTGCTGTGAAACAGTGTAAACTACAGAGATAAAATGCAAATTTCTCTAAAGCGCTACTTTTTAATGTGGTTAAAACTATCAAAAGCTTTAAAGTGGTGGGATGTGCAAGTAAGACCTTCTGTGCAAAAGAACACACAGTGTATTTACAAGTACAATCTACAAATACTGTTTTGCAGAGCTGTGTTGAGGCAGCCCATGGGCACGTGGATAGTTTCAGTCCTGTTGTTACCTGAACACTGTATCACCAAGAAGGAAGGTTTTGCTTTGCTCCAGTGAGGTACATAACAAACAAGGAGATCTCATGACCCTCCCAGAGAAGAAAATCAAGAACTGGAGTTAGGCTGATTTGCCCCATTAACAGTCTGTACTGTCATCTGAAGTCTCTATAGAAACTGAAGGGTTTCTGCAGATAGCATAAGAGACAGCAGAGGTAAGAGAAGTCAAGGCTGTGCTTGGATTTGAACAGTCCATAGTAATGCTGTTTTACTCCTATGGGTGCAAGTAAGACATACAGACACTGCACCTTGTGACACTGCTCAAGATAGACATACCCTGCACCAGCAGCGGTTGTATTAGCTACTGAGAGCCCTCTCAAATAAAAAAATGGCAACACCAGACTAATAATCATCAACCCAGACTCAAAGTTTCAAACCATGTCCAACAAGCATCTATAACTCACAGTTTAGGTCTCCGATTAAATACACCTAAAGCTTATTTTACAGAGATGATGCTGCTGCAGCTGAAATCTGTGAAGCCTCTGAGAATTTGAGCCTATTGAAGCCTTAAAATAGACGTCCAAAACTGAGAAATCCAATCACAAAACAAATGTGTATGCACAATTGAGATGAAATATGACAGGCTTGCTTTCTAGGCTTTGTGGAAAGATCAGTCCATCGGTGATAATTAACCCAGGTTCATTCCACTAGCACTTGGATTGTAAGAAATAGCAAATAGCTAAATGAAAGATGAAACTGGATATAGGCATCAGCAATCCAGTCTTTTGGAATGACTTCTAAAGATGGGAACAAAGTAATGTGTTAATCTCTACAAAAACAAAAGATACTTTCATTAGTGTTTGCTTCAGTAGTCCCTGCATGACACTGCTGCATATGAATGACTGGACAAAACTTCTAATCCAACAGGACTAGATGTATGTTTATGCCCCTGTAAACAAATCCTAATCTCAAGACCAACAGTCTAAAAGCTATTTTACACTTTTCACTATTTATTATTGTACAGGTGATAAATGGTTCTGACATTTTTTATTCCAGTATTTTAAAAACTCCTAAAGAAAAATTTCCAAAAGCTGCTCTCCTCACAACTGCTGTTCATCCGTCCCCTTCATTTGGCTCATCAAATGCCAGCATAAGGTTTGGCAGTGCAAATTTTTAGTGGCATGCAGCTGCACCACAGGCAGCTACAGAAACAAACAGGTAGAGTGCTTCTCACAGCAGCATTCCTGAAATTATTGCAATAAAAATACAGCAACAGAAGAATTCAGTCCCAGAACCCAAACAGCCTGTTCCCTCAATATGGTTATTATTGACATGAGCCATCTTACAGACAGTGAGGAGGTTGCCCCAGAAGTCAGCACTGCGGATGTGATGGGGTGCCTTTGGAAGGCAAAGATTCCAGTGCCCTAGGTAGGATCAGCAGGCCCTGAGCAGAGCCACCAAACACAGCCCTCACCATTTTCTAGCGCAAGTACCAAACAATCTGCCTCACGACTGCCTTCTCTAGCCAATACTTAGCAGATATGTACGTGTAGCATGACACGGTATATACGATTTTGCTGTTGGGAAGAGAGAACAAACCCTTTGTAACAGATGGTGGTCATGCTGCTTAACGCAATACCAGAAGACACTTAGTTACACACACTTAAGATACACTGATGGAAACAGCATATGGACCTAAACAGAATAGAAGAGGCATTAAGCTTAAAACTTTGGAGCTTTTCCTTTGAAATGGTCTTGTTTTACCAGAGACATTTACTAAAATCAGAAACATTGTTTGCACTGATCCCTAAAAAAGGATTCAGTATTTTAGGGGAAAAAAGGAACTCTGACACATACTTTCAAGAAGAAAGTGTACAGCCAGCCTTCAGATTTCTCATGCTGCTCTACACTCCTGATACATCTCCTGAGCTATTTTTTAAATGTATGTACATCTTAAGGTCTAAGATCTAACATGAATAATAACTGAAATGATGCATAATTAAACATTTTGCACATCAATGTGTGATATTGATGGTTTAAATATTTCATGACTAATATGTTCACAGTTAGGTTTAAGCCAAGCTACTGAGTTATTTCTCCCTCACCTCCACTGCCCTACATTCTGAAAGTATTGATACAGCTTTCACCACAAGTTGAAAAGAAGATTTCAAGTCTGCTTCCTGGAAGGGTAGTTAAATAATTACTGTCATGCTAAAAAAAGGAACACTCTAACAATAAAAAATAAGGAAAAGGCACCTCTTTCTACTAGCATGTAAACCACAGCATCCACTCTTGCTCTGTTTTCAACCAGATGAATGCTGGTGATGGAGTGGTTTGTTTTCAGGACTAGTAGCCCAAGGTATCAGCCCCCAGGCCCCATATGTCATAAGACATGGGGTGTTCTGTAATGCCAGCATTTATTTGAACTCATTTACTGCACTTGGGTTAATCATGTCAAGTTCAGGGCCTCCAGGTTGAATAAATCAGTGGTTCAGCATTCCTCTATTGCTCTGCTGGCTGATACCAAGTTACCAGGCAGAGAATTGCTCCTTAGGCTCAGTGAGTGAGGTCTTTATTTTTAGTGTTGAAGAGGGTCTGTCCATGCTGGCAGCTCATATCTGGAGATTGTTACATTTGCAACATGTCAGAGGATGTACTACACATGAAGAGTAGGGAAAAAAGTCCTCTTTAGGCTGCTTCACTTCTTCAGCTCTACTCAGTGAAAACTTTTGCAAGCATTTCCTTCTGGCTTTTCTTCCTCTCATGCTGCTTTTCCCATTACCTTTAACCTTGCAGTGTATTTTGAAGTATCACTCTGAAATGCCTTTTCAGCTACCACAGTTGTCATAATTCAGTGTATTCAAAGGACTTCTCTTTAGTTCACAGATGGAAATATTTACCTTTTTCTTTTTTATTTTCCTAGTTTTTTTCCTAAAAAAGTGAGAGCCCCCAAAACATATACAAGTGCTTCTCTTATTATCCTTTAAATTACAGTAAAATGTAGATTACAGTTACATCTATTACCTCTGCTACAGTATAGAAGATGCTGAAGGCCAAAACTACAACATCACTTGCACCTCTACAACCTTCTTCAGAAGCACTAGCATAAGGGAGACCGTTGTGAAGATAAAGTTATACCCTGAGAGAGCTAATAAAGCAATGAAACCCATGAAGAATACTAACATCACAGTTCTGCAAACGTTTACATTCAAGACTGGTATTCACACTCAAACTATTAATCCCAGGATTTCCAAAGACTTTTGAAGGAGGGAGGTACCTAATTCCATTTGACAATAGGATTGAGGAACCTAGTCCCCTGTCAATAGTTTTACTTAACGTGTCACCAGGAACACGGGTAAAGTCCAATAAACAAGGCAAACCATATCGCTCAGCCATTTGTAGCACTAGTTAGGGAGATATGTATATTCCAAAGGGATTAACTTGTCTGTGATCTGTTGCCAAAGCCAGTATCAGACACACTGTGTACTGTGCTGAGTATGCTGTCAATTGGTGACCATAAATATCTGTTGTAATAAGGGAGATACAGTCAGTTATGCAGCTGGGACAGGAACAGAAGGGCACATTCACTGAAAAAAAATCAATTTTAATTAGGAAGACAATTATATTTTCTCCCAAAGGTTGCCAAGGTCTCAAGATTTATCTTTAAGGTGATGGAGAAGTAATCTTTTGCCATTTTATACCTACTGGGTAGCACTGAACTGTGGAACTGTTTCAGGTCCAAGGGAAGACCATAAGGTCTCTGAAGGTCTTATAACCCAAGGCAATAAAAATCACTGGCACATCATTAGCTTGTTCCCTGCAACAGCAGCTTATGATTATATCCTTTGATTTCTCCAAGCAAAGATTTGTTCAGCTTATTCTCAAACTATTTAGCAGTGATTGGGCTTACGTTGCTGCCCTCATTCCTATTTATAGCTGAGCTTTGTTCCAATAGATAACCCCAGGTTAGCTACCATCTCCCCTTAAAAACCAGGACAAACTATAAAACGTCTCTAATGGAAATCAGCTGCCTTGCCACTGCAAGTTACTTTGGGACTTTTATTAAGTAAATTTGTTCTAGTAACGGAGAAAAGAAGCTATCCAGATATTTCTGAAGCAGTAACCAGTTGCTGTCAAGCCTGTCCATTTTAATGAGGAAAAGTTGGCAGTAGAAATGGAGAGTAGGTACTTGCTGAATGTTTCTAGATGTCGATGCTCATCTTTCCTCTTTGCTGCTTCCTACTCGCTCTGCTGGAAGTTTCCTCTCTCTGCTCCTCCATGATCTCTCACTTTGTTTCTCGGACAAACTGTCAACAGTTGCTGTAACACCATACACTGCTTCAGATCACTTTGTCAACACCACCACTGTCAGGGTGACCCACTAGAGCTGCTTTGTCAACTTAATAAGGTAGCCTGCAAATAACAGCCAGTTGTATTTTTCCTTCTCCTTGTTGACTCCTTGAAAGTAACATACTCTGTATGTAACTAAGAAAGCTGTATCAAGCAGTTCAGGATCTTCTGGTTTAATCTCAGCCTTAACCCTTTGTGTACTACCATCTTTACACCATGGGGTTGCCAGGACAGATGTGTCTCATGTGTGTGTCTGTACAGTTCACTGCAACCCCGGCACAAGACACTTCTGTATTGCAGTACCCACTCTGTCTGCTGAGGGAATAAATACAGATTCTAGGCAAACTACTGAAAAGTCGTAATTGGCCAGAGACTCCTCAGTCTGCTTTGATGAACAACACCATTTGTAATAAAAACCATGAGCACTGGATCTTCCGAAGCACTACTGGAAAAAGATCTGTCAAACTGTCACTGACACTCACATGTTCCTCTTTTCTCTACAATGGATTTCTATTATAGACTTCAAACATGCTCTGCTCTGAAAACACCCCATTGATGTCAAGATGTCTTCAGCATATAAAATAAGTGCAGGGTACATAAGAGAAAGGCACAGCATAGCTCTGGAATTTTGCTTATTCTGGTGGCAGCAGTCTAGTTTTGAGATGCTGGAATTGTCAATAAGTGGCACAAACCTGCAGAACCTTTCAGGGTGTTCCATTTGTGGTTTTTACATCTTATTTTCTCCCTGAAATACATCCTATTATATATTACCATGGTGCTAGTGCTGTAGTTTTGTTTCAAATTGTAGTCAAATCAAAGAAGATTGTTTCCGAAACAATAAAATATTCCTGTGGGTTTTTAACATGGCAGCAATTTTAAGCTGCGCAATGTACACTATTCTATATACTTATCTCTCCAAACTGTGAGCAGCTTCCTGCCCAGCTGTCACAAATCTGATCCTGATGTGTACAAACTCTTAGCATTTCAGGAGTGCTGTAAACTCCTCACTTCCACTGACACAACTGTAGTGGCTCAGCACCCCAAAATCTGTGATCTGTGTTTATCCAATTTAAAGGTCCAGCCCTCAACAGCATTACTGTTCTCTTCGTGAGGCCTTTGACTAATTTCAAACCTAACAGTCTTACAAGAAGTATAATGCAGCCATTAGCACAAATGAAGAACATACTAATACTGATCAAATATATACAGGGAATTAATATCAGTCTGAATTTTAATGTGCTACAAAATAAAGCTCAGTACTAAGACTGAAAGTACCTGAGTTTTGTTTCTAACTTGGTGATTGTGGAGTTGCTAAAGTGGTGTGAAAGCCATGGAAGAAAGCCCATGGAGGGAACCCAGAGTTTGGAGAGACTTTTAGAGATTTATTTTGGTTGTAAATAAGAAACATGCGTATTCTCTATAAAACACCAGAACAAGCACTTTTAGATAATGTTTTATCATTCTAAATGCTGGAAAGCTTTCTGATTAAATGTGACTGCATTCACAGATGTTTTTATTATGTGATTTCAACAAACAAACTTGAGAGTAAAATTCAATTTAATTTCAGGAAGCAATGAGAGAGGATAAATTTAATAGGAACATATTGTTCCAGGCATGCTCTATGCCATCCTGCAGACCTTCAGCAAAGCCAGACATCTGAGAGCAGCAGGGGAGAGAATGAGAGAGACAGAGGGAGGTAAAGAATGAGAAGGAGGGGGAGGAGAGCACAGAGAAAAAGACAGATAAGAGCTGAAAGTTCCTGTCAGACTTCTCTGTGATAAGAGAGAGGAGTTGAACACTGTGGGAGAAAGAGAGATGAGGGAGACTCTTGAGTTGACTGTGTATAAAACAAAAAAACAACACATACAGCACAAGTCCAAGACACTATCCAACTTTCACGAAGTCAATGGAAAGTCTCCTCTGATTTCTCTGGTGGCATTGCCTCAAGCCGTCAGTAAATAAAACCTAGGCTCTGTTCCTCTCTTCTCCTGGCTTGACAATAGCGAGGGGCTGTTGGACACAGAATGACTTAGTTGGACCCCTGCTAATCAAAGCCATCAGATAAGAGTAAGAGGGGTTCCCCTGGAATTATACAGAGATTGCTTTTAACCACCTGGCTGCTCGCCATACCACATTGGCACACCCCAGTTGAACAGGGGAAGTGGAGGCAGCTGGACAGGACTGAGCACACCTAACCAACAACTCCTTCCACAGCAGGTTGCAAGAGTTCAAGGCCTTTGAACAGAACAATCTCTTTCAAGAGCTTTTCATCGAGTTCTAGCAAAAAGAAGAAAAATAAAAATTCCCCTAAGCCCTCTTAGGGGAGACACCAGCTTGTAAAAAGAGTGCATCAGCTAACAATCTTGTTCCTGGCTTTTGTTTTTCCTCCCTCCAGTTCCCACCTTTTGCTCATTTTGTTTACTGGGCCAGATTGTAAGATCCCTGGAACAAAACCTGTGGTGCTGCTTTGAAAATACACCATATGCATGTTTGGTTTAGCAGCTCTGCTAACAAGAATATTGAGTGGGCTTCACCCTAATGACTCCTGAAACGTAGCTGAAATTGCTGGGACCCAGGATGTTCTGTCTGACAAGGATGGGAATGAATTTTTGCCAGCTACACACTCTTCCTGTAAATACCAGTTGGTATAGCAACATATAAATTGAATTCCTAGGCATGAGAAAAGCCTTTGTGCTTAATGGAGCTAGTCCATACAGCTTGAGTGAGGCTTGCTTGTTTGGAGGCAGGACCTCTCTCAGCTCTCACATGGGCAGATAACATAACCTTAAGATATCCTGCTTCTATTCATACCATTGCTCATTATAACAGTTGTCCAAATCAAACCCTTATCAGGGTTATAGACCCCTCTCTTTCTCAAATTATTTTAGTAAACGGCTTGTACAAAAATCTAACTTATCTGCAGGAAGGTGAAGATCAACAAACTTTTTTAATGAAAGTAGCAGATCTATAAAGATAACTCTGTAAACTTATGTTTAACTGACAGAGAATTTCAGGCAGCTTTAGATTCTTTTGAAAATCCATGCATTAAGCAAGGGAACTCTCAATGCAGAACTGGTTTTCTATTAATACTTTCTCAGTTGCTATGTGGTTATCCTATGATGTACAATGATTTATGAACGTAGATAGGAGTAACTTTGACATTCTGAAAACCAGCAACTTCGCTGTTCCTTTTCTCTTCACCTGAATAACTTACTGGACCCCTTAAACAAATTAAAGAAGTAAGTAAGAGTGACTGGAAACACTGCTGAACTATTTAAGTAAGCTGCAGAGAACTACACTGGATAATTTATTCTTGTGAGAAACATAATGATCACCCAACAAGTCTGGTTAGGAAGGTGGTTTATCAGGCCACCTTGATATACTAGGGCAAAAAAAATACACAGAACACCTACTGATGATGGATTGCAAGATATATTAATATGGAAAAGGATTGAGATTTACTTCCAATAGTAGATTAAGGTGCTCCAATGCAGCCAAGACCAGTTCTTTTAAAACAACAGGGACTGAGTTTCTTCTGGATAAGGACTTAATTTTTATTGAAAACCTACCACCTTCAAACTGCTCGAAAGTTGAAGCACTATAAAACTGTCAAATAACACCATTATTAAAAGCTTTATTTGACAAATCTTCTACTGCTGGCATAACTTGTGTGTTTGCCTTCTCTCTCACATGAAATAAAATCATTCACTTATGCAAACTGCTGACAGGAACGGAAACAAATGGGGTTCTCAGCACAGGGTGAAACACACTATCCCCTTTCTGCAGCTTAATGGGAACCATAATTATTCATAAATCATAAAGCACTCAGACTGGAGGGCTTCTATACTCCATGCTGCACAACACTTTGGGAAATATTTGGGATGGGCTCTCAGGAAGTTCTGTACGGTGCTATGGAGTAGCTGGCAACTTGTCAGGAGCAGCCCACAGGTAGAAAACATCTGCAAGAAACTGCTCAAGGGGAAGAAAAGTGACTGAACAGTATCTGACAACCAAATCCAGGATTTATTTTAACCTCCTTATAATAAAAAAGTGCTAGCAGCTCTGCTAGATGGTCTGATAGATAGCCTTTTATCTGTGACCTTTTGCCAGCACTTGCTATCAATTCATGGATTTTTAAAGCCAATAAGAACATTTACAATTTTCTAGGCTGACCTCCAAATTAACATTAGCTTGTGTGAGCTTTCTCTTCTGAGCATCACCTTAGAACAGTCTGGTATGAGTAGCTGACAGATAAAGACCTAACAGTACAGCTCCCATCTTGGAAGGACTGACTTGCAAGCAGGTCACAGCATTTGAGATTTACCAGCTTCAAATATCTTTGAAATATGCCCAAACTTCAGGAATCTTTGTAACTGGAAATGCCTGGGGCAGTTTTCTTGTTGCTTCCCTTTTAAAATAAAGCCTTTAAATAAAGAAAGAACAAATTACAGTTCCTAGCCAGCCCTCCAGGAAAACCGCAGAATATGCATTATTAGGTAAGTAGGGAAATTTCTTGCTTGGGAGACCTCCCCAAACACTGCATCTTTCAGTATGCACTTTGCCATTGCTATCAGAGTTGCCTCCTCTAGTGACTGATTTCACCAGGCCTGGACAGCTCTCACGGGATATGAAAAATCCTGGTGGTTCCTAAGCAGATAAGGCTAAATTTCCTGTGGTGCTTACATGTATAAACTGAGGCAGTGAGAAACAAGACCCCTCTGGCCTCTAGGGAGCCTCCAACCTCAACAAGCAAAGGCAGAGCAAGAGCAGAGGAAACAAAAGACCTTCTCAGATCAGGTTATGTTTCAAATTTAATAGAGAATTTGGAACTAGCAAGGTTTTGTTTAAGAAACTAACTAAAATTAATTTTCCATGTTGCCATGTAAAGAGCAGGAGGAGAAAAATCAGTACAGGGTGGAGGGGGATCTGAGCTGAATCACACTTGGAAAAAGGAGACTTAAAGTCCAGCTGAGCAGCTGCAAGAGCACGAAAACTCTAACATACCTTCTGTAATGAATTCTGTCAATCAGAGCAGAAAGGCCCGCTTGAAGTTAATGTTCCCTGAATATTTTCCCCATCTATTTTAAACTGTGAAGTCTGGAGCAGTCCTTTGAGATCTGGGAAACATTCTGCCTATCAAAAACATTATTGGGCACAAGTAATGAAATTACATTTTCAGGACCCTGAAATAAACTAATAGCATCTCACAAACCTTTGCCATGTTCTACTGAAGCATTACTCACACAGTCGTTTTCACTGTTTAATACTTTAAGATTTATAATTGTTTACTTTTTTACCAAATAATGTATTTTTGCCTTTTTTTTCTCTCCTTGTGGTGTGCTGTTCTGGCTCTTGGCTCCACAGGATGAGCTCCAATACCCACCATCAATTGGTAATCGAATCATTTTTGCTCTGCACTGCATCTCTAAATAAAAACTGAGTTGCTTTTCATTTGCTCTAGATTTAGTGGGCCCTGCAGTTTCGATAATATTAATTACATCTCAGCCTAGAAGACATTTTGGGTTTTGCTTTAACAGGAAATATATATATGCTTGTAAATGCTATCCATCCACAAAAGCAGGAGTGCTTGTGAGACAATCTGTAGTATTTACAGCATGATTAAAGGGTTAATGCATGATCACAGGGAAGCTTAAAACACACTTCTCTACAGTGTTTCATGCAACAACCTACATCCATGTTGTTCTCCTTTCTGACAAACTGAATAGTCTTTGGTTCCCCAAAGCCTCAATTACTTTCTTTAGAATTTACTAACATAACTTCTGCTGCAGAGTCAATGTAATACACGCAATCATTTCCCTTTAAATACTAGCAGTTTATTAGGGAGAGGGGCAACTTATGGGAGGAACTGTCTGATCTGTAAATCTGACCAAAAAAAGGGGATCATCACTAAAATCAGAATTCAGAAGGTTTATTACTCATTCTAATAAAAATATCCAGGAATTTGATTTTCTAAATGACAATAATGCTTTGAAGCACCAAATGAATCAAGCCCTGTATGGGAGCTATACTGCAAGTATACTGTCTCAGGTGGTGCACATGCTGTGGTAGAAAAGACAGAGAGTAAACTGTCTGGGGAAAGGAAGTAAGGAAAACAGAGGTGCAAAGGGCTGAAACAACTATTTGAATGCCAGGAAAATAAACTCAAGAGATCAGAGGTGTCCTGAGCTCCATCACTATCTGTGAGTCATCCTGTTTCACAAATCATTGAGGAAGTTGATGAAATTAATAGACTTTTAAAAAGGCACTCAATTTATTGGCATAATATTCTTCAAACATCACTTAGGAGAGAATATTTCGCCTCAAATTGCTATTAATTTTATGTCACTTCTGGAAAGTTGATAGCCTATTGGCTCTTCTTTTGAAGCAGAGCTACCTTTTCTTGCCTCCTCTATTCCCATTCCACATTTTTGCCTCAAGAATACTGGGAGCCCTTAAAATCTTACTTGTTTATTGCTACTTCCTTGTAGTTTCACCTTTTCTTGTGAGCCTGAAAGGACTTATTAGTTTTCCTATAAGTCGGCCAGCCTTCTCTGAAAAACACCAAGAGCTGTGTCATCTATCCAGTCAGTAATTCAAACCCTGGCATGCCCAGGAGCCCTCCTCCTGTGGGTGATCTTGTTTTGTGCTTTTGGTCCATGTATGTGTGTGAGAGAGTGGAGGAAACGGGAAAGACAGGATGAAGAAATATTTTCAAACATTAAACACCATTATTTTAACACTTTTCACCCTAAAGCATCAGATGAAAACAAACAATGATGGAGAAAATGAATGTGAGAGGGAGAAACACTGTGTGCAATAAAACGCTCTTCACAGAAAGTCTTACTGCAGCAACTGAATATTTCATTTTTTCATTTATTCTAGACCTATGAACCCCAGACTATTGTAGCACTTTAGGCGCTTGCTCTTCTACTCTTTGTTGACTTTAACTAAGCTAATCCAGAAGGCTAATGCTCTCCTTTGGCTTGCACAGGTGCCTGCAGTGGGGTTACAGCCTAAGGAAAACCTCCTCCCTCCCTTCAACCCCTGAAACAATCAGGTGGGCCTCAGCAGGACAGCAGCTTTTGCCCCAGGGTGTATGGCCAGGATCCTTCTCATCAGATGGGCTGGCTACTGTCTATATAGGGCCTTCTGGAGGTGCATGAGGAGTGTGGCTGGCAGACCTACCATGAGCTAACTCAAGTGATTCTGCCTGTGGCTGTCCATTCCTTATTGCTAGTACAGTCATGCCTGCACAGAATATAGATTTTCCTGGCTTGATAACAGAGATGGAATGGTAATAGGTGCTGGGGGAAGGAGATGAGAAAGTGTTAGAGTAGTGGCACTTTCAAGCAGTGCAAACTTAGCACAATTTACTGTGGTGCTCCATGGTGACTGACTGAAAATCCTTATTCAGATATGGTACCATGTAAAAAGGAAAACTTCTAACGGTTACAATGTTTCTGGATTCCCTGTCCAGTGTCAATTTTGTCAAGTGTTGAATAACTTCAATTGGAAAAACAGGCAGAAAGATTTACAGGTAATCAGTATTGCCAAAAACCATGGACTAAACCGGCTGAAATACTGTAGCACAAATTTCAGCTTCCAGGGAAATTTTATTTTGCAAAAAACATTACAACTGGCACCTAAAAGAAACAGAGTGAATATTGTTAAACGTGCAGAGCTGTATTTGTGTAGCCGTAGAAATACACTGTACAAATGAAAAGGAACAGATCTTCTTTTGCTGGACTTGCGTTCAGTACAGAAGCTGAGTACCTTTGAAGATATATTCAACTTAATTTCAGCCCTACAACCCCATGTGGTCTCTGGGCTATAGCAGAACCTGTCATAAGGTATCAGTGTAATCAGAAATTAATATACAAGGAGTATTTTAGCATTAACAGCACAACAGACAGCTTAAGTAACAATTCCAAAGTGACAGTTTCTCACCTCAGTGGGTCTGTCAGAATGCTTATCCTTGGCCATACTAAAAGGTATATTTTCACTTCAGCTACATAACTACATAATTTGCCCCTCGTTTATACCCCAAAGCACTGATAGCACAGGCTTACTTTTCTGTGGCATAAGTCACCATTCTTTTGAGTGTCAGTGGTTAAACATTTACACATACAGCAAGGAGAACTCAGTGCTTTGAAACTGTTACTACAATGCAGCAAAAGGGGCTCGTGGTTTTAGTGGGAGTCTTCCTCTGCCCAGCAAGGCCACCCTACTGTAAATTATGTAAGGATTAACATGGGACAGTTTCAGAATAAATCCCACTGTATTTATACAGACTGAGCATCACAGACATCTTGGGGAATTCCAACAGATTCTGCATTTTATACATTATTTTTTATCACTATGAAAACACCACAATATAATCTCCTTCCCCTGAATCCCACCCTTGCCCCACAGTCAGGATTTTATTCTATTTTTTCCCTGCCTGCATTGTACAGTTTCTAACACCTGGATAATGAAGTGATTCAAACCATTCCTATACAACCCAATGCCAGTTTGGTTCTCATGTTAGTAGGAACACTGGGAGCTCCACTGAAGTAAAGCACTTACATCTGCCCACATTTTAAGCACCATGTCATCAACACTTACTCACAGCAGGCTGAGCTGATGCACTAATGGCCTGTCTCTGTGAGAGCTCCCAGCACTGCTGGTACCACTAGAACTGCCATGGTGTTAACAAGAATGAGAGTTTTGAGGGCATGC
Source organism: Neopsephotus bourkii (assembly GCF_033783945.1). Lineage (NCBI taxonomy): Eukaryota > Metazoa > Chordata > Aves > Psittaciformes > Psittacidae > Neopsephotus > Neopsephotus bourkii. The sequence goes on along the minus strand of NW_026901434.1, from coordinate 2,648,943 downwards.
ACAGAACTGTACCAGCTAGATAAAGGTTTACTGAAGATTTTGAGCCCTTGTGCCTCCCCGTGTTGATTTTGAGAGAGCATGTCAACTGCTCACATTCAGTGCTGTGCATGATTTGAACCTAAGAACACTCCTGCCTTTGTGCTCAGATTGCTACACTATCAGCTTCTACCAAAGAACAAAGAAAATGAATATGATGAAGATACTCAGCAGGTCAGCAATATCTTTGAAGAGAGGGGTTTAACTCAGTCATTAATCAGCATGTAATGCTTACGTAGCATGCCTTTCTTCACTGTTAATGATTTAATACCATGATTTACCAAGGCACTGAGAGAATGCCTGAACCGAGGGAGAAAAAGTACAGGAATATAGCCTGTGGTATTCCCTGCCAGCGAATGAATCTACCCATGCAGGAGTGTCAATTTGATAATGAAATATAAAATGTATGGTGAACCCAAGAGAGTACTTCACATATTGCTATGACTAATGCTGCTGTTCTCTCTACCCATTAGACTGGATCAGCTTCTTGCAGACTCAGACAAAAAAATATGGTTACTCCCCCCCATTGACAGAAATTGTTATTCACTCAGGATACCATTTCCAATGAGCATTTGCTTATCTAGACTTGTACTGGTGAAAATAGTGAAATCAAACCAAATGGCAGGTGAAAATAAGAATTAAATATTCCAAGAAGGCTTCTTCTTTTAATATTAATGTCAGCACCTGAATTACTGCACTTCCCTGCAATTACTCTGTTACCAGTTTGGCTGAGAAATTGAGGTAAGCATAAATTTGCCAGATCTGATGAAAGAAATTTCCCTTTTAAACAAGATGTTTTTATCTGTCAAGACTGTTTTAACCTGTAACAGTGGTTTCTACGTGGTTTACTCTATGGCATCTGAGGATTATTTGTAAGGGATACATAAAAGGAAACCATGAAACTCAAGCCTACTATCATTGAGTTTAAATTTCCTTACAGGACTTTGTATCTCCAAAGTTTTTATAAACCATACATCAAATATGTTTGAAACAACTTTGATCTAGGAAAAGCCCATGTAAAAAATATGCTGTTAAATCTGCTAGTTACTTAACAGTGGGATAGAGTTTCTTGTCTTCTGGGAGAAAGGCATCTGAACTATTCATTAGCATCCTGAAATGCTTGGAAAGACTTGAAAAGGTACCAATAAACAAAAGCCATAAGGAGAAAATAATTTAAGATATATGATTTACATTAAGGCAAAATTCCAAATCTGTGAGAATCTGCCCTCATTTGACATTAGAATCATACTGAAAATAACGATGCTCAATGACATTTTGAATCTTTCTGTCACAAGCACCATGACACTTCCTTTCCCTTTCTGCAAAGCAGATGGGAGCAGAAATAACAATGTCTAATAACATTTTTACTGAGTGAAACTGAATTCACTCCATTATTTATTTGTATAAAATCAGATGTAATTATACTTCCACAAACTCCATGCTCCCATAACCCCCATCAAACTTCTAGATCATTTTGGAACTATGCACACAATTTTTGGAGTTCATATCCTCAAAAAGAAGACAAGATAGAGATACAAACAAAATACCACTCTAAATAACCTAACCCAAACCACTTACCATCCAGAGTCTTCACATTCAGGCTGAAGTATAATTATATAGGAATCTATGTGAAAATGTGGTTCTCCTTTTTATAAAATGTTAATCTTTAACACTGTAGTGAAAGAGTGGATTACAGAAAAAAGGCACTGTCTCGAAGCCCCTATGTTTGCAAGTTTACATTCTACACATTTATAGATTAACAATCACAAAATTCTAAAGTAAATGGGGCAAAATTGTTTATAATGAATTAAGCTGCTGCTACGTCCTCCCATAGGTAAGTGCAAAACTCTGCAGGAATTAATGGGTCCAAAAATTTTGAGCATGAGGCAGTAGGTGTTTCATACCATCTCAATTATCCATGGTCCAGTTTCTGACTGGTAGAGCGGTACAAACTGAGCAGGAGTTGTTTTCTTCAACACGAATTAGCTTTTCATTCCTAACAGCAGAATTCTTCTAGGTACCTGTTACGGAGCTTACTGAATCCAATATGAAATCACTGATCAGCATATTCAAATTGGGATTGATTGACTTGATGCAGAAGAGGCTATAAAGCTGCACTATCTCAGCAAGAGCGAGGCTGTGCTGACATGGAGCAGAGGTAGCTAAACCCACAAACACTTCAGTATCAGAGACATCAGATTGAAGGTTAACTGGTACTCAGGAGTGTAACAGCTCAAATCAGGACAGTTAGCTGTACAAAACTGAGCTGAAAGGATCCTTAATGAATCTTGCAAGAAAGTTCCAAGAAGTCTTTTCCTCTTAAACCTGTCAACTCAGCAATTTAAACTTGGTGGAGCTTTTTTCTGTGGACTGAGTTTCTTTCCAGAGAAGTTGGTATGAAACAAATGGGGCCTCCTCTTCCCCATGTGTATGCAACTAAACAAAAACTACACACTTAAGCACCAAAAGTTGTCTGAACACTGATGTTAAATACCACCCCGTGCTCTGCTTGTAGTTAACGCAAGCTGCACATGATCAGCTCTTCAAGATCCACACTTTGTGTTTGGATACTAACATTCTCCCAGAGGTATAAAGAAACCAAATGCTTGAGGCAACAGATCTCCTGAGTCTGGGTGATACCAGTTTCAGTTTTCCCTGTTCTGTTAGACTCAGATTTACGCTGCATAAAAGAAAGTGCAATTACTGCCTATGCAAAAGTTGGTTTTGATCCTCACTACACTTGCACTGATAAATATGAAACCCAGTTCAGTTCAAGTCAATCAACCTGGGCTAATAAATAAGAAGCATGTATGACATGGGAGCGGTGCTGGGCTCATAGGCTTTTCTGCCAAGAGGGAGCTGGTAAGTTCAGCTTTAGGTAAGAAATTACCCCCCACCATCTAAGAATGTTTGAAGTACAAGTGCATTTGACAGTTAACTCTGGAAAAGACATGACACAGTGAATAAAAGCAGCTGGCCAAGACATGGCCCCTGGTGACCTCTTACTCTGTAAGAATTTCATCTCAGAGATATGGAGGAAATGGAGAGGGAGAGAAAAATTGATATAAAACTGCTGACACTTCAGAGATGATATTTCTAACTTATGAAATGCTAAAGGTCTTTTCTGCTAATACACTCTTCAGTGGTTAGCATTAGATCCACCTGGGACAATGGACAAAAAAGAATTAACATAGCCGCTTTTTATTCCCTTCACACAATCTGTTTCCATTTTAAAAGCAATTTTGTAAATTTCTCACACTCCTTTTATTTAATCAATTGTGATGTAGAATATTAATTTCTAAATTGCATGAATCTTAAGTATTTGAATACCCCTGTGGTCCTAAACCCTCTACATCAGTTCTGTGCATTTATCTTTGTTAGCAAGTGACAAGTGTTAGTAAGTGACACAGTGCTTAAAGAGTACAGTTAAAGAGTAGAAAGATCACAGCTGCTGTCGTATTAATATTTAGAGAGCAGATTTAATAAATACCGTATCTCACTCTATGTTATTATCTGCATTAGTGCTATCAGGTTTTAAGGGAATACATGAGATGGCTTCTTATCCATCAGGTTGTCAGAAGCAGACAAGAGGAAAATCAAATGTTCATTTACTCACATCTGGTGTTCCACAGGGATCCATGTTTAGACCCCTACTGTGTTTATCTGTATAAATGGTTTCTATCTATCATCTAAATCAGAAGAGTTTATGTGTAGGGCAAACAACATCAGATAAATATCCTTATCCACTAACTTGGTATAAAAGTGCAAACCAAATGCACACAGCACATTGTAATTTCTGCTATTTACTGAGGTTATAAAACTCTCTTCCCTCTTTCTTCCAGTTTTATTTCACTTGAGATTCATAACTTGATTTGCAACCAATTATTGCCCTCCCCTTTTCCTCATGTTTTTAATCATTACACATGATACATAGCTTCTGTTTTTCTTGTACCATATCAAGAAGCTGGAAAATTGGTTTTAAAAAGTGTTATAAATAGGTAATGCTGAATATAACATGAAAGAAAAGCAGATGTACCCCTGGAAATGAAATATTCAAACTAAGAGATATACTGCATCTTGCTTCAGGGAACCTGCTAGGGAGGACAGAGATGCTGTGGCAGAAGCAGTGGTATTACACAGAGCTTCTTGCTAAGATTGCCATTATTATTCTCCTCTCTTTATCAGATCTTTTTATGATGACAGTTTCCTTCCCCTCATGGAAGAGTTGGTAGAATTTTATATAGGAAGAAAGGAGTAGAGAGAGACCATAAGTGGATTCATCTTTGACACTAACAGACATTTTGCCTTATAGGGTTTTTTCCATGAGTTAAATTGCTTATCTGAGTAATTAATACATAAGCATTGAGACCATGAACACCTGCAATTTAACTTCCCATCTTATAGAGTGATCTGGCAGTGTTGCTACTCTCACCCTCTCACGCAGCTATATGAAGTCCATATAACAGCTATGTCTTTCTGCAATGACACCTGTATGAAGGACATTGAGGTAGTGTGCCCCCCTATAGCACAATGGGTCTTTCCCAACATGAATGCAAAATCAGCTCTGTTAGAAAAGTGACTTTATTTATCCTCTGTCCTCCAGCACTGCTCTTTAACCAAGCCAAATAATGTATGTGAAGCAGGAGTAGCCTATTTCTAAAACATTAAAACCTCATGTTGCGCTCTTTCTCTCTGCCTTCTTATTTCTATGCATTAAACTCATGAGCTGCATTAATACAAGCATCTCAAATTTGGCTTTAAGCAGCAGAGCAGAATCTAGCTAGTTCTCTAAATAAGACTTCATTGCCGATTGTGTTGTATCAGTTAAAATAATAAAAGCCTGACTCTGTTTTCTTCAATCCTGGCAACACAGCCATACATTTGCTTTAACTTTCAACTATTAACAATAGTGCTATTTTGAATGCCTCATCTGTCTTAATCAGAATCTATTCATTTTCTCCAATAAAATACATATACACTAATAAACAGTCTGTAACTTTCCTTCAATTTTGTTTTAAGAAAGATGTAGTTTCAAATAATTAAAAAGTAATAAATTTTACAATATCTACAGGTAAGAGCTCCACATCTGCACATATTTTGCTATGAATAATTCTGTGCAAATCAGATTAGCTCCTCAAAACACTGGAGGTACTCTTGCTCTTTCCAAAATGATGCACAAAAGCATTTGACCATCTATGAGCAAAGGCTTTCAATTCACATGCTGTCAGAAACATTTTGCTACATCTACTTTTGATTACTATCCTACTGGAAAACATCACAAACCAAACAAACAAAATACAGAACACATGTTCATTAACATGCACAGGATGCATAAAGAGAAAATGATGTTAATATGCCTTTCTCTCTGCAGTAAGAAAGAGAAGATGGAGGAGACAAAAATGTTTACCTCAGCAGGAAGATGTGTAAATGCATTTAAAGAAAATGGCACATTTAGACTGGCAGCTAGTACCTCTACCAAACTGAAAGGCAAAGACCCTGTGAAGGGTGATGCAGGGGAAACACTGCCCATGTCATAAATCTGTGCTAAGGACCCACACAGTATTACGGAATAGTCTAGAATCTTACCTGCTTTTGCTTCAAGATGGCTTTAAGGCACAAAAAAACTAATTTTACAAACATGCTTTATAGGCTTTCGTGGCCAGGGTTAATATGCCAAAGTAGTGATACACATTGGCATGGGAATGCACTCCTACAATTTTACACGCACAGCTAAGCCAAATTAATAGTTATCTCAGGGGAAATACATAAACTGTTCAATAATTACAATAACCCTGGTTTTGTTTTTTCATTGTACCATACAGTTTAAAATAGAATTATTAAAATTTAATTTTGAGCTTCATTTACCTTCAAACCCCACATCTGTGAATTAAAGCAATGCTACTGGTTCCTTTAATGTGGGAGAAACAGAGGCTCAGAGATGTGACTCAACCAACAGTCATATGAGAAGATTAAGGGCAGAAACTGGTCTCTAGAACATCAAACTAATAACTGGACTTGACTATCCTGTTCTACTCCACTTGCTTTTGCTGTCTATTGCAAGGAAGCCCCAGTGCTTCCCACTGAAGTAGCACACCATGTTACCTGCTGTAAATGGACTCAGGGGCTGTCAAATAGCAGCAACACTGCAGAAAGCATGAAGGCTGATGCAAGCTTTTCTGCTGCATATAAATCCCAGCATACACGAACTAGCTTGTTCTAAATATGCAGAATGCTCAAAAGCAGTAGCATCCCAACAGAGTATTTTGCCAGCTGAGATTTTGTATAATTCAAAGATATACTACACATTTCACATTTTCTTTCTCTCTGGTAGAACTGGATAAACATGCATGCAGAAAAGTCAGTTCTTGTTTTAAAGCAATGTATAGATGGCTGCTTTAACTCTGAAGTCTCAGGAACTACCAAACTTGATAAACACCCAGACACTACCTATTCCAGATGAGAACAAGCAGCACATAACATGTACTTTCTGTGTACAATATTTTTTACTGCATATTTGAAAAGCTTGATACCACCACACTGTTTTGCTTTTAGCAGTTGACCACATGTTGTGTTGCCCTGGTTTCTTCTCTCCAGGCATTTCTTACTGCTACTCAGTTGGCCACACTTTCCGTACATAAGTCTCTCCAACTCTGTATCTTCTTTAGGGATTGAGACTAATTGGTGCTTAAACTCCAAATCTCCAATTTTAATGCTCAGTACGAACAGTGAACAAAAGTTCCTTTTTGTTTAGGTGCATCAAATAACCTTTTGGAAAAATTTGGTGCACCAATGCTTTTAAAGTTCAAGGAATTCTGCCATGTGTTGAAATGACCTTGCAGAGGACAAGTAACCCGCATGATAAGGAACAGTTCAGGCAAACCGTAGTGCCTCAATCTGCCACGCTCCCATGAAACAGACCTTCCCTCCTGCCATATATTCTACAGCCGCTTGTAACTGACATAATCAGCAGGAAAAGAAATCTCATGCTTATGCAAAGACAAGAATAGCTAATGGATGGTACAATCAACCTATGCAGCTTCACAGGGCTGGGAATCTCACTGCCAAAAGACAGAAGGGTTCAAGCACAAACACTTCTGTTACACTCATACAGAAGACAACCATGAAAATAGGCCTGAGCTTTCTTATTTACAACATGCCTTCCCCAAAGCCTTCTATGAAATGTTGTTTTCCTTTCCAATCAATGGTACCAATAATTTCAACTGCAGCAACAGTTGAAATAAACATGCATAAAAGATCAACTGATGGAAATTTAGATGAAATTACAGTTAACATTAAATTTAGTATTAAATGTCATAGCAGTGCTCTATGAAACTGATAAAGAATATATCACAGTAAAACATACATAAAATTAAAATGTTATTTAAAAGTAATGACTACATTCACAAATAGGTATAAATGGTTAGGGTTTATGCTCTAGATTTGATTGAACACATGTTTAATGAGGTATGGATCATTGTGGTAAATTTTACTTATATGTGGAGCTGACATCCCATTTTCAGGACTCCAGATTAATTTTACTGCTGTTTTTCATGTTAACTCTGCTAAACTTCAAGATTTACAGCTTATCCTGTAAGGATTAGTCCTGGATTTGTATATATCTGGTACAACATCACTTTCCATTAAACTTTTCAAGCAAACATTTCCAGTGAAAACAAGTCAAATTTGCATTTAATTTCAGTTCATACACTTAAAGCACACTATCTGTTGGCATATATGTAAAACATATTTTCAAGTCAATGGCAATTTGCGGACCTACAAGACAGCTATATTCAACCTGGCATTCTTTCCAAGTTGGGTGTTTGGTCAGGCTGTAAGTTGAAGCAAAGTGTGAACAACTTTGTTGAGGGTACAAACCAATTCCTCTAATATTTTCCTTCCCAGACTAGACAGAAGAAGATTTAGATATTTGCCACTTAATGAACAGACAGTGCAAAAATCTTCTGCAGTAAGAGTCAGGCTGTACCAATTTCGAGTGCCTCTGAAGCTTCTCCTGTGGTGCCCTGAGCATCTCAGAGCCCCTGTGGTGATAGCTCATCTGGAATACTCAGCACAACACAGCAAACACTGCTTCATTTCCAACACCCTTATTCATGTGGTATCTGCCACTGAAACCAATCCTGCCAGCATAGGGGAGGAGCTGCAGAAGTCAGAAACCATGACTTCAAAATTGCTTCATTACAGACCCAACTTAAATTCACATGCACAGGGAAACCAATACGAGATGTCGATCATAAGGGGAAAAGTACATTTGGGGGATCTTTTTCCAGGGACATTTAATCCAGTTCTTTGAGAGCTTTTAAATAAAGTTTTCTTCAGAGGCACATCAAATCATACATCAAGGAGGAAAACTGGCTTTGCAGCCTTGCAGTAATCAAAAGGAAGACTTTATGGTGAGCACCATCTCTCACGCACTGATAAATTGGTTTCTCTCCTGCTTTCATTACGCACTACTGGAGTTATGTTCATTGAAGTTAATGGGAGCATTTCCATGGACTTTGGTGTGTAGTGGGTCATATAATAAGTTCCTTCATATGTTGTAATCTGAGGGCCAGAGCAGCAGTTACTCATTTTAAGAACTATTTTAAGACTTGATATATAGCAAGGCTCTGTTTTCCCAGTTTTTCAAGGACCCAAGGTAAAAACAAAGCTAAATACAAAACACTTCATGGCATCCTCTCTTTTCTTGGTTGGTTGTTGGTGTTATTGGGGAAAAATGAGCGTTCAGTGTAGCCGATAAATCACTTTGTCACCTTAATCTCTTATTGATCTCAATAAAAATTGTATTTTGTTTCTTAACAAATTTCACCAAGAAGGACATTACATTCAGGGATGTGTATAAGGTAGGAAGTACTCATCATATAACATTCTTATTTATGGACAAGATATGGATTTATTATTTTTTTTTTTAAATCTTCAACTGTTTTTGTAAGGTGAGGCGTCATATTTTTAAAGATGTGCTTGACTAAAAGGCAGGCTGTTTACCTACTACACTAAGAAGCTGTATCTTACAGTGAGGTTTTATAGAAAGAGATTTTATAAAAACACCTTCCTGAAGCAGTAAAGGTAAGGGAATACAGTACTTTCCCCCACTAAGTCTGTTCTGTCACTTCAGTTTAGTTATCACCATCATTTAATTTTGTTTCAGCTGATGGGAAATCTCAGCAAAAAAAGAACAAGTGGTGACTGCTACAGGAGCACTTACATTTCCCCACAATGATCAGTTTGAAGCCTCACTCTCATGGAGCGCACAAAAACCCTAAAAACTTAACTGCTTCCTATGTTGGTGTTTGTTTTCTGATCACCTCTGAGAATATAAAAACCATGCTTGAGCAACAATCTGAACGAATATCAGAAGCACACTGGTAAAAGAGACTGTCCTGTCTCTAGCTTAGCACAGGATGCATTTTTGAAGAGATGGAAAGGGAGACCTTTAACTCTTTTGCACAATAATACATTACAATATTGAATACGGATAACATGAGCTGCACCAATAAGAATCTGACATTGTCCTACATCTCACATAGATGAATTGTAACCGAGTCCAATTATTCTTCACCAAACTTTTTTTGAAGAATCCCCAAGCCTTTCTCCTTTCTCTGTAGTCTAGCACTGTCTTTACTTAAAAACCTGTTAAAGGCTTTAGTGCACCATAACTCTGTTTGCAGCCTGAGCTGTATAAGATTAATACGTGCTTGTAATAATTGTTTAATAAAGGTTCCCATTTTCATCATACCATAACGTTAAATGAGGGCCAGAATCCTTTCCATTTCATTTTCCATAACACACAGGACTGCACCCAAAACTGGCTCCAAGACCTCATTTGCATGCTTTGTAATTTATCCAGGCTATCTTCCTTCCAACAAAGGCAAAGCACAGGAAAAAGCCTCTGAAACTGCTCTTTGCAACTGCATTTTAAAAAAAAAGCACTCTGCAAAGTCACCAGGACTTGGGTCTAAACTTTCTACCTATGAAGTACAAGTCAGTCTGTACCAAGCATCCCCTCATTCTCTTTCTGAAGGCAATCGTGTGACCAGATAAGCATATCCTTAACATCAAAGATTCACTGCTCAGAAAATTATCATCAGAACCATCTCTCACATGACATAATCCATTCTACACAGCAACAGTTACACCTTTGATTTTTTCCAATTATGGATTGTGCTGGTTTGGGAGGGTTTCAAATCCAATATTCCAAGCAGACCATGGCAACAGGCTTTCTCAGCATATACTGTCTGTGAGAGACTGCCCCATATATAAGCTAATATTTTTTTATCTTAACATTGGTCACTAAATTTTTTGTAACACAGTGCCATTCTCACAAGATTAACATTAAGTTGAAGCCAGGACTATTTCTTTTTCATCTTGAAGTTAACCAAATATTCATGTAGATTTAGAAATGAATATAGAGATTCCTCATGTTTCTCATGTTCTACTATTCAGTCTGCTCTGCTGCTTCACAGTCTGGGCACATACTTTTTTAGACTTTAGAGAAAGAGAAAGTTCCAACAGTGCCCACAATAAACCATAAGGCACTTACTCCCTGCTCATTCCTGTAAGAAGTGAAGCTGAAGAAACACTTTCTTTGTTCTTTATTTGTTTTTCAGGGTCAGAAATTCAAGGCACATTGCACAGGCTTCTTATACCATGGCTAGAGGTCAAATCTCGTAATACATGACTTGTCAGTATCTTTTAGCACAATTGATAGTAGCGTGCTGCTGACTCTTGCATTCCAGACCTAGAAGAAAATGTCCAGAGCAGCTGAGGTTATATGATAGATTTCATAAAATACCACCAAGTCTCAGGAAGAAAGATGGTGTTGGAGGCTAAGAAAAAGGGCTGCACATCAACCTTACAAAATGCCAGAGTTTTGATTGATGTTTGAAGCTGGTCATTAACAACAGTGACTCCTGCCATCCACAAAAATCTCTACCTATTTTAGTAGGAACTCATGTATGTAGCAGTAGCATTTACAGGCAGATGTCCCCACAGCAGATTTAAAAAAAAAAAAAAAAAGCCTTGTTCCTTTACTATAGTATTTTTTGAATATGTAAAGGTGAAAATCTGGCCCCACTGAAGTAGCTACAAAATGCTATTTATGAGGAGGGAGGTGGAGGAGAAGGGGTGTGTGTGTGTTAAAAGGCCATAACTAGTCTAATTATTTGTAAATAAAAGGAATGGATGCTATTTCTGTTACTATGAAAAATCAGCTTCCTGTAACTTGCAATTGATATACTCTCCATTAACACTATATACAAAAGTGTTTCCAGCAGATCTTATGAAAAAGAAGGTGAATGTAATCAGCAGATGAGGCTACAATTAGAAACAATGATTGGGCAGCGTATCCAAGCTTTAGTGCTGGAAAAAATTATAGCCATTATTTCTTATTTTGAACTCTGTTTCAATTAGCTAATGATAATAAAATCTTTTTAGGATTCTGATGGCTCACTAAGAACATATGAATACGCAAGAGCAGGTGTTTTTCTGTTAACTGCTCCATCTATTTCCCTAGCAATCAGTGGCGTAAATAAATGACACACACACACACTTCAACAGGACTCTCTCTTCACTTGCTTTTTTTTCCTGTTCTGCTCAGGTTACAGCAGTAGGGAGGACGGTAAAGCATCTTCAGAAAAACGTGAAACAACACATCCATATGGAGCTTCAAACTCTTCTTCCCTTTACCCCCCTAAAGCGCTGGGTTACCTTTACTTGCATCAGGTCACTACAATATCCATTAACAGGGAAAGAGGCAAGATCAGTCAGCCCACACTGAAAAGTCAGCAGGGACTGTTCTTCAGTGCACCTTGCTTCAATTCAAAACAACCTTTTGGGTATAAACAAAGCCTACTATGATATTTGATTAGAGACCGGTATTAGCATTTCCTTTGCCCATATTCTTGCAATTTCAAGGAGAGAAGGCTCATTTTCAGTACTGGAGCTTTCTTTTTATCATAATTCCCACTTAACAAAACTTTTCAAGAACTTACATTTTTAGCCTTCTACTGTTCTTCAAGGATGCTAACTTTTCTTATAGATTATATTAACAATTATTATCACAGATGTATCCTGCCAGTCTAAGTAGCTGAAAATAAGGAGATTTTACTGGACATACTGAAACTTTTACATTTTTTTTCAAAATTCAGACACAGAATGGAGAACAAGTTTCCATTACATATACAGTAAACATTATAAAGAAAAAGACAAGTTCCTACATCTAGATTTTAAAAGGAAACATATACAGAATTCTTCCTAATTTCAAAGGCAAATATGTTACAACTTTTGTAAACTGATTTTAGTGCAGTTTGCAACAATCACAATTTGAAATAGGAGCACTAGGAAATTTGGCATGGGCATATTGGCATTACCTATCGACTTCCGAGAGAGAACAGTGACCGCAGAGCAATGAAGTACCCCAGGTGACATGATGGCAAGGCTGGGAATGGCAAACATGCCACAAGAGGAAGTGCTGTGGACTCCACAACAGATGTTTGCACTTGGCATAGGAGAAGAGGTGTAAAATGCAACATCTGATCGAAAACCGGAATGTAACACTTTCATTATTACATGGAAGCTATCTGAAAAGTAGCTTGGGAAAAAATCTAAAGCTGACTCTGCTTTTATGTCCCAAGCTAGACTGAAAAGTTTATGTGACTTTTGATAATATTAAAAAGTCTATCAGGGTGACATTCTACAGCCAGCTCAGATCCCCGTCAGTCAACAAGCTCACACTGTATGTCAGAAACCGCTCTAACATCAGAACTATGAAAATATCAGAGTCTGAAAAGCATCTGTGGTCCCATTGGATTATGTGAATACCTAGAGCACCACTTTTACCAAAATAATGGGTACAACCCTTGTGAAGACTGAGCCTAAGGTTGTTCTTTGTGCTATAACGAAAAATTTATCCCAAGTTAATTGCTTTATTATGGTCTTCCAACACAAGAAACTTACATATTTCAGAGCAAGGTTCTTGTGCTTAGGCAATTAACAGGAAATACATATAATGCCTTTTTATAAGAACACAATTAAAGGGTAATTGCACTTTTGTCGTGGTTGACAATTAGCAGTCTTCCTCCCCCAGAGATATAATACAGCTATGTCATTATCATTATCAAAATCTCAAGCCCACTGAGGGAGTATTAGATCTCTGCAGAAAAACAGGTTGGGAGAAATCCTGGCTCCACTGAAAACAACGGCAAAACTCCCATTTTCCCAGCTCTAATTAGCTATGGTTAAATTACAGTGATCATACAATGTACTCTGCTAGAGCTGATGAAAGAAGAAAAGCAGATCTTAATATTCAATGATCTCTCCTGAGTAGTGTCTCTGAAGCAAGAATTTCTGAACTTGTTTTTGAGGCAGCAATCCTCAGTCTTCCATTATCCTCCCCAGGAAGACTGTTGGCTTCAAACACCAGTTAAAAATGACAATGTAACCATTTTCTTCTCATTACCATGATTCTATCACACAGCACATCACAAATGTTATGTCTTATTTTTTAGTGCATGTATTCTCGATCTTTACTATTGTTGTGTACTTATTTCTATCATTGGTAATACATAAGGAGGCTTTATTGTTCTTTTGCTGCATTACATATTAATCTATTCTCAAAATATAGGACTTTTCCTTTTTCAATGTACTCAGGAACAGCTAATGGCAGATGAAGTATGTTTTCATTCAATATGTACTGAAAGATAGCTGTGTCTGCCAGTATTTCCTGCAGAAAGGTAACCATGAACAAGTTGCTTCCCAGCCACCAGTCAGTGGCTGTATGGGAACAACATATTTAAGAGTACAGCTCAGCACTGTCTGATGTTCAGCTTGGCTATAGTATTGCAAGAAACATCATGCACATTAACCTCATTGCCTCCTGGCATATATGACACTAGCATGTCACTTTTGATGAGTCGTGCAGGGTTTCAGACCAAGTTCATTAGACTTGGCCTCTAGATGGCTTATGACAGAGAGATTGATATAGGGTCAGCTCAAAACTGTCATTTTAATTCAATGCAGGCTATTGCTTTCTAAAACCAAATTCTTGATCTTTTCATCTGGACAGTATCTTCAGCAGGAGCAGTGTAGTTCTGGTGTGAAAGTCTGGTGTAGGGGGAGTTGCTAGCAGGGGCTGCAGGGCTGGGACTGCCCCTGCAGAGCTGCTTCCACCAGGACACGAGTGAGCCCTTCGTCAATGGTGCATCAATGATACCGGCATATCTGCTTTGTTGTTCTCCTTTCTCTATAGGAAAGGCTTCTTCTGCAGAACCTTTGTTACCCCTGTTCTTCATGACCCAGAGACCCCAAGTGCAGAGCCACTCCCTTCTGCTCTATGTTTTCGCCAGGTGAAAGAAGTTGCATTAGGCTGAGTTGAAGGGACAGTTCAGCTCACTTCAGACTTCACCCTTCCTATTACTGGAGCTATGATGCTGTGTGAAAAGCATTACTCCACCCTTTTACACAGAAAAAGTGTGGGACCAGATATCAGTGCCATAAATACCTCAATAATGCCAGTATTTAACACACTTTCAGTAAAAATCCCAGAAAGTAGAATCAGAGTAACATAGTATTGTTATGTTGCCCATCTCCAGAAGAGAAAAGACAGAGCTGTTGAGAGATGCAGAGGAAGAAACTAATATTCACGTTAAAAAACACTGACATGAGGCTGCTACTGGACAGGGACAAAGCAAAATGAAAACCAGTAACAGCTATCATGATATACAGCATAGCAAGGAGTGGTGAGACTTCTGATATTTTCCTTGTGCCATATCTCTGCTCTTCAGTTTTACAAGCTTTTAGCAGGTTTACATTGTTATAGTTAACTTCCACATCCTCCAAACACCAGACTCAATAGAGTTCTCATCTGTAGCAGAGACTTCTGCTACTACTTGTAGCCTGCAAGAAAAAGATGTTATCTCAATCTGGGGGTTTTTTGATAAGTGATATAATGTTTTGATGGCGGTACATGCTGAGAAGATCTGATTGTTCATCCCTGTTTTTAAATACATCAACTAGTTAGCACAGCCCACAGTTTTATCCAGCTGCAAGCCTAATATGTTCTGGCACAAAAAGACAAATAGATTTGGCTCAGCAGGACCTTCTAAAGAATCTGCTGTCATGACTGTCTGTCTGGGAGAGGAATGATCTGGTCATGAGGTTCAGACCGCACATACAGCATCACATAAAACTGGAGGGAATGCCACTCTGTGGCAGTGTCTGTGCCCAGTCCTCAAATACTCTGCTCTATGTTATTCAAAGCAGGTCTGGATGGTTTCCAAAAGACGAGAGGTGCAAATTTTGGAGAGAAGCCAAAAGACAAGAGGCAGTTGACCTAGCACTTTCCTGTTCTTTCCTGGGAATTGCAGAGCTACAATGTGCCACAATTGCTTACAAATGTTAGGACTGTTTTCTATACCTGTGCATTGTGTAAAGAGACTAATGTGCTTTGACCTGCAATTTGCAAGGGGGTTACAACTGCCATGGGAGAAGCAAAACATAGTGCACAGGTTCAGAAGTGCTCAGGTGGAAGGAATGGAAACAGCTGAATTTTATTGCTCCCTGCAAGAGAAGTGATGCTCTTAAATCTTTACTTGTACACAGACCCAACCAAGGCTAACTATCAGAAAAATCTTGGACTGATTTATGCACAGTGCTACACGAAAACCCCAGAACTATGCAGCCTGGCCTCTTCCTCCAGCAGTGACTGTGTCTGGGGGCTGCAGGTTTTCTGCGAGCAGGTTCTTCTCTTGAGCTCTGCCACAAACGGACACAGAAAAGGGGTGCCAAAACTGTTCTGAAAATGCAGGGGTATGTCACCCACCCATGGACATATGGGCAGCTCAAGCTGTCAGTGAAAATAACAAGTACAGAGCAGTGAAATATCCACCTGAATTAACACTGGCCCATCATAAGCAGCCCTATAGCTGCACAGACATTACACTGCTCTCCAGCTATTTACCTTAAAGGCCTTACATCAATTTCATTCCACTCTGAACTGCATAAATGTATGGGTGCACCTTCACTGCCATTTGTCCCGTTACTGTCCTTTAGAAGCACTTGGTCAGGAAGCAGCACTTGGTGATGCTGCCTTTCGCTGAGAAGAGCTCTAACACAGGCAGAATTCAGTGGCAAGGAATTTTTCACACAGAGTTAACAGCAATCACGAGGCTTTCTCAAGCCATTTGAGTTTGTTGCCCTTTTATAAAATGCAAATTAAAAAAATTATGAAACAGTAGGCAATAAAACCTGAATTTTTAATACCAAGCAATCACTGAACCTTTGCACGTGAGTATGAAGGACTAAATAATCCCATTCTTTCTCACAGCACAGACCCAGGAGAATTTCTTTCTCTATATTGCTTTTATAACAGCTATCTATCTTAGTCTGGTCTTGTTGATATAGTTTAAGGCTTTTAATTTGGAGGCTGTTATTTGCTCAGATGTTATCTTCAGCATATTAAGTACAGTAAACTTCCATCAAGTCATACACTGGACATTTGAGCTGGGGCAAAATTTCTTACTTAAACACCCATGTACAATGGCAGAATAAATAAATAACACCTTCAAGGCTTCCAAGCACCTAGTAACAAAATCACTCTCTAACCTTACAATAATGCTCTGCTTACAGTCCTCCCAAAATGCAAGTCATTTGCTGGATCTCAAATGATATTTGGTTGATGGATTGCTGGTGATTTCTACATCAGAGCACCTTGGAGCCCTAGTGCTAAACCCCTGACAGTGTTAGCATAAAAGATTTACATTTATGTTATGAGGGCCACACAAGAATAATAATTTTAAAATACATTGCCTTGGCTGCTGGTGCACCCTGGGAAATCTAGGAGCAGCAGGAGCATGCCTGCACTGTAATTACAAAATGGCAGCGAGGGAGAGGCTTTGGAGACAAGGAGCTGGAGACTACAGCCATCTGCATGCCTTGGCGAATTGGAATTACAGTAATATATGAAGACATTACCTGAAAAGCCCAGCACCATTTAAATGATTTACTATTACGCCCCAGCAAGCTTTAATTTAAGGATAAAGTCATTCAGCAAGCTAATCTGATATAGGAGGCATTATTTCACACAGTTAAGTTAATTTACACTAGCTGATTGTTGTTGTTGCAGTTGGCATTATTATCTGCACAAACAGCCGATCGGCCCTGACAGAAGCAATATACTGTTTAATACAGCGTCTTAATTCAGCAGGCTAGCTATCTGTGATAAAGGTTTGTTTATAAGCAATAATGGGGAGGAAAGTCATTTTGAGGCTAAGCTGATAACACTGATGAGAACTTGTTTTTTGTGGGGTAAGAAAACAAGCAGGAACTATCCACTCATTTGTCCGCCTGTCTAATAACAGTAAAATCCCACCAGATTGCTCTTACACTGGTTTTACTTTCCTACCCTAATTACAAGGTAGATCTTTGGCACCACTTTCTGCATATATTTTCCTTGACAAACAGCCATCATCATGGCAGCACAATGAGAGCTCCTCCTCCCCAGTGAAATACAGGCTTCAGGAAGTTAAGCACAGCTAAACTCTGACGTGAGCTGATTTAAAAAGCTTCTAATATCCCATATAAAAGGCAAACTACATATGACCACACTGTGTAGTTTTGGTTGGCTTTCTTCCAACAGGTAATGGTGAGAAGCACTGTAGTACTTACAGAAGAATAAGACAGTTCTATGTTGCAAGAATAATCTAATGCCAAGGAACAGTAAGTTAGGCAGAGACAGTGCCTGGGACAGGGCTGGCTTTGTGGCACCTTTCAGGTTGGCCTCATCCCTGTAGGTATATGAGAGATCATTTTGCTCACAGGTAAAACTCAGAGACTGCAAGAGAACAGTGGTAATTATAAGCATGTTTACCTATTCAGAACCATAAAACTCTTTATCAAGAAACATCAGAATTACTTTTCCAGTAGAAAACCAAGCCACAAATAAGAAGTTGTAAGAGAATTACTTCCTTTATCTTTCCTGCCCCTACCAGGAATCACAGAAACATAGAATAGTTAGGGTTAGGAAGGACCGTAAAATCATCCAGTTCCAACACCCCCCCCTGCCATGGACAGGGACACCTCACACTAAACCATGTCACCCAAGGCCACTGTCCAACCTGGCCTTGAACACTTTCACAGCCTCCCTGGGCAACCCATTCCAGTGCATCACCACCCTCACAGTAAAGAACTTCTTCCTTATATCTAATCTAAACCTCCCCTGTTTAAGTTTTAACCCATTACTCCTTGTCCTATCACTACAGTCCCTAATAAAGAGTCCCTCCGCAGCATCCCTACAGGCCCCCTTCAGGTACTGGAAGGCTGCTATGAGGTGTACATGCAGCCTTCTCTTCTCCAGGCTGAACAGTCCCAACTTTCTCAGCCTGTCTTCATACAGGAGGTGCTCCAGTCCCCTGATCATCCTCGTGGCCCTCCTCTGGACTTGTTCCAACAGATCCATGTCCTCTTTCTGTTGAGGACACCAGAACTGCACAGAATACTCCAAGTGAGGTCTCACGAGAGCAGAGTAAAGGGGCAGGATCACTCCCTTCAACCTGCTGGTCACATTCCTTTTGATGCAGCCCAGAATATGGTTGGCTTTCTGGGCTGTGCGCGTGCACTGAAGCCGGCTCATGTTCATTTTCTCATCGACCAACACCCCCAAAGTCCTCTGTAGGGCTGCTCTGAATCTCTTCTCTGCCCAGCCTGTAGCTGTGCCTGGGACTGCCCCAACCCAGGTGCAGGACCTTGCACTTGTCATGGTTAAACTTCATGAGGTTGGCATCAGCCCACCTCACAAGCGAGTCAAGGTCCCTCTGGATGGCATTCCTTCCCTCCAGCGTATCAACCGAACCACACAGCTTGGTGTCATTGGCAAACTTGCTGAGGGCACACTCAATCCCACTCTCCATGTCAGCAACAAAGATGTTGAACAAGACTGGTCCCAACACCAATCCCTGAGGGACACCACTCGTTACTGGTCTCCAGATAGACATTGAGCCATTGACCACGACTCTACGCTTTCTGCCATCCAGCCAGTTCTTTATCCACCTAATGGCCCATCCATCAAATTGACATCTCTCCAATTTAGAGACAAGGATGTCGTGTGGGACAGTGCTGAACACTTTGCAGAAGTCCAGGTAGATGATATCAAATGCTCTACCCCTCCCCATCAGTTCCGTAGCCCCATCATAGAAAGCCACCTAATCTGTCTTTTATTCACAATGTACCTACAGAATCCCTTCCTATTATATTTCACATCACTAGCCAAGTTTAATTTTAACTGGGCCTTAGCTTTCCTAACCTGGTCCCTAGCTTCTCCGACAACATCCCTGTATTTTTCCCAGGGATTCTTCTTCTACCTGTCCTTGCTTCCACCTTTTATGAGCCTTTATTTTTCCCTCTGAGTTTCCTCAGCAGCTCCTTATCCATCCAAGGAGGTCTCCTGGCCCTCCTGCTGCACTTCCTTCTAGTTGGGATGCAACACTCCTGAGCTTGTAGTAGGTGATCCTTGAATACCAACCAGCAGTCTTGGGTCCCCCTTCCCTCTAGGGCTGTATCCCATGGAACCTTACTAAACAGGTTCCTGAAGAGGCCAGAGTCTGCTCTCTTGAAGACCAGGGCAGTGAGCTTGCTGCATGCTCTTCTCACTGCACTGATAACACTGATGAGAACAGTCAACTCACGCTGAACCTGCAAGTAGATTTTCTTCATCTTTTGACAGAAATAAGGAATAATATGTTGTAATACTGGTTCAGGAGCAGTAACAAGATGTTTGGAGACTTCAGCATGAAAAGTATTTTAAAACCTGATCTCCAAAACTAGTTAGAGGGCTAATAACCATTTAGATAGCAAACCTCACTGACAGGAGTCAGAATGCTAAATACCTCTGGAGTCCTGTTCTCAGATGCTTTCCAGAAATATTTGTTTCACAACCAAGCTTCAGCATGAGTTTACACAAGCACCGTAAAGCAAGCTATAGTCAGCTTTTCTGCAGGTCTAACAGCCCAGCTCCAAACAACTTGACTCCAGTGGGGTCTGTGCAGTTTGTGCATGCCATCACTAAGCCTTAGAGTAGAACACAAAGTTCTGCTGCACCCAACCAAACTTTAAAAAAGTTGTTCTGGCAGCTAAGAGGACGGGTACTCACTGGCTGAGCTTCTGTGGGGCACAACATTTGGTCCCAACAACTTACAACTATTGAGATATTTCACCGTGACAAATTTTTTCCTTTTTTTTTCACAAGTGTTGTGTTGCATCTGTCAGATATCAAGCAAGAGCTACCCATGTGTAACTGGGAGCACAACTCCACTTTGATATATGCATTGCTTGAACATTATCCTGTCTCACCAAACACCCAATCAAGGAACAAAAGCAAGCTGCACTTTTTCACACTGGCTTCCTGAGATTGCATGAAAGCCAACATACTAGCACAGCCTCAAGAGGAAACAACTGCACGTCTCTCATGGCCTCACTCTCCAGGGTTTTGTTATGACTGGCAAAAGAACCAAAGTTGTAGAAACTCTTTTTCATGATCAAATCTCACATGCTCAATGTTGTGGAAGCTCTAAGAAAAACCTGACGGTGCACAATTTTTGTAAGGATTACATTATTTAACACATTATGGCAGAACCTCACAAAATCAGCCCTCATTTCAGCCACTCGGTAATGAGGGAGTTTTCATCAGACATTGACAAAAAGCAGCATGAGAACACACAGAAGTGATAACAGAGCAAAGAGCAGACTAGGTGATCTTTAATCCTGTTTCAGGGCAATAGGGATTTTAATGACATGCTTTATGCCTTTTCCATTTTTTCTGTTTATTCAATTTGTTTCTTCATTTGTGTTTTTTTTTTTTCTCCCCATGTTTGTTCACAGAACTATGTGACTGGTTAAAAATAATAATGAATGTCAGATGTTTAAAAGTATTCAGGCAGAGGTAAGCTGTTACTATTCTATAGTCCTTTCTGATTATACTTTAAGGACCGTACATTAGCACCTTAGATGGTGCAAAAAGAGAATCATACCTCAAGTGATTTCTTTATTTGCAATTTAAACATCATAAAGGGAGCTGAGTTTGTGTCAAGCATTATAGCACCTTAACCACGGAGTTACATTTAATTCCTCTGTGTACTTGCATTTGAGTATCAGGGTTCCAATGCAAAATAATCTTCAAGAAAGGGATTATAAAGGATAAAAGAAGGAGAAAACAAATGCCTAGTTTTTGTGCATTGACAACACAAATACAATCAGATATGCAGAAAATAAGAGGAATAATGCAAATTAATGTGAAATTATTTGGATTAATTACATTCATGGTCTGATAACCGAACTGTACAATATATGGAAATGTAAGGTAATGAGACTAAGAGCCAAACTGTAATCAGATATTCAAGAATAAAGGGAAGGAAATGCAGTTTCACAGATCAGGATAAATTTGGGGTCAATTCAGGATGAGATGATGTTGTTGTTCACGCCCAGTTGGTAACTCAGAACCACGCAGACACTTGCTCACTCTCCCCCCAGCTTTTCCTCCACCCAGTTTCTGGAGGGATGGGGATAAAAACTCAAAGAATGTAACTCCCAGGGGCTGATATAAGAATTGTCCAGTAATAAAGGTATAACACAAACCACTACTGCTACCACCAGTAATAACAATGATAAGGGAAATAACAAGGGAAGAGAATACAGCCACTCACCACCCACTGTCCAATACCCAGCCCTACTCGAGCAGTGATCTAGCCCTTCTGGGTAACTGCACCCAGTTTATATACTGGGCATGATGTGTTGTGGTATGGAATACCTCTTTGGTTGGTTTGGGTCAGGTGTCCTGTCTCTGCTTCCTCCCGGCTTCCCCTCCTCCCTGGCAGAACATGAGACTCAGAAAGTCCTTGGTCAGAGTAAACATTACTGAGCAACAACTAAAAACATCGGTGTTATCACCGCTGCTCTCAAGCTGAAAATCAAAACCACAGCACTGCACCAGGTACTAAGGAGAAAAATGACTGCTACTGCTGAACCCAGGACAGATGATAAAACAGCTGAAATGCTGCCAAAAAAAAAAAAAAAACCAACCAAAATAAATATATATATATTAAGCAATCCAGTAGAATATAAACAATGAATTATGAAAAATTAACTACGTACCTGTTTTCCTATTCACAACACTCCTTACAGGGAAAAATATCTTCCCCTTGTAACTACTAATTTAAAACAGGGACTACTTTTAAAAATCATTGAAAGTCTATAACAAAAAGATAGCTCCAGCCTTGCACAGTTTTAGAGAGCCCATTTCCAAACTAGTCTTAAAACAGTTTATCCTACCAGTTGACTGACTTCTCAGCATTAAGCAATTTCTCTCCACTGTGACTGGTTAAGTGAGTCACTTAATACCATTATTCCCTCTACTGACTTGCATGGCACTGGTAGTCCATCAGGGATGAATTGCAAAGGATGCATCTGGTAAAACATTTTGGGGTTCTTGCATGTCTCATGTAATTCATATTAAAACATACAAAAACAGAGAGACTATATGGAGGAACTATATATATATATATACACATAGACAAGTGGGAGTATTTCTAATTTTGTAAGTTATTCTATGGTCAGTGAGGTATGTCATTAAACTACTTTATTCCACCTCATAAATTTATTAACATTTATTAACTGGGGAAATACTAATTGATTTTGCCTCCTGGACTCACATACTTCCTAGCCTTGTTTAACTGCCTAGGTAATTGATGAAAAATGTAACGTATGGTTAGATAATTCACGGAATATGGAATTAATGGTTGACTTCCTCATTCCTGATTCTTTATTTAGGAGGAGCCATCACGAACTGGAAGCCCTTGTTGTGAGTCAATAGTAACAGATGCTACAAGTAATGATACTGCAGGAGCGTGACCAGCAGGTTGAAGGAGGTGATCCTGCCACTCTACTCTGCTCTCGTGAGACCTCGCTTGGAGTGTTGTGTTCAGTTCTGTTGTCCTCACTGTAAAAAGGACGTGGAACTGTTGGAACAAGTCCAGAGGAGGGCCACAAGGATGATCAGGGGACTGGAGCACCTCCCGTATGAAGACAGGATGAGAAAGTTGGGGCTGTTGAGCCTGGACAGGAGAAGGTTGCGTGGAAACCTCATAGCAGCCTTCCAGTACCTGAACAGGGCCTATAGGGATGCTGGGGAGGGACTCTTCATTAGAGACTGTAGCAGTAGGACAAGGGGTAACAGGTTAAAACTTAAACAGGGGAGGTTTAGATTAGATATAAGGAAGAAGTTCTTCACTGTAAGGGTAAGGGTGGTGAGGCACTGTAATGGGTTGCCCAGGGAAGTTGTGAATGCTCCATCGCTGGTGGTGTTGAAGGCCAGGTTGGACAGAGCCTTGGGTGACATGGTTTAGTGTGAGGTGTCCCTGTCCATGGCAAGGGGGTTGAAACCTGATGATCTGAAGTTCCTTTCCAACCCTAACTATTCTATAATTCTATGATTCTGTGTAAGAGACATTACAAAGCTCATTTGCAGATAGTTCAAATGCATGTATTTCTACTGCAGAAGCAAGAAAAAAGAACAGGACAAGAAAAAATTTGTTTAATACAATTCCATCAATTTGCAACATAATCATGACCTCATCCTTAATAAAGAGAAGACCAAAAGGAAAAGATAATGGCATATGTTTTATATTATTATAACAGCTAATAGTAGACATACATATTTAAAAAAAGCAGGATGGCTTTTGGATTAGACTACTAGATTAGGACACAAAATGACACAGTTCTCAAAATTCAGTTTCCTTAAATAACGAACCATAACGCTCAGAGTGGCTGCCTGGCACTCACCCAGCAACTCTCTCACCCCCCCTTTAACTGGATGGAAAAACTTGTGGGTCAAAGATGGGGAGATTGGTTACCAGTTACCACTTTGAGCAAAACAAGACTCCACTAGAGTGGGAAATTAATTTAATTTATTGCCAATTAAAATGGCATTGGACAGTTCAAACCAAGGGCAAAAAAAATAAAAAACCTTCCCCCAGCTCTTACCCTGGCTTTTTTCTGAGGCTTAACTTCACTTTTTCATTCTGGGCACCTTTAACTCCTGTCCCGAGTAGTGCAGAAAGATGGGCAATGAGGGCTGTGGTCAGTTCATAACAGCTCCTCTCTGCTGTTTCTTCTTCCTCGCACTCTTTTAGGAAGTCAGCTGGAGCAGAATATGTCCAGACCAGGGCCACGTCAGCCTGTCCTCACAGAGGGCCCTGGGCAAATAGAATCATAGAATAGTTAGGGTTGGAAAGGACCTTAAGATCATCTAGTTCCAACCCCCCTGCCATGGGCTGGGACACCTCTCTCTAAACCATATTACCCAAGGCCTCGTCCGACCTAGCCTTGAACACTGCCAGGGATGAAGCATTCACATGCTGTGGCACGTTACCTTCGGGAAACAGGCTTTACATCGAACTCTTTTAATGTTCTTCTCATTTTCTGTCAGTATTTTTACTGTTAAGGTTATTTATTTATTATAAAAAAAAATATTAGCGTATCTTATTGTCATGGTGTAACCCCAGACTCTCAGAGGGATGGGAAGAAGAACAGGAAGAATTTAACTCCCACGGGTTGAGATAAGAGCAGTCCAGTAACTAAGGTATAACACAAACCACTACTGCTACCACCAATGATAATAATGATAAGGGAAATAACAAGGGAAGAGAATACAACCGCTCACCACGCACTGACCGATACCCAGCCCGACCCCGGCAGTGATCTAACCCTTCTGGGTAGCTGTCCCCAGTTTATATGCTGGGGATGACATGCTATGGTAGGGAATACCTCTTTGGTTAGTCTCTGCTTCCTCCCGGCTTCCAGTCCTCTCTGGCAGAACATGAGACTCAGAAAGTCCTTTGTCAGAGTAAACATTACTGAGCAACAACTGAAAACACTGGTGTGTTATCAGCATTGCTCCCAGGCTGAAAGTTGAAAACAGCACTGCATCAGCTACCCAGAAGGAGAAAAATGACTACTGCTGCTGAACCCAGGACACTTATACTCTCTAACCTTCTACTTCACAATATTTACAGGATTGCTCTAAAAGTATATTTAAGAAAAAAAAAAAATCACTAAGAGGGAAACACAAAATTAAGTGCTATATTATTAGATTAAGACAGTCATATACAAGCTGTTGTTAAAATGCTGCAAATTATGTGCACAATTTTCTATAAATCATGTAGGATATTTAGCTGTGTTACTTTTTAGAAAAAGAAAACCTTAGACGAATTGCCTGACAGTCTGAGCAGAATGAACAAAAGGATATGAAAGACCTACATGTATTTCAGGAAGTAGATGTATGCTAGACTAACTGTACAAGATGTATCTCATACAAGATGCATCTCACAATTATATTTAACACCTCCCCCCAAACTAACAAGGCATTCCTATTAAAAGTATACAAAGAAATGTTGCTTCCTAAGCAAGCCTAGGCAAGATAAAAATAATTTCTACCATGAAAGATGATGGGGTGGTACTGAGGCCAAGAGCCATCAAAAATACTAATTAATTTAGAAAAATCTACAAGACCTTATTAGTAGTCATCTGTTATGAAACTACATTTGATGATCTTCACCTTTTTTCTTTTTTTTTCTGTTAAGGTGCAATAAAGACTTGGACCAGAGTCACAGCTAAAGCTGAAGCAGCCTGTATTAAATTAAACAAGAACACAAAGTGTCATGAGGCATTGTCATGGGATCGAAGCGGATTTGGGAACAGCATTCCTCAGCTCTGCACTCCAGTTTCCACTCTCTGCAGCCAGCCTAAGGTGATGGCAACTCATCAGTGCAGTCCTAAAGCTACCAGGCCATCCTCCACCAATATATTAGAGGACAGACATTCACCAGCTCTCCAGAAGTCAAGGTAAACTTAGAACTGAATGTGTTAGTTCTACACAGACATAATACATTAAGTCCCTCACACTAGGGTCCCATTCCTTCACATTATGGTCATAGGTAAATCTGTACTAAGGGGTTATCCAAAGGTTTTCAAGCAGAAGACTAACAAACTACTTATATTTAAGCTCTCAGTAAGAGAACAAATTGGACTTTGTGAGATTGTTTCTGCAAATACTACCTAAAGCTTCCAGTCCAGCAAAGAAAAGTCACTTAGGTAGTAGCAAAGCACCCAGACAGTCCAGAGTGGTATGGTTGTACAATTTAAGCCCTATCAATTGAAAAAGGAGTTGTCATAGAATCACAGAACAGTTAGGGTTGGAAAGGACCTAAGGATCATCTAGTTCCAACTCTTCTGCCATGGGCAGAGACACTTCACACACAAACCATGTCACCTGAGGCTCTGTCCAACCTGGCCTTGAACACTGCCAGGGACAGAGCATTTTACGACTTCTTTGGGCAACCTGTTCCAGTGCCTCACTGCTTTCACAGTAAAGAACTCCTTTTTTACATCTATCCTGAACTTCCCCTGTTTAAGTTTAAACCCATTACCCTTTGTCTTATTACTACAGACCCTGATGAAGAGTCCCTCTCTGGCAGTTCAGTAGATGCACTCCTGAACATAAATCTGAGCTGTTTATGTAAGGGGTTTGATACAGAAGGACTGTGAAGCAGCAACACTTCTGAATATTCGAGAGAGGATCATCAGTAACAATTCCTGCTACTGTCATTCCAATCACCATTCTGGAAAGATTTTTAAGGCAAAATTTTGTGAAATAACTGAAAATATTAAGTTTTCAGGTTAAATGCTTAAGAATTTTTTTCTGTTAACATTTTTTTCACTTTACTAATGTATGACATGTACACACATGCACACACATGAAACCTCTCCACTTCTGGGTATGGATAAGAAGAAGGCAGGGTTTGCAGATAATATTACTTGCTAGATAAACTGAAACAGCAAGGAAAGAACAGAGAAGCTGGCAGGTGCACAGGCAAGTCTCATCAGTTAGTCCAATAAAAGATAGTGCCTCCCTACAAATTCCATCTCACATATTCCTAAACCTCTATGCTTACAAGAACAATACTGTTGCACATAAAAAACCACTGTTGCTTGGAAGAATCAGGTAAGAACCTTACCAGCAAAATTACTCATTCATTGAACAATGTATTTAAAACTGGTATCTGGTCTTAGATGTTCTTTAAGGCCTCCCCTTCTTATCACCAAGTAATGAATTCTAATTGGAAATACATATTGACATTCCTAATTAGTGGCACACGAGTTTTGATTCTGTTTTCACATTGGTTTTTGTAGCAATGAAACATCTTCAAACTAAACAGGTATTCCTGGTTTATAAAGAACAGATTTTTTGGTTGTTGTTTTGTTCAATAGTCCATACACATTGCAGATATCCAACATGAGATATAAGCTGTCTAGCCCTTGCCCCTGAATCTTGCATGAATTTCAATTATTTAACACTTTACTTAATGCACAAGTATAAATATTTGGATTAAATCACACACTATGCAAGTCCTCTTCATACTCAAGTTGGTTGTCTTTCTGTATTCTAAATCACATGCATCAAATCTTCACTCCTTCTCTTGCATTAAATATGCAGCTCTGAAACCACAGTTATACATCATTTTCATTTGTTGAGGACTGATATATAATCTGGACTGAAATTAAATAACACCATCCTATGTTTAGTATTTATTGATACAAATTTAAGCTGCTCATATTTCAACCTCCAATCTTCCTCTGAATAATCTGTATTTAATTCTGCATTCCACCTCTCTATTGACCTTTGAAAATATCCCTCATGACTTCCAATAAAAAAAAAGATATAAATTATAAATTCTTTTGAATCCTTTTGCCATATTTATCATTCCATTCCCCAAATTATTCAGCACTTCAGGTTCCTCCTCAAAACCTGCATCCCTAACTAAAATCTCGCAACTCCCCCCCACCGTGAGCCCTTTAAGTTCCCCTAAATTTCAACTAATCATTAACATAGCAAAGATAACTGAGTACATGAAGCAGTACAGTTCACAGTATCACAGTATGTTAGAGACTGGAAGGGACCTCAAAAGATCATCTAGTCCAATCCCCCTGCCGGAGCAGGAACACCTAGATAAGATTACACAGGAACGTGTCCAGGCGGGTTTTGAATGTCTCCAGAGAAGGAGACTCCACAACCTCCCTGGGCAGCCTGTTCCAGTGTTCCGTCACCCTCACTGAGAAGAAGTTTCTTCTCAAGTTTAAGTGGAGCCTCTTGTGTTCCAGTTTGTACCCATTGCCCCTTGTCCTATCATTGTTTGCCACTGAGAAGAGCCTGGCTCCATCCTCGTGACACTCCCCTTTTATATATTTATATACACTAATAAGGTCACCCCTCAATCTCCTCCAAACTATAAAGACCCATCTCCCTCAGTCTTTCCTCATAAGGGAGATGCTCCACTCCCTTAATCATCTCAGTTGCCCTGCGCTGGACTCTCTCCAGCAGGTCCCTGTCCTTCTTAAACTGAGGGGCCCAGAACTGGACACAATATTCCAGATGAGGTCTCACCAGGGCTGAGTAGAGGGGAAGGAGGACCTCTCTCGACCTACTAACCACCCCCCTTCTAATACACCCCAGGATGCCATTGGCCTTCTTGGCCACAAGGGCACAGTGTCGGCTCATGGTCACCCTGTCATCCACTAGGACCCCCAGGTCCCTCTCCCCTACACTGCTCTCTAACAGGTCATTCCCCAACCTATACTGGAACCTGGGGTTGTTCCTGCCCAGATGCAGGACTCTACACTTTCCCTTGTTATATTTCATCAAGTTATTCCCTGCCCAACTCTCCAGCCTGTCCAGGTCTCTCTGGATGGCAGCACAGCCTTCTGGCGTGTCGGCCACTCCTCCCAGCTTAGTGTCATCAGCAAACTTGCTGATAGTACACTCAATTCCCTCATCTAAATCATTGATGAATATAT
Source organism: Neopsephotus bourkii (assembly GCF_033783945.1). Taxonomy (NCBI): domain Eukaryota; kingdom Metazoa; phylum Chordata; class Aves; order Psittaciformes; family Psittacidae; genus Neopsephotus; species Neopsephotus bourkii. The sequence continues at coordinate 2,619,996 of NW_026901434.1, read as the reverse complement.
TAAATAATACTGGTCCCAGTACCGACCCTTGAGGCACTCCACTAGATACAGGCCTCCAACTAGACTCCGCCCCATAGACTACAACTCTCTGGCTTCTCTCCTTCAGCCAGTTCACAGTCCACCTCACTACCTGATCATCCAGACCACACTTCCTCAATTTAGCCGCAAGGATGCTGTGGGAGACCGTGTCAAACGCTTTGCTGAAGTCAAGGTAGACCACATCCACCGCTCTGCCATCATCCATCCACCGTGTTATTTCCTCATAAAAGGCTATGAGATTGGTCAAGCATGACTTCCCCTTGGTGAAGCCATGTTGACTGCTCCTCATAACCCTCTTATCCTTGATATGCCTTAAGATGGCACCAAGGATAAGGTGTTCCATCACTTTCCCAGGAATGGAGGTGAGGCTGACTGGTCTATAGTTACCCGGGTCCTCCTTCTTGCCCTTTTTGAAGACAGGAGTGACATTTGCTTTCCTCCAGTCCTCAGGCACCTCTCCCATTTCTCAAGACTTGGCAAAGATGATGGAGAGTGGTCTAGCAATGACCTCCGCCAGTTCCCTCAGCACCCGCGGGTGCAACCCATCTGGACCCATGGATTTATGGATGTCCAGATTGCTCAACTGGTCTCTAACCCATTCCTCATCGACTAAGGCAAACCGCTCTGTTGACCTGTCTTCATCTGAGGTCTCAGCGGTACAGGGCTCTTCAGGACTGCCTCTGGCAGAGTAGACAGAGACAAAAAAGGCATTCAGTAACTCTGCTATCTCTGTATCTTCTGTCACCAGGGCACCCGTCCCGTTCATCAGCGGGCCTACATTGCCTCTGGTGTTAGTTTTATCTGCCATGTATTTGAAAAAGCTCTTTCTGCTGTCCTTGACCCCTCTCGCCAGCTTTAATTCCAAGGAGGCCTTAGTCATCCTAGCAGCTTTCCTACATCCTCTAGCAGCAGCCTTATATTCTTCCCAAGTGGCCAGCCCTTCCTTCCATGACCTGTAAACTCTTCTCTTCCACTTCAGCATACCCAGCAATTCCCTATTTAGCCACTCAGGTCTCCTGACCCTCTTCCTTGACTTCCTACGTGTTGGGATGCTCTGATCTTGAGCTCGGAAAAAGCAGTCCTTGAACGTCAACCAACTATCTTGGCCCCCTTTACCTTCAAGCAGCCTTGCCCATGGGATCCCCTAGCAATCGCTTGAAGAGGCCAAAGTTTGCCCTGCTAAAGTCCAGGGTTGCGATTCTACTTGCTATTCTATTATGTAATGGCTAAAACCAAAAAACACTTTGAGCATGCCATTCTATCTAGTGTCAAGTAAGCTTGTCCTTAGACAGAAGAAACTAGAGCTGTAGTTCCTCATACTATATTACAACTTACTAAAAACATTTATTACTTGATGACAGAATCAGTTAAAAAAAGACACAAAGAAGAAACAAAGTGGTCAAAATTCTAGCCACATACATCCCCCTCCCAATTTATTTACTCACTCTTACAAGATATGAAAACAACCAAGCTGCCATTCAAGCTGCAAAGGAACTTCTCTTACAGCTACCTCACTTTAAATTTATTACACAGTACATGAGAGTTCAAGAATCAAGTCACAAAATAATAACTTAAAATGTTTTTCAGTATGTAGGAACGAGCAACTACTTTGCTAACTAATTTCTATTGTCTTACCATGAAATTCACTTTGCCCTCCTGAAGCCTAAGCATTCTGACTCTGCTCAAAGACATAAAAGTGGCTTGAGGGCATGAAATCCATCTCTTTTAAGCTGTGGCCATGATGTGATGTAGGATTTAGACATACCATGAACAAAAGCAGTTCTGGCAGTGGTAACTAACTCTTTTGTACTTCTCTGAGGTTAAAAGATATACACTGAAATGAATTTCAGCAACTGGTAATTGTGCAGATGTGAGAAGTGGTGGATAGTCTCTACAAGCCCTGGGACTGGAAAGACAGACTCATGTCATGGACAAGTGACTAAGTCACTGAGATTAATTCCATAATACACAAGATTTCAACTCTTCTATGTGACAATAGGCATAAAATATACTCCAATGCATTGCAATAAATGCAAAACCTATATTTCAAAGAGTCAAAGCTTCGGAACTACAACCTGCCACAAAAAACCAAAAGCACAACTTTGGGCATGTTTTGCCTAAAAATATTCTATGCATGTAAAGCAGCCTAAGGATGTAATCAATGATCAATGATCACAGTGGCAATACACCACCAGCAGTCCCAGCAAAGCACAGTGGAGCTGCAATCCTTCCCTCTGCTAAATGTGGTAATGGGTTAATTGTTCCATATGGACAGGAAGTAGTAAGTACATACCTCAGAAACTGCTCAGCATTGTTTAACTGCTCACTCTGTGACACCTGAACACAGAGAATTTCTGATGCTCCAAAGACTACTCTCACTCCAACTTTAACTAGCTGAAGATAATTTTCAGCCGCAACTGAAAACTCTGCAATGTGGATTAATAACATTGTACAAATGCAGTGCAAGTACACTGAAAACACCTAACAGTCAATTTCACATGGATTTTATTAAATACTGCACAGAAAAAAAAAACCACAAAAAACAACCCACCCAACCCTCCCACCCCCCCCCCCCCCAAAATAGGCTCTGTTCTGCATTGCTTTGTGTTCTAGAAGTTCCAGAGTTTCATTTTTATGATTGTTAGAAACTTCAGTTGCTTTAAATATGATCTTGCACTGATATTGCCATTTAATTGAAATGTTTTTCTTCCCAACTTGGTACTAACTACTATGCTTGTCGTACTTCTAAACCAACAAGCATATGCACATACAGCTCTTGTCTGGTTAAGCGAAACTGGGCTCTTCAAGTCTCATCACCTGAAAGAGCTTCTCCATTCCTTTGGTCATCCTCAAGGCATTCTTTCATTTTACATTCATCTTTTCTAAATACAAGTAGTTATGCAGTGTTTTGCATATCTTCACATCAACTTCTTTCTAATGATCTTAGTCCTTCTTTTTAGATGGCTTGCAAATTCTAAAACTGCATGAACCTATTTTAGTAATAAGCTTAACTAATCTCCATGCATCAGTCTATCATGTGTTTTAGAGAGATTAGCCCAGCCTTATCCAGAGGTTTGATAAAAACAGTGAGGTTATGATGACTGTCCATATTCTCTGAGTTTTAAAGAGGAGGAAGTGGCCTGTGCCTTTGCATTAACCTACCTAAGTTTCTTCAGCTTAGTCCAAGGCCCACTGATGGTACTGGAAGCTTTTCTTTTTGTGCACATATATGCACCTATATGCAAGACAACCCTAATCCTGGTTTCATACTGCGGATTCTCTTTGCTGGACTCCCACTTGGCTTGAACAGGTATGGTAACTGGAATACATCACATTATGAAACAGCACTTTTTATCTGACAACATAACCAAACTTTCCACCTTTTCTCCAGGACTTTCAGGGTGATATCTTTCTCTGCACTTAAAATCTGCCCATGACATCACTGTGGTCCTCACGAGCATAGGCTGCTCATACAAAGTGAACATATCTAATGTATTTAGTAGCAGTAAAGCAGTTAATTAATATTAATATAAATATAATATAATATGCTATCCCCTTGGCTAATGATAAATACTGGAGAAAAAAAAACAACAAACCCATAGTAGAAGTTGTGTAGGTAAAAGTTTGATTAGATTTATGTTTTGAGACAGTCTGATTAGATAGATTAAGTTTCTGTGCATCTCTCCAAAGACCACAGTAATAACCAGTGTCATGACTTTCAAATCCTTTCAACTGCAGAAGGGAATCAAACATGGTTGTCTTTTTATCCCAGCTTTTACCCTTTAGAATTCTAAAAGCTTGCTTTGCTCATCTGTCAAAGGGATTGCATTAAGGGGATCACTGTTGACAAATGATAGTACAAATTATGCAACAAAATGACATTTCACTACCTCTCCTCTGATCTGCAATTCCCACTCTCGATCATCCCCTGTTCTATGAAAATATTAAAATACAGATCCAACTGCTGCACTGAGAGTGTAGGCGTCTCTTGATATCTTGCTACTGAACACGAATATGTTCTGAAGCCCACACCTATAATTATATTTGTGAAAATGGGTTCCATTTAAAGTCCCCAAGTTCCTGTGGGAATCTTCAAATATAAGCATATATATATATATGTGATTACAGGATCAGGGGTATATGGTCTTTCCTAAGTAAATGTTAACAGTTATGAAAGGTCTTGCATTAAAATCAAAGGAAAGCAACAGCCACAATTATTAGGTGGTACTTCAAAGAGGTTTCTCATTCGGCAAGTAGAAACTGAAAAAATAATGTGCACTTGCAGTTTGTCCCTTGACAAAGCCTTATCTTAGACCCATACCACATCAGTTCCTGATGAGTTCTCTCATATTCTTCCAAGATTTAGATGGAGAGAAGTGAAGCAACTTCACTATGTGCAGAGATCTGAGGATTCTTAAGAAATCAGGTTGCAACATTCAAACCACCCAGGACACAGCAATAGCAATCAAAATGCTAGGAGTCTGTCTGCAGTGGTGGTGATGGTAAGAGAGGCCATTCCAATAGCATTGATGCAGTCACGATCAACATGATATTAGACAACTTGCACATACTGGATGTGTTGCACTGGTTAGAAAACAACAGGTTTTCATATTTTACTTCTGCACTTTTACCACTACAGTGAGACAATTTACTCCTTAGACCTTACAAATCAGACTAATGGAAGGCTGAAAGTAAACTAGTTTTTGGAGGAGTCTTGCCTCAGAGGAGGTATATTGGAGGTTTTGCGGGTTTTTTTACAGTAGATGAGATATTCCCTTCCCATCAACATATGTTGATATTCTTGTAAGCTGGAGTAATATAGATGGCAAAATAATTTTCAGAGTCACCTGAAAAGATTGCACTGGCACCATTAACAATGCTGTTACCAAGGAAGTCTCTGTACATACACTTTGCAACCACAAGTTCTGTTTATACTCAAGAGTCAACAATAGAGGAGGTCCGTTTTCAGTAGCTTCTGGTTTGAAACAACAAAGTTGACTGAAAACAATATGTGAATATTTTCAGAAGTGCACAACTGACTCATTTTAGCACCCAAACTCAAGACACTGTCAAAGCACAGAAATACTAAAATTAACAAGAGGGTTATAACATACAAGAGAGAAAGAGAAATGGGATTTGAAATGGAAGTTTTGCCACAAGGCTATATTTAGACTGCAAAAGCAAAACAAAAGAACAACTAAAATTGTATTAATCTATTTTTGCCCAAAGCATGAAAAGCTCTTGTGTCAAACCTCTAAGTTACACTTGGTATTCCCATTATATATTAACTGCGTTTTATTAGCAATCTTATTACTGTTGATGTGCACAAGAATAGAAGCAGTTTACAAATGAGCAGATTTGGACTGCAAAGAGTACAAACCACAGGAATTGTTACAAGTTATTTACTGGCTTAGTATAAATCTGCATATAGATTGAGGTAGTCAGTCGTAAAGCACCTTCAGGTATGCCTGGAAAGATACAATTATGAAGGTACTTGGAAGCCTTGTATGCACACAATGGGCTACTACAAAGGGAAAAAACAGTTCAATTTGTCAAACATGCTTAGGGATCTCTTTTTATTTGGGAATTACTGTATGGTATGCCTTGGAAGAAAAAGAAATATAGACCTTGGCTTATTGCTAAAGAGTAAGCCACTGGAGTTCTTTATAAAGTAGGATTATACTGAGTTTAAGGATAAAAATCCCATACTCTAATGCGATTTAGGACACATATCTCCCTATGCAAGTTTTTCAAACCTTGATCACTTTTCAAAGCTGATTTTAGTTCTGCTGAGTAAATTATCCAAGAATCAGTCAGATTATGAGGATAAAATGAAACTAGAAATATAGATGTGTTAATAGCATTAGAACCTAAAAACTGCAGTGTAACCACAGTTCAGCTGAACGCTACCACTTGGAAAAATTGATGATACAGTCCCTAAAGATGCTTTCTCACCTGCTTATGGAAAGCACACCTACTGTAAGGGAAGTAAAAAATGCTTCTATTTATTGTGTGCAGCACAGTCAAGTAGTAAACATGTTTCATTATGTATTTGTAAGAGTTTTCAACAAAAAAGGAGTAACTGAAGGCATGTTAAAATTATTTTAAAACCATGGTTAATCCTAGTAAAGTCTGGATGCTAACGTAACCAAACCAGGACTCGAAAATTAGGTTGTTACATAAAAATACTAGGTCTTTACAATCAAGCAAAAACTGATTAATTAAGACAGAAGTGTTCTATAGTTATAAGAAAGAGGACAGTCAAGCCTAATACATTTAAATTTTCCTATCTATTGATCTACAAAAGGTCATTTAACTTCTCTTAAATGTTTGCATCTCTAATTAAGAAGACAGTATTTCTCAGGGAGATATGTTAAAATAAGTGCTAAGCTTCAACTGATCACTGAATGTTATTATTATTCATGGGAATCCTACTGTTAGTGTCACACATAATGTAATCTCTAGTTAAATTAAAATAATTTTGGAGTGGTCTCCCCTTATTGCTCCTCTCCTCTATCTTCATCCTGTCCCTCATGTCATTTTGTCACCATGTTCAGCATGGATAAAATTGTTCTGTGGAATACTATGTTTGACAAAATCAACCTCAGATCTCTCTTGGACTGCCTCTTAGCTAGGGCAGCTAGCCCATAAGAGAATTATTTGTTACCATAGCTGTCATTAAGGATTCTGAATCCTCTACAAGCCTACAGTATGTGAATTTACAAAAGTCAATAAACCTCTGAAGGGACCTTAAGCTGTGATATGAGTATTTAATCCTTTGTTTCTTTTGGAATCTTTACCCGAAGTACTCAGCAGTTCAATTCTGATAAAATGAAAAGGTAAACTCTAATTAGAATGATGTTGTTCAGGTTTTACGTTAAGGTTGTCTCAGCACTTTCAATATGAAAATCGGTCTATGAGGGCTTATAACTCAGACATGAAAAGGTTTCTATGGATTTGTCTAGCACATTCTAAAACCATTTTTAGCCGGGTATTGTCTAGAAATAAGTCTTGTTAAAGCAAAGGGTACACATTCATACTGCTTTTGAATGTGAAGAGTATGCCTAATTTAACAACTTTGGAACCTACTGGTTTATTTCAACTAAGACAAAAAGTGCAAGGAGAATTTTTTCATGTGTGTTCTATAGATATAGGTTGTTAAGTAAAGAAGGTACATGCCAAAACAGAGCAAGGAGCTGCAGGACAAACGTCACTCAGTAGATCAGACAGAATCCACTGAAGCTCACATCCTATTGACAGTATTGTCAATCACAACATGCACAAATTTAGAAAAGTTTTATTCATAGAATCACTTGTTTCAGGTAAACTTGCTTGCATAAAAAACCCCCACAAAAGTGAAACTATAATAGTGCTTTGTCTGTTGAGATCTACATAAACTTGTTATGCCAAGCAGACAACCTGGTTACAGTTAGTAGAGGACTGAAACACACACCTCCACCCCCTTCTCTTAGACGCTTAAGATTTGTGTGTGGCTATTGGTCTGCGAAAGAAACCAAATGAAATACATCAAGTCTTTAAAACCTTGCTTAGGGATAAAGTTCACACTTTGTCCAAGGTATCTGGGAACTCCGAAACATAAGGCGTATGTGTGAAAACGAGATTCCTTTCTCTTTGGAATGCTACCTTTCTGTAAACTAAAGTGTGAAACTACTCAATAATACACACCACATCCATAACAAGGATAAATTACTTCCTGGCAGTGCTTTTCATCTCAGGCTTAATTGCAATGTCCTCAGATCTTCTGCTGAAACTCACCAAAATGAGTTCCTTCCTAAGTCTATTTCCCTTTAGGAGTAATTGCAAATACACTTTTCCAATTACTAGAAATAAAGACCAGCTTTATCAGCAGAAAAAAACCCCAGCAAATTAAGAACTAGATTTTCCATGTAGCTCTAGAGCTCTGAAAGTCTCCTTTTTTAAACATGTATCTTTAAATAAAACTGTACTGTGTCACAACTGTTTTGTAATTCAGTCTCTTGGACAACTTGTTTTTCTTGTTTTGAACATGCAGTGAAAATTTTATGAAATACTGATAATTACTGCTAAGACTTGAGATCTGAGTGATCTGAGGACAAGAATAAACCGAAGCAGTCTTGGTGTAAAACTTGTAGTGAAAATATTCTTGAGAGGAAAAAAAATAGAGAATAACAACATGGGATAGGGCAAAGAGGAAGGAAAGCAGATTAACTTTAGTACTGTTTTACAACGCACGCAATAAAAGTGAAGCATTACGCAGAACAGTTAGCCAAAAAAGGTTAGGCCATTAAATTCCTTCTTGTTTCATCCTGACTCTCCTGTTGTCCTCTGGCTGTCTGACTATGTTAAAGTACTTCAAAGAAAAGAGTCTCAAGTGTTCAACAGCTGATTTTGCTCCCAGAGGTGCTGAACTGGCAAAAGTGGAAACATGCAGAGCAAACACAATTAGCCAGAAAGAGAATATGGACTACTAGAGCATTTTAGAACCAGAAAATAGAAGAGTAATCACTAGAACTGGAAGATGAAGGTAAGCATGAGCTAAGCTTAATTAGAAAGGCAAAGGAAGGGCAGAGATAACAAATCTACAGCTTCCTAACATGTGTCTAATTTATGCAGATAAAATTATATACTCATGCATAAAATGAAATAATGCCTTTCTTCTGCCACTGGTTGTGAACAAGGTGTCATGTCCTTCAGAATTGGGTCTCCATGGTAATAAGGGCTGGGAAAGTAGTTCTGCAGAGTTCTGCACTGCCCTTTCAGAGGTTTCTCATGGGGTTAAGAATCTAGGTCCCTGAATATTCGGGGTAAATAAGTGCTACAGTCATCCACCATGTTGTAGTTTTAGAGGCATTCCCTCGGAAAAAAAGTCCACCAGACTGTACATTCCTAAACTGGAGTTTGTGACATTCACCATCAGATGAAAATAAAGCTACCTGCGGAAACCTTACAACGAGGGTAAAATATTGTAACATTTCCTCCAAAATTTCAGCAGTATCCAGTTAGTAAAGGGGAGATGCCTTTTGCCTTAAGCTTTAGTGAAAGCAGAATGTGACATCCTGTTTACAAGACACTTCAAAGAACTTTTCATCCAGGGACTCAACCCAAACCATCGCTCAAACCATTACAAGTAATAACGATATCTAACATTCATTTTGTGCAGAAGTTCTAACTTCAGTTCAGATACAACTTCAACAGACAGAGATGATTCTCATATAAACTAGAACCCAGCCTTTCACTGATGTAATGTAAAGTGCAGCTGCACTTTACATTATAGTGTATGGTGCAATGAATCTGCTCTTCGCGTTTTTGGTGGTGAAGCTTTCCATGCTGTTTCCTGAGGTGAGCTGACTGTGGCTGGCTTCCTGGCCCTGCCCATCAGCTGTTGCAGGGCAGAGGGAGGAAACAGGGTGAAAAAGCTCACGGGTCAAGACAATGACAGGGACATTGCTTACAAACTACTGTCATGGGCAAAACAGACTCAACTTGGGGAATGTTAATTTAGTTTATTGCCAATTAAAATGGCATCCACCAGTGAGAAACAAAGACATACACTTAACACACCTTTTCTCCACCACTCCTTTCTTTGCAAGCTCAACTTCGCTCCTGCCTTCCTGACTCCTCCATCTTCCCCCTGACCCTGAGCAGCACAGAGGGACGAGCAATGGGGGACGTGGTCATCCTCTTGTCTGCTTCCTCCTCGTCATGCTCTTCCCCTGCTCCCCACTCTCTCTGCTGCTGGTGGCACCTCCTGAGGCACTCAGCTGTGCCCTGAGGCAGGGCTGTGAGGGAGTTGGCTGGAACTGGCCCTGTCCGGCCTGAGGCAGTGCTGCCTGCCCCTCGCAGAGCCCCGCAGTCCCTGGCACACACAGCCTGTACGTCTCATCATGTCTTTCCAGTAACTGTGAGATTTAAGTTCCCCTCGATCCTGGCACTCTCCTTCCCCATTAATACTGATAATCTTGTCTAGTTTAATTTAAGGTTAAGCCCTTTCACCATCTGTGCTCCCTTGTGTTTGCCTGACAACCTGCACCACAAAACCAGACAAGGGGACAGACAGCATTTTCCATAACATTGTCATTCTCCGTGAGCTTCACTCTTCCCCCAGCCCTGATGCAAGCTTGGTTTGTTCAAGCAGTATCTCCTCCCATTGCCACCATGACATTCACTTTCACAGATGGAAACAACTACTTTTATTGACATTTCTAAGTCATGCCTTTCCTCTACTCCACAAAACCCTCAACCAAACATAAATCTAGACCACATTTTACCATTCATGAACATTCTGTTAAGGAAATATGAGTGCATTGCTTTTGGCCAAGAGCCTCACAGGAAAACGCAGGTATGGTGACATACAGCCCCACCATTAGTGCTCCACTTTTTGGGTTTCAAGAACTCATCTGGGAGAAGCAATTTATTACTTCACAGCCCACATTTCACTGGATACAGATAGGACCATTACACATTTCTGTTGCAAAACACTGTTGATACACCACCACTGTGTACTAGATTTCCTGTACAGTATTTATTATACATGTCTACGTATTGTGATAATTGGGTTGTATAATATCTCATGCAGGCTAATGTAAAAATAATTTCTGCTGAATAGAAATTACTTATTTTGATTCTGCAGGGGTTTGTTTTGTCAAAACTCATGTAGTATTTCGGAAACTAATAGTTGTTCAATTGCAGAGCACGAGCAGTGTAAAATTATTGTAACAGATGTGAAGAGACTAAGAAGAAGAATGGATCTGACCTTATTTGTCTGATTATTAATGGTGTTTCAATGGATTTACAAGGTCTAACCTTGTGTGATGCAAATGTGGAGTGCAAATGTACCTTTTTATCTCACAGATGCTTAGTTATGCTATATATATCATAGTATTTTTGTGCCATTCAAGCAATAGGACACAGAAACCGGCAGCAAAAAGCCTCTAAGAATTGTTTTCATAAACTTTAAAAGACTGAGAAGAAACATGAAAATTAATCTAATTTTACAATTTGGCATAGCTCTTTCTCCAGAGCTAATGGGGAAAAAAAGAACCAAAATCAAACAATAAACCACCACAAATTAGAAATGAAACCTGTCCAGCAATGCTGCAACTTACTTAGAAAACTTTTGTTTCTTTCCTAAGACTTCATGGAGGTACTAACCACCGACAGAAAACAGCCCTGTACGCATCCAGATCAGTTACAGGAGCCGTTCTGATGGCGCACTGCAGCTGGCAGTTCAGAGGAAGAACACTACTTTCAATAAAGTAGAAAAGATTCCAGAGATCTGGTAACCCACTTTATAGGTAAAATAGAGCAGAATCTTAACCTGCTTCCTCTATAATTACATATAAAACCACAGGTGGATTGGCTTCTAGACGTGCATAGGGGCGGAACATTGGTTCCTCCCTCTGCCCCACATTTTGCTGCATCAGATTTAAGTCTTTCACAGCTTTTGTTTCCCAGGAAGTTCTGTAAAGTGAAAATCTGCGCTTGCTCAGTTAGATGTTGTTCCTCTGCTACTTGAATTACCATAAGAACAGAACAGAGCACATGCTGGAATCAGGCCAACATGCTTAATTTGGGTGGCTTCTATAATATGCCAGCATACCCAGCAGAAGAGAAAACGCATCTCCACAAAACAATTAGGTAAAAATCAGAAGGTGATAAAATGGAAAATTAGTGTATTTAGATAGAATTTAGGACTGCAGCTTTTCTCCTTCCAATTAGTCCAATGATGGATTATACCACTCTGCCCTCAATACATTTGTTTTAATTAAAGGAAAACCAACGGATGGACCATCCACACTCAATATTTTAGGTCAGTATCAGTATAGAATTTTGTGTAAGTACATATCCTACCTTTCTCTTCCCTTATACTCTAATGAGGTGATATATCAGAGGAAAGGGTGAAAAGCTCTAAACCTTTAGTTTTCAAACTGTTGGGAGTTTGGTTTGTTAGTCAGGGTCGTTTTTTTGGTTTTGGTTGGGGTGGGTTTTTTTGCTTGTTTTTGGTGTTTTTTTTCTTTTATCCTGAATTTCCTTCTAAAAGTTAAATGACTTCCCATCCTTACCCCACATTAACACTAAAATAATCTCCTCTCTTTTCAGCTCCTTTCTAACACTGCCTAAAGAATCTCAACAGCTACAAGATGAGACTAACAAAGACTGCCTTGTGGCTTCTTTCTGCTCAGTGTTTTATTCATTTTTGATGTTTCTGGAGCTCCCAGAACAACACAGCATTAGTCCAGTTAAGAATGTATTCTATTCAAGGAAAACTGAATAGGATCCTAGAATGGTTTGGGTTGGAAAGCACCTTAAGATCATCTAGTTCCAACACCCCTGCCATGGGCAGGAATGCCTCATGCTAGACCATGTTGCCTAAAGCTCTGTCCAACCTGGTCTTGAACACTGCCAGGGATGGAGCATTTACAACTTCTTTGGGCAACACATTTCGGCGCCTCACCACCCTCTCAGTAAATAATTTCTTCCTTACATCTAATATAAAGCTTCCCTGTTTACATCTGAAGCCATTGTCATGTTCTGTCACCACAATCCCTGATGAAGAGTCCCTCTCTAACACTAAACCATGTCACCCAAGGCTCTCTCCAAACCAACCTTGAACACTTCCAGGGATGGAGCATTCACAACTTCCTTGGACAACCCATTTCAGTGCCTCACCACTCTTACAGAAAAAATCTTCTTCCTTATATCTAACCTGAACTTCCCTTGTTTCAGTTTAAACCCATTACCTTTTGTCCTATCACTAGTCTTTAATGAAGAGTCCCTCTCCAGCATCCTAGTAGGCCCCCTTCAGACACTAAGGCAGCTATGAGGTCACTACACAGCTTTTCTTCTCCAGGCTGAACAGCCCCGACTTTCTCAGCCTATCTTCATAGCCTGAAATGTCCCAAAGTAACATTACTTAGAAAATTTAAAATGTATACATATATACTCATCAAATTTTTTTTTCCTCATCCCCTGACAGCTGGCTGTTCTCTCCATCCTTACATCTGTCTGAGCTACCAGTAATTTACTGCCAAGATACGTTGGCTTTTGCATAGCTTCTACACAAAGTGAGGTGTCTAGGCTAACCCAACAACTAATGCCATCAATAAACTCCTAACAGTTGATTACAATCAAACTCAAGAACCTGGTTCTAACAGACTGTCATTTTCAGGTAACTATCATCACCAATACTGCTTTCATTAATTTTATGTTAAATTTCTTTCCCTAGTACCATGTCATTATTAGCTGTTAATAATTTACCATAGATTTCCATGGCACCACACAAAGTGAGGGTGCTGTACGAGCTTTCTAAGCACATGGAACTAGGCAGAGCTCTTGAGAACTGATCAGAGGGGGCTGGAAAGAGGGAAACAAGGGATAATGCAAAGGTGATCTACAGTCTGAAATGCAACGCAAAAAGTACCAAACACAAATTAAAGTATCTCATGCACATAAGAAAGAACATATGCCCCAAACCTAGAAACTTCCTCTGCATGATGTTTTGCTCCCTGACATTGTGGGTATCTGCACCAGGGCAATTCCCTGGCAAAGGGCTTTTGCAGCTGCTTAGAATTTTCTCTGCTGTACCTAAAAGGCATAGCCTTCATCCTGGAGGGGAGCATCTGAGATAACAAAGAATAAAACCAACAAATCTTGTAGTATCGGGAGATCAATACTTTGATATTTAGCAAAACCGTATTTTACTTTCTTCCCTCTTCCTTCCAGCTCTATTGGCCAACATGCTCAGGCTTCTACATACCTGAACAGAAATCCACAGAATTCTCCTATTCTCAAGTATGGTTTTGGTTCAGACACTCAAGACCCTCACCTACCTTCAGATTACAAATGCAGATTTGTCCTGAATTATTTATTTTTGGTGTCTTTAAGCACAGAGTCATTGAATCACTGTGCCAGTTATTTCATTCTTATAGTTCTAGCATGTCCTCTCCTCTTGCTCCTCAGCCCAGTTCAATCCACTCTTAACAAACAAGTCATCAGTTCACTTGTCATCTGTTCATTCATGAGTATGCTCCTTTACTACTGAAGAAAAGGATTCTCTCGTCCTTTTTAAGGGCCCACTGAACGCTAACCACACAAACTCAACCAACTAGCACCCAATCAAGACAAAGCAAGGATAAAGAACATGTAGCCAAGTAACACAGCTCAACGGGAGCTTGGTATCCTTCAGCTTCTAAAATAAACAGCTTCCGTATGTCCCTTACAAAGAAATATGTGTGTAGACTTGTTTACTTTTACCTGTACCCCATGATCCGTGATACAGGCAGCACATCTTAAGATCATGCAATATATCTTCATATGACTTGGTGCCACGCAATAATTCTAAGTAGAGTCTTCTAGATGCTAGTACTCTTGGATGTTTTAGCCACTGAGTTCCATTTTGCTTGCCCTTCACTAAAAACATACAACAGGGATAGAGGAAGGTCATCAAAGAAAAATGATCAGAGACTCAGGAAAATATCTGCTTATGACACAGAGTTTACAAAGATGTGTATTTACAATAAGCAGCTGTATCAGGAAGGTCATCAGAATATACCTATTTAGCTTGTAGAATTACAAGAGATTTAAAAGCCCACAGGAGCAAAATATTGATATTTAATGACCAATCTTTTGTTCACTTGTCTAAATCAGTTCTAATGTTCTGACCAAAATAATTACATAAATACCCCATGCAAAAGACAAATAACCTTGAGGAAAGGAAACTTTCCTTTAATTTTGACAGGCTGTTTAATCACAATGTTGTTCATATTCAGAAAGACCCTATTTATAATAGCGCAGCTTTACACACAACAGCCCTTCAAACCTGCGTATTTTATCTGTGGTACCCTGGCTCACGGTTGGAGCTTCAGTCGCATTTTAAAGTTCAGATCAAGGTTCTGCTTTTTTATTTCAAGGTCTTTGCTAACATTGCTACAGCATACAGCAGCTCAGTCAGATTTATTTGTGTTTATTATCTTATGCTATTATTTTTGCCAGAAAGACTGACAATTATGCATTTGCAGATGTAGTAGATCAAAATCCCCTGAACACTCTGGTGTTTGCTTTGGGCTTATTACTCCCTGATACTTTTACTATCAGTAGAATTTTGCCTGTTTACCGTTGCTATCTCTATTTAGATCTTTTATATAGACACGAAACATTGTGAAGTTGTACTGCTGACTCTTGGGAAGTCTCATTTGTTATCTTCTCCCAGATGAACAGCAGCTACTTTTACTACGGCTTGCTATTTTAAGCCAGAGCTCTACTCACACATGTGTTCTCACTTGCACTTTACATAGATCAGAGCTTAAAAGAGATTAAGTTATGCTGGCTCCAAATTCAACAAAGGGGAAAGGTTTCCAGAGAAAAAAATAATGTTAAATTCTGGACCAGTGACAGGGAGAAGCAGCATTTGGATTTTACAGCCCGGAAGCAGGAAGGTTATATATGTTGGCAAAGGAGGGGGGAAAGGAAAACTTAAAAAAGAACAGAACAGAACAGAAAAAGGTCAGGTTGAGAGTTTTGTTGTAGCAACTTCTCTTGCACAACCTGTGTCATTCTCAGCAGATAGAAGGGAATCAGGTAAAGCAAGAAAGTTTTTTTATTGTGAATCCAGGTCAAGTTCCGGGAGAGTGGGGGTGACTTAGCTCTAATGGATCAAGGTCTTCTTAGAGGTTGTCTTTGTTTCTCTTTAAAGGAAGCAGTTGAATGCACAGGAGAGTTAATAAAGCTGTTTCCTACAGATTCCTATTTTGTGATGGGATTTTATTGAAATTTAATACAGTGTAAACTGAAATCTTGCTATGAGGAAGGGAAGGAGAAGGGGAACTAATTCTTGATTCTAGTTGCCTTTTACAAGAAGCAAATATGTTTAAACTATTAATTCTCCATCAGACTAGGCCAATGTACTCAGAATGGATCCTATTTCTCATGACAGATAAAAGTCATGATTAAGTAAGACACTTCCTTACAAAGTAAGGCTTTTTTTGTAAATGAAAAGCATTAAGCAGCAATGCCTGAAAACACTGAAATCAAGGCTACTGGTTTGGATATGAGTAAACTCCCCCTCTCAATAAAGCTTAGCTTTTGTTTCCTGCTGACCAGATTCACTTGCTTCAGTTGAGGATATCCTATCCAGAGCTAATTTTAAAACCTACCACTGAAAACCCAAAAGCTGTAGTGTGGAGACAGGGCTTTTGGCATTTTCTCATGATTTGCCCAATTCTACTTAACAGCCAACTGACTTTAAACTGGAATTTACCACCTTCTGTAGATCAGACCTGTAGAAATTACAAGTACCTTGTCTTTAACCTAAGTAATTGCACCATCTTGACTATTATTTTCAAATTATAAACTACCAGTAATATGTGGGTTTCATGGTGGATCAGGAAAGGGCAAGTACTAAGTATCACGTACTCTGTTTTTTTGTAGTTTGCAACCCCAGATCAACCTGTTTATCCTATGTTTACTATGGCCAAGTACAGACTTTTTTGTTTAATGGCAAAAATTTCTAACAGTGAGTTTTCCTTTTTCTAAATTTAGTTCTAAGCAATTTCAGAGGACTGGAAGTAAGAAATGTGTGAAAAGGACTGGGTTTACTGGTACCTTTCATTGAAACAGCTTCAAGGAAATGAGCTAGTAATTAAGAACTGCACTTCTTTGACTGCTACAAGGCATTCAGGTGTGGGGCTAGCTGGCAAGAACACTGGTCTCCAAAACTGCTGAATTGAAGAAAGGAGGCTCCCCACAAGTTGCTTTTGGTATTTTCCATCCCCAATGGTCTCTGCCAAAGAGGCAGATCCCGGTTTACGTGGCCCTCTGTTGTGACTATGAACGTGGTACTCCACTGCAACAAGTAAAATAATCAAAAAGCTTGTCACAAAAATCTTATTTAAAGAGAAAGCCTTGATGTCCAACTTGGCCTCCATCTTCAGTGGAAATAAGCAGTTTGCTTTTCCAACCTTAAATATATTACTTTGTCCCAACCTCTGTCATAAGAGCTCCTCCCCCCATTGTGGAGAGTGTATTACAGTATTACAAGATACTTAGTTGTGGTGAGACTGTGGTAGAGTATAAATCACACTGCTAGAACTATTACTGCACTGAATTTTCTGTATCAAAAAAATGCCTTTTCCTTTTCACAGCTCTTCTTTTCTCAGCCTTTATATTTTTCATATCAAAGATTACCTCGCCCCTTTGTAATTTTATGGAGCAACAAAACAGAAAAAAAATCACATATATCTACAATATTCTCTTCTGTATCTTCACTTGTTACTGAAGACCTGCATGCAGTTCTCCTCTGTCACAGTGCTGGACTTCTCAAAAGGTATTTGAGCAACCTAAACAGAGATACTGTTTGCAAAACCTTAGCAGTAGATGATGACGGTTTTCAAGATATTTTTAAGGCATACTGAACAGAGTCTTAGGAGACTCCTGCATACCAGAAGAACGGTAAATTCTGTAAGAAACTAAATGGTGTTTGGGATACACAAAGGGTAAACTTTAAGCCCTCAGGCCCCAAGGCTCCTGGCACTCCTTAAAGGTGCTTTCCAATTTCATTACTGTTTAAAGAGCTCTAGCTCAACTGCAGGGCATTAACATACACCCAGATGTTCTCCTCTGATCTTCTTTTAAAGACTCTTTCATCTTCACAGTGTAGTCACACTGCATGACAAGGATTACCCTAGCATTTCAGCTCTTGAAACCAAAAGTGGAAACTCACTGTTTTCTAAAAATCTTCAAAATATTGTAGGAAAATACAATGAGGTCTCCCTAAAGGGTAGCATCTGTCCTTAGGTAAGGGGCTGACAAATCCTTACAGCTACTGGTGAAAAGTAAATTGGTAAGTTCTTTCCAAAGAGGCACACATATTGTGGCCAAGACTCTGTTTTCGCATTTTAAATTCTTCTCTGTGGATAAAGCAGATGAAGAGATGTGTGGCATACACTGGCAGGCTACAAAGATTTCAGGCAGCGTATGTCACCGGAACAAGGAGAAAAGACTCTGCTGCAAAACTTCTTACAGCAAGGATGAACAATACAAGCTGACTGCAGTACTTTCTGCAGCGTATCACGACTGACTTAAAATCATTACCGAAAGCCATGCCACTACTATTGACTGTGCAATAACTCCATGTCTCAGCACTGGTACAACGGCAGCCTGGATCGACAAATAGTAGTTAAAACTAGCTCTGGGCTTTTGTATCTATTGGTCTTTGTTAATTGCATTTCTACTTTCTTTATCACATTTGCTTCTAAACACTCAGCAGTGCAGAGGATGCTGACAGGGCAAGTAAGTTTTGTCCTAAGTTCACACATGAGCCTCTACAAATAAGACTCTAGGCTAGATGCCGCATTACACAGCTACTCAGATTATGGGAGTAGAAAGCCAAAGCAGTGCAACTCTTGGCAATTATCCTATGTATGTAAAAAGGAGTGACAACAAATGCCTCCAGGGAGACACTGATATACAGAGTTAACTAGCACTTGAGAAGTCCAACACCTGAGTTCCTCCCACTGCTAGGAATAGGGCTGTGTTGACTCACAGCTTATTACTCAGTCACAAGGGGATTCATCTCACCTAATCTTAGGTACTCACAAAGTAGATGTTGATATCTCAGTTAGTTATCCTTGCATTTTCATCAGAAAGCAACTGAAGCTTCTACTAAAGCATGGATCATCATGTACAAAGAGGGACATCTAAAATATGTCACAGGAATAATAGCCTAGACACAATTATTTTTCCCCACTTCCTATGAAGAACTCTGGATAAGAAGATGCATTGAGAAATGTAAGGGCTTTTCAAACAATGAGGTTGAAAATGGAAACTCAAGGTGTCAAGCCTATCTGTACCACTAACTAAATTAGACTTTTTCACATGCCACAGGGTATGAAATAGCAAAATGATAATGTTACCTCTGTTCATCATTCTCCAACTTCTTTGTGACATACAAACACACCAGCCCACAGTGTGCCTCCTGGCTTCATGCTGCTGTCTCAAAGAGAAAGAAAAAACCTCCATTCCACATGTTGCTCCTTCTTCATACTCCTGTTCATGCATAGCTACAGTAACTATCCATGTGTAAAAGAGAGAAAATTGCTCTTACAGATCTCAAAGCCTGACCACCAAGAATAGGGTAACTGCCTGATTTGAGGTGGATGCATACTTCTGTTTGTCAGCATTCACATAAAATCTAAAAGTGTTTCACAAAAATAAAACTCCTCTTTTAGCAAAAATGCACAGTTTGAATCTCCACTGCCGTA
Source organism: Neopsephotus bourkii (assembly GCF_033783945.1). NCBI lineage: Eukaryota > Metazoa > Chordata > Aves > Psittaciformes > Psittacidae > Neopsephotus > Neopsephotus bourkii. The sequence goes on along the minus strand of NW_026901434.1, from coordinate 2,600,701 downwards.
CCCTCTGTGCAGTTTTTCCTACTTGAGCTAATCACAGTGTCAGATTCTAGCCTCTACAGCTGTATGTGAATACCTGAGCTGGCAAAGACACAGCCTTCCGGATCCAAGGGGGCTTAGAAATTGTATTTCAATATATATTGTCTCCTCTAAATTGGATCAAATTTGTTTCTGCTGAGAAGAGCATCACTTTCTAACTACTCTGGCACATGAACAGACTGTCCAATAAAGTCTGCTAAGGTAATAATTCTAAGCTATGCCTTATACCATCAAGAGCATTCCTGAGTAGTTACAAGATGTGGTGATGTTTGACCTCATCCATTAAATGAGAAAATAAGGGGAAGAATGGTATTTCTAATAGCACAGCAGGCCCCAAAACAACAGGGGAATTACTATATCCAGGATTAATTGAGATACTGCCTATGAAATCCTCAAAAAGTTCTGTTCTTCCCTCTTTCAAAAAACAGAGTGCACAGCTTTATGGTTGTGAGGATGAATTATTGCTATTTCCAGTATCTGAAGGGAGCCTACAGGGATGCTGGGGAGGGACTCTTCATTAGGGACTGTAGTGATAGGACAAGGGGTAATGGGTTAAAACTTAAACAGGGGAAGTTTAAATTGGATATAAGGAAGAAATTCTTTCCTGTTAGGGTGGTGAGGCACTGGAATGGGTTGCCCAGGGAGGATGTGAATGCTCCATCCCTGGTGGTGTTGAACCTGGTGTTGGCCAGGTTGGACGAAGCCTTGGGTGATATGGTTTAGAGCAAGGTGTCCCTGCCCATGGCAGGGGGGTTGGAACTTGATGATCTTAAGGTCCTTTCCAACCCTAACTATTCTATGATTCTACGATTCTATTTTGGTGGAATTTTCAATCTTTTAGAAAGGATTACATATAATAGTAGTGTTAAAGATGCATTTTGCAAGTAGATATGGGAACAGCAGGCTACAGAACTGGCACTTTTGTTTAAACACAGAACACTATTCTAGGAACTTTCAAGATACACTGCGACTCAAAGAGGACTGTAGTGCTATTAAGACTTCTGTCTCTCTCAGACCTGTCAACCATGTATCAGAAGTATAAGGTACACATGCATGTGACACTTCAAAGACAGCAATACTTGTACTGGGTTGCATGACACCTAGAGCCCTATTTTTAGAGACAGAAAATGGAACCATCTACTCCAACTGTCCGTCATGTTTCATCCTCATGTCCTCTTACTCCTAAATCTTTAGTCGTCAGAAGACTGAGTAGCATGGCACAGGCAGAAAGACTTGAGGTTCAGGATCCATTAGTTACGATTCACTGCTTGAACTGTGCTGTTTTTATACTCGTAGCCTTCAGCAGCAAACACCTCTAAATGTATTAGCCTAAATGAATGGATTAAACCTAAGTATTCTCCCTCATATTTGTGAAAAGTACTGCAGCTCAGCTGCTGTGAAATAACCAACAAAGTATCTGAGCACATAGTAAGTAGGTAAGTGATAAGAACAAACATTCCTTCCTGCCTGGGGCGATGTGGTGGATGCATCCTGCCTTAGTTCCCAAAACAGGATCATAGTCCAGTCTCGTTAAAACTTCAGTATTAACCAGTGTGCTTCTACTCACATTCTCACTTGTTAAGCTTCAAGTTAAACCTAACAGACAGATTTTGCAGAGGAGAAACGAAGCAAATCAACATGGTTCATGTTGATTTAAATACCCTGGTGTTTCTTTACTACTTTCTGGCCTTTTTTACACCAGCAGACTTGTCTTTCATTATATTCCTGGTGTCAAGGATTTTGCAAGACCTTCCACACAGCAGATGTCTGCCCCAAACACTGCACTAGCCTGCACTGTACAATCAGTGCTGTTGCCAGCCATAAGGAAGTCAGGCAACAGCCTTTTTGAGGGCCTAGTTGCTCCCTAGTTCATCAGTTTCATAAGAATCACATAAAAGTTAATGTTTAATCTCTTAATAAAGCTGTCAGAGGTAAACATCCCTTTACTACTTTCTTCTTAAGGACACTAGACACATTCTGAGGGAGAGATATATCTAAATGAAGTCAGCTCTTAAACTACTCTCCATCATCCATAAGAATTAATCTCCTTCCAAGGGCTCTCACAGTTTTACTGGTGTTGAAGACTGGGGCAGAAGGGAGCATATGAAAAGGAGAACAAAACAGAATCACCCCCCTAGAACCAAATAAGCCTTTATTCCTGTCCTCAGACACTGAGGATACAAGATACTCTGTACTGCTTCAAAGCACTGTCCTATCCTATCTAGTGTTTTGTTCCAAACTGATATTTACTGCTTCAGAGAAGGGAGAAAAACAAACAGGACACATACAGCCAAGTACACACTGAGGGAATAAAGTCCTTCTAATTCCTGTAGGAGACTAAGGTACAAGTAACTGAGTACAAGATCTAAGCCTGAGTTCCAGTGGCTCTGTATATTGTCTAATATTAGACCAGTGAAAAATAAGTTTAAAACATTCCCACTATTTTGATCCAATAGAGTTGTTCACAGTCACAAGGCACCAGTGTTTATTCTGCACAAGATGTCAGGCAATTCGAAATCTGGTCTAGATCAGCACATGTTCCCTTTTCAAACCTGATCAATTCTTTCTGCCTGTGACAGCTTCTAAAGTTTCAGCTTTTTGAGCATTGACTCTGAAGGAGTCAGCTGTCTCTCTTCGCTACTCATTTACTAAACCATGAAGTTCTTTTGTGCAAATGCACAAATGGCATTTCCAACTATGCGGCAAAGACTACTCCAAGACTGACAAACAGATGCACACACAACACAGATAACAACAGTTTCAGGGCTATCGGGAAAAGTGCACAGCAGTTTCTGTCTGCACACATTAGCATCCAAGTCATCTAAGTACTTCTTCTGTGCCTCTGAGTCATCTCGATTGCTATGGATTACCATCTCTCTGGAGATTCAGGATGGCATTCCCATTATCCACTTAGCCACATGCTTTTACTGTATCATCTACTTAACTTAAGCTGATACTACCAGCTGCCATTACTTCTGTGTTATGAATACTGGAACTGATAGACATCAATCCTCTATTCCTCCCTGTTCCAGAGGATGTCAAGACAGAAAGTACTGCAGCATTTAGCTTAGAGCTTATAAAACAACTTGAAACAGCAAAACCTAAGCTTTGAAATTGGCTAACTATAACTTTGATTTCTTGGTTATCAGTAGGGTAAACATTACTTGCTTCAAAATTCTCCCTCACAAAAGAAACAGCTGCTGTATACAAAAAACAGAATGGAAGAACCAGACATGTTCTTCTCGCCCTAGTATTTCATTCAGCTGGTCCACCGAATGACAGGACCCTCAGTTTCCACAGCTTTTTCCTACCTAGGTACTAAATATGACAGTTAGAATGGTGTGACAAGGTTACAAAATGAGGCACACAACAACAGTCAAACAAAAGGCAAGCACAGTATCTACATTATCAACAAAATCTATTTTGTTAAAGTCAGATCAAATGATTAACACAGCACATAAATAACGAGTCACAGGGCAAGACATTCAGCATTCAGTTTTATAAGGTTATTCCAGTTTTGAGACAAGTAAACCTACTTCTAGAATGACCTAAGTGACACTACTTCATTAGGTTTTCCATAAAAATCACCTTATTACCTTCAGATGCTCTTCTCTGCTTTATATCATAACTCCTAGGCTGAATATCTTTCATGAAAAGATATGCACTATTTCAAAAGTTTCTATCTGTTAATATTGCCTTCATGGAAATCCTGACGTATTTGATAAAGTCTTCACCATATGTATTAGCATGGCTTAAGGAGCTACTAAATAACTGCCAGACTGTTCCAGGCACTGTTAAAAAGGCAGAAAGACTGTAACCTGAAGAATTTTAATTTAAAGAGAGAAAAAAACACCCCACACATAGGAGAAAGACATGCGATACACAAGCAGGATTAACAAAATCCTGATCATTCAACAGCTTCTGGAAACATAAAAGGTAGCTAGGAGCACACAAGGCACTGGGGGAGGCATGGGAGATGAGGATGAGGCAGGAAGAGTACAGATTTAAACTAGGGTGAAAACAAGAGCAGTGAAGAAGTAGGAAAACTCATGGTGAGTCTGACCCAAGACTCTGCAAAATCCTCAGTGTATAAATCAGGTATTTACTGAGATGAAGAAGGAATTCCATGTACCCCTTTCTCCTCCTTCCCTCCAGCTTTTATTCCTCATCATGATGTCATGATGTACGTATTACATGAAACCACAACTCATATTATGGAATATCCCACTGGTCAGTTGGAGCCACCTGTTCCAGCATCCCCTCCCAAATTCTTGTGCACCTCCAGCCTCCTCACTGATGGGACAGCATGAGAAACAGAAAAGGCCTTGACACTGTATAAGCGCTGTTTAGCAATAACTAAAACACAGGTGTGTTATCAACTGTTTTCATCGCAAACCCAAAATACAGCACCATACAAGTACTATGAAGAAAATTAACTCTACCCAGCCAAACCCAGCACAAAAGTCTCTGCAAAGACAGCAGTGTACAGGTTGATTCCACAAACACCTAGATAAGAATGTGGCGCACCGTGTCTTTTCTTACCCCAATACTGCAGGTCCTATGACATGGCTTATGTATTCAATAGGGAGAGGATGCAATCCCTCTTCTCCTCAGTGGTTTGCTTTGAAATCACAGACACTGGCATCAGCAAGAGCAGAAGTTGCTGAGTACTTCACAGGATGGTACCTGGGCTCCGGTAATGTGTATTATCTGTCTGTAGTGTTACTATTCATTAAAAAATCTGTCCCCCTTTCAAGTGAAAAAATATTTAGTTTAGCTGGCTTATGACAGTCTTTGTAAAGAGCAGTGCTATATTGATTCTTTCTTCAGTGTGTATACAAACTCATTTATAATGTTATGACCTGAACTGTAGAGCACAAATTTAAAGTGACCTGTACATATTACTTGGTAACATTTGGATTGCAAGTTAAATACTCCCTGATTAAACATGAATGCTTGTCCCTGGGAGTACGAGATACCTTATCAGAAAAGCCTTCTTATCAAATTCACCATCCTGGAGGCAGACACATTCTCTTGCAGTGCTGGGAGTTTATAATGATAAAATTAACAATGTTGTATTTCCCAATGAAGTCAGCAGTAGTGCACTGCATCCTACCATTAATCATTAGAGCCAGTTCTCATAACAGAGCCACTTGCTGGCCCTCAGGCACCTGCATCACTCCCCAAGCAATTCCAGTCCCCAGCAATAACTTATCACAGAAGCCAGGGATCAAGATTAAAAACCCAGTGAATAATGGGAGACCGTGTGCACCTCTATTCCTCTGGTAGATACAAGCAAGCTAATAACCTCCTTAAAGGGGAAGCAAATCATTCCATATTTTTCACTTCATAGACAAGCCAGGGAAGACCTGTATCTATGTCTCAGTAAAATTTATTGTATTGTTTAAGTTACTTGTTTCTGCCTTGTGCAGGGCATCAGCACGCATAAAACCTTTGGGGGGGAGGAGGAGGCTCCTCTGTAAAGCACTATTCCAAGCACACTATATTCTACATTCTGCTTACAATAAAAACTGCAGGGAAGAAAATTTTCATTTAAATCAGAAAATCAGAAGTATTACTCATTTTGCAAAAGCATTTGGGCAAGCAGTATAATCAGAGGCCTGATTTTCAGAAGGTAAGAGATGCCCTGAATTGACATTGCTACCATAGAGGTGATAAAAGAGCCTTTGCAAATGCATTTCAGCCATGACTTCTCCTCCTCCCTGCTTCCCAGTCACAGAGCACAGTAATACTGGGTGTTCTGCTGCTGCTGACACTCAGTGCAATTCTCTGGGAAAGGGTCTGCTGTGATAGATGCAGCTCACAACTTGCTAAACATACAAGAGACATGGGCAGGTCTGGAAATAAGGAGGAGTATGTTACAGAAACCTCCATGGGAACCTAACTTAAATGTATCTGCTGGGAGAAAAAAACAATGCATACTTACACATATGTAGGTACAGTTGTATAGAGTGATTTTGTATCATTCAATTCAACATCAAATATTATTCCACTTCTAAATCCGTACACAATGTTACCCAAGCTTTTCCTACTTCCACTTACAGAGCACATGTACCTTTTAAATGATGATTATTATATTGTTTATTCAAAAATTAATCTGGAAAAATATTTGCAGTCCTACAGTAATTTTAAAGGAAGTAAAGGAAACAGAATCTGATTTAAGAGGCTGACACACAGTGTATCATGCTGCTCTCCAACTTCAGTGTTCAAGAATTTCCTAGCTTTTCTGGAGGTTACTGTAAGGAGGTGCTTGATTTCTTAAGTAAAAAAGTAATGACAATGCTTAATGTAATTAATATTTGCTACAGATTTTGTATGAAGTGAGCAGAGAGAACTTAAAGCATAACATTGAAGAGGAAGAGAATACAGGGAGCTCACTAAAGATAAATGCAGAACTGCTGTATTAAGGATCCAGTTTATAGACGCAGTTCTTTGCCACACCTGTATATGATCCTTTGGTCAACAACAATTTAGACAACACACCAAGCTGAACATGTAACATGCCACACCAACATGTAACGCTGCATCTTTGAGAAAAATGCATGAAGAAGCTACAACTGGGTCACAGTCAGGTAGATTTTGAAATACTACAGAGACTCAGAGGAGAAATCTCCATCACTGTGGATCTAATTTCCCATTTAGACTATGTGAAAAGTTAAGAAATATGGAACCTGCAAATTCATCTTTAAAAGCGGAAGCATATAATCGAAAACTCTGAGAGAGAAAGGAATAGATACCAAAATAGGGCCCCAAAAATTTGTCATGTGACACTAGTCACTGGGAATAGTTATAAAGTCTCAGTGTTTGATAGCTTTCTTAAGAGCTTTTACACAGCAGTTACTTTCAATGGACAGGTCTCCAATTTTCCCACCTGCTAAAACCAGAACTTCATCACAGTTATAAAAGCTTGATGCACCCCAAAAGCTTCCCAAACATACACTCAAATGAGTTGTCATTACTGCTTAGTGATGTACCTGTAAACCTACATGAAAATCACGTTATGCGTAATGATTTAGAAAAAAGTAGTAATGCATTAATGTAGCAGATGTATTTCTGAATGGATGCATTTCTGAACAGCACATGATATGCTGGAGTATCAAATGGTTCAAGGGCAGTGCTATTACCACTACTTCATGAGGCAAAGTAACTAGAACTGCTCACAACACATTTCTATGTCTCAAAACATGTAGTAAAGGGATTCAAATGTTGAATGTCCTAACAGTCCCATCAGAAAAAATCTATGGACAGTAATTTCCACCCAAAATCACATAAGATGCCATTATTCACCTTTTGCGTTTCAGTTTGTACCCTCGGTGAAAAAAGCCTGAAATTGAGTAATTCCACTGCATTATGTTTCCCAATTGATTCTGATAATAATTAATTTTCCACATAAATTTAGCCCGTCCTGATTGGAACGTTATTTTTGATAAAAGAGTTATGCAGCACAGTAATATTCTATATTAAATTTCATCAAAAATTCTACTGAGCATATCTTGGGATCCTGTGACTCTTATTAATATTACAAAAGTCTTCATAGAGGGAAAACAGAGAATACTCATCCTACAGTTACTGTGATTTTAGAATATTATCATGAACGTGTCACATTTGCTTTACAAACGTCAGAACTGGCATCAACTGAAGTCTTCAGAGATATGATGCTATTAGCAGCTACTTCACAAGTTCTTGAAGGAGGGAAGATCAGTGAGAGAACGCTTCAAAAGCTGCGTACAACTGATGTACTACTGATGGAACAGTGGAGGATTTTGGTCATGTCTCAAGAAAGGAAGGCGGCAGTCAGATATAAATGTTTCCACAGGATTATTCTTCAGCGAAAACAGACCACAGGTGCATGAAGAAAGTAGCTACCAAACAGTTTTTACAAGTTTGTGGATTAATCTGGGAGCACAGGCTTTTATTTAACAAAAAGAATTGGCTTTCTAGCCATGCACCTAGGTCATAAAGGTTTGTAAATCAGATCTCGCCAAATATGTTGCTAAATTATTCAGTAAGAACATAACTACACAGTAGACTCTTGAGTTGATCCTCTCCATGCAGAACACACATAATCTGGGTGCCAGAAAGTCCTGTACCATTCCTTTCACTGTCTGTTTCTCATTGCTGTAGTTGCCCTCTGCGTATTCATTGGCTTGAAAACTGTTTTTAATAATAAATGATCAACAGACCTTTTCTAGTCTTGCTATCCATTTCTTATTTACCAGCAGCGAAGACTAAGCCACATGGAGCTTAGTGGTATCCAGTAGAACTGCAAGAGTGTTTTTTCTCAGCTGTGACTGAACACTGAGTATGTTGCCTAAAGAAGCCATGAATTTGCCATTCCTGGAGATATTAAACACCCATTTAAACACTGCCCTAAACAACTGCCTTATTTGATCCTGCTCTGTGCAGGAGGGTGAACTACATGACCTCTGAAGGTCCCATCCAACCCAAACTATCGTATGATTCTATGATCTCGAAAGATGCCTACCAACCTCAATCAGTCTTCAATTTTGTGATTCTATAAAAAGATTGCATTAGTTAACACTTTGTGACTCACCCTGGTCCAACGCCTTTGACTGCAAATCTAAGAGATTCAAGCAATGACAAACTGTATAGATGCACACCCTCTCAAACATTCCTTTTCAGCGAGCAGCAGTCAGCTTTCAACATACTCCTCCCTTGCATCAAACTGGGCCTTGTAGCAAGCAGAGTTCCAAACTGCTGCATCTCTGACTGTTGCAAAAGGTGCCGGAGGGTCATAGGCGTAATGGGTGCTTTCTGCAGGAGCACTATGTGTGGGACAGGGGCAGGAGGGAAGCCAAACCTGGGACACAGTAGCGACCTGTTTACAACATGTGGTTTATTAAGAGGTTAGTCGATTTCCAGTGAGGAAAAGATTAATGGCAAATCACTGTGGCTAAAAAGCTGTCTCCCTTGGTCACAAAATGGATAAATTGGGGACTTTCAGAAACAGTGATGTTAAGAAAATGAAGTTAACATAAAGATAAGGTGCAAGTATCTGCTAGCCCTGACTTAAGGCTGGAAAAATGTAAGTTTTGATTTAGAAAACAAGGGAGAAATTTCCAAGGTCAGTCCTCCTTTTAAAACCATACAAGGAGCTCTACCAGTAGAGACAGTCAAGACTTCAACACTTCTGAAATTCAAAGGGCAAGACGCAGGCTTTTTGTTGCATTATGGAGGGAGTATTAGATTTGAGTGGTTATACAACAGACCAGAGAAAATCCAACAGTAACTACTCTTGCAAAGATGTAGCACTGGAAAGTCTTTTTTTCTCCTCCTCCCCCATCCCCTTTTTATTAAAGTATTTTTAAGCCTATAGCTCACAGCCCAATACAATTCACTATTACTCCCTCTGCTCTATAAAAACAGTAATTTTCTTAAAAAAAGGTAGTAGAAGACTATATTTATGAGCTAAAACAAATAATTCTTAGACCGTTGGAAAAGTTTCCCTAATCGGGTTTTTTTCTGCCAACCGGTCTAAACATACCAAAAGAACCCTTAGCATTTGTGTAGCATTGCTCATACAGCTTTAACAAAAATAAATAAAATCCTGAAATAAAGTAATACTTAACATTCAATTTTTAAACAAGGAAACAGAAGTTGGAATTGTTCTAACAGGTTTCAGTGGTATGTAAAGACACAAACCAAAAAAAACACTATAAAAAAAGAATGCAAAAGTTCAGTCCTGACAATGCTTATGTACATGAATAATTAAAGGACTCTAGAGTAAAATTATTCATGGTTTGGACTTCATGCACAAGCGTCAGGATGAAAAAATTCACATTACCGTTTCACTGAAATTTACAGTTGTTGTGGTTTAAGCCCAGATGGTAACTCAGAACAACGCAAACGGTCGCTCACTCCCCCTCCTTTTTCCCCCTAGCTCCTGGAGGGATGGGGAGCAGAACTGAAAGAACTTACCTCCCATAGGTTGAGATAAGAACAGTCCAGTAACTAAGGTATAACACAAACCACTGCTGCTGCCACCAATAATAATAGTGGTAAGGGAAATAACAAGGGAAGAGAATACAACTGCTACCACTCACCAACCAATACCCAGCCTAACCCAAGCAGTGATCTGGGCCTTACAGGTTTATATACTTTCCCCCAGTTTATATACTGGGCATGACATGCTGTGGTATGGAGTACCCCTTTGGCTAGTTTGGGTCAGGTGTCCTCTCTCTGCTTCCTCCTAGCTTTCTGTGCCACTCCTTAGTAGCAGAGCATGAAACTAAAAGTCCTTGATCAGAGTAAACATTACTTAGCAACAACTAAAAACATCAGATTTATCAGCACTGTTCTCAGACTAAAGTTGAAAACCCAGCACTGCACCAGCTACTAAGGAGAAAAATGACTGCTACTGCTGAACCCAGGACCCAGTTTTATATTGCCTATTTAAGCTTCCCAAAATTCCTGTTGATTGCAATGAGGAGTTTGCAGATGATGATCAGTACATGATCATGTCATTCAAACCCTGTGGTTTGTGTACAGAATACATTACACATTTGTGAGATTATCTGCATCTTATAAAGCCCTATCTTGTATTTATATACAATCAAACTCAAGATTTTTCTCATTTAGTTTCTAAAAGTTTGTTTTTCCTTAACTCTCACTTCAGAATTCTCATCTGCTAATGCATTCCTTGAAATTATGCTTAGATTAAAAACATCCCTAAAGGAAATAGAATGAGACATTTCAATACATCCACATTTTTTTGTAACAGTGCCTACAAAATGCATGCAAAAGATCAAGCTGTTGAACACAAGCAAGCATCTGTCTGTGAAGGCCCTCAAATGTGAGCTCTTCTTATGAAAGAAGCAACACAGACATCAAAGAAACACAGCTACTCCTTAGCCTCGAAGGAAAATACTGCTATTCTACCAAACAGGCACAGATACAAATCGTCGTTCAACTCTCTTTTCCTCTTTCAGGTGGCTTAGTTTTACAGAAACTTTCTCTTCCATGTACAATGTAATATGACTTTGGAGAGAGGGATTTGGGATTTTTTTCAGTGTAGACCATGCAGATTCAAACATTCTGCCGATTTAAGCAGATTCACTACATCACTCTGCTTAAGCTCAGGATCTATTTCTGTGTTGCCTATTTTAGTCTTAGCTGTGAGTTAAACTGACATTGCTGAAGCTTTTTTCTAAGGGTTTCCAACATATAAGCTGAACTACAGTACCCTGTAAATAAGGTTGTGCCTGTTCAGCAGATGGATAGTGATGGACTGAGTTTCAGTGACTTGTCTGCGGACGTGAATTCTTAAAGACACTGATCTGCAATACTCAGAAGCTTGGTGACAGAACACATTGGTAGAATATTTCAGTGCAGTACTCTTGAAACTAGAAGTTGATCTAGCACCCCGTGTGTCTGTAGGCCAACAGTTCTATGCTCTTTAATATTCCTCCATTTGAAAGAGTGGAAACATGCCCCTCTACTAATCTGTTTTCACCAGCCTTTCAAGGTCTGCAATCTCCAGAGAGGCAGATTTTTTTAACAGTGTATTTTAGCATGTTATAAAAACAATGACAAAATATACTAATGACATGACTGAAGGAAAAGAAGAAACAAATGAGTTTCACTGATGGCTGATGAATGTCACTGGCAGGGAAAGGTACACTCTGCATTGCTTTCTATGGCTCAGTATATGTGCTTCAATTCAGTATTTTAAAGAGCACAGTTGAGCCAATTTAGGATGTAAATTCAGATTCCACGGTTATAAAATTATTATCCTTACGAGCACCCCCTGGATTACATTGGTTTTGCTTTCTCTTCTGAACAGCAAACTTTGACACAAACAGCTAGTGGATCAATAAGCAACTTGTTTTGTGGGCTCCATGTGCATCGATTCACAAACCATTCATCTCCTTGTAAACACAGATATCAAACAATTATCACTTAATAATGCACCATTACATCATCAGTAGCTAATCAGAATGCTGAGGAATTGCCATCTTGGCAAGAAGAAGAGTATATCATCTGCTTATTGTAGAACATTCAATTTCAGAATAAACCAATATGTATTTCTTTCCATGGCCTGGGTGTTCTGTGATGCTCATGTCATTTCCCCCTAAACAAACAAAAGGCCACCTGAGAAAACTAGTAACTTAGTTTTAATCACCTAGAAATAAAAGAAAGCAAGCAGATTTTAAATGAAAAGTTTGTACTGAGGAGTTTAGCATACAATCCCTATTATAAGTGATATTCAAGTTTTTAGACAGAAACTTGCTCTGAATTAATTTAAGGACCCAGTTTTGGTACCTTATGTGCAAGATATACACAGGTGCAGAAAAGCCAAGAAGTTCTAGTGAGCCACAAATTTTGGTTAGGATTAGAATGAAATTGCTAATTTTTGTAGCTATGCAATGGTAAATTGAGGAACTGTATCTAGTTCTGCCAACCTGTGGTATAAGAAATTCCAAAATCTTCCCAAGACATCAGGAAAACTCAGGCTGGAAGACACTTTGGGAGGTATCTAGCCCAAGCTCCTACTCAAAGCAGGGTCCTCTGTGAGATCAGGTACCTCAGAGGTTGATCCCACTGGGGTTTGAGAACCTTAAAAGATGGAGGCTGAACAACCCCTCTGTAATATTCTCCGCTGCTTCACTGTCATTGTGGTGGTGATGGCTTCCCTATCTCCCCCTTAGCAGGGGAATTGGAACTACATGATCTTAAGGTCCTTTCCAACCCTAACTATTCTATGATTCTGTGATCTCTGGTCTGAGCATCTCTTGTTTCAGTGTGTGTGCTAAGTACTTCTGAAAAAAATTATGAGCTGTAACATTCTGAATATGAACTATCTTGTCTCTTAATCACTCACTGTAGATAATCTCCTCTCAAAAACACATGCATAGATGCCACCTAAGGTTCATACCTGAAATGCCAGTAACAATTAGCTCTTGTGTTCTAATGACTATTTCTTCAATGATGAATTGTTTCACAAAAGAGACAGAATTAAGCCCTAAAATTTCTGGTACATTTTTCTTTATGATTGCCAACTTGGTTCTCTGCATCCCCATTTTTTTGCTAGTAATGTAAAGTTAAGAAACAATAATGACAAAAATTAAATGTGACATTTAAAACTATTTCTTTCTGAGAAAGGAAACTTCACTAGTGAACCCAGCATTTGGTAGGACTGCTACCTAAAAATGCCTAATGCTATCTGTCACGATTATTTTCCTCAAGGGTTATTATAAATCCTCACAGTCTAGAATATACTTATTCCTTCTGCATTTTGTAGTAATCTACATGTGTTGATAGTAAAGGCACTCACTTGGTCATTTTTAGAGCCTTGTCAGATAGCACCGAAACATCTCCAAAAGGGGCCTTTTGGGGTCATTAGATCAAACCTCCCACTGCCATGGTGTACAAATCTTACCTAATAAGGTTCTGATAATTTTATTTCATTTTATTTAAATAAAGTAGACTTTATGTTAACACACCAAAACCAAACCAAACAACAAAACCCCACCCTTGCAAGTGCTACCTCCTCTATTTAAAAGATGGTGAAAATGCACCTCTATTCTGTTCATCCACAGCTTTTGGGAGGCATTTAATACTACCTCCCTTAGTCCTTCAGAAAAGGACTGAAGCGGGCAGCAGACAAATGGGAAAAGGTTAGAAAGGGAACTCCCCAACACAGAAATGTCAATAAAGGTCAACAACAACCAGATGCTAGTCTGAAGCTGCTTCAAAAGCTGTGTCTTTATGTACACACATGCCACAGACCATCCCCTGTAACTGTCAGATAGTGATGGAACCACAAATTACAACAATTTTTGATTGATATTTTAATTACTACACAAGTACTTAGACAAAAAAATTGTATCGTAGGAAAGCAGTTTAAGTCACCTTGTAAGCCAATACCTAAGGTACTGCAGTAAGTGCTTTTCCTGCATACTTATTTAGTACAGCTTTAACAGGACTTCACGTCTTGTGGTCCAGAACTAGTACATCATGTTGTCATTGTGACAGTCAATTAACAAACTTTTTGGTATCTATAAGTAATTAACTTAATGAGTGATCAAACCCACACCTATTTTTGCCCACATTACCCGCAGTTGCCCCCCTCTAGAGACATGGACGCAAACCATCAAGGTACATTGCACAACCACATTCCAAATGCAATTCCTTCTGAAGACAAATGAAGCCCTCTCACAGCCTTGGTATGACAAAAGCCTCCTCTTGCTGCTTCTGTTCAGTGAACTGCACCGCCTGCTTTCACTGCTGGCAAAGATGGAATTTCTATTTCCACCTCACACCACAGCAGCTTGCTGCCTCAGAAATCAAAGTTAACTCCTCACAGAGAAGAACGCGTGGTCAGAAGAACAAAGAAGGGCACTGACTGCAGATTTACCCCAAACCCTCTCATACAGAAATTGCACACACTCCTGTCTTCAGGACAACTACCTGCAGGGTACCCCCACCACCAGGATGACAGGGGAGTTCAGCTGATGCTGACAAGGTCATCAGTTAGAATAACCCTAAAGAATAATGTTCCCTGGAGGCTACATAAATGCTACAGGAAAATCACCTCAGGCTTTGATGTCTTGCGTGACCACACAGCACTCTGTTTTAATTACAACCTGTCTTTTATGCCTAATGACATTTAATGCCTACTTCTTTCATCAGTTATTTCTGTAGCACTGGGATGAGATCAGAGGCCCACATTTCCAGGAACATACAGGATGTTTGAGAACATCCTGGGTTCAGCATCATCATGTGCTGCATTCACCTAACTACAGATGTTAGTTTCATTTTGCTTAATAATGTAAGGACCCTCTGCTGTCTGTACCTTGTGAAGAGGAGGCCCACAGCACTGGCTTTTATTTAATGTTTTACCTCTTGGGTGGATTGCCTGGGAAAACAAATTTGCTCTAAGTTAGTGAGGTCCAGCTCTTGGAGGGCAGGGATGCAGAACTCACCACTGAGGCTGAAGCAGAAACAGAGCTTCTCATGTTTTCTGTAACCTTTACTTGGATTGTAATCACTGCAATTTTTGCAAGTAAATATTATTCTTCTGGACTGTAGTATCTGCTGATCATTGTATGCCCATTTAATTGCATAAGCTTTTAGAATCCTACATCGCATTAAGGAAAGGCTGTGCATGTAAAGCCGTAATTAATAGTGCATGAGAAAAGTGAAATGAGATGACATTTGGCTATTACAAAACTGACTCTCAGGACAGGTTCACCACATTCCCAAGACCTTCTGGAATGTGCACAGGGCATCAGTGATCTGGGGAAGGTAAATTTACACAGTTATACATGGTTTAGATCTTCTGCTCACTTACAAAAAGAAGTTGGGCCCTATGTAAAAATCCTGTCTTGAAATAAACAGTGACGAAACTGATTGGTAAGCATATTCATCTAAGTACATAGTTAAGACACATTACATGTTGGCCATCAAAACTTAGGTGCAAAAGAAGACACTGAATTCAGACTTTAAAATGCCACACAAAAAAATGTGTTTGCATAGCAGCTGACCAGAAAATGATCCAGGTTACGGAACCACAACAGTAGCAGTTCAGATGTGACTATGCAACAGTGTGCTTTTATGCCTCTAATATTCTATTTTTTAATCTTTTGTACAACTGAATGATGATTTTGTTTGGCAGTACGGTAGACTTTTGTTAGTCTTTAACAAAATAACCTCCCTAAATACATAGCAATGTGAGTGTTAAATTCAGCCAGCCTGGAAAGCATGGCATCTGCTTTGGCTTTGATTTTTGGCTGCAGGTTTTCTCCCACTCTCCACATCAAATACTGCATTCTGTCTTTACATTCCATATTTTCCCAGTGCCAGTATCAAAACAATTACATATATTTTAAAATTTCAAGGGAAGATGTCAAGAGGATCCCTTTTTTCTTTACACCAGTTCAGCAGACCCAGTGCAAAGCAATAGTCTTACTTAGATTCCCAAATACTTGCAATTGCCTGAGGTATCTCGCCATATATGTCACCTTTATCTGTTCTTGATTCAACCACGTAATAAACCTCCCACCTCCCCTTCAGAAATTTCTTTTCTGAAAAATAAATTTTACAGATAACTGCAGAGATCTCTACAGGTACTGTATAAACCCGCCACATGTCAATAGGGAAAGCAACTCAGCATTATGGTGGTTTCTGAAGCACAAGAAAAAATTCTATGTTGCTGTTTGAACTAACGGAGTGTATTTGGAAGATACAAGGAGCTAGCCTCAGCCTGGCCCTAGATGAAATATGACATAGAACAGCAGGCCACATTAATGAATGTGTATCACCATTGTTTGTAGGGAGGTGAGGAACTCGCTTGCATTTCCATACAGCCTGAGATTTCTCTGGTTTACAACTTTTTTCTTCTGTCTCCCCGTCCTCCTTGAGGAAAGCTTCCTGGCAAATCTGCATACCTTTAAAAGAGGGAGAGCTCTTTATGGTGCGTGCTCTCATGCGATCAAGCCTAATTTCCTTCTCAATTTGCTGAGCCACTCTCTCTGGTAATTGCAATTGGAGTGTCAAAACTGTTGGCATCTTGAAATAATGGAATACTACCTAGTATCAATCTCATTTCACGTTTCTGACAGAAAGCATGATTTCCTTTTGTCTGTCCATTTGCAGTAACAAACGGCATGATTTCCATTTTCACTAATAATTTCAATACACACAGTTGGCTGACCAACATTTCAGATCTACTCCTTTACTCTTATATTGATATAAATTTTCTTTTGTATTCTTTTGTACTTCAGGCCCCTAACGCTTGCATTTGAATTTTAATGCAAATTACCACAAAAGTACTTACTTCCCTAACCTGGATAAATATAGACAATAATTTCTGAAAACTTGTGGAATTATCTTATGTTGGATTCAAAACAAAATGAGACAAGCTGCGAATAACAAATTATTTCATTTTACTAATAACTGGTATTAAATAATACTTGCCCTTTGCAGCTGACAAATCCTCCCATGACTGCAAATAGCTCACATTTCTATTCTGTACACTTAAAGTATCTCTTCAATCTTTTCACATACTTCCCGAGACATCTATTTTGGATATATTTCCTGATTGCCCACATGCAAGAAAATTTTGGCCTTTCCAATTTAAACCTCACTCCTTGAAAAAGGAAAGTTCCACATGTCAAATTAGTAGAAAACACTAGCTCATTATCAATGTAACCTTCGTGAAGTATAGTCTTTAAAGTGGGATGCGACTCATTTACCCAACAAGAAAACTTTCAAGAGAGACTACAGGTATAAATCCAAAACCACCTTTAAGTTCTCAGTGGAGCCTCTTTCCCTTGGCTTCCCTCCCTCTCACCCCCCTGATTTGCAGGCCCACCTCTGGGTTTGATCAAGTTTGCCAGCATCTTGTACTGGTCACAGTATCACAAATCTGAGTTAAGAAGTGCCCAGTAAGGAGAAACGTTTGCATCTTATGGTCCTTCTATCTGTATGATCTAGTCTACTTCTGTCTACCAGAGATACTACCTCCTTTCACTTAGCAGAATTCCTTACACCGTTTTGAACTTTTGTCTTCAGGGTAATCTATTTCAAGCAGCCAAGCATTCCTCCTCCTCCCAGTGTCACCAAAGGGGAGGGAAAATAAAAAAAGGAAATAGCAAATCTCATGCATTCTTAGCTATACTTTTACCCTTGTGCACAAAACACACCTCAGCTGTGAGTGAGCCTGATGGGACTGCAGGAACTAGCACTATAGTCATCAACTCCTTGAAGCTGATTTTTTCCATTTAGTTACATGTTTGTCTTTGACTGTAACAGGTAAACTGTAATCTAAAGAAGCAGATGAAGATGAATGCAAACTTTAAGACATGAATGGAATTTCAGATTCCTTTTCATCCACCTTTTGTACAATATGATGGAAAAGTGACCATTAAGAAAACATTTCCCTATTTCCATATATATAAAAACTCCAATCAGATATTTGATGGCAATGTCTGTTTTGACTGAGCAAATTTTGGTTTCAATATATGAATAGATCTTAGATCAGATAACTGCATTGTCTGTAATTTGGGGGGGGAAAAAAAAGCTTTAATGACCTACAGGAGCTTCTCATTAGCGTTAAGACTTTTCTCATGAAAGGAATCTGTTTCTATTAGATCATGTTATTCTTTTTTGGTACACTAATTGTCAAAATATCCTCCTAAAACTGACCTTTGGAAGATTTACAGAAAACTGTCCCCCACTCCTTACTAAACCAAACCAGTCTGTGTGATGAAAGCCACCTAATCAGGTTGCTACTATGACTTAGATGACCCTGCCTGCTCTCAGAAATGTCTTGGCTGCTGTAGCATGCCAGAAGGAAGAGCTGAGAAAAACTGAGACCCTGCTGCACTCTTTGAATAGTCATATAGTAGCTTATACACTTGAGGTCAACTTGATAGACCTTGCAGGTGGAAATGCTCACCAGTGTTATAAAGATTTTTGCATCCCCACATCAGAAAACACAGTAAGTACAGAATACCTCACTAGTTTCAATTTTAATGACTGCATAAATTTAGCACAAATAGGTTTAGCATCAGTTCTGCTCCTTCTCCAACCACAAAACACCGTTAAACAGTGATTGTCAAGCAATATTTTTCATTACCTCCAATAAACAAAATTATCCTTCTCCAAATGCCAAGCTTCAGAGAATTTCATAAGACTTGCATATATCCAAGTTTTCTGTTCCTTATTTGGCCAGCAAATCTCCACAGTACAAGATCTGCTCCCTTTACTGAACAGAGCTGGAACACTGTCTTCCCTTTTTCATATTGGTTGAATCCCTAAACAGCACAGAACAGCACCTCTGGGGGAAACAAGCTGCATAGTATTTAGGAATATTGAGCTGTCCCTGAAGAGCCACTGCACAAGTTCAGGGTCTTCCTCAGAAGATGAAGGTTTTTCAGCCTCCCTTCGTATGTCATGTGCTGCAGCGCCCTGACTCTCTTAGTAGCTGGACTGGCCCTGGTTTGCCCATACCTGTGCTGTAGCGCAGAACATGCACAAGGCTCCAGGCATGCTCTCCTGAGGGCCTGGCAGAAGAGGACTGCTGCCCTTCTTCTGCTTCTACACTCTTGCTAACACAACCTGTCATGTCACTGGCATTACTGATGTGTGGCATTACTGACTGGCATTACTGATTCTGTGACCTGGTTTCAGGGCTGGTGAAATGCAGGATGGGAAAATATTCCAAACCCCGCTCTTGTTGCAGTAAGGATTTTAGCCCCAGCTCTTGAGTCCAACACCACAGTTCTTGACAGGGGCTCAAGAGACTCTTGCATCAAGAAGTACAGCTGCAGTACATCTTTGATTTGTTTTTTCCTCCCTCTGTATACACATGGTGCTTTCGCTACATGTGCGAAGCAGCACAATAAAATTACAGTGGAGACAGTAGAACCAAACACTGAAGATCTGCTTATCTTCTAATCTCTAAGTCTTATGTCTACTATACACACAGGGACCTCAGGGAAAACATTCTATTTCTTTGTGCTCAGTTCTCCATCTGTAGAATTAATATAACGGTATCCATTTCTTTCGTCTCATTTATTTCAGTTACAAAAATCACTGTCTTGGAATTGTTTCTATTCTGTGGCTTTACAAGGCATACTGGAACATAAGAATTAGAACAATAATTACTTAAGACAAATGACAAAAA
Organism: Neopsephotus bourkii; assembly: GCF_033783945.1. Classification (NCBI taxonomy): domain Eukaryota; kingdom Metazoa; phylum Chordata; class Aves; order Psittaciformes; family Psittacidae; genus Neopsephotus; species Neopsephotus bourkii. Next base: position 2,580,993 of record NW_026901434.1, on the reverse strand, counting down.
CCAGGAAAATAGCCCCACATTGAGTGATTAAGTCTGAGATAGATACCACATTGTGCTGGCCACCATTTTGATTAGTAGCATACTTATGTTCCTTTTGACCAATCTTTGATGAAACAAACATGTCCCTTTTTTCAACCCTATGTATCCATTGGCATGTGCAACTTTGATGGAATGTCCTTTCTCGGAGAGCACAGATGCATCTACAGTTCTACATGGCAAATTTCACTATGTGCAAAATGAAACTGTTTAACCTTGAAGTCCCTCTTGCACAGTAAGTTTTTACTTGTAACTTACAGCAATAAGACACAATGAAGAAAGCAACCTCACTGCCCATCACCTCCTGTTCTTTTACAATACATGCAGGTATTTGGAATAAATTTTTTGATATAATCACTCTCATCCATTTCTTACATGTATATATTTGCAAGTGTATCTTTTGGGAGAACACACTTTTCATTTTGATGACTGATCTTGTAAAGAAACTTGAAATACATCTTCCTAAAAATATTTGTGATTTAATTGGGGAAAGAAAGAACTCAACCAAAAGTTTATGAAAATCAGATGTCCAAAAAAGACGTTCACCAATAACATCAGATAAAACTTTGGTCATATCTCACTACAGTCATCCTAAATCCCAGCCTTGTAAAAACATCAGATCATAAAACTCAACGAAGGTTGAGAGTATTTGAAGTTTGTCAGCCCCAGTATAAAGTTCTGTGTGATTTGGAAGGTTCATCCAAACTTTGTCTTTCTTGGTTACCTCACCTAAAAAAGAAACACAAAAATAATTCCTCAGGAAAAGCAGTCAGGTAATACAGCTCAACAGGACAATACAAGAGAAATAAACGCACAAACCAACCAAGTGAATGTGCCAATGATCCTGTTCATTTAGGGAAAGAATAGCAGAAGAGTTTATCTAACCATCTACACAGCTAGTTTTCAAAACAGTTGATATTGACTGTAAATCCAATAATTATCTTGGCTGTTATGATACTACACAGAGCAAGATCTGTATTTGTTAAAATTATAATTCACTCTTTTTTTTTTTTTTGTACCTGAAAAATCTTGCCCCCACAAGAGAGGAGGATTACTTTACAAGCACAGGAATTTCAAAACAGATTTCTTTTTAGGCACATTAGAGTTTCAACAGTACATTCACTTGCAGTTTCAAACTTCTGTAAAGCAATGGCTTTGAGGGGAGAAAACGATCCTCCAGAATTAGGGGAAAACATTCTAGTGTGCTTTTGAAGTAAATATCCAAGTTTGCCAAGTGCATCTGCTGCTTGCTAGAGCCCCTCAACTTGATTGCTTGAGCACACCCCCTATGCTAGAAATACAATTCTAGTATGTCTATATAAAACAAATTTCATTTTAATTGTACTGCAACTAGGAAAAAAATATATAACCCTGACTTTCTGACTGGCAACAAACATGAAAATATGACTCAAAAAGCTCTATGTACTACTGGCCAAAAAAGGGATTCTCTGCCTGCTCACCAAGTACTGGATAGAGAAGTCAATGGACTTAGAGCCAACACACCTAATGAGACAATTAGGCCTTCACAGGGTCTTTGTCTTTAATCTCATTGACTGAATGCTGGGGACACATTTTGTGCTGTAACAGAGTGAAGTGTTCTCTTCTGCCTTCCCTTCTTCCTTGCGTGACAGCACCATCTGTTTATAAATACATCACTGGAATGACAGTACTCTGATGATGTACTAATATAATACATCATCAAAGTGCCATCAATGATGATCTAATGATGTATTAGAAAGCTGTTTATCAAAACCCTGTTGCTTTGATGATGTATAGGTGCAACACATCACTGGAATGTCTTGCACTGGTGGCACTGTACTGATACAGACCTTGTAGGAAAAATGGGTCCTGTTAGGACTCAGAAAGACGACAAAATGGAGACAGATACAGGAAAATGAAGGAAATAATATAAATCATTTGTACATTCAACTGTTTAAGAGGAAGCTTCAAAGGTAAGGAGAAAGGGACTCAGGTTTCAGAAACCCGAGTTTCTAATGAAATTGCATTCATCAGCTAGAGACACAAAAATTTAAGCACATTAGAACATGTAAAAGGAATACCAAAAAAAGACCCAGTTTGTGTACAGTAACAGTTTCACAGATCTGAATTCCCCATTCTCTTCCACCCCTTCCTCTAATTCACTTCTGCAGTTGGCTTCAAAAAGGAACAACTGGTTTTAAACTATGAGGTAGAATAAGGGTAATCTAAGCAGAAAGCCCCACGTGCCTCTTAAAGCTAGTTTTAAGTCACTTAATTTGAAAGACTATGCATAGTTGTTTAGTGGTCTTTTCTCCCATTCCCTCTCCCCCTACTCTCCACAGTTATGAGTGGTCCTGCACTTGTAACTGCTGTGCATTTATTTGTTTCCACAACCCAGGGGTATTACAGCAGAACTCTGCATTCAGCAAAGACAAGCTGAGATCACAAAATGTATTGGGGCTGTTTGGGATGGAGTCAGTTTTCTCTGGAGTGCTGCATCTTGCATTTGTGACTAAAACAGTGCTGGTAACACGCCATTCAATAAAACAGGGCAAGAAGATGGTGCTGGTCAAAGCTCCCTTTCAGTTTTATTGCTGAGCACAACATTAAATGGTGTGGAATATCTTCTTACCAGTTCAAGCCAGCTGTCCTAGCTGTGACTCCTGGCAACTTCCTGTCCACACGCATCCTATCTGCTGGAGGGCGGCACAGTGAGGAGCAGGTAAGGCCTTGACACTGTGTAAGCACTCTTCAGCAATAGATAAAATTCTGGTGTCTTAACCCACCCTGGCTTGGTCACAAATCAGAAACACGGAACCACAGAAGATGACATGAACAAAATTAATTACATCCCAACCAGACCCTGTATATATAGAGATATGCACATACACACACAGACGCGTGTGTCTAAGACGCCAGTCAGCTGCAGGTGCTGCAGCATTCAACACTGTATTAACACTGCATGATGAAAGCAGAGTAACACAATAATCTTCCATAAAGGCTAGAGATTATCCCAACTTTTTTTGTTGGGTAATCTCTGAAGCAAACTCATCTTCAAGATTTTTAAAGCACATTGCCATTCTTTATGTTTCATTTGAAATCCCAGGGAAGAGGTTGTGGAGGCTGCGTGGAGACCTCATAGCAGCCTTCCAGTATCTGAAGGGGGCATATAGGGATGCTGGGGAAGGACTCTTCATTATGGACTATAGTGACAGGACAAGGGGTAATGGGTTAAAACTTAAACAGGGGAAGTTTAGATTGGATATAAGGAGGAAATTCTTTCCTGTTAGGGTGGTGAGGCACTGGAATGGGTTGCCCAAGGAGGTTGTGAATGCTCCATCCCTGCCAGTGTTCAAGGTCAGGTTGGATGAGCCCTTGGGTGATATGGTTTAGAGCAAGGTGTCCCTGCCCATGGCATGGGGGGTTAGAACTTGATGATCCTAAGGTCCTTTCCAACCCTAACTATTCTATGATTCTATGATATGTCAGAGTCCACCTTCAGACCGGTCTGGCACAGCAGTGGCAGAACCAGGTTTCCTTCCTCTCACCACCATGACTCATCTCTGACCTTAAGGATGTTTTCAAAGGAAAAAAAGACAAAAATATTTTCACAGTAATATGGATCTTGGACACTGTGGTAAGTATCCATTCAGCAAAATTAAAATAAATTAATATTTATAATTATAAACATTAATGGAATTGAGTAAACATACTGACACATAAACAGTGCTTTTCACTAGGAAAAAACAAGTGTGTCATTAGGAGACTACATAATCCCATGACCATGACGCTGACCAGGGTTCAGACAATGTACAGCTCCCAGCTCTGGCACAAATTCCTACTATGACCTTCAGCCATTTGAGGTCTGTATGCTTGACTCTGTATTCACCCTTTTCCTCCCATTCCTCTGTGTCCATTTTGCCTTCCAGACAGAGACTACGTTTGTCTCATTGAACACGAAGTCCCCAGTTTCCACAATATTCCAATGCCAGCTATAAATGGATTATCACAGAATAAGTGATGACAGAATGCCCTATTTAGGATTTTATCAAATCAATGCAAATTAGTTTTGCCTCCCCCCTTCTCCCTCCCCCTTTAAATGACTGAATGATTCCGCTTGTTTTTTGACCCCCAGTGGAAAAAAAGACCAAGAAATGGCAGCTCGGCAGCCCCTTTAGGCAAACCCAGGCCACATCACATCAGTGACAGAGCTCACTGGGACAGGAGACAGGCACACTACTTCAACAGGACCACCAGCCATTTCTGTGCTGGGGTGCTACAAAACCAAAGATCAACTGTACATACACAAATCAAACAGCATGTTAGATCTTCAGTATGTTCCCAGGAAAACAACATAGATGCTAAAAATTAAGAAACCAGTCTAAATTTTAAAAGTGATTAACTACCTTTTAGTCTCTGCTCTTTCTGATTCCTGATCAGATCACCAGACTTAAAAACCTTTAAGGAACATGCCAGAGGTTCCCAGCTGTCAGAAATCACTTTAGTAAGTATATGAATGCAGAACCACCATTTTTTAATATTAAACAAAAGCAAAGAATATTTCCAACAGATCTTGTCATTTTCTGTTCATGAACTATCTTGCAAAAGAGCTTTTCCCAACTTTGTCACTCAAAATTACCCGTTTTTCTGCAAATTATTCTCTCTACAGACTGCTTGGTTACAAAGTGCAAGTAAATTACACAATCCTCTGAAATTTATTTAAATAGAATATACCATTTAGCATATGCATATTTGAAGTTCTTCATGTGACAGCAAAGTACATAGATCATGCAATAGGGAAAAGAACGAACAAAACCGTCATGTCTTATGTATCCAATATACATTTTATGATCAAGTACACAATGCTAGCTACTTGCAGGTCATTCTGTATCAGTAAAGATTTATTGTTTCAGGTTCAGGTTTCCCACAGACACTGCTTTTAGACACTTAAGAAAGCCTGATTTTTAGAAGCAAAAGTAGTTTCCTTCCACAGCTTCTTGGAACATGACAATTTAGACATCAAAACCAGAATGTTAAATATAAAAACTCGGGTCTTGCTGCTCAGAGGAAGCGAACACAGACCTGGAATTCTGGAAAGCTGAAATGCAAGTCCACACCCTTGGATGTGGATATTCAGTCACTAAAATCCTTACCACATGCTTAATCAAGTCTACTTCTAAGCGAGAGAATAACCCTTAGTGTTCCAAGAGCCTTTGAAGAGGTAGTATCTTCTATTAATCCAGTTGCTTTAATGGAAGAAGAACTTTCAATTTCAGAGTCTCCCCATTAAGTTTGAAGTTTATCAGGTAGCTGCTATTTCAAATGTAAATTCTACTATTGTACAGGCTGTAGTATTCTACTAACCCAGCTGCAATACTAGAAGTTATTTGGAGAGGCCAGTACTTCTGGGGTTTCACAGCACAAAGAGGTTTAGGGGTTTATATCTTATGCCCATGAAAAGTTTTCCAAAGACAGCATTTACTTCTATTTCACTTAAAGGTGAGAGCTACAGACTATGGGGCCACCACAATCCATGTTAATACCCTCACTTTTGTGGCTGCTGAACCTAAAGAAGTCATTAAATGCCACAGAGGCTAGAACTGTAGAGAACTGTCATGCCTTTATTCTAACAGCAGACAAAGAATAATTACCTGGATGGAATGATTTATGTGTGACCTGCGGGAGGCCACCAAGCAGCTCTGAGCTAAACTGGAAGACAGAGAACAGAGCCAGGTGTCATAACAGCCTTGCTAGGACTCGGGATTCTCACGATTTTCACCTCGGGTCACCACCAAGATGAAAAGAATGATCACTTTTCTCAGAGAATGTAGGTGTCTTTTGGTTTAACTCTTGGTTCTCTGACAGGGTATTTGATTTAAGAGATGTTTTGAAGATGCAGATTCCAGCAAGAGACACGGACTGAAGGTTGGTGTGCAACTATTAGAGTTATGGCAACTTGCCTGAAGCAAACATCAGATGCCCAAAGCATACTGCTTTCTCCCATCAGTCTCACTTGCTGTATCAGCATCCAGTACATAACTTTTCAAGTGCTGAAACGGGAGACAGCCAGTTGTTAAGCCGAGACCTTGAGACTTTTTTCTACCATGCTGTGCCTGAACAGAAATCCTGATCATTGTGCAGCCTAAACATTTCTGTATGTTGACTACAATCAGAACTGTGCAAGATTTCCATTTCAGTGCTCCCTCCGAACATCCAGAGCATTAGAAGGAGTCAGACGATTCTTGAAATCAGATTCACACCACTATGGCTTTAAAACCATGAAGAATTCAATCTTACAACAACTGGTTTACAGGGAGGCCCTGAGACTGGGCTATTCTGAAGGGACAGTAGAAGAACAAGCTCTTGTGGGAAGGTGACCAGCCACTGCACTCCTGAAACGAGGGGGAAAGCTAACAGTGCAGCAAGTGACACCTTATCCTTAGTGCGATCTTAAGGCATATCAAGGATAAGAGGGTTATGAGGGGCAGTCAACATGGCTTTACCAAGGGGAAGTCATGCTTGACCAATCTCGTAGCCTTTTATGAGGAAATAACACGGTGGATAGATGATGGCAGAGCGGTGGATGTGGTCTACCTTGACTTCAGCAAAGCGTCTGACACAGTCTCCCACAGCATCCTCGCAGCTAAATTGAGGAAGTGTGGTCTGGATGATCGGGTAGTGAGGTGGACTGTGAACTGGCTGAAGGAGAGAAGCCAGAGAGTTGTAGTCTATGGAGGCCTGTATCTAGTGGAGTGCCTCAAGGGTTGGTACTGGGACCAGTATTATTTAATATATTCATCAATGATTTAGATGAGGGAATTGAGTGTACTATCAGCAAGTTTGCTGATGACACTAAGCTGGGAGGGGTGGCTGACACGCCAGAAGGCTGTGCTGCCATCCAGAGAGACCTGGACAGGCTGGAGAGTTGGGCAGGGAATAACTTGATGAAATATAACAAGGGAAAGTGTAGAGTCCTGCATCTGGGCAGGAACAACCCCAGGTTCCAGTATAGGTTGGGGAATGACCTGTTAGAGAGCAGTGTAGGGGAGAGGGACCTGGGGGTCCTAGTGAATGACAGGATGACCATGAGCCGACACTGTGCCCTTGTGGACAAGAAGGCCAATGGCATCCTGGGGTGTATTAGAAGGGGGGTGGTTAGTAGGTCTAGAGAGGTTCTCCTTCCCCTCTACTCAGCCCTGGTGAGACCTCATCTGGAATATTGTGTCCAGTTCTGGGCCCCTCAGTTTAAGAAGGACAGGGACCTACTGGAGAGAGTCCAGCGCAGGGCAACTGAGATGATTAAGGGAGTGGAGCATCTCCCTTATGAGGAAAGACTGAGGGAGATGGGTCTTTATAGTTTGGAGGAGATTGAGGGGTGACCTTATTAGTGTATATAAATATATAAAGAGGGAGTGTCACGAGGATGGAGCCAGGCTCTTCTCAGTGGCAAACAATGATAGGACAAGGGGCAATGGGTACAAACTGGAACACAAGAGGTTCCACTTAAACTTGAGAAGAAACTTCTTCTTGGTGAGGGTGACGGAACACTGGAACATGCTGCCCAGGGGGGTTGTGGAGTCTCCTTCTCTGGAGACATTCAAAACCCGCCTGGACACGTTCCTGTGTAAACTTATCTAGGTGTTCCTGCTCCGGCAGGGGGATTGGACTAGATGATCTTTTGAGGTCCCTTCCAATCTCTAGCCTACTGTGATACCATGATACTGTGACACCATGAGTGTCAAGCAGGATTTCTGCAAATGAAGCAAAACTTCGATGGTCTGATTGCATGTAAACATCTGCCTAAAACTGCAACATTCAAACTGTGATTGTTCCACACCAGCCAGAATCCTTGGAGAAGTTGGAACCATTATATAGTGAAACAAGAGATCTCTGGAACACCAGTGAGTGCCACGCGTTAACAAAGCAACGAGCTAACCAAAGCTCCAGTGATTTGAGCTACCTGACCATTAAACTAAGCCATGCGTAGAGTGCCTAATGTTTTGTTGGTGATTTCCAAGAGACCAGAGCTTAAAGAAGGAATGAAGTTTTAGTTAAATAGAAGGAAAACAGACAAGCTGAAAACAACACATGTAGAACAGCTTTGCAAGCTTATTTTTTCCTTTCATAAAAATGCAGAGGCATACAAGTTGCCATACAATAAAATCAATGATTTACCAGCTCATTTCATTTTTAATTTAATGGTTCTGTTCATTCATAAAATGGAAATACTACAAGGTAAAACATGGACTGAAATTTAAACACCTCATTAGAGTTATGTATTATTTTGTCTACCAAATATATTGCTTTGTCAATGAAACAAGGTGGTTTATGCAAGATCTCTACCAGGCTGTTGCTTTACAGTTATTTGTTTGGAGTCGATTTTACTGTGTAGTTCACTGATCTACATGTATATAATTTGGTTTATGTGGAGCACACTCTACAATATTATAATAATTCATAAGGTATTTGTATTGATTGCACTTTACAAAAAAGTCAAAATTAAATTAATCATAGCCAAAAGAGACCAAGTGCAATCTTTAGTTTTCTTCATAGAAAAACTCACTGAAAAGAGATATGGTCCAGAAACACACTCATTTTTCACATTTCAGTTTTTCTTGAAAAATTTTGATTGCTGAAAATATTTGATCAATACTTGTCAGTTCTGATTTGTCATTTCTCAACAGTTGCAGTTAAAATTCATTGTAATACAGAACTGAAAACTACCAAGGTAATTAAGTGGATGCATCTAATCCATAAATGTACTATGAACAAAATTAATTACTGGTTTTCTAACCCTCTGAAGATAGAAATTAAATTATTAAAGCAAATCTGGATCTAATGAATGCAGAAAACAGGTTGACTTCTATCAAATTAGCTTCCTTAAGTTCAAACTACAACTTCCTCTACATTTCTCAGCAACTTTCCATTTAACCAAATGTCTGTCTAAATTTGAAAGATCGTGCCAACCTGGATTTTTACACCCAGGAAAAAGCCATGATGAAATGCGTCATCAAGCTTCCATTCAACCATAAACAAGCTTTCTAGTAACCGCTAAATAATCACCTGACTTACTTTGCTCTGTCCACTGGCAAAACTATTACAGTGGTGGGGCAGATGCAGGCACAGCAGGCAGAGCAGAACATCACAGAGGATTAGATCATTGCCCCACAACAAAATCTCTTCTTACAGAAAGAGAGAAATGGTTAAATTCAGCATCAACCATGGAAGCCTTGCCTTACTGTTTAACAAAGCAAAGTTCACGCATTCACTGAGGCTTCAGCAGAGCTCTGCCAAATCATCCACTTTGTCTGCCTTGGCATTTTTGTCCTCAGATAAGGCAAGCTGTTGTCACACAGTTCAGTGTTCCTTTACAACGCATCTGCAAAGGGTGCAGAGGAACAAACCTGTCATCACATTAGGACATATACTGGGAGAGAGTAAGATGCAAACAACATAAGGTGAAGGGCTTTTGCTACCCAAGAGATGACAGATTGAATTTTAGCAAGAACATAGGTCAGTGTCCCAGCATGCCCTACCCAAGCAAAAATAAATCTGTAAAACCCCTAAGGAACATACATCAGAAGCAGGCTAATTTTTTCCAGGATTTATATTGCTATGTTGCAAGTCCAATAGTGAGGCAAATCAACTGAAACAGCTGGTTCCAAGATAACAGAAGTTTGAAGTCGCACAGACAATAAACCAGAAAACCCATTTTCTACCTGTGCCCTCCTCCCCTAAAGTCCTGTGCTCTCGGTTTGCTCTCTTGGCATTCTCCAAGACCGTCTCTCAAGAGGCAGGGGCAGACTAGGCTATCTCTCGTACACCAAGTTCACCAACAACAGTCAGTGTCAGGGGCTTCATTCATCTGTCCCTGTTCTCTCCCTGTCCTCCACCTCTGTGCTTGCCCTCCCCTCAGGGAAAAGGCTTCAGGAGTACCAAGAGCCTGAACGCACTCCACCAGCAAAAAGACACAGCTAACACACACACACACACACACACATATATACATAATAGTGCCACCTAGAACACAGCCCCACTATCTCCATAAAGATACGTAAAACTGCACAAGAAACAAAGGATATATTCAAAAATCATGTGCAGACTATATATCCAAAGCTCCATTTTCACCTTTTTAATGGAGAGCTGCCAAACTTTTCCACAGCTTTCTCCAGATTAACAGAAAACTGGAATATCAGTAGTTGAACCTCCAAAATATGTTTATCTAGTTAGGATTGTGCAACAACAAGGTCATGTTAAATTTGTTTTGCTAGGAGCATTTGCTCTACTGAAAAATAATATGACAAGCTTATATTTGCAACTACAATAAAAGCAATAATAATGCTGACAAGTTCCTCCTGTTTCACTTTTCATAAACTGGAATCTCTGTTAGCCTATCTGAATTAGATTACGTTCTATTTGAGACCTTTTTGTAAAAGCAATACAATTAACTGCTAAATCAATAAATGAGAGATGATAAACTTTTCGTTTTAATACAAAAAGCACTGTAAACCAATATTACTGATATGCATTATGGAACAATACTTTTTGTACATAAAAATCAACATAAATCTAAAGTTTCTAAGTGTCGCAAATTAATCCATGCATTTATGTAGAAAAATTTTTACTGAAAATGTACTTAACAGAAACCAATACAGCTTTCTGACATAACAGTATATTACACCTGTAAATCGATGTCGCTTCTTTACTGCATAATTTAATAACATCAAACAATGAGATTTTTATGCAAACTCCTATTTTACCCTTAGTATGATCCGTTACAAATAAACATTGATCCATCCAAAAAGACCCTGGCTACTAACATGGGCAGCACTAAACACACGTTTAAAATCTGCTTTACAGACAAAGGCATCCTTCACATGATTCCTATTCAGCTGTGGTATCTTCCTCCAGTCCTACTCCTTACTTTGGGATTCAGGTGTCCTTTGGATTAGCCATCTACTGAGCTTCTTTACTAATTGACTTTCCATACTGCTGGAAAAGTTACAGCTGGAAAAACGCTATAGCAAAAGTCATCAGGCAAAGCAAAAACCAAAGCAAAAGAGTGTTCATTTCTCACAGATAAAAAAAAAATAAAACCAACCAACCCCTGAGCAGCCTTAAAATTCTGACACATCGATTCACTGAGTAGTATAACAGTAAAATAGATATAAGAACTACAGAAGTGTTAGAAACAAACTCCACTCTCAAAGGTTAAAACCACATCCATTGGCAGCAAGTACCTTTCCTATTCCTGCTTCATCTCAACCCCATCTGGCTTGTAACTTTGAAAGCACAGCAAACTCATTAAAAACAAAGCAACCATGGCCATGGCTGGTGGGTTACAGTCTACCTAGTTATACAAAGTTCGTCCCAGATAAATTAACCTTAACAATTCTTTTCAACTACTTCAGGAGATAGTGGGATCTAATCCCAGACAGACACACCTGATGATACTTCTGTATGATATGGCAATAATTTCTAATGTAAGACATATGCCTGTGGCCCTGCTTTTACAAGCCTACAAGACTTCTACAGCTCTGTCTCAGTTCAGAAGTCCTCACCCAGCAATGAGGGCATGAGAGGCTTCCAAAGAAAGGTCTTGTCTTTCACCAAACAAGGAGCTGCTCTAACGACAGTTCAGTGAGTAGTCATGCTCCTTGTACAAGAGTCCACCGTGATACATTTCAAGTGAGATAAAGTGACTCCGTGTTCATACTGAAATTCAGGAAGTGATGCTTTTGTACACATAGAATAAACAAGGCTGAAATATTGCGATTTGGTTTTTCTGCCAAAAAAACAGTAGCTGAAGCTAACAGTTTTGTTGGTTTTGTCTATAACTGAACACCCAAAGGTGCAAAACAAATTACACAGCATCCACCTGTTTCAATTTCCAAGCTGAAGTGTTCATTAATATGGGGCCTCTTCCTCCTGTAAATTTGGGATTATCCCTAATGTTTTCTAAACCCATTCTTAGACTTCATTCTTTCATTCCTGATTTATGGTTTCAAAATTGCTAACCTAAGTAATGAAGCGGTGCAATAATAATAAAGAAGTTCTTGCCAGAGCAAACACCTAAGCCTAGTTATTCACATTAGCTTTTAGTGACATCAAAATAAAATTCTGATTTCTAGCAGCACTCTAGCATGTCAGTGGTGGGGACAATTTATCATGGAAGAAGAAAAAATGGTACATGCTGTCACATCATGTATCATAGAAGTATCAAAATTGCTATGGAAACTGTGCACTTTTTATAGAGTAGGCACATAAAATTCACATAGTATGTCAGAGAATAAGTTATTACTGTCCTGAGGCTGTAATAAGATCTACGCCCTTATTAGTGACAGGATTTGACAGATTTTGTTTATAATGAATACTTGTAGCCAATGAGTTTGAGTCAAAGTCACCCTATTTTGACCCATCCACTTGCATTTAGGTTTCTGTCCCCCTTAGATGCAGGGAGAGTCCAGAATAATATAATTTATTGGTTATTAGATTCCATTATAGTCACTTGTGATACGACAGGGCAATTGGCTGTATCCAGGTACCATGTTCAAAATTATGAGCAGGAAATACCTTCTTAGCCTTAGATGTTTTTCTTGTATTATACAAACCTATTCTTAGCATCAGTCTGTTTTGTTTACAATTTGTTGTTGAAGGCAGAGAGTAGATAAAAATCTAAGATTTATTTGATAAGACTGCAAATAGATAAATCTAGCTTTTAACAGAAAACAATTTATAGTATTTCCTGTGAATAGCCTAAACATTGCAGCCCTTTGCCTCTCTGATCTGTGTGTGACATGTTTCTCACTGATTGACAGCATCTCTAATGGGTTAGGTTGGAGAAAAATGAGCTTGTTTAGGAGAGCAGAAGATACTACAATTAGGTTTTGCAGTCCAGCGATACAGTGACTGGTAAAAGAAAGCAAAGTGGAGGAAAATGGCTGCACAAGTAACACCCTAGGGTGCAGAGGTACATTTATCACCTTGTTTTATATGACACATTGGATCATTGTTGATGAAGATTGTCAGCATCAATGTCAGTGAAAGCAATTCCGCAAGTAAAAGAGTTTGTATTAAAAGACTCTCCACCAGGAGGAAATTCACATGATTACTTTATAAATACGCAATCTACAAGATGGAGCAAAGCATGCAAGTGTTTATTAAAGACCAGTTTTTCTATTTTGTTCTAAATGCTGGCTCCTGTTTACTGAGGACAGGTAGACATACAGCAATCAGACCAAAACCTTGGCAAATAATACAGGCATTAAGAAAAGCCAATGTAAAATAAATACGCTACAACAACAATCAAGGATAAACTCAGAAGTGTGTAGTGGGAAGAGTAGGTCTGTTCTATCTGTAAACACATTATACATTCCACTGTTTTACAGCAGTCCATTACTATTAAACTGCATCATATTGATTAAGAGGAGTCTGAGTTCATATATAGCATCTTCAAATGAAATGGGAAAAAACTCTTGGAAGTTAGAATTGTTGAAATGATTACTAACTCCTGCAAATAACCCCTCATCATCAGCTATAGGGTGCTGGGACATCTAGGCCATGGTTTGCCCAGCAAGGTTGGACCAGATGATCCTTGAGGACCCTCCTGTAGAGCAAAGGTGGACACATCCACCCCCAGCCACATGCTCATTGAGCAATGCCCTGTTTCACACCTATCTGCTATCAGGAACTACAGGGTACCAGTTTCTGTGCTCCCCACTCATAGCACCACCAGAACTCACCTATATAACAGTCCATCACATTCCTCCTTATAACATCATGAAAGGCTACATCTTTACCTCGTCGTTAAAACCTCAACCTACTGCCATCTCTCCTCTAAGGCATGAGGAGGGTTGTGTCTTTTGCCTAAAAGGGCCTCATGACAGTGAAATGGAATGCTCTGAAGCTCTTTTATCCAAAGTCACATTGTGATTATCAGAAGGGCCCAGCTACCCAGAAGAAGCAGGTCTCTCCCACCTGCTTCATGCCACACTGAGCCTGGCCAATGCACCACAGCTGATCTCTCCACCTTCCAGTGCAGGAACATCCAGGGCACAGGTTTCTGTAACACCTGGGGAGAAAAGGGGGAAACGCATGTGCATACCCACATCCCTTGAGAACACAAGTTGGGAGCTCCTCCTCAAACCTCCAACTGCACACCTGAGGAAGTGTAACTGCATTAATGAGAAAGGACTGATTTGCTTTGTCCATGCAGTCACTAAAATTCCTAGTGGGTGAGGATATTGCCTGTACCCATATAAAGACAAAAAAAGTTTTCATATTTCAACAAACTTTTGCTGTTGAATTCTGAAAACTTATCCTATTTTCCATTAGCTATGCAAAAAAAAGCAAGTTTTTAGAAAAACTGTTTTGCTTCAATTTCATTTTAAGGATTTTAATTTTTATGAACGTCATACTTGCATGTATCTATATCCTCTATTAAATGCACAGCATACACTTTTCAACATATTTCACAAAATTTAATGAGTTTAATAAACTTAAAGGGGTGTTATGTCTGTTCACTCCGTAAAGATTGTTTATTTCAGGAAATAAACCATTTTGAAATGAGTAATATGACTTTTAGAGTTATGACTATCTCATTCAATTAGTTTCTGTAATTACTGTCATTCCACACAGTATACGCAGTACTAAAGGAGAAAATACATTTTCAGGAATTACAGTGTAGGTGTACAACAGTTATTGTTAATGAGCCATAAACTTTAGTCTCCTGCTCTGTAAATTCATGCCAGTGTAATGTAATTTGGCAAAATAAGTTGACAGTTACAGTTGGACAAATAATGTTATATTTTAGTATTTTCTGAGATTGCTCATACAATTTATTCTTCCTCTATATTTCAGAACGTCATGCTAGTTTTAAAAAATACGTTGCAATAGTGAGATCTGAATCTCAAGTGGGATCTGAAAAGTACTGAATTCTCATTGCTCAGTTACATGCTACCTTAACTATACACAGGGAATTGATAAGACATCTTTACCTCTACCTAGTTTTGCATTGTATCAATTTCAAAGAGATACTGAGAATAAATTAAATTTAATCCTGATCTTCACAACACATTGACTTACTTTTCATCAACAAGTAGCACAGATGAGGAGCAGATCTATGAATGAAGCAATCAGTACTGAGGCCACAAAACAGTGTGTTTGTGGATAAAACCCAGAACAACCTTTAGTCTAATTCCACACACTGTGGTGCAATACACACGCTCCTAGAGAGTATCTTCCAGTAAAGGTCCATTTGTAAGGTACCCAAATCATGAGTGTGCTAAAGCAGAGCTCCCTAAGGGAAAAAGCTGGGAGATTTCCTTCATAACGGTAGTGGAGCTGCACACTTAGTGGCCCAACTCAAAGTGCTTCATGTTGATGAACACAATGATTTTGACTCACAGTCTCAAAATGTCTGTGAACAGGTTTTGGTGCCAGTGCTTCCCTCCCATGAGGGTGGTATGAGGGTCCCCATGCTTGGAATGAGGGTCCCCATGTTTGGAATATGGTATCTGGGGTGGTGGAGGAGGAGTTGGGCAAGGAAAGATTTAGTAATAGTTCAGTAAACATAGGTACAGGCACATTTCTGATAAATGATTTCTCCCTTGGAGTTCATTTTACCCAGTGCCCTGGAGTTGGGAACATTCCCCACTTCACAAGATCAAGTTTGCTCTATTTCCTTTAGATTAGCAACACACAAGCCTGTCAGACAGTGGATGGGGAGTCTTACAAAGAAAGAGGCAAAAACTGATAGCAACTATCATCATTTGCATTCTGCCCATAAAGCAGGTAAATAATAACAATGAATGTTCTTTATACAGCATAAGTTTGGAATTGTCTGTCACCTCCAGAACCTGGCAATGAACAGCCAGACTCAATACGCTGATGAATGTGTCTGTCGCACTGTGAATAGCTGTTGTTCTGTTATGCACAGATCATGATAGAATATTCTTCATCTAAAAAAGAAGAAAAATGTAAATAATCAGGCTACTGCCATATCACTCCAAGGAAAAAACTCTGATCAGTACTTTCTTCGCTTGAACATGAAGAAATCACTTTTGACAATTTAAAATTAGTAAAGGACCACCACCATATTCTCTATTTTGCTATATGAATTCAAGTTACATTTTTTCATTGCTATACACCTTTATGCATGGCATACCTGAGGCTTAAATTCAATAGATAGAATTTTCACTGGATCTTTCACCCTCTGAATATTACAACAGCAAGAAACATGGTTAGTACTGTAATCATTATATCCTGTCCACGTCCAAGCTCCTCTGAAAAGCCCCCTGCTTCTCACAGTTAGTTGGTTTCTCACCACAAATGATTTTCTGTCTCCTCAGGTTATGACAAAGTAGAA
The DNA here is from genome assembly GCF_033783945.1 of Neopsephotus bourkii. Taxonomy (NCBI): domain Eukaryota; kingdom Metazoa; phylum Chordata; class Aves; order Psittaciformes; family Psittacidae; genus Neopsephotus; species Neopsephotus bourkii. Next base: position 2,564,612 of record NW_026901434.1, on the reverse strand, counting down.
TAAAAGCCACTTTTCTAACACATGAAATGCACTTTGCATGCTACCCAAAGAAATGATGGTACACAACCTAGCAGCAGTATTACAGAACAGGCAAGGACAGGCAAACAAAGACTGTCAAAAGTAACCAACCAATTTAGAATGAGTTGTTTCTTGTATTCATGATGTAGGTCACATCCCAGCTTCTGAGGATGGATACTCAGCTATCCTTGCTAATCAAGTTATCAAAATCAGCTATCACTTTTAAAAAGCTTGGTCATAATGCATATATTTATATATTTATGTGAGACCTCCACTTAACTGAATCCACTTGCTCTCCTGGCTTTTATGAAGATTGCTAAGTTGGTATCAGAAATCATCAAACTAGTTGGGGTAAGGCAAAGGGAAATGTCAAACAATTTACATGGCTACACTTTCTGTGGCTCCTCAGTGTTTCAAAATCTGGAGTTTGGTCTTTATTTAAATTGAACGATTGACGGAGTTAAATTTCTATGCTTTTAGAACTTATTAAAAAAAAAGAGAATGTAAGTTGGAACATTTTTGCCTTTATCACGGTTTAGCTAGAATACTCCATTAAAATGGATATATTTTGCCAGATATTACACAGTTTCAAAATGATAACTTTTTAATGTACCCGTTACTGTCTTTTAGGCAACTGTTAAATCATTCAGTAATTTTACCTGGGAGGACAAAAAAACAAGCTGTAGTTCCAGATACTGTGTCTAAAGCAAAAAAGACAGCTCTTCCCAGCTTTATTCAAAACTAGGATGTCCATCAAGAAGGGAGATGATGGAACAGGAAATGAGAGATACGTGTTTTTGACAGATGTTTCTTGTATGATATATAAGCTACCTTGTTATCAGTAGGCCAGCATTTCAACCTTCAGAACAGAGGTAATAAAAGCACATCTGATTTAATTTACAATTATCTCATTAGGAGCTCCTAAAGCCTCCTGTTGATTTCCATCCTATTCATGTGAAGCACAGACCATTCAGTCTATTTGCATTTCCAGGAGACTTGCACTTTGGGCATCTTGTAGGTTCAACTTAATTGCTTTTTTCTACCCAATCCTACCTTTTGCAATAGCATTTAGCATCAGTAACACTACTCACACAGTACAGTATTATAGTGCCTAATTTCTTTTACATGATACAGTGGTACACGATAAATGTTTTAATGAATTATCTATATAAACACACTGTTCAGCAGAGCCCCAACTATTTTGGAATTGTTTAGCCAGTTGCCATTAACAAATTCAATATCAAAATTAGCATCCAAGGACTCCAGAGATCATACCAAGAAAGAGAGAAGTGAGAGAAAACCCCAGTGAAACCTCATTCTGCTTAATTAATAATATCTTACAGTTTAATTGCAGAGCTAGCTTACAGAGAAGCAATAATGCAAGCAGCACTTTCCCACTTCACACATCAGACATGCATATTCAAAGTAACAAAATGCAGGACTCAGGGCATTAGTATTTGTTACCTTCCAGATACCTTCCAACCAAGCGTGCAGTAAGCACACAGCCAACAACTTTCAGGCTACAAACTAGACTGATTATCTTTTTCCATCAATACCACTGTTTCTGCTGAGATGTATTTAGTGGCTTGCCTGAAGTATCATTTGAGCATGTTCCAGAGAAGTCTCCTTTAGAATCTCTACTGCAAGATCTGTTCACTTTTAAGTTTTACTTTCTTCAGGAGTAATTGCTATGCCATAAGATACACAAAAAAAAAAAGGCAAAAAAAGCAATTCTGGGTGCTTATAAAGCACCCTTTTAAGTCCTTCCATACTTGCCTACTGCAAGCTATCAGAGATAACAAATGACACATTTAGAGGATGATTGAACACTCTACAAATGTTAACAGTGGAGGAGCATATAGTTGCTCAGCACAGCTGGCATTGTAATTGAGATGTATTTGAATTCATTGGTATTCAGCAGTCCCCAGACTTTCACAGGAAGACAGCATTTAGCAAATGCTGTTGTACCAAACACCCATGCAAGAGCAAGGTTAGCTGAAGGCTTTTTTCAGGACTCTCTCCCCTGTAACTATGGCATAACCATAAAATCATAGAGCAAGATAGTTCTCTCTTGCCCTCCAAATTACTCATACTGCTGTAACCCCTGGAAGCCCTAACACGAGGATCAGGACTCACTGAGAATGGGGAAATACCAAAGACCTGCTGCCTATCAGTCTCATTTTCTCCTCCCCACAATTTTTCGCTAAGTTTTTACTAAGACCCAAGGCTGACAAATTTTGCCCAAAGTACCTAGAGGTACCAAGAAAAGTTGGTCAAACCTCTTGGAGGAGCAGCCAGTTGAGACATTAGAGAGAAACACTTTTCAACTCCCCCCATCCTTCCCTTTCTTTTCAGCTACCTCTTGAGAAAATTAAAATACCTCTCGCACTGGCAGGTTACATCTGACCCTGCTTCCCATGCATCCCACTTAAGGGCCAATCAGGTAAAATAGAACCCAGCAGGCTAGAAAGTGAGAGGAGAGGGCTTTGGGATCTTAACTTACACGGGACCTGTAATGCCCAACATGCCACATATGACGGAGAAGGGAAGGATGGCAGATGTTCTTCTAAACCACAGGCTGAAGTAGCAGCTGCTGAGGGGCTCTGCTACACTCAGGGGGCAAAGGTTTTTCTCCAAGCCCCTTCCCTGCTTGCTTTCACACCCTACTCTAGGGAAAAATGCAAGCAGCAGTGGAAGGGAAGCTTCTGCAGCTTGTGAGGGAGCAAAAGAATCAGGAACTTAGCATACCGCACCTGTAACACAGGGTGAAAATGCCCACTTTGTAATTTCTCCTTCCATAATTCTTTATAATTCAGTAAATCGATTAAGCTATAATTCAGTAAACAGTGTGACAGAAAATGCACCAGTACTGCTTTTCAGTGCTCAGCTCCTCTTTAAGGATTCAGATTGGAAACATCACAATTTGCTTTAAAGAGCAAAAAATCTGAGTTCCCCTCTCTAGCATGTCACAAATCTTCATCTGTAATAATTTGTGTTATTTGCCAAAGATCAGTTTTCAGTCATTCATTCTGACAGTAGACAAACTGGGGAGAGGGCAGTGAATTAATATAAATGAATGGATCACATTCTGTGTGCCTAAAGGACTGAGCTCCTAAAACCAAATTAATTTTCATCTAACAAAGCTTATGTATGACGTTTTTTCCCCTCAACACCATGTCCCCTCCAATTTCTCCCACTTTAAGCTTTACCCTCTCATACGAGATCTCTTACAAGTTTTTTATCAAATCTGTGGTGCACATTCATACAGAATAACAAATATACCATGTTAAATACAAGTGCCTCAACAAACAGAAGCTCTTGTCAACTAAAGGTGCATCTATACGTAAATATATCCACAAAGGAATAGTGTAGCATCTGGGAACCTAGGTTAAAAATAAAGAGATCAAAAAAATGGGCCCCATTGAATTGCGAGAGTGAAAATGCAGTTGGGCCCTACCTCAGGCATAGCTGGCTTCCAAAAGAGTTCGGTGTGAGCCTAGGTACAATTTCAGAACAGAGACCTGGGCTGGTGTAGGTTTTTGTACATACCCAGGGAATTCCAGGCAGCAGCATGCCGATACACAGAATTATCAGCACATCAAAGGCATTATATTTATCAAACCCTGCCACAGCACATTTACTAGCTGTATGATGGATGTTGTTGTAGCAAGCAAGGAACACTTTGATGTACGTGGCCTTCTTTGATTAATGAGGGCCCTTGCTGAGAAGCTGCAGATGGAGTAAATTACACTTTTCAAAAATGGCTGATTTGCACTATTGTACTAATTATGTCACAAGCTCAGAGCTGGTTCCAGATTCAGTCATCCCAAACAACAGAAATGAAAATTCACATATACAGGTCACGCTTTTGTCACACACATGCATCAGCTCAAAATCCTAATTAAATTAACTTCGAGTTTCTTTCTGCCTGCAGAGCGCACTGACAAGTGTTTCCTCCCTCCACTGGAAGTTTCCAAAAATCCAGTGTTTAGCAACAAATTTGTTTCTCTGAAATGGATGCAATATTTTTGATAAATCCTGTTGTAATTTTTTAGGAACAGTATAAGAGCTCTGAAAACATTTTGATTTTTCACACACACAAAAAGGCAGAGGGAATCACAAAGCACAAAGTGTGCCTCTTAAAAGCATTTTCTAGATTAATTCTAACAGCTAGGAAAACACTACAAAAGTGAAGTTATTCCATTAGCTTTAATTCTCTAAGTATGTGGTGCCTTAAGCAATTTATCCACTTAGTTGTAACAACAACAAAAGTGTTTCTTTTACAGCATTAAAGCAGTTACTTTCTTAAAATTTTGAACAGTAAATATTTTATCATGTTAATTAAGGATGTCTGCAGACTCCAACTTGTTACTGCAGATGGCAGAACCAGCACTTGGCCTAGGATCATACCGAGCGCACAGATCCAACTCTCATTTCTACCACTGGACGTACAAGCAAAATGAAAGACAACAGAAAACCTGTGCTCCTTCCCGTGGGTGACCCTCCACCAAGGACAAAATGATTTCTTAAGTGCACTTTCTGTTAGGAAGTTCAGATTTAATCCAACTTTGTTTTCATAATTCAATACTTGTACACAACACTGTTTGCTGTAGTTGCATGACAGCATATTAATTCCAAAAGAGAAAAAGCACTAGCCCACATTAACCTATGGCTTAGGCAATGAAACATCACTAGGCACCCTGCCATCACAAATCAAGCTGAAGCTTGAAAAGCCTTCTCAAATTTGCACATGAAACATTCAGGTGAGTGAATCACACAATCATAGAATCAACTGGAAAAGACGTTTAAGACCATCAAGTCCAACCATTATCCCAGCACTGGTAAATCCACCACTAAACCATGTCACTGAGGGCCACATCTACACAGTTTCTGAACACTTCCAGGGATGGTGATTCCACCACTGCATTGGGCAGTCTGTTCCAATGCCTGACCACCTTTTGGTGAAAAAAGCGTTCCTAATATCCAGTCTAAACCTACCCTGGTGCAGCTTGAGGCTGTTTCCTCTTGTCCTGTCACTTGTTACTTGGGAGAAGAGACCAACCCCCACCTCACTACAACCTCCTTTCAAGTAGTTGTAGAGAGCAATAACGTCCTGAGCCTTCTAAACATCTGCAGTTCCCTCAGCTGTTCCAGTGCTCCAGCATGCTGGAGCAGCCTTCAAGAGGGTCTCCTCAGACAGCAAAACCAAGGCTTCTGCAACCCTCCCCATTCTGCCTGTACAGCCAGTAATTCTTGCAGGGACCAAGACTCTGCAGATCAATGCTTTGTGTTAACTAAACGAAGAGGCTTGCATCTGACACAGATTTGGTTTTACCTCTTTACAGCACCTACGAGGCTTCCACTGACTAGGCCAGTTCACAGAGGTCTGAACCACAGCTGAGGGGTGTAATGTGTTTAAATAGAAAGATATTCCTAGGCAATGTCCAGTGTTTAGGAAATGACAGATTTCAAGTACATTCTGCATACACTTATTCTGAGAAAAATCAGACACGATACCTAGAGATTTCTACAGAGATTTCTGAATTGCTGCAAGGAAGAGAAAGAAAACAGATTCTGTGACAGGTACAGTTCCCAGATCAATAACATGCCTTTCCTTTTTTTTTTCCCACTGCAGCCTTTCATTGAAAGCAAGTTCTTCAGGTATATAAAATGCTAGTAACTTTCCTGAAAACACAATCATGAATACCTGCACTGTCAATAAAACATTCAAACTTAGGCATTTCCAAACTACTTAGAAAGTAGCAAGTAACAGCTTCTCTGAAAAGTCATTTCTCTTGCCATAGAACAAGCTAGAAAAGCTTTTTCTATCATAGCAAAACTGGATGTGATAGTAATATCCATAAGGGAAAATTACAGGGGGAAGGAGTTGAGGAGAAAGACATTCAGATCTTTGACAAGTCTCCCTGGACATAGTTTAGAAAGGTTAGGAGCTCGCTCTGGGAAACTGGCACTCACAGTGAAATATACTGCTGTCACTGGACGGCCCACAAGGACTGCCAGGAACTTGCTCAAAAGTTGTGTGAAATGTCACCTATCAGCATCAAAATAATTCTAGACCTATTTACAAACAGATTGAGCAGGTGGAGCCCTACCGCTCTGTCTAGAATTGCTAGCTGAACAGCCAGCAGTATAAACATCTTTGGTGCTATTAGTACAGAAGTAAAACAGTAAAACCAGTTACTATGTATTAAGCAAGACTGTTCTTGGATCTCCTTTGCTGCAGTTTCACTATCTGCTTCTTAGAGACATCCTGAATCTCTTTAAATTTAGGTGACTTTATTTCAAACATTAGCAGTTAACTAATTCGTACAGGACTTATTATCTACCAATATTAAAACAAAATACTAAGTGTGAGTAAGCTGAAGTCTTTCAAGCTTTTTTGGAACACCCTGAGGTTGACTCAATTTCTCCTCCATGAGTTAAGTACAGCTCCCCAGAACAGCTGGGACAACTCAAGCTCCTCCTTCCAGGATTGCTCAGTACAGAGCCTGACTGTTGCAAGATCCCCGAGATGGAGAATAGACTAATTAAAAAGAGCCATGTTATAATGTGTTTTTAGGTCTAGTTTAGAAACAGATTGGGAATTATTAGAGGTTTGGTTTGAATCCAGAAACTGAACTAAAAGTAATGCAGGTACTCTCAAAGTACAAGTATTATAAGACTTTTAACTTCTGGCCAGTCATACTGAGAATTTCTGTATCAAGTTGTTCAAGCTAACAAACAGATTAAAAGGTTTTATTAAAATCTTGCATAAAGTTCAAAAGAAGATGAGAATGCTTCTTATTCATTATAACTGATATGAGGAGGCTATGAGCAATGTAGACCATGCTGTCTGCTGTAGATGACAATTTTTTCCCTGAGAATCTTCCAGACAAAATGTTCTTGTTCAGAATCCTGCCAAAGTCAATATTTCATCTGCTTCTAATTCCTAGGCCAAAAATGTCTGACCATGAAAACTTTCCTATTACTTTATATAATGAAACTACAGGGTGCCAATCCTTTTTTTTTTGTTGTTTCCCTAGAATTTCTACCATCAGCTTACTACATTACATTAGGTAATAAACAAGTGAATTAGTTTCCAAAGCAAAATTGAAAATACTATAGAGGTATGTTCTCAGACTATAATATTCTCTGTAGAGGAATGCCTCATTTCCAACCTTATTTGTGTATTACAAACATTATAAAATAAAATAAATGAAACGACGAAGACCACAAGTTCTGTTAGAAGACAGCTCCAACTTGCGCTGAGCCCACAATACCAAGGAAATATAAAATGTAACAGACAAAAAAAAGCCAATGCTGACCTCACATTAGTTGCAAACTGCTGGATCAGCCTGATCCCCCCAAAGTCACTCCTTTGGCTTCAGGGCATTTTAAATAAGCTTTTGATGTTGAATTGCTACTGTATAGCTGGAGAATAGCAAATGTTGAATTTAAGAGGCAAAAATCTAAAGGGAAGATGAGTAACTGCAAGCTAGTAATACTACCAATGGAACAAGTTCTGAAAGGAAAAAAAGTAATGGTAACAATTGAGAGGATGCTCCCTGAACATAGCAGGACGAGAAAACAGTAAATACTGAGAAGCAAAATATTGACATCTGAAAACACACAGAGCAGGAAAAGTAGGTATAAATCAACTACAGGTTTAGGGCAGCAATTAGAAAGGGTCTGACCAATTAGAGTTGCAACAGTCTAAAACAGCTTTACAATTAACAAAAAAACCCCACAAAAAAACCCACCAAGCAACAACCACAAAAAAGCACTAACAAAACCTATTCAAGTGCTGTTAAGATGGCTGAAGAGCAACTCTGAGACTGCATCAGCTACAACAGCAGAGGACCAGACTTGAGGCATCTTCCAGTCCCAAGATCCAGATTATCACCTGTAATTTAACTCAGAAACATACGATTCATGGTTGTGGCTGCCTACCTGGGCAACCAAGAATAAAATTCTGACTCACATAAGAAGTGCAGTTATTTTTAAGGACAGAATGCTGCTGTGCCATATGTATTCATAGCAGGTCTGGTGAGTAATAAATATGACATAAGGCATAGATGATAACATTATGGTCAGTAAAACAGAACTGTTAGAAGTCATAATAGGTATTTACAGGCACCTGGACTGAAGAAAAGAATAATGGCAAGGTAGGTGGGAAAATAAGCATCTTAACCAATGGCCTTTTGACATACTAGAGCTAAACTGCTGAGTCACAGCACCTAACCCAGAAAGGAGTCTAAATACTATTTATTTCCTTCTGGACCTCCTAATGAAGGTGTGCTAATGCTGTGGCTGCAGAACTGGAATACAAACCAACAGGCAAGGAGCCCAGTAGCCAAAAACAGGACCAAGTGCAAGCCTTCCCTTTGCATTATCACACTAATAGTGAGTGTGGCCAAGCACATCACTTTATCCATACTGCAACCACCTGGTTTAAACAGGAAAACAGGCAATCATTCAGCTCTGACTATGAAGACTGAATAAGCAAAAGGTTGAACTCTGATTAATTAACATATATCTCCAAATATTCACATCTTCCACCACATCAGAAGAGTCTCAGCAGTACCATGCATCTCCTGTAGAGTTTGATTTGCTATGATGAGAAGTGTAAGGGGGCTCCTGCTTCATCTCTTGAGACTCAGCCTAGCAAAGACCTGGGCTTCATTCCAGTACTGTAAGGAAGTTAATAAGGCCATTTACAGTTTACAAACTACTTCCACTTGCATTGACCACTGTAAGCCTCAAGCAAAGCTGTCATGACGCTTTTGTAGGGGAAACCTTAAGGGCTTTGGTTAAGGCTTGCTGTCAAAAAACTGCTTGAAATGAATTCAAATCACCAGGCTCCCTCACTGAAGGTCAAACACAACATTTGCAGCTGGAATTGCCAGCACAATAGCAACACGAGGGGAAAAATAAAGACCCATCTGATAGGAAGACACTGGCTGCTTTGTTAGTGTTTTGCCCACAGCTGAGAGGAAGGGGAGCAAAAAGGCAGGCACAGCTCTGGGAAGGCACCAGCCTGTCAGAAAGGCAAAACTATGAAACGTTCTACCTTCAGAACAGCAGCTAGCCCAATGTCTGAATTTACTTTACAGGCTGAGGGAAGAGCCAGCCTGTGCCAATGCTGCAAGAAGAAGTATGCCTGACCATCTCCTCCCTGCTTTTTGTGCCTTACTATGTGCAGGTTGTCTTCTAGTGAAGAGAAATCTCCCCATCCAGCAGTTCAAAAGACAGCCCTGACAGCTTCTGGCAGGCACCCACTGAGCCATCCATAGCCACCACCTCACAGAATCATAGAATAGTTAGGGTTGGAAAGGAACTTAAGATCATCAAGTTCCAACCCCCCTTCCATGGGCAGGGACACCTCACACTAAGCCATGTCACCCAAGGCTCTGACCAATCCAGCCTTGAGCGCTGCCAGGGATGGAGCATTCACAACTTCCTTGCTAAACCCATTCCAATGCCTCACCACCCTCACAGTAAAGAACTTCTTCCTTACATCTAACCTGAACTTCCCTGGCTAAAGCTTGAACCCACCACCCCTTGTCCTGTCCTATCACTACAGTCCCTAATGAAGAGTCCCTTCCCAGCATACATCATCAGCCATCTAACAGCCCCCACCATGCCTTCACACAACAGAAACAGTGAAAATCCCATGTTGCTCCGTTGCCCCAACACATGTGTCTATGGGCATCCCATAGCTCATGTGGGCTCCTGATGAGCCAAGGTGTCCTGCGCTGTATGGCACAAATGCCTGTGCTCATGGCCAGAATTGAGACAATGGAATAATATTCTCCTTCCTGGCTTATCCCATGACATGCTGCTTGGGCACTGGAGCAACTTCCAGAATATTCCCACTCAGTTATGTAATTTCTTGTCTTCCTTTACCCATCCATACTGTTGCTGGCAGAGGTAAGAAACCTTCAGCACTCAGAAGAAGTTCAGTATGAGGAGGTTTCTGTAAGCAAACTCCAGCTGGCAGAGGGGGTGTCAGGGAGCTGGGAGTGGACGGTGACACCAGCACCTGCCCTTCCACACAGGCTGCAGCCCCACAGGCTTTGCTTGCTGCAGGCAGAACTGTTGCCTGCCCCTCAAAGGGACACCAACAGCCACAGCCAAGGTTGGGACCCCAGCCTGTGTCCTGTCCATGGAGGGACCCTGTCAGGAGCAGTGATAAGGGAGGACAGCAAAGGAGCCACAGTGTGGGGTTCCTGGCAACAGGGCTGGCCACCCAGAGCCCACGCACTGGGGCTCAGCACCACTGGCTCCAAGGCAGAGGGAGGTTAGGGCCATGTGAGGCTGGTCAGGGCCATTCAGACCCACCAGTGCCTGCAAGGCAGGGAGCTCATAGCTCTGACAGAATTCTTCTGCTTCAGCATGCTAGAGCTCATTAAAACAAAAAAAATTATGTGCCACATTTACTGGAACCTATCACCTTACTTTGTTTCTTATATAATTCATCTTTTGGGTTCAGTTCTGGCCAAAGGCCCAGATTCAGGACATATTTCCCTTTTCCTACTCCAAAGAATACAGTTATAAAGAAAAGCATTAAGAAAGATGTGACCAATTTTGTCCACTCAGAAGTTCAGCCCTAGTGAATATACTTTTGGACATCTTTCCAGAAGAGATTTATCTGAATTTGTATTAAAAAGCAAGATTCTCATTTTCAGTGAACCGAGCTACAAATCTTAGCAAATCCCAAGCATGTCAGAGGAGTAGCAGAAAGCCCAGACCCTGTAGGTGCTGAGCGTGTTGACTCAGAAAGCTGTTAAGCCCCCGCCCCCAAGTGAACAATACTAATAAGATTGGCCCCTGGGACCAGAATCAATCTATTAACCAATATGATCTGGAGACCTTGGCTTGTCTCTCATATTTTCTACAAACTCTATTGTTTCTTGTTGAAAGCAAAATCCTTATGGTATAATTCTCTCAGGATTACAGCAGTGTTTCCCATATTGTATTACAGCATGATAAGGAGCTAAACATATTAATATGAAAACAGACATTAGCTCAGAGGGGGTAAAGTAAAAAAAAAGACCATTAATATAAAAAATAAGAAATATATTTTGGCAGAAAATTTTCTAGCAGTGAAAACACCCCTAGAATCTTATGAGATTACATTAAAATGATAAAGGAAAAGTTGTTTAGGCGTTAGTAGTTATATTGAACTCTATGTGCTACAGAGAAGGTATAGGGTATGCATACATGTGGAAGGATGAAAGCTAGCTAGAAGCCAGCTCGTAAGTTTGTTAACCCTTTAAGATGAAATAACTGCTTAGAAATATCCAACTGCAGCAACACACTTGACCAGGAATCTCCCAGAATAAGCTTTCAAATAAAACAGTGTATTTGCCCACCTGCGTGAAAAAGAGGTGCTATCCTGTTGTTTTGGAAGCATGTTTGAGGTCATGCACAATGTTCGAAGTCATGAAGAATGCTTGAGGTCATGCATAATCCCCTTTATCCATTTCAAATGTGCCTACCATTATAATACTGTGACCCCAATAACATTAAAACAGTAAGACTAGTTTTTCCATAACAGTTTCAAACTCCCTGTTATTTTACTGCTTTTTTACTTTTTTCACAGGGCTGGGGGACCGAGTCTCACGTCCACAGAAATCATGTCAGGTGGGAATTTTGAAAGATTATAGCTTAAGCAGATGGAAGATTAGGCCTACTCTATTCCCAAGGTAGAGCATATGTGCAGCTTCAAAGAGTTGTTCAGAATTTGTTATGGCACTAACAAGAGCAGAATTAGTTATCATTATTCCTGGGCATAAGAACGCTTGATCCAATGACCACAAACCTAGGATTCTGAAAAAAAAAAAAAAAAGGAAGATAATTCTATTTGAACCTGGTAGCCACTTTCACTGGCCAGCAGACATTGGCATTTACTGTTCATGTCCAATGACTGCAAGATTATCCAGGAAAATGGTTACTTTAGTCTTTTCTCTCTATAGTTCCTGCCCAGTACTGTCACACATAAAGTCTAAAATCCAGGAAAGAACCTTTACTTTGCTTGTTAGAGTTGCCTTGAAACAAGGGAGCCTTCCTATAGCACTGCATTTATTTTCTTTTAATAGGAACCAGAGCCCAAATATCACATTTGGCTATGCTGCCCTTTTGCAAATAAACCCTGAAGGAATATGAGGAACAGATACTGTAGTTAAGGACTCACCAATGCCTGCAGTAACACCGATCTATGCATCTTACTGAACTGTGCCATTTAGGAAAGGGCAGAGAGAAGACTGGGCAAGAAAAAAAAAATCATGCTACATCCAAGCTTACTTAATTTAAAAACAATAAAAGCCCAAGACAAACAAGTGGCTGTTTGCTGTTTTGTACTTCTTGCTGCTTTATTTTTAGTACCCTTGTAGCCATTGCGTGGTCTCTGTCAGCTTAGTTGTTCAACTCAATTTTTAAATCTCATGAATAAAATACAAATCAGGTTCAATGAGCATTTTAGGAAATAAAAAACAGACTTAATCTATTGAATTCCATAATCCTTTTCCCCTTACAGGTGGTCTGCAGCTTCAAAGCATCTCTGCCTATTTCACCAGACTTGCTCCTCCTCAGACCACAGGCTATAGTTTCTTACTGGTTCATCCCACTGGAGACCATTCTAGGAGGTATTCCAGGGCTGTCTCCCATACCTTCAGTTGTTCTAGAGAGCATATCACACCATCAGCACTCTTAACTGAATAAAATGAACTAACAGATTCCAACTAGATGATGTGAAGAGCAGCCCAGCTTGAGCAGAGTGCTGAGTTGTGTTTCAGCATTCAATAGCTGTTAGCAAATGATGCCCTTCCTATCATTTTAGAGAGCAACAGATTTGCAAGAACAGAAAAATGTGGAGAGCAAAGAAAAACTTTCTTGGTTTGCTCATCCCGCAACACTAAACACCCAAATTGTGTAATAAATACTTTTAATAGCGTCTGAGAAAATATAACAGTAACTACTTACATTAAAAATCATTTTAATATAAAGAAATATATAGGCTTGGGTTTAGAAATGGAGCCTGAAAGTAGAAGTCTCCCACCTCCCTTTGCGGTGACACGCACACACTCTGCTCAACCCCTCTCTTAAGCAAATCTCAGCCTTTAACAGCCACATAATAAGCCCAATTATTAAACTTCTCATTTCAGACTGTACTTCCCAGAGAGTTCAGTTTTATTTTTATAGCCAATAATATGAAATAGTTTAACTTCAGGATATCATTTTCCTAGAGTTTTGTAGAATCCTGGTATCATTGTGGCACTGATTCCGTGGCCATTTTCAGGAGGAAAAAAAAAATACAAGAAAAAAAAATTTGTAATTGACACGTGGTACCTGCTTGTTACCCCTTTAGGATCTTCAGCCAGCCTCAGCTGCATGACTTGAAAGATGCAGTACCATCACTGCAGTGGCACAACTTCTGTTTCACACCTGGGTAAATTATTTTAACTATCACCTGTAATCCAGTTCTTATCCCCTGAGGAAATGAAAACACCCACTGTGAAGCCGAGGACTGCGCATCCCTGGTTTACCTGTCCCCCTGTCTCCATACACAGCAGAGTGAAAGGAGCTTGTTAGCTCCGTTCTGCAGAGGCTGTTGCCAAGAGCATATTCCTGTCTTAGAGGTTTCAGTGTCTGATGTGGGGCAGACAGCATGAACTGGGCCATCCTGTGCAACCACCTCCTGCTTCCCAAGGGAGAGGTGATTTTAAACACCTTTTTCCTTGTTCTCTCAGACTGCAGATGGGTTAGTGTGGTGACAATAAAATGATCACACTAGCAGTGATCATGTGCTTTTTCCCAGCTAAAATCTCTGTCATCTATTTTAGGAGGTCTCACGTGTCTCTTAGCTGTCACTTCTTATAAGTGTACAACTGTTCTGAGGACATTGTACTGCTGTATCTCCCTCCATTAGATCTGGCACGGCTGTTTTTTCCCCTCCTCCTTTGCAGGAGTTACCTTATGTGCCAGGAGAGTTCCCTCACAGAATTTATTGTAGCGATCTTAATTAAATTAATATTCCCGAGTGCAAGGCTACTGGGATCTGAGGCTGATATGAGGTTCATCGACTTTCACTTAGAGGGTAAAGTTTCCAGTTTTCACTCTCATGAGGCAGTATGAAAAATTTATGACAGAAGCAGGAGAATTCTTGCTAGAGGCAATGACATCCCTGTGCAATTAAAACACTTTCAAGTGTCTTTTTTTCCCCTCCCTTCTCTTTCCACTCATCTCAGAAAACAATATACAGAGCAACTTTATTCTGCACCGCACATCTTTAACTTAAAGACTTATGAGCAGTTGACAAATTATAACCTGATCATAAGAAATTCCTTACAGTTTGAAATGTAACATATTGTACAAGGTTGTGGCCAGATGGTAAGGAGCCTTATTTTTAAGGAAAAACAGTTTTAAAGCTCTCAAGCAGAGAAGAAACTCCCTCTAAAAACAGCAAGAGAGACCCTCTCCTGTACTCCTGGGGAGATCACAGCAGTTCTACTGAACCCCTCCACGAGCAGTTGCAGGAAAGGGCATGGCTGAATACAAGGGCTCCCAAGTTTTATCTGTGCTCTGTAGTTCTGGTGGGAGGTGCCTCCTGGAACAACCCCAAGAGCCAGGCTGTGGTAAGTAACCACACCACATAGTGTCATCCTGCTGCAGTCCGGGCAGAAGCAATAACCCTTTTAGAGAACCAAACACTGAAAGCAGAAGTGACATCCTGTGACTGCCCCATGCTCTCGGGCCGGCCACACTGCTCATGGAGAGCTGTGCTGGCAGTTCTGAGGAGATCCAGGATGTGAAGAAAACCTCTTTATTCTTTCTTATTTTGCACAGCTGTGTAAGCGAGAGCTTTGGGGCAGTCAGCCACTTCATAAACTTATGCTGAAGTATGGTTGTGGCTGCAAACTATGGAAGTAAAGGAACAATAAATACTCAAAAGCCACGACAATGCTATGGTCCTTTCTTACCTAACCAGAGGACATTATGTGTTGCAAAATGCATTGCAGAGCACACTGCAGCAACCAGAGCTAACTGTAAATTGCAAATAGGAGACTTCTTTCAATGACCATGTATAATTGCTCTTAACAGCATGTGCCCTGAGAGAAAAATTTACTTTAATAGCCCATGCTTAATTCTGAGTATGCTCATCTTTCTTATCTCTACATAGTTAAAACTGCTACAACACAGTACTCTTTAAAAGAAAATACTATTTATTATTCCCCAAATCAATAAATAATGAAAAGGAGAAGCTATAATTTCTTAAATTCACTTCAGAATTTAGGCCTGAGTAGCTTCAAGGATGTAAATATTACAGATACCCATCAGCTGATCCAAGCAGAGCTGTATCGTGCTAAATACTTTCTTACTCTGATCATAATGGCAGTAATACAAACACACCTTGAATTACAGGTACAAAATGTTGCACATGGTGAAACATTATGAGCTTAAATTCACTTTCATCCTAAGGTGAATCTGTTGTTTTGTCTTTGGGAAGCTTTAAAGAAACCTTCTATCCTCATGTCTCTGCCCTCTCGCTGCAAGTCCAGCCCCTCTTTTGTCAGTGTTTCAGAACTGGGACAGTGCACACAGCCACCTCAGAGACCCGACACAAAAAATAACCCCCACCTCCATCCTCAGTCACAAGCCCTGTGCCCCTGTCCTGTGACAAAGCAAAGCTCATCTGGTCCCAAAAGACAGCTCAGCAATAGAGAGGTTCTGCTGTGCAAAGCAGCAAGAGTGACAGTACACTGCCTACAATCGAGCCTATGGCTCTTGCCAACACACTCTTTACCAGGAACACCAGTCAGCTCTCAAGGGACCATTACTGACTGTTCCCACTCACATGAGAAACAGTTTGTGCACCTCCTGAAATTAGACAGCAAAACTTCTTTGGTACATCCTAGATCAACAACACTAAAAGGCAAGATACTGTTTATCACACTGAACAGAAACGTCTCTCTGCTCCCTTTTGCTGCTGCAATTGACTAGCAACCATCTGGTATCTCTTACCATATATTTTGTGCATTCACTCTTGTAGCAGTGAAGACCTTTTATAATTTTCATTACCATACAGGCCTTTCTTTAGTTCCACTCATGACCTAGTCTTAAGGCTCAACTACTGTGTCAACAATAAAGCACACCAGAATTGCTTACCTTGGAGGCCTTTCTCAGCACTGGTAGCAAGTATACATGAGAAGCCCAACACCAGTGCTACCACCTATCACTTCCTATGCCAAAAGCATCTCTTTCAAGAAACATTCTGCTTGATTTTCCACAGCTGCATTGACTGATTAGAGCACTGCTTCAGGTGCGTAAGAGGTTCAGGTGCTATGCAGGACTTCTTCATGTAAGAAAGGGCAGGATCTCTTAAGTGAGACATATAAGAGGACATATAGATTCTTCAAGCCAGAGCTAGAGGGAGACGAGGTGTAGCTACCAATCAGTAGGGAGATCCTGTAAAAGAAATGCAGGCTCGTCTCCAGGATGGGACCCAAGACCACACAGGAACTGAATCCCCTCTTTGGAGGTGAGCATCATTTGAGTCGCTGCTTCAGGAAAAGGCAGGAAAAGGGTGACCTCACGCAGATAAGCCAGCTTCTGGGAGGGAGGGAATGAAGCCTTTTAGATGTGATTTTAACAGCTGAACAAGCACAAAACATCACTTAACCACCAAATGTGTGAAAAAGAGAGAAGCAAGCTAGGTACTATCATAGGGCTAACCTCCAAGTATGACTGATCCCACCTCGTTTTCTCACACCATGTATGACGATCAAGTCAGAGCTTTAGTTCAAACGTATGCACAATGATGTTTGAGACACTGATCTGATCTTTCATGGTACATGGTGTAACTATCACATTGCTGAATGCACAACTGTGCTGAAATCTTCAGCTGGTACAAAAAGGCTGTGCAAATTACAATTTCTGAAACTCTGTAAAATTTCTGAAATGCATAAAGAAAGGGTGGGGGAAGAGGCTGCATTGATGATGGTTAGTGTCACAAGTAAGCGTAAATGTCAGTCCACCAGACAAGAAAGAGAAGACTGGGATATTGCCTTTTTTGAATGCACCAATGTATTAAACTTACCATCTAAGGTAACCTTTAACCATTTGTGCTGTCAAGAGACTCCCATGCTAAAGACACACAAAGATAAACAGATATCAGCTTAAAGCTGAATTTCGAGAAAAAGTATAACCACTCAAAGTAGCTCATTAAGTTATAGATTGCGATGACAACATAAAGTATGAAAAAGCAGGAACTCTTGCTGTCTTCAAAACATCCCTGCTAATACCTCATATTTCTATACAGTGGGAACTGCTCTGCTTATCACAAATTCAGGAAGATTTTTCGTGTCTTTTCCCCCCATCAACCAGAATTCATATAAACAAACTCTGGATGTTTTAATATCTCCTACAGTTTGAAGATAAAGAGGGGGTTTCAAGCACACACCCACCCCACCTTCTCAATACAACGCTCTCACCTGGAAGTCATAACTCCCACATATGGAGACAATTCAGCCTACTACCTTCATTAACTGGGCAAATTAAAAAGCTCTATTCAGCAAGCTCTGTGTTAACCTCAGCTGAACATGCAAAGCAGGAATGTCCCGGAAGTATTTCAGCTGCTTTCAAAGTGAATGTGTAGTTCTGTCCCAAACTGGGAAAATCTGAGGTGGGAATACCAGATTGGTCAAAGAGTCTGGATTCACAGGCCTCTGTCATGGATGTCACAGAAAATCTGGCAAATCATGCAACTTCAGCACGCTTCACTGTTTGTATGTAAATGATACATACAGTACTACCTTACATTGTGAGGCATTTATGAGGATAACTGCTCTAAAGCACGCAAGCACCTCAGATAACCCCGCAGTCCAGAACTACACCAAATACATAAAGTATAAATTAGACAAAACCTGAGACAAGCACCTTCACTTTTTCTGTCGCTCTTACCCCAGCCAGTGGACAGGACAACCTCAACAGCTGCTGCAGCCTAGTTAACGAAAGCAGGAATTTGGGGCACCAAGGGCAATTGATACTGCATTATATATTTTGCCAATTTAGCCTTAGTGAAGAAATCTATATTCCCCATCTGCACAGTGTTTTGCTAACACAGCATAGGACAAATAGTAACCACTGGCTGTAATAAGAGAAGCAAGGGATGAAGGAATTCATGAAGTTCAGGGTAGTTTCCCAAAGGTCAGAAGCTCACATCACCAAAACAGCACTTGGGGAGATCTGGGACTTCACTGTGAGAGCAAATACAAGCCCGAATGGAAAAATCCTGTGTGAGAGATTGTATCATAATTGGTGTCATGGAAAAACCTTCTCTTCTTAAGGCAGAAGAAATAGATGGGATGATGAAGGTTATAAAAGGCATCTTGCACTGTAACTGACCTTGAAACCCTCCTTTTCTCTCAGCCTGATTAAGGGAAAAATACTTCGTTAGAAACTCTCTTTGTCCTCCACATGGATAAGCACAAGAAATAAAAAAAAAGGGAGGAGGAGAAAAAAATCAATACAAGCTGGCTTCAGTTTAACCAGCGTGTTACAGTGAATAGGTGTATGTAAGTCCACTCAGAATCTTCTCCTACAGTAAGCAGGAGCACAATTGCTCCCACACCACCAGAAGTTGCTAAATTTTAGTGTAGCATTACTTTCGTAGGTGTCATATAACAAAAAGAAAATGCAGGTATTCCTACTGTCCAAGGACAGTACTTGTATTAGAGTGCAAAAATTACTAACCTGGAATAAACTCATCAGCTCTAATATTGTGGTTGTGACAGCAATCACTACTACACAGCACAAGAAAACATAAAACTTGCCACACACATAGAACAAGAATAAGCAGGGATAAGAGAAGTACCTCTTCCCGTCTCCCTCAGCAAGAAGATTTATGCTCTGGAAGCAGAGTTAACATCCCATCAACCCTTTTTGGTTAAAGTAAACAGGTTTAAACCTACACAAAATCATAAATGTGTACGTTTTCTTGATAAGTAGCCCAGTCGGCTTAATAAGCACCGGTGAATTCCTGTTCTTGCTGGTATCTTGTAGCAGTCAGTTCTGCAGGGAAATGCCATGTTGTATGAAAACACAGTCCAGCTCACAATTTCTCTCTTTTCTCTCTTCCTTACATAGATTCATATATATTCTCACCGAAACAGCTGCGTGATCCTGCCTGACAAAAATGAGATGGATACTAAGAAACAGAAATAGGAAGTAGGGAAAATAAGCAGATGGTCTTTCTTTACTATGCAGGTGTTGTTCAGCAATTTTTCCCACCAGTGAAGCTGCTGTATTTTGCACAATGTTTTCCCAATTCACTAGACAATCAGGAACAGAATAACGTGAGTGCTCTGTTCGGCTACGATGTGCTGAGACAGCAGCTTATCGTTGGTGACTCTGAAGCTTGCTGACATCTGACATGAATTCCTGGCATGCTGACTTTTGAAAAATCGATGGGGACAGACCTCAGAGAAACAGAAACAGCCGTGAAGTTTAACACTGCTGAAACTGTTCAGGCTTGATTGGCTGCTGAACATGGAAGGTCAGAAAGAGGAGCACTGGATCCTCATCAGTAGGAACAGAAGCAGATTATTATAGAAAAAATCACTCTGAAGTTTCATAGCTTACTGTTCCTGTGAAATAGCCGAGATCAGGAGATGCATAATGTGCAGCAGACCTCTTCTTTATTAATACAACCTTAAGCTAAGGATGAAAAATGTATACTGGCACACAGAAGGGCTCAATGGAGTGCTATAAAGCCATTGCTTGACCTCCATTTTAGATTATTTTGGAGCACTTCCTAAAGACTTTTGTTAAAGGGAATACTTTAGTCATAGCCACACTGTTGATGCTAGATTTCACTCTTCAGAGTGGAAGTGGGAGGGAACTGTTAAGCTCCAGGATAAGAGTACCTGGAATTTTATAGTTTATTTAAAACATGGATGTATCGTCATTACTTGCCTTGTTGCAAACAAACTGATACAATGAGCGTCACTTCAATCTAGACCAAATCACACACTAAAAACTGCAAACCACCTTACTGCAGAATTAATTAAGCACAATTTCTTATTCATCCTGATTGTCTATATGTGTTAAGGGGGTTCACATAGAGGGAAACATCGAGTGGGTGGACATTTAAAGGGAGGCCAGCAAACCTGTTTGAAAAGCTTTGAGAAAATAAATAAATAAAAAAATACATTGTAACTTTCTAAATAGAAATGGAAATAAATCCTAACAATATAAGGAAAATAAAATGTTTTTTTAATTGTAACACGTAGTTAAAAGTCTGCTTGTTAAATGAGCAGTTACAGCTGCATAGAGTATCTCCCTAGTACCTTCCATCTAAGTGATCCAGAAGTACTTTAAAAGTTTTAATGAGATTGACTTGACATACAAATCAGGTTATGTTGCCTAAAAGTAAATTGAAATGAGCTGAAACCTTCTTACTAAACTATAAGATGGGTTGGCAATATGAGGTCCCACCACTGATGGGGGCTTCCAGGACAGTATTAGATACAGTGGTCTTGGTGCTATGAAACTGTGTTAGTTCAACCTCATGACAATATTCTCTTTTTGAGTATGCAAAAATATGCACTGCTGAAAATTATTAGACATGAAGAGGCAAAGAGGGTAGATGCTTAACACACTCAGCCCCTCTCTTCCACTGATGTTTGGGACAGCCAGCTGTGGTGGATGGGTCCCCTGGCTGCAGCAGTATTTGCAGTACCCTCTATAATGGCAGCACAGCAGTCAGACTTTCTGCCCAGCCCCCCAGCAGCCCTACAGAGGTTTTTGACCTTTCCCAACATCTTTCCTCAAGGCAGACATAAACCAGATGAGGCACATGGCATCACTCTCAGCAGTCACAAAACAACAGAAAATAAAGCCTACTCTTGGGAACTTCTTTGCTAGAATGTGATGGCAGACCATACACAGCAGCAGAGAGTGAGTTAATACTCTGGTAGATGGGGAAGGGAAAAAATGAACAAATTATTATGTACTCATAATCCCCTGGTGCAACTCACTGACTCTTCCAAAAATCAACCAAGAAAAACCCACCACTTCTAGCCCACATCTGTCTCCTTGTCCTTTCTTCCCCTAAAGCTTTTTCAGACTTTGTTCCTGGACTTCTCATCAACAGTTCCTAGCTCCCTAATCAAAAACCCTGTAACACCTTTCAGCCTCCAGTGAACTCATTCCCCAAAAAGCCAGTCTTGGTCTAATCTCTGAAATCACCACAGGATCCTGTGCTGCCAACCCAACAGTGAAGGCAAATCAGCTCATTTTTGTTTTTACCTATGGGGCAATAAAATTCAGTGATGCCTACATGGCTGAGAAGACTTGACTTTATTTTGCTGTTGAATGTTCTGACAAAGGGACAATCCATAAGGGAAGTATGAATTTCTCTACCTTGTTTCATAAAGCATTTGCGCATCAGTGGCACGGCCAGATATAAAAATGTCAGTATCCCACAAAGATATTCATATTTGGATGTAGATGGAAACTGGATAAGAAGACACTGTGAACTCAGGAGAGGGGTGAAAGCTTTTTTCACCTGTATTTTTCAGTAAGACCTTTCTCTTACAGATTAAATAATGGCATCATGCTTTAGAATGAAAGTAATATAAAAATCTTATTAATACACTTTACTGAAACCGAGTAAAAGGACATTGTCAAGTGCTTTTATACAGTTTCTAACGTAGGCATTTCACTCTCCACTGATTGTATAATAAACTCTCAAGAGTTTGAAAATAACATCTCTTCCTCTACTTGTTCGCTCTTACACTAGTTGGTAAACACAGTTTCTGCAGTTATGGACCACAAGCCAAGATGGTAATGGACTTCTGAATTCAGTAGCAGTCAAGTAGTGTATCAATGGGAGCAACCAAGGTCACAGATCATTAGCCCTGCTGCCTCTTTTATTTCACTTCTCCCCTCAGCTATCTTTTTAATTTTTCTGAAAAGGAAAAATGAAAGAAATAAAGAAACATTTTTCCATATAATGCATAATGTGACATGCATGTAACCCGAATTATGTTGATTTCTGGTAGCATAGCATGTAAGGTGCTTATTCTAGCAGGGCAGTATGAGTTCAGGATGCAATGACCCAACTCTTCCTTATGTATAAGTAGCCAAGAGAAGGAAAGGAGTCTCCCAGAACTGCATGCTTAGCAGAGATTTCTAGCAGTTCTTTCATAAGAACAGACCTTTTGCAAGCCATCAGGAGCTCGTTTTACTCCTCTCATAAGACAGGGATTTCCTCTCTTTATGGACACTCTTTTCACCTGTTTCACTATCTTCAACTCCAGAAGGGTTCTGTTCTTCAGAAGCTGAACTGAAAGTGCATCAGAAAGTAAGGCACCACATACATCCCAGAGAGAGGAGAGGCATTCTAGAGAGGGCTTACTGATCTCTTTGCAGAGTTAGGCCCCTTATTATGGGGCCATTATTATGGTCAAGGAGACAAATATGATGCTCATGCTTTGAGCACAGTATCTGTAAACTCCCAGCCATGTAAAAATGCACAGCCACAATGAAATACCTCCGTAATAAAACTGCCAAGTGTATCTGCAGTGGTTATTCGGCTCTCCTACTAAATTCTCTTCATCCATTCCATGTATTTGCTGTTTAAATACCTGATCACTAGAGAAGCATTGTGGTCAAATTACCTTATCTAAAAATATGCCTAGAAGGAAAGTGCCTCATTTATTTAATCCTAAAGATTTTTCTTTTGAACGTTATTTTGTTCACAACTACTAAGCCAAAGCATTCTAAAGGGAAACCAGCATAAGTATATAAAAACAGAATGTGAATGATTTGCCACACAGAAGATAGGTCTTTGAGTGATTTTCAGATTCAAAGTATAACAAGCTAACTCCATCCTGTTTAGGTTTGTATTAAGTCCTGTTGCAGTACATTTCTTACTCATCCACATTCTGAGCTTAGTCCTGTACTTCCCCCAGAGCTGTGGAGCAAAGGGAGGGAAGTTTCCTGCAGGTTCTAAACTTAGAGATTTCAAGAGATCGAAGCCGCTTCATGGACACAGTAATAATCTTCAAGTGACCACTCAGAGAAAATTATTTTGTAATGTATCTGTGCATGATTGTCTTAATTCAGGGTCTATTTTTAGACTATCATATTTTAGAAGATTCTGTATAACTATACCAAGAAACTAAAATCAAGCTAAGATATTGGGGGGAAAAAAAATAAATCAAAGCAAATCAGACTTACTAAGCACAGTAATGGTAATCATTGTATACTCCAAGGTGATGGGCCAGAACACAATACCCTAAGCAATATCCTCCTATTTATTTACAAAAACAGCCATTCTTTTTGAAGGCTGAACTCAATGCATTCACTGCAAAATTTGCGTACAACTCCTGCATCTCTGTCCTGGGTTCAGCAGTAGCAGTCATTTTTCTCCTTCCTAGTAGCTGGTGCAGTGCTGTGTTTTTGACTTTCAGCCTGGGAACAACGCTGATAACACCATTTTTTTTAGTTGCTGCTCAGTAATGTTTACTCTGACCAAGGACTCTGTGAGTCTCATGTTCTGGCAGGGAGGAGGGGAAACCAAGAGGAAGCAGAGACAGGACACTGACCCAAACTAGCCAAAGAGGTATTCCATACCACAGCACGTCATCCCCAGCATATAAACTGGGGACAGCTACCCAGAAGGGTTAGATCACTGCCGGGGTCGGGCTGGGTATCGGTCAGCGGGTGGTGAGTGGTTGTATTCTTTTCCCTTGTTATTTCCCTTATCATTATTATTACTGGTGGTAGCAGTAGTGGTTTGTGTTATCCCTTAGTTACTGGACTGTTCTTATCTCAACCTGTGGGAGTTACACTCTTTCCATTCTCCTCTCCATCCCTCTGGAGCAGGGGGAGAAAGGGAGGGATTGAGTGAGCGGCTGCATGGTTCTGGATTGCCAGCTGAGCTTAAACCACAACAATCTCCAGTGTCCCGTCAGGGCCTCCTGATTTCTCCTTGGCCATTTTTTATGGTTGAATCCCTGATGTCAGATGCTTTAATCAGAGTGTTACTTCTTACCATGCTTATTTCTGGAAATTGGAACACTTTACTGCCTCTGAAATATGCAGCTCTTCTCTCAGATGTTATGCCTTGTACTAAAACAAAAGTTTTATGGCAGAAGTCACTGAAATATAGCACAACAGAAAAAGAATGATCTAAACACTATTTAAAAAATTGGGAAGACAAAACCACACCATTTCCATGGCCTTTTCTTGTTTCTGCTTTGATAAGACGGTGGATGCTATGTATAATACAGACTTTTGGCTCTGTGCTGACAGCATTCTAGAAAACACAAATTCCAGGAAATCAAGAAACTCTCATGATTTGAAATTCTACGAAACCCACCAGATGGACTCCCTCAGTGTGAGACAAAGAATGTGACCATAAATGTCATCATTTGAGGCTTTACCTCAAATTGAAAGTTTAGAAGCAATTGAACTCCTCTGTTTCTCTGTTCAAATCTATCTACACTTCTAAGTAATAAATAAAAAGGATGCCTCAGTCCCCATGATTTCAAGGATGGTGGGTTATTTCAAGAGTGGTGAATTCTAAATGCTTAGAGGCACAAATGCTTCTACTGTCAAATGATGATTTATAACAAATACATGGGCAATGAATAAACCCAGTGAAGATCTGGAGTGAGGAAGAACACATCCACGACAAGATAAAGACCCATGTTCACTGAAAATGTGAAACAGTGACAAAGTTTCTCAGCTAGCAGTAATGAAATTGAAAGCAAGAGAACTGCAGCAGCAGTCCCAAGTCCAGAGTCACGTGCATAGCTTTGTCCCTGTGTAGCCTTAGGCTATTGTTTTGGAAATGTACATTACAAAGTGTGCAATATACTTAGCCCTGCCAAAAGTGCAAAACTTAAAGGTCTTCAGATCCACTCCTAGAAGTTGTCCCCAGGAGGCCCAGTCAGAGCAGCCAGTGCACAGGCTTCAGGGAGGACAGGATCCTGACAGTAGCTCCAGAGGTACTGTATGGTGCATCAGATCCCCAAGGATGCTATGTGCCTCAAACAGAACATCATGAACATCCAAGACAGTGTTGAGGCCTCCCCCAGTCCCAAGCATTTTACAATCAGTAGTGAGACCAGGTCATTTAAAGATGCATAGTCTTCTCTTCCACTTCGCTCTAACTCCTTAAAGCACATTACAAAGTCAGTCCTTTTAATCTCTCAATTCAGTGTTTAATTCATATCTTCCCTCCAGACCAACAGAGACTTCAGCAAGTCATTTTTGCAACTTTCTAAGCAGATTTAAAGGAGCCTAGACCAAAAAGGCTAAAATTAATGTGGTAAAATAACTTTTTTCAGTAGTTATACCTCAACAATAAGGTAAAATTACATGTGCTCCACATATTTTTTAAACTTCATTGGGCCACTGTACTGAAATATAACTTGTTTTCTTTGACTTGATTACTTAATATTATCATTCCACTATTACCTAATTGAAATAGGTTATGAGTGCATCTTTATAATCAAGATCCTTTCTACAGTATATTCTGTATAATGAACAACCACACAGCAGCTCAGGGCACAGTAAGACCCTTATTTTCGTTTCAGAAAGTCAAAGCTCTATATTTGAGTTCAAGAGTTGTTAACTATTGCAGATAGCATTCTGGGAAATTTTGAGGTTTGAGTAGCTGTTTCACAATCATGAGTTAATTTACTTTAATATGCAACAAAATTCAGTTACACAGAAAGTGACTGCTGCGGGGGCCGATGCATAGCCCTGGCTATCACTGTATTACAGCACACTGATTACCACTGTCAACCATGACCCCAGTACCCAGGCTGTGTGAGAGGACAGGATCAGAGCCTGACACTTAGCTCCCACTCTCAATTTTCTAAAGGCTACCTGTAATGCTGGGCTCTCTGTACTTCAGTTCCCCATCTCTTAAACAGGGATAACAGTGACAAGACCTCGGGAGTTCAGTTACTGCACAAAATGTGAGAACAGAAACATCTTTGACACCGAGGACAACCTCTGATCTCACAAATCCAAGGACCAGCTGTCCACAAGCAGTGAACAGCACGTTAAGAGCAACCACTCTCTAAGAGAAAGCAAGAAAGCATTGTCCTTTACTGGCCCCTTTGATTTTATCACCTGTCACAGGATCAAGTGGTCCTTTCAAAATCTGTGAGAGTTGAAATATTACGGCCCCACAACAGCAGACAAGAAAAATGACCCTATTTTTTATTTTTTATTTTTTGCAAAGTAAGCAGGATTCAAGGAGAAAAAAATATCGTATTTGTAAAATGCTTCTTATCAAAATTAATTCTGAGGACAGAGTTACTACAGGTGAAAAGTATTTGTCTCTGCTCGTTTGTTTGGTTTGTGACATTGCTTCATTCTCTTTGAAGCTGGCTTTAGGTATTAAAAACATCAAATGTCAGCCCGCTATCTTTTCCTGACTCTAATTCTGCTACTGACTCAGAAAAGAAAATATACTGATTATGTAGTTACCATTAGTTTTTATTATGAGCCCCAACTGGAAGGAACAAAGACTGAGAATTAAAGCAACGACAGTATTAGGTTTTGCTTTATGCTTTTTCACTTATAAGAACTAGGATTTTCATGAGACTGTTCAAGGATATGTAAGAGCAATCTTTTTTCTTTTTAGGTCTGTCTAATGCAATCTCTATACAGAATTGTAATGCGAATTATGTGGAAATGTCACTAAAGCTGGGGCAGTACAGTCAGCCTTCTTCAGGATTTTGAAAAGCAGTGACATTCCTTTACAGAGTGGTTTTTTTTTTTAAGACTGTTCATTTGTATTATTGTACTGCAGAGAAAACATGCTTGTGGATCGGAACTCTACAATGCTAGGCACAGCACAAAAGACAGTCACCATTATGCAACCCAAAAGACCGGCTACATTCCCCTTGGACTTAAGCTGTTTTTCCTGAAACACATATTTAAAATAGAGGACTGGATATTTGGAACTTCATGAATGGAAAACAGAAGGCACAGATGCAATTTAGAAAGGCAGCAGAGAAAGCCCAGATGCAGATCAAGACTTTGTTTCGAGAATATGAAAGAAAGGTACATGACAGCAGTTTTAGATAAGCCACTGCCTGGAAAGGTGCTCAGCTCTTGATGTAGTCAAGACATAAACCTCTGAGCAGTTTTCATCCGCATACATCCTGTCCAATAAGCAGGTTAGATGCACCCTGTATCTTGTTCAGGTTTACCATGTAGTAAAAAGAACTCACAAGACCTCATATTTTATCTTAAACCCGAAGACAAAAGGTTTGTTGACATAAGAGAACAAATCTTACCAGAACAGAACCACACTTACTCCATCTCAAGAGTTGCATAAAATTAAACTGTTCTCTTCCAGAGGAGCTCTTTCGCATTTTATATACACACAGAAATATATTATAATGGAAAAAGAAAGACTGCCATCCAAAGTGGAAGACTAGCATTCCATAAGTGTATTATTTCAATTGCGAATATATAGATTATTTTTTTTGGGGGGGTGGCGGTGGTGTTGGGGAGAGTTTCTTTGTGGTCAGTGGTTGTTATATTCCAGAAGACACAGAAAAAAATTAAGGAAGGATGCTGCTTCCAAGGAGCTGGTCTCCACAAGTGCAAGGCAGGGTAACCTTACCTTATTAACATTTTGAAGATTTAAAGGCATACCACAAGACTATATACTCACACTAGAAAGATATTTTTGATTCTAACTTAAAATCCAATGATTTATCTGATAAATCAGCAAGCTTTTTTGCAGCAATGAAATTCAGTTGTCTTAATGAGGACCAGTAACTGTAGATTCGAAGACTACCCAAACCAGTCAGCAGGATATAATATGCAATATGTAACCACAGGAAAAGCAAACTGGAAAAAGAAAGACCACTGGCTTTCATAAATCATTTTTTGACAGGAAGGTTATTTATCATGGGAAATAAGCTTAATCGATAATAGAATGAAACAACCTTAATAAAAAAGGGAATCAAGCTCTGTTCTGTTAAGAGCATTATAATTAATGTGGGTAGGGGGACAGAGAAGAGGCAGAAAGAATTGTTACAGAGAATTGTTATTATCCTGACAAATGAATTCTGGATTGTTTCTAAAAGTTCATTTTTACCCAGCAGCTTTGAATGAGGAAGGAGCAAAAATCACATTCTGTTTTCTAAGAAGTAATGAGAACTTTAGAAGGAGGTGCCCAGTTAAGGAAGAGTTTCTCATATGATCAATATATTTCTATTTGATCTCAAGTGAATGACACAATCAATCATGACGGTATTACAAATCAGCTTCCTTAAAAGACGTGGCAGGCTGAGGTTTTTTCAACTTGTTGTTTCATACAAAGCAAGCATTAGCTCTTCCAAAAGTCACAACCTTGGTCTTGGTTGATTAATTTTACAAATCTGAGAGGAAAGTAAAAGCTCCCAAAGAGAAATTTTGGAAGCGAGATGAAATGTTTTCATCAACATTACTACATGAATTGTTATGTATTTATAGTAATTGTTTGGTTCAGTTACTTTTCACTTATCTTTACAACTACTTTTATAGGCAGATAAGAATTCCATCAGGTTATAAAAAGGTTCAGCAGATTTTTTAAGAACACCACACAACTTCATCTGCAAAAGGAAAAACCTCCGTATACCTACAGTATGAGTACGCATCCCAATCAAAGACAATACATATCCCAATCACATGAATTTTTTTCAATCCACTTGGCCACAACACCAACAGGCAATATAAAGAATAGAATTATCAATGTTTAATTAAAAATTCCAAAACAAAATTCCTACCTGAAGCAAAATTAAAATAAATTAAAAAAGAAATAGCAGACCCTAAAGAAAGTTCACAAAGGATTTTGTTGTAAATTTTTTGGAGGACATACCATTGCTACAGTACTCCAAAATAAGGGAGGGATGGAGGGAGGGAGGGAGGGAGGGAGGGAGGGAAGGGAGGGGAGGGAGGGAGGGAGGGAGGGAGGGAAGGGAGGGGAAGGAGGGAAGGAAGGAAGGAAGGAAGGAAGGAAGGAAGGAAGGAAGGAAGGAAGGAAGGAAAAAATATGCATAATGGTAAAATGATGAAAATGAGAATGGAAAAATAAACAATGATTTTTCTGGACTGACTTAGATTCAGTATTTCAGTTAAGAAATCCAAAATTCACGAAACTCAGAGTTTATCCTAAATCATGAAGGTAACTTTCTACAAGAAAACCACCCCAAAGGGCCTATTCATTTAATAACTTAATAATCAATTTAATAATTAGCAACTCTAGCTTAGACTTCTAAATTTGGCTCTTTTGCCAGGCCTCTGCTCTACAGAAGACATTTTGCTCCCGTTCCCAAAGCCCTTCCAAGCTCTGCTCAGTATTCCCCTGAGTATTCACACACAACCTACAAACTATAGGTCAGCAAAAGCAGAGCAGCAAAATAATTCTTCTCCAGGACATAATTTAAAAGGCTCTTAAATTGTTCCCAGACAATTTGTGAAGGGGAAGAATAAGATTATTAGGTATCTTACCTACTAAAGTTATTCAGCAGCTGAAAGATCTGGAAAGCCAATTGGTTTTAGACAGCAGTTGGTGAAAAGAACAGAATTTTTGATGCTTTAATGTGAAATTATTCATTTTTCATTTTATCTAAGGATCAAAAAAATGTTTTCAGATAACTTTTTATATAAGGCCTATGATATATTAATCTCAGCTTTTATTCTGCTTGATCTTACCAGGATTAACCCTAACTATTCTATGATTCTACGTTTCTATGATTAAACTGGTGATGTCCATGTTTACTTCAGAGAAGCAGGATCAGGATCTCTGGTCTTCAGGAACTAGTGTTTTTTCCACTCACAATTTACATCAGTACTGTGTCCTCAAACTGGTGGAGTAACACAGACATAAATTAGCAGGTAAGTAGTATAAACACTAGGTTTTCAAAGTGTTTCAAAGCCTAGTCATCTTCAGGTTCCACTGGGAATAGTTTCAATACTCTATTGTACAGAACACCCCCAGAATTCAGCCTACTCTTCCTTCTCCATCTAGCATTGTCACCAAGCCATATCTTCTTGCTTGAAATTAAATGCGCAGCATTTCTTCCTTCGTATTATGTTTTATTGCATAACATCAGTGATGTAAAGCTGGGTTAGTGTTAATTTAATTACATGGTAGGATGGAGAACAGAACATGTTATTCCAGTGTTATTGATAGTAGCAGCACCTACTGGTACCCTCATATATTCCCTCTGGAGAATGTACTGCTTTAATCATGCATTCTGCTGCAGTGCAAATGTGCTTTTCCCTCTTTTACAGCATTGCTTTTAGGTATTTTCTATTTATATCCTCTAGAAATGCATGGACTGTTCTACAGATTGTAAAGGTGTGAGAGTCACAAAAATGGAACCCAGTTCTATATCTGTGTGTACATTTTTGCAGAAGTCATTAGAGCTGCAGAAGAATCTTTATTCTACTGGGAAAGACATGGCAATAGTGATTGACCGTTTCTTTTCCCAGCTTGCTTCCAATAAAACATTTATTCATAATACATGTTTAGTGTGCATTGTTACTGTTCAAAGAACCCTACTCAGCATATAATGTGGTCTGCACTTCATCTTCTTGAAAATGAATCTTGAAAACTTGTTGAATTATAGATCTCCTCCTGCTTTTCAGTGGATCCGTAATTTTCTTCAGAAGATGAATTGCAGACAGCAGCACTGATGAGAATTAAACTAGCAAGGTTCATGTTAAGAACATAGTCAGTAAATCAAAAGCTGAAAGTAATGTCAGAGATACAAAATCACAGACTGACAATATCCTGCGATACTAGGTATGATGGAGTCTGGTAATGAAGTCATGAGGTTAAACAGCAGGCTTTCACAGATACCCACCTGCTAAAGTACCATAAAACTGCGTAAGTGGAAGAAAAGGAAACCTCAGACAACTTATTCTAGGAGGAGGAGCCTACATGCATCAAAACCCAGAGAGCTAATGTCTTTAAATGCTAATAAGCAATGCAAATAACCACAAAGAGCTTTGTGAAGTTACCACTAGGTATACACCGCAGTTGGATGACCAGAAAGCTATGTGTTCAACAGCAAGGGAAAGAAAATTTAGCTCTAAAAAAATAATTTGTCTTTAAAAAAAAGAGAACAAATATCTTAAAAACATACTAAAATCTCTCAGTCTAAACCCATCACATTCACCTTTAGGAGCAATTGTATTGATCCTGTTTAACTGAAATAATTCCCTAGTAATACATGGCACATATATCAATTTATGGTATAAACATTTTAATAACACCTTCTGTTTCCCTGATGAATAACCCTGCCAAAATAATTTGTATAGCAATCGCATCACCCACGTGAAGCAGGTATCTGCTCCAGCAGCTCTTTCCTTATCACATCTGTAGGATAGCAAAGACCTCCAACAAAGGCAGAAAAGAGGATTCTTATCCTATATGTTTTATATTTCTGCCTTTAATAACATGCACATACATCTCCTTGTGTCCTACACATTTCTGTTTCTATGCTGACAAATAATCTGCTGAGGAGAAACACACACACAACAAATACTTAACACAATGTGCAGGGATTTAGCTGTGTGCTTCTGTTAAAGCTAAGGAGAGTCTTGCAGCTATGTCTCTCTGCATGCATGGACACTTCACCTCTACACAGAGGGGCTTTAGGCTTTCCGGAGTGTCAGGCTCAGGGAAATTGATGGGCTATATTCTCATCTCAATGCATCCATCTCTCCCTGCATGGGATTTATGTACAGACACCTACATGTGGTAAAATAACCTTACTTTATAGTGGTAACCATATTAAATCAAAATGCTCAGTACTGGAAAACTCACACCTACACGCAGGAAGTAGTTTTCCTCTTTTTAAATGAGGTCTCTGAATTCTGCCCATGAATTTAGTCCTTGTGAAAACAGACTGCCAGCTCTTAACATCACATTTCTTATTTAGGTCCAGAACTGATTCAGGACAAATAGAAGCACCGTGCCTGTCCTCCACAGAGTTCAACAAAATCTCTCAACCCTAGCCAGGATACGAGGGTAATTCAAAATTCATGTCAATAAAATCTCCACGTTTCCTCAAATTTCCCAGTGCAATGGTGAATTCAGGGGTATGTCAAACAGGGGCTAAATCAGATCCAGCAATTTTCCACTGCTCTGATACATGCTTCCAAAAGAGGAAGAATTTAACAAGCCAGCGCTTCAGCTGATATAAATCAGCACCATTCCACAGAAGCTAATACAGCTGCATTGATTCACTGCCACTGAAGTCTTGAACTCTGGTCTCACAAATATGATAGAAAGTTCCATTTGCTAATGTAAATATATATTGATATATATCATGTAAATTCAGTGAGCAAAATGCATGATTCAGTACTCTTTTTTAGTAATAAATTGCTATAGCAGGTAGGAATAAGTTCGGGGCTTTTAGAGAGCCCGATAATACATGTACTTCAGTCACACAGTAAACCTGCAAGTACTCCGCTGCCTTTTAAAACACCTTTTTTTCTTAGTGCCCCTCTCCTGGTGCAAGACCAGAAATTGCACAACCCCTCCTATGATTCCAGACAGCAAATTTAAAATACCCTTAATTGGAAGCTGAAAAAAACTAAGCATGCTGCACAATGGCTGAGACACAAGACTTATGGTTGTTTACTGTAACACTAAGACAGTCCCATTAACAAGAATGATGGGAAACTGCATCCTGGCATTATTCTTAGCAAAAGACTTGACAAATATGTTTTGTAAATGAAGGAGCTACAACAGAGAAAACATATGATACACTTTTCCCCCCTTTTTCCCAGTGAAATGGTTGCATGTTTAATGCTTTATACATTATTCAAGGCTCCATTTTCCAGGGTTCATCAATACCCCAGTCCACAGCAGCTAGAAGCTTGTAACAACTGACAAATGTAGACAAAACACACTGCTTAACCCAAGAACAGTGGGTCAGAGAACAAACAGGAAAATTTATTGTCTTTGCTATATTACTGTTGGAATGGAGAAGTAAATGAATACCATATGTTATAGCTTATCACTTACAGTATGAGTGTATCATGAACAGCCCAGCATGTCCTACTTAAATAATACTGATGGATAACATGCAGGCAGCTTTTGTTCACTGCTGAGGTTTTGTCTTGTCTACATGTTGTTTATACTTACTTAGGGTGAGAGGAAGAGACAAAAGAATACCAAGAGTCATGCTAGGAGCTCACACAATCCCCTTCCTCTACGTGTCCATAATGAATCTAGACTGTGCCTACCACAGAAGGTATTGCAAAGAAATAAAAAAGTCTTCTTGGGATAAAAAAGTAGATTATACAATACATTCTTAGACCAGATACTATATTATTTCCCAGCTGTACCTGTAAGCAGCTCTGCAGAGGACGAAGGAGAAACAGGGGAAAAAAAAGGCGGGGGCGAGGGGGGAGAGGTATAGCAACCTGAGTTTTATTGCCTCTGCCTGCTGGAGAACTGTATGGAGATGAGCAATAATTTTTCTGTTCAGTACAGTACCTCTGAAGGTGACTCAGGAACCTGTGTGAACTGTATTCTAACAGAGTATAAGCTCCATGTGGTGCTGTTTCTCTATTGCCCTCAGTACCCTGTATAAGCAGACCATTACACCTATGCAAAGCAGGCCAATAGGCACCTCTCAATTGCTATTGGAGGGGCATTAGCATCTTCAGCACGATTCCTCAGGTCTCTAGTGTGAGGAGATCAGATTGCCTGGGGATCTTATCCCACACTGTCATCACACTATTTCAGACTTTATGGCGGTGCTGTGCGAATGGCAAATGGGTGGGAAAAGGCACTGTGTTCTTAAATACGGAATTCAGAGTCATTCCACATTCACCCTGCTAGTGCACCACAAAAGCTGCAAAGCAGTGTAGAATCAAACCCCACACAAAGGAAATAATTTAACAACATGCGAGATGCTTTTCAATTGTTATTAAGGTTTTTGCTATTCAATGGAAAAACAGAAAACAAAAGACACACCCCCAAAAAGTAGGTTTTCCCTAAATAACTGAAGGTAGCTGTGACTGAAGGGTCAGATTTATAATTTTTGGTAATTTAATTAAACCACTAATATTTATGACAGAAATAAATTTGGTCTGACACCTTTACAAGCAGGTTTTTACCAACAAAAAGAAGGCATTCCCACCCCAACATGAATTAAAGAGATCCTGTCTACTCAAAACACTGTATCATTTTAATTAAGATTTTGCAGTCACCACTTATTAATTTAAATCTGACCTATATCTCAGTAAAGGAATCTAAACTAACAAGTCAGGCTGGAATAGATCGAAGTTCCTTTCACAAATCACAGTGATTTTAATGAAGCTGCTCAATATTCCAGCTGTATTTACTCTAGCATGATTTTGTGATGTACAGCAAGCCTCCAGTGAGGAGTATTTCAAAAAGGAACTCTGCTACAAAAAGGAAACAAGATAGGAGGAGTTCAAAATGGGACTCAGGTGTCCAGTTCTCAGTGGTCCAAACCTCATATTGGTCAAGATGACCATACTCAGCAAAATATCACACGGCAGTGATTTCTATGCATAGGTGAGTTGGTTCTTTAATACATCCTGTTCATTATTATTGGTAGATTTATGCTTGGTATAAATGAAGGATACATATATTTACTGAGGTACAAAAAAACAAAGGAAAAACCGACAAACCCCGAATTCAGCCCTTGGAGCTTCTTTACCCAGTAAAGAGTTTATTCTTTCCCACTGTGCTTTTCAGCACCCATTTTCCTCCCAGAGCCCCAGAGACCTGTAGTTCCTGACAGCTTCCAGTCACTTACGCAGACCACAGCAAGACTCAGCAGCTTTTCTGTGATTTGTAAACTTTGCCATCCTCTCTAGAACTTGAGAAGATCACACAGACAAGCTAAGCACAAATATGGATCTCCAAAGCACCAAGGGTCCAAAATAACCTAGTGATAAACCCTCATACCAAGGCTGACCTGCCCAAGACATCATGCATGACCACTGCCCTGGCTTTGTCTTCTGGTATTGCCACAAGAAGGAAGAGTTTGGCTCTACCATGTTTGTTGCTACCTTCAGTTAGAGGCAGCCATAAGATGCATTCTCATCTCTGCTGTACTAAACATGCAGAGCTCCCTCAACTTGCATACAGTCATGCATGTAGGCCCCGACCATCTTGATAGTCCTCAGGGTTTACCCTGTCTAATTTATCAACATCCCTCTAGAACTGTGGGTCTCAAATCAAGACTCATGTTCTGGGTAGCGAGAGCAACACCACAGAGAGGGTTGTAACAACTTTGCTGAACCTGTCTGCCACACTGTAGTTGTGGCAAATGTGTGGATGGTGGTGTCTGTGAGGAGAGCACACTGTCTGCCCTGCTCTGAACTGCAGCTCCTTTAAAGCGCGGGTGTTTTCAGCTGACCAGCTCCCAGCCTGTGTCGGCATCATGGGCTTACTTTGCCCTAAGGTGACAAGAAGCCAGATACAAATCTCCTGATGGCACCATAAAACTTTACAGACCTACATGAATACATTATCACCATGTATTAGATAACATCCATGTTTCCCCCATGATGTTCAATCAGTATATGTGCCAGTGCATCTTAACTATTTGAAAGTTCCACCTAACTCAGTACTAACAATAGCAAAATAAGACAGTATCAAATTGATCAAAAGAAGTGGCAAACTTGACAGTGACCCCGGTATGTTCCCTTCTTCCTTTATGACATTCTGATGTTAGCTCTAATTTCTGCATTCGTTGCCTCTTGCTCTGAAGCATTTACTGAGAAATAACCTTGAACTTGACTTGTCACCATTCCCCAGGCAAATTATTATGTCTTCTTTGGATTCCTTCACCCTCTGGTATTTTACAATTTTGGTTTCTTGTCTGGGTTCATCCAGAGCTTCAAACTGCAAAATAAAAAGCCAACAGAAATGTGCAAGTAATGCAATAATTTTTCAAAGACATTCTATGTGGAACATAGCTAGAGTAGGGCAGAGGAGAGAAAACTGCTAGCAACAAAAAGCTGCAAAGCTAAATATAAAATAACAGTAAGGGTTCCACTTCAGACAATAATTTCTGGTCATTAACATCATCATCATCTGAAAAACACTGATTAGCTTACAGGGTTAAACACATATTCAACTTAGACATTCTGAAAATCAGAAACATCTGCCGCACATAACTTTGCACAAGGAAAATACCAAGAGACTGAAAGCGCAGTGAAGTTCTGCTTCCTTGCTGGAATTTCCTTTTAAAGGAAAGCTAGCTGATCAGGATAGGAAGCCTGGTCTGTATAGTATCAGTGACAGGAGCCATTCCTTTGGTCCACTAGATATTCAAAACAGAGACAGCAAACTTTTTCACTGTATCACACACAACTGGGTAGAAGGAAATCTCAAAAGATTTATATTAAAAGTATCAGGGGCAGGGGAATGACAGATGGATGATGGACAGCAAAACTCCACAGAATATATGCTTACCAGCCAAGAGAAAGGATATAGCCAGTCTCCTGAAAAACTGTAACCTTTCCTTTACTACCATTTAGCAAAAGCTAATGTCAGACGGGTGGGGGGGGGGGGGAAAGTCCTTGGGAAGAAGCTGCTTCTTGGCTAAAAAGAACAGCCAGACTCAGGCAGTCATTGCTATGGAGATGCTTAGTAAAACACCTCTTTTGCACTAATCGCTGTTTTAAAGTAAAGTTATTTAACTTTTTTGCTCCTAGTAATTTACTTACTATGGTGTAAATTTGACCAGTTTCTGAAGCAGGGAAAAAACAGAAGAATAACCTTAAGATGCCTGGAAATTATGATTCAACATGTTTTTTTGCCTCACTTTTTATTGCACATAAGCATGGCCCCATTGTTGCTTATAAACAGATGTGAATCTGTCCCTGCAATCACACTTCACTGTGCAAGAGAAAGCAACAGAACTGTTTTAACAGCAACTGCAGTGACAATCAATGTTGGGTATTTTTTCATCTGTCTGGTCTAAATTGAGTCCATTAAAACGATGTTGTGAATAAATCTAAACCCACTGACTTTTGATTCACAGAATTCACTAGCCAGGTAACAACTTGGATCTGTGCTGAATTCCTGCCCCCCAACAAAAGTGACAGTTATTTAGTCATTCTTTCAAAAAGCAGCAGTGCCTTCTAGGTGCTCTTACATCCTCTGAAAGCCCACCAGAAGATGCTCTGCCTATGCTTCCTCTGACTCTCCAGTACAAAAAATCTCTCAGCTCTAATGCTTTCAACAGTCCCTCAGAAAACCTTCTATGGACTTGCAGCTTGTTCCCCCATTCACCTGCTAACTAATTCTGGCAGCTTAATTAAATCTTATTGTACCTAATACTTGGACCCTCCTAAGACATAACATACACCAAAAAGTTGCAGTGCACATGAAAAATTAGGAGAAAGCATGCAACACCACTTTGTTTTTCAACAAACACCATTCCTCTATGTTTTCAAATCACATGAAATTCATAGAAATATAAAACTACAGCCTAATTTTACCAATTTCGTTACCCTGTATGCACCTCTCCAGGCAGCAGCAGTTGGATGAGTCCAATAGGAACATATTTGCCTGTCTTATTTTTCTCTATGATGAACTTCAGGCTGCACGCTGTCTTCAGCATTTACAGAGAGCTCAAATGGAAATCAAAAAGATAACTGGTTTAGATCAATGGCATTATCTGGCCATCTATAAACAGAGGGTTTTTTTTCTGCAGGTTGAAAAATGGTCCTTATCTTCTTGGTCTGAGACTCAGCTAGTTTGATATCTGAAACTAATTCTTCTAGAACCTAATTATACCTTTCACAGGGCTGCAAGAC
Organism: Neopsephotus bourkii; assembly: GCF_033783945.1. Taxonomy (NCBI): domain Eukaryota; kingdom Metazoa; phylum Chordata; class Aves; order Psittaciformes; family Psittacidae; genus Neopsephotus; species Neopsephotus bourkii. Next base: position 2,526,743 of record NW_026901434.1, on the reverse strand, counting down.
ATTACAGAATCATAGAATACAGATAAGTTAGAGCTGGAAAGGACCTCAAGATCATCAAGTTCCAACCCCCATGCCATGGGCAGGGACACCTCGCTCTAAACCATGTCACCCAAGGCTCTGTACAATCTGGCCTAGAACACCGCCAGAACTTCCCTGGGCAACCCATTTCAGGGCCTCACCACCCTAACAGGAAAGAATTTTCTCCTTATATTCAAACTAAACTTCCCCTGTTTAAGTTTTAACCATTACCCCTTGTCCTATCACTACAGTCCCTAATGAAGAGTCCCTCCCCAGCATCCTTATAGGCCCCCTTCAGTTACTGGAAGGCTGCTAAGAGGTCTCCACGCAGCCTTCTCTTCTCCAGGCTCAACAGCCCCAGCTTTCTCAGCCTGTCTTCATATGGGAGGTGCTCTGGTCCCCTGATCCAGGCCCTCCTCTGGACTTGCTCCAACAGTTCCATATCCTTTTTATGTTGAGGACACCAGAACTGCACACAGTACTCCAAGTGAGGTCTCACAAGAGCAGAGTAGGGGGGCAGGATCACCTCCTTCGACCTGATGGTCACGCTCCTTTTGATGCAGCCCAGGATACGGTTGGCTTTCTGGGCTGCAAGCGCACACTGAACCTGGCTCATGTTCATTTTCTCATTGGCCAGCACCCCCAAGTCCTTCTCCGCAGGGCTGCTCTGAATCTCTTCTCTGCCTAGCCTGTAGCTGTGTCTGGGATTGCTCCAACCCAGGTGTAGGACCTTGCACTTGGCATGGTTAAACTTCATGAGGTTGGCATCAGCCCACCTCACAAGCATGTCAAGGTCCCTCTGGATGGCATTCCTTCCCTCCAGCGTATCAACCGAACCACACAGCTTGGTGTCATCGGCAAACTTGCGGAGGGCGCACTCAATCCCACTGTCCATGTCAGCGACAAAGATGTTAAACAAGACCGGACCCAACACCGATCCCTGAGGGACACCACTCGTAACTGCTCTCCAGCCGGACACTGAGCCATTGACCACAACTCTTTGCATGCAGCCATCCAGCCAGTTCTTTATCCACTGAGTGGTCCATTCATCTAATTGATGTCTCTCCAATTTAGAGAGAAGGATGTAGTGTGGGACAGTGTTGAATGCTTTACACAAGTCCAGGTAGATGACATCAACTGCTGTACCCCTTTCCACCAGTTCCGTAGCCGCATCACAGAAGGCCACCAAATTGGTGAGGCAGGATTTCCCCTTAGTGAAGCCATGCTGGCTGTCACCAGACACCTTGTTGATTTTCATGTGCCTTAGCATGCCTTCCAGGAGAACCTGCTCCAAGATTTTGCCAGGCACAGAGGTGAGACTGACTGGTCTGTAATTCCCTGGGTCATCCATTTTCCCCTTCTTGAAAATGAGGGCTATATTACCTTTCTTCCAGTCGTCAGGGACTTCATCTGACTGCCATGATATTTCAAATATGATGGCCAGCGGCTTAGCAACTTCATTCACCCATGGATGGATTTCATCAGGTCCCAGGGACTTGTGCACATTCAGGTTCTTAAGAAGGTTTCAAAGCAGATCCTCTCCTACAGTGGGCCCAAGGTCTTCATTCTCACAGTCCCTGTGTCTGCCTTCTAAGGCTTGGTTGGTGTGGTCAGAGCATTTGCCAGTGAAGACTGGGGCAAAGAAGTCATTAAGAACCTCAGCCTTCTCCAAATACAGGGTAGTCAGTTCTCCTGAGAGCTTCCAGAGAGGGCCCACATTGTCCTTAGTCTGTCTTTTATTCGCAATGTACCTATCAATCCCTTTCTGTTATCTTTCACATCCCTAGTCAAATTTAATTATAACTAGGCCTTAGCTTTCCTGACTTGGTCCCTAGCTTCCCAGACAACATCCCTGTACTCTTCCCATCCGCCTTTCCTTGTTTCCAGCTTTTATAAGCCTCTTTTTTCTCCCTCTAAGTTTCCTCAGCAGCTCATTATGCACTGATAAATTTACCTTCTTTAAGCATGTCAGAAGCAACACTGTGTCATTGGCTGTACATACGGAGTGGTTGGCATTCAGTAAGTAAATTGGTGAGTAATACAACAACCCGATACTAACTCACTTTTCTGGTCCTGAAACAGCAACCCTCATTTCTGAATACCCTGTACCGTGTGTGCACCTGCACACATGTGCCTGAGGAGTCTGGCACCTGCGTTAGATCTGGATTTCAGAGACAACTGGGTAAATGCAAAGGGAACTCCATGGAACTACTAGACAATCTGCACTGCCTTTTCAGGATTAGTCTAACTAACTGTTTCTAGAATTATTCAGTGCAACATTGGTTTATTACATACAAAAGGATCCCATAAAAAAAAAGGGTTGTACTGGATATTTTTACTTATAAAATTTGCAGAGGCAGTTACTGTCTTAGCACTGTATACACATGGAATATATAAGCTGTTTACCTTCATTAAAGAGAATATTATCGATGGCTTTGATTAGTTTTGTTATTCTCTAAGTGAAACATTCATTTTCCAAATTAATCTTTTGCAAAGAGAAGGGGCAGAACAGAGGCATTATTGGTGTAAGAGCTTCACTAAAGGATATATGAAGGAACAGGCTGATGGATATTTTATTAGGGGAAAAAATGTGTAAGAAAATGAAATGGAATCTGAAAGGAAAAAGACAACACACCAAACAAACAAATAATAACCAACATCAAACCACAAAAACCGCAAGATGAATTCCTGATATCAAAAGTTAAAATTCTCCACTTGCTTTTGATGGCTGCTGGTTTCATTATTAAAGCTTTTGCTGACAGTCTGCATTTTGATGTGAACACATGAAAATAAGTTGACTGGCACAGGAAAACAAACTCGTAAATTTCAACTTTAAGTATCTGTTTTAATATATTATTGTATTTTATTGGCAATACTCCACCAGAAAATTTCTTTTTATTATTGTATCCCCTCTTTGCAATAAAGAGGAATGCTGTTGACTGGCTTCCACTTTGGGAAATATGAAAACATTGTTTCTTGCTAGCTGTGGGCAAGAAATAGTTTCAAACCATGCTAAAGTTACAAAAGCGTGCTCACAAAAAGTATACAGCAAGAAATATGTTAGTACCTTTCATAAATTTTCAATACATGGACACAGCAAGATAATTTCCGAGCATAAACAGACCCAGAAAATAAAATATTTTATCTTAGATAGGTATCATTCCCCTGTATGACAAAGGATGGGTTGTTCAATAGCATAAAACAAGCAGACTCTAGCCTAGTACAGGCTGATACTTGAATCAGAACAAGAAACTTAGTATTTTACGTAAGTAGTCTACCACCTCTGGCTAAATCCTTCATCCCTAACTGAAGCAAAACTCACACTGGCTTCAGAGAACTCTTTGCCTGTCTAGAGGGGTATTCCTGACTTAATTCAAAACCGCAGAGCATTTCAGTAGCTAAAAAGCAAGTGAAAAGGAGAATTGAGGCATTTCTCCTTAACCACATAAACAGGAAACAGTTGTGGAAACTACAGTGTTTGTGAGAGAATGGAAACACTAAGCCATAGACATTGTCCCAGATTCTCATGTCACCATGCACCAGCAAAGCTTGTAACACCTGACAGGAGCTCTACCAACAGGCAAGTGCAACTCTTGATGCCCTACTTTAAATTTTCTGTCTTCTCTGCAGTTAGGAATCCACAAACCCCCTTGTATTCCATCAAGTGAATGATCAAAGGAAAAAGCTCTTACAAGAAGTTTTATAATGCTGGGTAATAACTTCAGCAGCACAAACTTGCTCTCATTGGACAAAACTCACTGTCACACTCCTTGTTACACATCAGTTCCCACTTCACATGCTGCCTCGCCTCTGGCATGCCTGTCCCGCACCCTGCTGCCTTCTCCCTTCTCCCTCTGAACCAAAAATCTACTAAACCCAACATTTTAGCCAAGAAAGCTGTAGGAAAGGCTGAGAATCAGCCTTTAAGCAAAATAATAATCTAGGGCCACCTGATAAATGAGAGTTTTCCAAGTGAGGTGTAATCCTGCACAGGCACTTGGCCTGCATACATGTCCTTGAACCTAGGCATTTTTCTTGGAAGCTGAAAAATGCAGTATCAGCCTGGAATCCATTTGTTAACAGTCCTACTGCTATGGTTATTCAGATGGTTGAAAAGCAGCAATTTGAGATTATTTTTGCATTCTTATTGAAGTTTATTTATGATGAGCTAGTAAGGTCCATTATGGAATGACTCATTTTATTAATAGTTGATAAACAGGTCTAAGTTAAAACCAGAATCCTCTAGACAATAGTTCCATCATTTTTAGGGCAGGCTATTAGCATTTTTAAATTTCTCACACACAGCTGTTGGTATGAATATTACATCAAGGGATCCACTATAAACCCCAATCATTTATTGACATATTGCAAGTTGATTGTAGAAAAAGGCACTATCCCACCCTAACCAAGAGTTGACAGCTTCATTCTTGTTCCCAGTGGGTGTCAACAATGCTGTAGAAACCTTTGGTGCTCACCAGTGATGCTCCAGGTTCACTTACTGGCACTGACCTAAGAGGAAATTTCTTTTGCTTTTGCTTCTGTTATTCTTTGGACAGATAAAAAACTACAGTTTGGGGGCTTGTGAATCTAAGATGTTTCACAAGCAGTAAATTCAAAGACAACTAAACAGATCCTTCAATTCAGATATAAATTGATTGTAGAAATTAATTCATTCTCATTAGCTGTATTTACTTCATAGAATACCAGGTTGAAAGGGACCTTTCAGTAACTCTGAACCATGTAGCCACTCACTCACTCCTCCCTGTTCTTCCCCCCACCAGCTCCTGGAGGGATGGAGAGGAGAATCAAAAGAATGTAACTCCCCTGGGGTTGAGATAAGAAAAGTCCAGTAACTAAGGTATAACAGAAACCACTACTGCCGCCACCAATAACAATAATGATAAGGAAAATAGCAAGGGGAAAGAATACAATTGCTCACCACCAGCCAACTGATACCCAGCCTGACCTGAGCAGCGATGTGTTGTGGTATGGAATACCCTTTTAGCTAGTTTGGGTCAGGTGCCCTGTCTCTGCATCCTCCCTGCTCCCCATGCCCCTCCTCAATGACAGAGCATGAAACAGAAAAGTCCTTGATCAGAGTAAACATTACTTAGCAACAACTAAAATCATCAGTGTGTTATCAGCACTGTTCTCAGGCTAGAGTCAAAACCACAGCAGTGCACCAGCTACTAAGGAGAAAAATGACTGCTACAGCTGAACCCGAAACATCTGCAATCTCAATAGCAACTATCTGTATGTCAGATGAAATTAAAAGAGAGCACTGGTGAGCTCTCACAGTGGTCATTTATTACCAGGTTTACACACGCATCTTATCTGAGACTCCTGTGGTCTGGGATTTCTAACAAGCAATGTGACAGTAGCTACAGGAGATAAGGTATTTGACAAATTGGTAAAATTATAATTACAATGTTGTCTCAGGGAGTAGATGAAGAGAAATTCAAAATTTTTGCTTCTTGCAACAGCTGCCATGCATTAAGGAAGAAAGACAATCACACATGAAAGCATCATGGAACTGTTTGAGCAAGTCCAGAAGAGGCCATGATCAGGGGCTGGAGCACCTCCTTTATGAAGACAGGCTGATAAATTTGGGACTGTTCAGCTGTTCAGCCTGGAGAAGTTGTATCTTCCAGGGCCTACAAGGATGCTGGAGAGGGACTCTTCGTCAGGGACTGTGGTGACAGAACATGGCAATGGCTTCAGATGTAAACAGGGAAACTTTAGACCAGATATAAGGAAGAAATTATTTACTGTGAGGGTGGTGAGGTACTAGAACAGACTGCCTAGAGAAGTGGTAAATGCTCCATCCCTGGCAGTGTTCAAAGGCCAGGTTGGACAGAGACTCAGGCAACTTGGTGCAGTGTGAGGTGTACCTGCCCATAACAGGGGGGTTGGAACAAGATAATCTTAAGGTCCTTTTCAATCCAAGCCATTCTATGATTCTATGAGTTTACCTAGGACTAAGCAAGAGGATTTGTTTAGGCACTGGGCAAATATGCTGAGCACTCCACTCCATTTGCCCTTTCCAATGGAGGGCAAAGAGCATGCATGGGCCTTTCCTGTCCCAGGTTATAATCCTGAAAAAAAAAACAGCAATAACTTCCAGTCTATAGTCAATCTCCTCTCTCCAGTCCAATATCTCAAAATACAGCATGTAACAATTAATAAATCCACATAATGTTTTTATGCAGGTCCTTTCTTACTGACTTTCTTATTGACTTTCTAAGCAGTACACCTCTAGTCTGTATTAGCAATGCGTTATTCATCATGAAGAAATAAAAAAAAAACTCTTGTTACTCTTTCATTTGCATTCAATGTGAATATCAATATTACTGCTCAGAGTCACCATGACTTTTTTTCTCTCTGAAATAAAACCTAATTATAGTACTACCATGCAAACACAGAAAAAACCTTGCATGGTCCTTCTCCCCTAAAACCTCACAGTCTAAACGTGTGAATGTTATGAAGCGTAAGTAACAAGCTATTGATCAAAAGCAGTTCTGAACTACAGCTTCAGTGGGAATAGACAATAATGAACACATTGGAAGTACCACAAGAAAATTTACATCTCCACTAAACATTAGCATAAGGGCACAGATGAAATGACATGGCTAAACTTATGACAGCTTTTTGTGTTCATTTGTTTGTAAATCTGGAATGTAAAAAAAAACCCAACAGATTTGCCCTGATTTCTGAAGAATTCTTCCTTTCTCCATGAAAGGCCCCATCAGCTAACAGCATATCCCAAAGGCATCAAAATTCCTGCTTCCCAGACAATCTCATTTACACACATTACTTCCACCAGTGTCAGAAGTTATGTGAACCAATTCAATCCTGATGACTTCAGGTCAAATTCAATGAATGTTATTCCTTGTCATTCATTTTCCCAGCATTCCAAACATTCACCAACGGTCATCATGTGATCACTAGGCAACAAGAAGCTACTTACCAAGTAGCAACTAGACTTCTTCTAGATGTGCTTATGCATATCTGCACATCTGCACATAACCAGCACACAGGCTGCACACCTTTGACTACATAACTTGCCTAGCAGTACCTCTAACGGCAGGTCTCTCTGCTTCACACCAATGCAACTAAAGGAGTTTTTTCACTCTTCCCATTTCTTCTCAGCTGAAAAGTGCCAGATGTAACACGTGTCACAAACAAATGGGTGGGAAGTGATCTAGGGGACATTCTCCATGTGATTCATGTAATTTTCTTCTCCCCGTTTAGTGATATTCCATACCCATATTTCAATGTGGGCACCTCAAAAGCATGATTTGGTTCAGTGCAAGGTAGATACAAGAAAACTGGACAAAGATCAATTGAAGCATGAGTTTGATGAGTGCAGCACCTGCTTAGCTGGTTCCAAATACATCTTGTAGACATAAAAACAGTCTAAAAATCCCCAGCCACAATTCATGTCTGCAACAGACATGTAATCCAGATGTCACTTATGTTCTGCAGAATATGATCTAAGAATTGCAGCAAATCCACTCTGGCCACTTCTGGTCTTTCCAAGATGCATTTGGAAATGTAATTTTATGTAACAGTAAGAAGTGATCCACTCATTATAGCTTGGAATTGCGGGTAGGATAGCTTGTCTGGCTGTCTGCTTTTGCTGGCATTAATGGGGGAATCCTCCAGGCAATCCTTCTCTACCCACAAGTGAAGCAAAATACCCTGTCCTTCTTGGCTAGAATTTGTTATTTTCTGGAGGTGAGGGCTGAATGCAAAATGACCTGCCTACTTCGAATGTAAGTTCAGGCAAGTTTGCTTAAGTCTGTCAGTCAAAGAGATTCACCTTGAACTGAGATTGTTCACAGGAATTACGATTAGATAAAACTGTTTTCCTTTTTATGTCTTTGTTACAAAGGAGGATCAGGAGGTCACATTAAAGAATAAATAAGCAAAACAACAAACCAACCTGCATTTGGTTTGCAAAGAGCCAAAGTTGCAAGTGGACAGTTGCTGAAAGAACAACCTCAGCTTATCCACTGGAGACTTTTACTTTCATTAAGATTACCTTAACAATAAGGACGTGAGGTGGAGGTAAAAACCTAAAACCTAAAGAAAACGCAGCCTGCTTCCCTTCTGCCCTGGCACACTGCACTGACAAACAGATAAAGGGGCTTTTAAAATGCAACTTTCAGTATAGTTAGATTCTGTGTTTCTCTGTTCTCTCCAATATTTTGTTTTTAACAGACAGATGAATGTGATGACTTTACTTGATTCATTGGCACTGCTGAAGTACTGACTTCTTTAACAGCAATCATAAATGGTTTCAAGATACGAAACAAGTGTTCCAGCATGGTCCATTGAGCAGAATGGAGAACAGTGCCTTCCCTGGTGTCACTGCACATGATATATTTAATGATTGCTACCGTACATTCTGATCAAAGGTGCTTTTAGTCATTTACTATGCGGGACTCCATCTTGTTTATACTCTCTGAAAAGGCTGCATAGACAGTAGTAGTTCGATTCTCTGGATTCAAAACTCTGAACTGCTCTTTAAGACATCAAATATTCTCAACTCCTTTTATTTCCTTTTACTACTACCATACATTTATACAAATACATTAAAGTAAAGCACTTAAGGATTAGAAACTGTTAATTATTGGCTGGAAAAGAACATAAAGTCTGCAACAATTTAAGATTACTATAGCCATAAGCGTATTACACCCCCATTCCCCTTGCAGCTGTTCATCTCAGCCACAACACACTGCTGCCATTCTCAATATCCTGAAACATTTTTCAACAAGCAACATTTAGAGCTGAGAGAGAAAAATGAACTTTCGTTTGGCAGAACATTTCCAAATTTTGGTTTCATTTGTTCAGATGAAAGCTAGTGTTTTAAAAACTCCAAAAAATAATAAATTCTAATAAACTTTGATGCTCTGAGTGTTGTATTTGAGTAAATGGCAATATTTTTAAAGAAAATAATCAATCTCAAAAATGCTAAATACTTCAAAATACCATCTCAAGAAGATATTTATGTAAATGGTGAACTGCATTTGTGGAGATAAAATGCTATGACATCCTGATCTTTTCCTAGAGCAAATTTTTACATGCTTGTGCTTTCTTTGTATCTTTATTGGGCTAACACGGCTGATCAAAAACCAAAATAAAATTTAAAATAGGAGTAAGAGTTTAAATATAATCCACATCCAGTCAGGAATATTAGCATAATTTCTCATTGCAGGAAATAGCATTTTGCCCAATATTCAGCTGCTGAAGGTTTCTCTCAAGAAATCCAATAGGTAAGTGATAGGACAAGAGGAACTGGCCTCAAGCTGCACCAGGGGAAGTTTATATTCAATAACAGGAAGAATTTCTTCACCAAAGGGGCTGTCAAACATTGGAACAGCCTGCCCAGGGAAATGGACACCATCCCTGAAGAGATTTAAAAGATGTGCAGATGTGACACTTAGGGGCATGGTTCAGCAGCAGGCTCAGCAGTGCTGGGTTAACGGTTGGAGCTGATGAGCTTCAAGGTATATCATGTTTCTGTGATTTTATTCTACAATCGAAAACTGACCCATAGACAATAGTGTGGAATAAAGACATCTCACAGTGACCAAGAACAACTGACCTACAGGCACTACCTATATAGACCATCCGATGGCATCCTGTCCCTAAACCTTGCCAGGTATTACCTGCTTATTTTTCCTTAAGACTTGAGCCACAACCCCAGAACATACTTCAGGTCGTCTCCCTCCACTCTCTGAATGCTCCTGGACTGTACCTTGTAGGGAGAAGTTCAAAGCAGCCAGAATCAAATTTAGGTCAACTACCAGCCAAAACTTAGATTCCAAAGCATAAACACAACAAACGCAACCTCACCACTGGTCCACAGAAGGTGCCTCACTGTATCTCTGTAGATATATTAAAATCAGATGAACTTTCAAACTGCTCACAAAAATAAGGAACAATTTTAACACAGCTACTTTGCACCAGGGACCATGTGGGTTCTATGCCAAGCATCTTTCCCCAAATCCTATGCTCAGTACAGTATGTAATCTATTCTTCTGAAATGTGCACTGATTCAGGTAAAGCCCACTCCTCTGAGCAGCCATCCTGCAGACTATCTCATGACTTTGAGAAAAAACTTTCATTCCATGCAAAGGAGGTCGCTTATTTCTGAATGATGGTTTCTGTCCCCAGATTATGTACTGTACCTTAATTGTGCAGTTTGATAAAGGTATTTGATATCCTCAGGATTTCTCTAACCTTTATTTTAGCACACTCTGGGATAGTAACACTGTAATCAATTAAAACATGCTGATGGCACATGGGGAGCTCTAAATCTCCTATTGACAGCTCATCAAGGAAGTCAGCACTTTTTGGTAATTTTCCATTTAAATGATTCCTTAGTACAAAGCAACCTCAAAGACTCTACACTGTTTGTTCACTGTCCCATGATCCTGAAATGGAGTTTACAGAATTTTATATATTTTTATGCATCTTTTATCTATCTTTAGTTTTCTTGGTTTAGAGTTTTTGGGTTTTTTTGTTGGCTTCACAGAGATACACAGGCTCATCTCCAGACTAGAAAAATATTTGACAAAACATAAAGCTGAGTAGTACTCATATTTTCTGATTCTGCTCTTAGCTTTTGTACTGTATTCTCCTTGTTCAGAGAACTGATGGAAAACACAGTTCATTAAAAGAATTTCATTCAATGCAACCTACAGCAGTAATTCATACACAGACATATTACATGAATTCAGCCACCAAACCATTTCAATGACAAGATTAATTATACTTAAGCTCCCTAAATTGTTACGATTTAGACTTTCAGGTTAGATAATACCTAAAAGTAGTTACGTATTTTTTTCTGTAAGTACCATGTAACTTCCTCTTGATCAATGGTTAAGGTATAGCAAATGTTGGGAGAATTCATTACAAAAATATCAGCAAAAGTTAATTTATCAATATCACAAACAAGGCAGATTAACATTAGAAAAAACAGCTGTGAAAGTTCTTCAAAATGCTAAAGAGCATTGTACAGAACAGACTTTCTCTACAAGGAAACCTTATCACTGTATATCAGAAACACTTGAAAACAACAAATGCTGGTTTATTTGATATTTATTATAAAGTCCTGTATTGAGAGAGAAAATAAAGGTGAAGGTTTTTATTAGCTAAGACTCGCTTTCCATGCAACTGTAGTGCTTTGACATTTGCAACAAAGCATAAGAACACAGTAAATGTGATATATTGAGAGTCTTCCAACATACCTTTTCTATCCTTGAACTCTAAACAAGGACTCCTGCCTCCCTCTGCCATTATAGACACCCTCTAAGTATTCAAATACAGTAATTTCAGATGGATTTAGCTCACTGTGCAACAATGGAAATAGCAACACCTACTTCAAAGTGAGGAATGTGAACTATCAGTCTAGAGGATTCACTGAGCCTTATGTAAATGCTCAGTTTCTGCTGTAAATGCAAACATTCTACATGGTGCCTGAATTCCATTTTCACTACTGAAAATAACACTTTGTGTAGATAAGCAGATTTAATTAAGCAAGAACTATAACAAAGACAAGAGCAGATATAGTAAGTGCTCTTACTTTAAGACAGAAAAAGTAATAAAATTTAAAACAAAAAACCTGAACAAATGCTGAATCCTTATTGCTTGTCTCATTATCTCTAATGAAGTCTTTAAATCCCCAGACCAGTCAAACTAGGTTTTTTAACTCAATATGGTAGCTTCTTACTTAACATAGCTCCTCTACACATTTGGCTTTTTATACAGAAAGACTTAAAGAGAATAAAATCTTTATCTCAGAATACTCAACAACTAAGAATGAAAAAATTGCACCACAGATTGCACCAAGAGAAACCAAAGAGAAACTTGCCTGACTTCCCTAAGACCTACTACTCAGTTGAAGGTTTAGGGAATGATTGGCTTTGCTTGTCAGTTCAAAGTTACAAAAAAATGTATGTGTAAAACAAACCTAATCAGGAATGAAAATTGTAAGGAATTCCAAAATCTGGTGAGCTGAATAAGCTGCAGTCTTACTGGATAAAAGACTACTTCCATATGATACATTTCCCACAGCAGGTCTAGGTGTTCACATCATACAAGGACCTATATGCTTACAATGAGACTTCATATGAGTAGAGAGTAATTTAGCAATACCTGAGCTCTTCGTGATTGTTGTGGTTTAAGCCCAGCCAGTAACTCAGAACCATGTAGCCGCTCGCTCACTTCCTGCCTTTCCTTCCCCCCGCTCCTGGAGGGTTGGGGAGGAGAATCGAAAGAATGTAACTCCACTGGGGTTGAGATAAGAACAGTCCAGTAACTAAGGTATAACACAAACCACTGCTGCTGCCACCAATAATAACAATGATAAGGGAAATAACAAGGGAAGAGAATACAACCACTCACCACCCGCTGACCGATACCCAGCCCGACCCCGGCAGTGATCTAGCCCTTCCGGGTAACTCACCCCAGTTTATATAGTAGGCATGACGTGCTGTGGTATGGAATACCTCTTTGGTTAGTGTGGGTCAGGTGTTCTGTCTCTGCTTCCTCCTGGCTTCCCCTCCTCCCTGGCAGAGCATGAGACTGAGAAAGTCCTTGGTCAGAGTAAACATTACTGAGCATCAACTAAAAACATCGGTGTTATCAGCGCTGTTCCCAGGCTGAAAGTCAAAACCACAGCACTGCACCAGCTACTAAGGAGAAAAATGACTGCTACTGCTGAACCCAGGACAGTGCTTCATCGCATAGTGGGAGGACAGAAAGCCTGATGGACATGGTTTTGAAGGAGAATGGCTTTCTACTTCTTGTTTCAACACTGCTTTTTTCCACACATAATTCTGCAAAGGAAGGAAAAGGATCATCGTAGTAGAATTTGCATTTGAACATTTGATCAAAATGTATGAGAGGAGATCATCTGTTATTGGCAGACTTTTTGGGTTTCCTGTCTTTAGTGAGCATGTTGCACCACAGCTAAAATAACAGTCAGGCTAGGTCACCAAATATCTACAAAAATTACAATTTAAAACAATTCAAACTCCGTGAAAATCTCAGACTGAAGATACATACAATATTTTTCCTATGCAATGAAGCCAGAAATCTAACCTAAAAATCTAAAAAGATATAGTTTACTTACATAAACAAACCTTACATACACAACCAAGACTCCCTGTCACTTCTTATCCTTGTTCTTAAAACCACATATTTTACAGAAAAATAGAACCAAAGGCAGATTTACTAATTACTGTAGAATATATTATCAGGGTCAAGCACACATAAAATCATATTGCTGATTAAAAGATGGGTTACATTTTCCAGCTGTGTTTCCTATTGTTACTCTGGTTAGACTTAATAACCTTAGAGCTGCTTAAAGCCAGAGTCACAAGATTTACCCATCTATCCATGATTTTTTCTGCTCACTTTGATTTCTGGATTTTTCCCCAGGAGAGGATTTTGTGGTGTCACCTTTCTTTACTGCAATGATATCACATGAAGATGAGGTCACCAGAGTGAAGTGTGAGGATGTGCTGCCCACCTTACAAGGAAGTATGATATTTATTGTAAGCTTTAAACATAACTCCCAAATAAAAGCTCATACTGGAAAGACCAAGCCTAGCAAAATTCTACTGGGTAGGTTCATGTGTGATTTCAGTCACAATCCATGACTGCTGAACAGGTCTGTGTTTTTGGAGATATGTAACAGAAATAAGATTTTTTTAAAAAAAGGATATTATAGACTATCAATAAGATGAACCAACTTTATTGCTTCTGATAGAAAACTCTCTCAGGGTTTACAGAACCTTAATAACTATGACCAATACAATCTTCATGATACAACACAAAATGTGTAACGGTACCAGAAGATTTCCCAGAGCACAATTCCTGCATGAACATGAATTCTCAGGGAAGTAATTAAGTGGTTAAACTTTGTTGGTTGTGATGAAATAGTCCCACAAGGATACTCTAATGAGCAACAAATAGGAAGAAATGTGTCCCAGTTCTCTTCCCTTTTTCACTGCTATATTTGTTGTGCTTTTAACTACTTCTGATGTACAAAAAAGTAAAAGCAGTAATCAGACAGTTGCAGACTGTGGATAGCTCAGTGCGTGCACCTCATGAATTCACTGTTGTTCTGAATTCTAGTGAGGACATATGTAAAACTTTAACTCTGGGCAATATCATTCACACCAGCCTTCCTGGATTATTATGTCTATCTGCATTTCTTACTCAGTGACTCCATTATAGGTAATATAGTTACTTTGAGAAAGATCAATCGGTCCCAGTGATCCTATAGACTCAGGATGTAACTAATGCCTGTAGATACAAACCACCACATTAGCACTGACACAGTAAAGATGATTAGTGCCACCATTAGTCCACAGACTTTATTTTAAATCTTTAAAATATTCCAAAAATGTTCCGAATATCCTTGCTACTTAAACTTCAACTCATACCTTTTCTGGGAGTTTTAAACATTATTTTAAGAGTTTGCCTAACTGAATCTTGAACAAGGTCTTCTACCTGTCTTAATGACCATGTAGTATTTTCTACTTCAAAATAGCTTATTTAACTGGCTGTGTCAAATCTCTTCACCAAAACACATAAAATGTTACTAAATTCTTTAGTTTCGGGGATTTATGTTTTACTTTATACACATTACCTATGATTACACAGCACTATCTGATGCAAACAAGATATTATCTGTGAAGCATACATTTTTCCATGTAAAAATCCATTAAAGCAATTTTTCAGAGAACAGTTTAAATATACTACTCCCAAGGTAAACTTATTTGCTATAACATAAATATGAATTTGCAAAAGCTCCTAAGCAATAATTTGCCACCTTTCAAGGCTGGCTTGGTATCCAGTTGTTCAGTAGTTCTAGCTGTAACACATTTAATTTCCAACCTACAAGATGACATCCTCAATAAACTTTGTCCTTAACTCTCATTCTGAGAGTCACCAAATTCCTGCTACATATTCAGCTGACTGGAAGGAAAAAACACACAAAAAATAAATATCTGGGCATAGGTATTAACAAGACACTAACCAGAGGCAACATCAGTTCTTTAGGCTTCTGAACAATTGAGTGATCTGGAAATGGTTCAACTGTAATGACCAGGAGAAGGTCTGTGAGAAATCTTTTCATGCCCTGTGAACCAAGCCCAATGTAATGGTAATTCTCCAAAGTTCCCACCACAGAAAAGCATCACACCTGGCTAATCTCAGCAAGCTTTCATACCAATATTGCCCATTCCAATGATTCCACTGAAAATCTCCATCAACTTTTGGTGGTACTTTGGAAAACAAGTGGGGAGGAAAGTGACATAAGGAAGTGCATATTAAGAAGCAGGAAAGCAAATACAGATTATATTCTAAAATGCAGTGGAATTTAACTCAGTACTTCTGAAGCTCTAATGCTCAACAGTAAGGGCTGTGTTGCTGTGGGAGGGAGAAGGAACAGAACAGATCTCTCTCTCACATGGTGTTAGCACTGGTTAGTGGGTAACATGCAGACACAGCCCATCTGAGCACACAGCTAATTTGTTCAGCAAACAGCTCTACCTGCTCCTTGACTTTACTGCCCAACCTCTCTCCTGAAATCCATGCAGGGTCTCTCTGCAATCCTCAGTGGTAGCTCAGCCTTCCTTTGTATGAGTCAAGTTCATTTCCCCATATTTTGTAAATAAAAAAACTGTTCACATAGATCTCTATTCCAGATTAGCGTAATAAAGAAGAATAAAAGTTTGTTCCCTTTTTTCTGGTCTGCAGGAAGCTGAAGTGATAGAAAACACCTGGAGAGTTTCTCTGCAGAAACCCTAACATAAAACTGCAATCACCTTTGATGATGGAAGCGGTAAATAACAAAGAATTCTCAGTCTCCTAATTAACATGAGAAATGTTTGCATTTCTTCAAATATGCTATTGCAACATGACTAGCAAAATCAGGCAAGGAAGACTGAAGAGTTGAATATTCTGACAGTTTAATAGGAATTTATTAGTAGGAAGTACTACTGTATCATTCAGAAAATTCATCACAGACTGACAACATAAAAGTGCCTAAGTTCTAAGTGTATCCTGAGAGTCAGTTCATTTCTTTATTCTTTTTCTCCCTGCAAATTAAAGTAATATTTATAGCATGTACTTTCTGCACAGGTTAACCTGTCTATTCGTCAGTTTTGCAGCACTATGCTTATTCAGGTACTACTACTTGTGCAGCCATCGAGTAAGTTATGGCACACCACCTTTGTGCGAATACATACACTTAGAGGAAGACTAGAGACTTACCCATGTAGGTGACTAAAAGCTTCACAACACTGAAGAAAATCTGTATTATCTATTTAATAATGTAATCTCATGGGGATAAGAAATTTTATCTTGAGGCCAAAACATAAAATTTTAATTTTTTTTTAGTTATAAGAAATGCTGTTCCAAGACTGACTGTGAGATTAAAACATGTAATCTTTCTGACCACTGAAAGTAACCACCTTTGTAACATCAGATGAACAGAAAAAACCCCAACTTTTACAACATTCTGATTTGCAGATTATTTTTTTAGGTTCTAAACTGCTGCCATGAACACCGTGGAGCCAGGGCAGTCCATGCTGCTGTGCCTCCTTCTATTTTTGCAGCTGTACTAAAATCTTAACTGAGCAAAGCAATTCTCCTGGAACACACTTTAAAACCTCACTACAGTAAACTGGTAGGAAAGATGACAGTTAGAGGAATATTACTAAAGCAAGTAGAGAAGCCCCTCAGATCCCCATGATGTTGAGCCTGGACACAAGATTCAAATCAAGCTCAGGTCACAATCTCCTTTAGATCTTTCCATGTCTTTTAAAGCTTCCTCATCAACACACACAAAGAGCTCAAGACAAAACTGTTATTTTTTATACCTAACATATGTCTTGCTTCTGAATGATTCTTTTAATCTACCCAGTATATTTTTAGTTTTGTTGAGGGGTGGAAGACTTCTCCTCTCCTGACTTGCCCACAGTAATCTTTTCCACAGGCAGAACTGAGAGCGAAGCACAGTTTAAAGTCTGAAGAATATTAGGGATGTCCAAAGAGGGTCAGTGGACTCATCGGTCACTCAAGCTCAAACAGCTTAACAGCAGTGTATTCTGTTAATTTTGTTAAGTAGCTAGAGCTGCAGGATACAAAATTCACAGTATTGAGCCAGTGGCAGTAATGTAATAAAAGATTTAAGGGCTGGCATGGCGGAGAGAGAGAAGGCAAAGCTTTTAAACCTCATTTAATGGATAAAAGAAAACCATCTTTAACATTCCAGCTGTCTTTGCTTTATTGTACTGAATACAAAAGACAAGATTTTTACTTGAGGTCTCTGATGATGTAAGTCAATGCTGAGGTCTCAAAAAATGTTTGGAAAAGCTTCTATGAGAGAGGGAAGTAAAACGCCCTGGTTGACCATAGTTTTGTAATTAGGTAAAAGTTAACTAAAAATCCCATCTGAATAGGCTGCCTCTTTGTTTTACCAACTGATTTGCTGGGAGGATTAAATGCCAGGCTAACCCCTAACAAAGTTGTAAATCATTAAATACATCATCAAAACAAGACTTTTTTTCTGGGTTATTTAGATATTCCCATATTTCTTTAAATATCATTAACATTATGGACATAATTGCTGAGGTGAGTAGCTCGAGAGAGGACACCTTCAACACCTGAGCGGGGGCAAGCTCAGGGTCCAGGAGCCTCAACTCCGAGCAGCAAGAGCCACGGAGGGAGCCTCAAATCATCGGCAGGACCTGCCCAGGAGCCGGCAGCTCCGCTGACGCGAGCAGGGACTCACAGGGGGCAGAGCCAGGAGCAGCGGCACCAGCCCTGACAGGGTAAAATCCTGCCCCAGGGAGCGCGAGCGAGCAGGAGTGCGGCGCAGCAGTTCGGGAGGGCAGGCGAGCGGCATGGGGAGCACTCGCATCATGACCAGGGCTCGGTCTGGGAGCTCTGATCTGACTGCCCCGGCGGTGGCAGCGTAGGCACCCAGACAGAGCCGATGAGAGGGGCGGCTGCAGTGCGAAGCTCGGAGTGTAGAGAGTGCCTGCACTGGTCTCCTGAGGCGAGGGTGCACAATGGGCAGGGCTGCACTCGGTGCTGCCTGGTGAGGTCCTCCTGCAGCAGGGGCTGAGCTGCGGGACGCTGTCAATAGGCTGAAAGATGTCAGGGGAGCTGAGAGGAAGCAGGAATGCTTGCTCCCGACCCAAACTGTGCAGGGGCCTCAAGCGTCCATCGAAGGTCATGGAGGGAAGAAGGAGGCCGTTAACCCAGGAAGCTGGGAAACTGACAGAAAAAAACAAAACAAAACAAAAAAACCAAACCAAACAAACAAACAAACAAAAAAAAAAAACACCCAAACTAAAAACCAACAAAAAAAGGAGGAAAAGGACAATTAAAAGCAAGGGACTCCCCCCTAAATCTGTTGTCCCCATGCAGAACGGTTTTGCTGCCCTACAGGGCACTAATGAGGAAACTCAGTCTCACCAGAAACAGCCGGCTGATGCACTGGTAAGGAAGATCTCTACTGGTGCTGCCAGGAAAAAGTTTTGGGTCATAGTAGTAGGGGATTCTACTTTGAAAGGGACAGAAGCACTCGTCTGTCAGCCTGACCCAGTCTCAAGGGAGGTGTGTTGCCTACCAGGGGCACGGATCAGGGATGTTGCAGAGAGGCTGTCTGCGCTAGTAAGTCCCACTGACTATTACCTGCTTCTGGTGATACATGTGGGTGCTAGGGATATAAATAGTAGTAGCCTGGGGAACATAAAGAAGGACTACAGAGACCTGGGAGAGGTAGTTAGGGGCTCCGGAGCTCAGTCGTTTCATCAGTTCTCCAGGATACAGGGGAGGACCTTAAAAAGGCCAGGTTAATAAATGGTTAGAAGAGTGCTGCCATAGTCAGGGGTTTAGGTATCTAGAACATGGGACTCAATTTGGGAGGCCAGGTCTGCTTAAGGCTGGTGGACCTGGCCTGACAAAAGGGGAAGAGTGGTTTTGGTAGGAGGCTGGGCAGGCTGGTCAATGAAGCTTTAAACTAGATGTGTTAGGGGAGGGGGGCATCATTTCATCCCAACACATCCGCTCACTTGCCAGCACCTATAATAAATGCTCGGAGCAATGCAGAGATATTCCAGCCACTACAGCCAATAAGCCGGCTTCATTTGGAGCTCGGCTCAGATGCCTCTACACAAACACCCATAGTATGGGGAGCAAACGAGGAATTGTTCCCTGGGTAACTATAGACCAGTCAGCCCCACCTCCATTCCTGGGAAAGTGATGGAACACCTTATCCTTGGTGCCATCTTAAAGCATATCAAGGATAAGAGGGTTATGAGGGGCAGTCAACATGGCTTCACCAAGGGGAAGTCATGCTTGACCAATCTCATAGCCTTTTATGAGGAAATAACATGGTGGATGGATGATGGCAGAGCGGTGGATGTGGTCTACCTTGACTTCAGCAAAGCGTTTGACACAGTCTCCCACAGCATCCTTGCAGCTAAATTGAGGAAGTGTGGTCTGGATGATCGGGTAGTGAGGTGGACTGTGAACTGGCTGAAGGAGAGAAGCCAGAGAGTTGTAGTCTATGGGGCGGAGTCTAGTTGGAGGCCTGTATCTAGTGGAGTGCCTCAAGGGTTGGTACTGGGACCAGTATTATTTAATATATTCATCAATGATTTAGATGAGGGAATTGAGTGCACTATCAGCAAGTTTCCTGATGACACTAAGCTGGGAGGAGTGGCCGACACGCCAGAAGGCTGCTGCCATTCAGCGAGACCTGGACAGGCTGGAGAGTTGGGCAGGGAATAACTTGATGAAATATAACAAGGGAAAGTGTAGAGTCCTGCATCTGGGCAGGAACAACCCCAGGTTCCAGTATAGGTTGGGGAACGACCTGTTAGAGAGCAGTGTAGGGGAGAGGGACCTGGGGGTCCTAATGGATGACAGGATGACCATGAGCTGACACTGTGCCCTTGTGGCCAAGAAGGCCAATGGCATCCTGGGGTGTATTAGAAGGGGGGTGGTTAGCAGGTCGAGAGAGGTCCTCCTTCCCCTCTACTCTGCCCTGGTGAGACCGCATCTGGAATATTGTGTCCAGTTCTGGGCCCCTCAGTTTAAGAAGGACAGGGACCTGCTGGAGAGAGTCCAGCACAGGGCAACTAAGATCATTAAGGGAGTGGAGCATCTCCCTTATGAGGAGAGGCTGAGGGAGCTGGGTCTCTATAGTTTGGAGAAGAGGAGATTGAGGGGTGACCTTATTAGTGTATATAAATATATAAAGGGGGAGTGTCACGAGGATGGAGCCAGGCTCTTCTCAGTGGCAAACAATTATAGGACAAGGGGCAATGGGTACAAACTGGAACACAAGAGGTTCCACTTAAACTTGAGAAGAAACTTCTTCTCAGTGAGGGTGACAGAACACTGGAACAGGCTGCCCAGGGAGGTTGTGGAGATCTCCTTCTCTGGAGACATTCAAAACCCGCCTGGACATGTTCCTGTGTAACCTTATCTAGGTGTTCCTGCTCCGGCAGGGGGATTGGACTACATGATTTTTTGAGGTCCCTTCCAATCTCTAACATAACTGTGATACTGTGTGATACTGTGAATTAGAGATGTGTGTACATCTACAGGAATATGATATGATAGGCATCACAGAAACATGGTGGGTTGGCTCCTATGACTGGAGTGTTGGAATGGAAGATTACAGGCTCTTTAGAAAAGACAGGCTCGAAAGACAGGGAGGGAAAGTTGCCCTTTATGTTAGGGATAGGCTGGAGAGTATGGAACTCTGTCTGGGGACAGGTGATCAGTCAATAGAGAGTTTGTGGGCAAGGGTCAAAGGGAGAACAGCAATGGGAGACATTAGTGTGGGGATCTGTTACAGATCGCCTGATCAAGGAGAACCTGTGGATGAAGAACTCTACAGACAGATAGGAAAACCCTCATGCTCGCAGGCCCTTCTTCTCATGAAGGACTTCAACCACCCTGGTATCTGTTGGAGGGACGGTATGGCCCTGCACAAGCCATCCAGGAGGTTCCTTGATAGTGTAGAAGAAAAATTCCTTCTGCAAGTAATAGAGGAACAAACTAGGAGAGGTGCCACGCTTGACCTCATGCTCACCGACAGGGAAGGGCTGGTTGGAAATGTGACACTCAGGGCAGCCTTGGATGCAGCGATCACGAGATGGTTGAATTCGATATCCTCAGGACAGGGAGAAGAGCGTGCAGCAAGCTCACGGCCCTAGACTTCAAGAGAGCAGACTTTGGCCTCTTCAGGAACCTGCTTAGTAAGGTTCTATGGGATATAGCCCTAGGGGGCAGGGGGCAGCTAGGACTGTTGGCTGATATTCGAGGATCACCTGCTACAGCCTCAGGAGTGTTGCATCCCAACTAGAAGGAAGTGCAGCAGGAGGGCCAGGAGACCTCCTTGGATGGATAAGCTGCTGAGGAAAATTCAAAGGGAAAAAGAGGCTTATAAAAGGTGGAAGCAAGGACAGGCAGCCTGGGAAGAATTGTATTACTGTAATGCAGTCAGGTGAAGTTCCCGATGACTGGAAAAAGGGAAATATAACACCCATTTTCAAGAAGAGGAAAATGGATGACCCAGGGAATTACAGACCAGTCAGTCTCACCTCTGTGCCTGGCAAAATCTTGGAGTGGATTTCTCCTGGAAGGCATGGTAAGGCACATGAAAATAACAAGGTGCTTGGTGACAGCCAGCATGGCTTCACTAAGGGGAAATCCTGCCTCACCAATTTGGTGGCCTTCTGTGATAGGGCTATGGAACTGGTGGACAGGGGTAGAGCAGTTGATGTCATCTACCTGGACTTGTGTAAAGCGTTCGACACTGTCCCACACTACATCCTTGTCTCTAAATTGGAGAGACATCAATTTGATAGATGGACCACTCGGTGGATAAAGAACTGGCTGGATGGCCGCACGCAAAGAATTGTGGTCAGTGGCTCAATGTCCATCTGGAGAGCAGTTACGAGTGGTGTCCCTCAGGGGTCGGTGTTGGGACCGGTCTTGTTTAACATCTTTGTCACTGACATGGACAGTGGGATTGAGTGCGCCCTCCGCAAGTTTGCCGATGACACCAAGCTGTGTGGTTCGGTTGATACGCTGGAGGGAAGGAATGCCATCCAGAGGGACCTTGACATGCTTGTGAGGTGGGCTGATGCCAACCTCATGAAGTTTAACCATGCCAAGTGCAAGGTCCTACACCTGGGTTGGAGCAATCCCAGACACAGCTACAGGTTGGGCAGAGAAGAGATTCAGAGCAGCCCTGCGGAGAAGGACTCTGGGATGCTGGTCGATGAGAAAATGAGCATGAGCCGGCTTCAGTGTGTGCTTGCAGCCCAGAAAGCCAACCGTATCCTGAGCTGCATCAAAAGGAGTGTGACCAGCAGGTCAAAGGACGTGATCCTGCCCCTTTACTCTGCTCTCGTGAGACCTCACTTGGAGTATTGTGTGCAGTTCTGGTGTCCTCAACATAAAAAGGACATGGAACTGTTGGAGCAAGTCCAGAGGAGGGCCACGAGGATGATCAGGGGACTGGAGCACCTCCCATATGAAGACAGGCTGAGAAAGTTGGGGCTGTTTAGCCTGGAGAAGAGAAGGCTGCGTGGAGACCTCATAGCAGCCTTCCAGTATCTGAAGGGGGCCTATAGGGATGCTGGGGAGGGACTCTTCACTAGGGACTGTAGTGACAGGACAAGGGGCAATGGTTAAAACTTAACCAGGGGAAGTGTAGTTTGTATATAAGGAGGGAATTCTTTCCTGTTAGGGTGGTGAAGCACTGGAATGGGCTGCCCACGGAAGTTGTGAATGCTCATCCTGGTGTTCAAGACCAGGTTGGACAGAGCCTTGGGTGATATGGTTTAGTGTGAGGTGTCCCTGCCCATGGCAGGGGGGTTGGAACTTGATGATCTTAAGGTCCTTTCCAATCCTAACTATTCTATGATTCTATAATTTATAGCTAAATGACAGTTACAGCTCTCTGTTTCACAGCAACCACAGAGCTGAGGATCACTGCTGCCACACTTCTTCCTTTGTATTACAATTCTGATATACAGTTCTTTTTAGTACAATTCTCATGTAATATTTTAAATTCTTTTTTTAGCTCTTTCCTCTCTCTCACATACACACATACTCACATCCCATTAAAACAGATGGAGTTCGGAAGTTCAGCCACCAAAGTCAGCAATACCAGGCTCTTGTGGGGTCAGGAGTTTTTGTCAAGATTTTACACAGTGTGCTTGTTCAGTGAATTTCCAAACATGGATGGACTGACGCAAGTTAAGTTAAATGAATATTTAAGCATTTTGCTGAAAAAAGGACCATTAAACAGGAAAGGAAGGAGCAAACAGTATAATAAGTTTTCAAAATTATAGTCTATTGAGGTCCCTAATCCTAATAATATATATAAAATTATATGTCACAAACACATAACTTTAACTCACCCTTGACTCTATAATGGTATCAGGTATTTAAGGATGAGTTTGCAAGTCACTGTCCAGGATTGAGAGCTTATTGGTGATGACCATTATCACCTTTCAGACTGTTCACAACTGTGTTCAAGGATGGGAAATCCAAACTCGCCTACATGAATCTTCCCTTAAAAACTAAAGCATCAAACTTACCTAGTTTAAGCTTCTTCTCTAAGTAAGAGCTATCTTCCTATTTCATAAAACAGGCTTAGTAAACAGAACATATTTTCCCTGGTCAGAAACGCATGGTGTTCTGCATTTCTCAGTTTCCAAGCTTGCTTTGCTACATTTCCACACTGCATTGCTATGTAATGTTCTTCTAAAAAGAAATGTTCAGACTGCTTACAGGCTTTGAACTTAGCATACTTTCTTCCCTCTTTAGTTATAAATAAATACATATCAGGGTGGCAGCTGTTAAAGGAGGTGCCAGGTACATAAATCAAACAGACAGAGCCTAGAGGGGAAAAGGCCTCAAATGGTGAATAATTACCAGTTCTACAGAGCTTGATTACTGCAGAAGTCTGGTTAAAACAAGACCAGGATTAAGACAGAGACCTAAGCCAATTAAGAAAAAAAGAAAAGAGGAGGGGGGGGGAGGGGGGGGGGATATGAGCAAAAAAAGGCTGCTTTGGCTTCAGCACTGAGCTGAGTCCCAGGGATCCGCCTGAGGCTATGGGATCCACCCTTCTGCCCAGGAGGAGATGAGTCCTGTACCTCCTGGACACTCTTTGCTCATCTGCAGCCTGGGTTTTAACAGCCTGCAAAGCTCTGTAAAGGGCCAGCATGTTGGTTATTTCACAGATTTTTTTCATACCACGTTTATTGTTCTAGTACCCAAACTCTCTCCAGTAATGCATCAAAAGACCCAACACAGAATTATGGAAGGGACCTTAAAGCTCACCCACTTCCAACCCCCTGCCAGAGGCAGGGACACCTCACTTGAACACTGCCAGGGATGGGGCAGCCACAGCTTCTCTGGGCACCCTGTGCCAGGGCCTCAGCACCCTCGCAGGGAAGAGCTTCTTCATAATGTTTAATTAGGAAATCTCCCCTCTGTCATCTTAAAGCCATTCCTTCTTGTCCTGTCACTACACGCCCTTGTAAAAAGTTCTGCTTCAACTCCTAAACATAAGCACAGATCAGCCTCTGTTGGAGTAAAGTAACTCTTACAACTTGCTTTTCTGAGAAAGGATAGTTATTTTGTAGGGGTTTTTTAACTCCCTCCTCCTTTTTATTCCCTGTTAAAGAATTTCACAATAAATACTGACACAGATAAAATTGTTTTCTACTCCACGATTTAATGGGAACACATTTTCTAGTAAGTTCTTCAGCATTTTAGACTTCTCCCAGTGATAATTTATTGTAATTGCTTAGAGTTGAATCAGAACACATCTTTTCAAATGTGATGTTGTTATACACTGTCAGAAGTTTAATATTATAGTTTTAAAGGAATGAATCTGAAGCATTCAACTTCGCTTGGCTTTTCTAATACTGAACCAATAAAGTAAAATTACAGCACTTCGAATATTTTTAGTCAAGAAAGGCTCTGAATAACCCAGATGTGTCTTAGGACAACAAATAGTTAGCTAAAGGGATGAACGGAATTGCTGATATTAGAAAGACAGAGATATGCCAGAATTTGAGAACATGACTCTGAAAACTCTGGCTACAAAACAAACAACATGGTTTAACAGGATTTTCAAAAGCAATTGATATTAAAAAGCAGTTAATGAAAAACTGCTCTGTAATCAGCTTTTTCATTTCAGACTGCTCATTTGGATTCTTTAACCCAACCTGTAGGTATTATGCCCTTGTCCAAATTCTAGAGATAGAGAGGGATAGCTGATAAAGCCTGACATATCAGTTCACATAAGAATGCATCATTAGCCCAATTTAATGTTATTGCAGATAATCATACAGTCAGCGGATCATGAACTTTATGTCAAAGCACTGATTTTCATGCATGTGATGCCATAGTTGTAGAAGCAAGACATGATCACATCCTTTGAACTTGACAGTCATACAACATCTCCCAGGTCCACAGATAAATTTAAACTGTGTTTCAGCAAAGAAGTGATTAAAGCTCGGGACCATATTTCAGAGAGACAATAGGGAAAAAAATCCCCCAAAGCAGTGAAATACAGAAAGATTCAGGAGCTGCCCAGAGCAAAAGAACAGATTGCTGCAACGACAGTTAGGTCCACAAGCCTGATATCCAAAACATACAGACCTCAATTTACTCTCATGAAAGACAAGGTGATTCTGCAGAAGGAAAAGAAAAATGCTGAAAGACAAATTTTGCATTGATTTGTAGAGGTACCTACCTCTACATTCTGAAATTCTCACCACATCCAGGTGCAGAGCTCCCTAGCCTTATGAGACCTCGAAACAACATTATCAGGGAAGCCTTGTAACAGCCTGGTTGCAAACATTTGGATCTCTAACTGGCATCAGAATACATCCATTTGCTGAAACAACTTGGTTGCATTTCTCTACTATTAAATCCACATCCAATAACAATATAGGGACATTACAGATATCCCATCAGCCCTTTTTGCTTTAAGCTGTAAATGTAGACTTCTTTACTAGTGTCTTTATAGATGTTTGAGTATCCAACATAAAATATTCCATTACAAAGGGGAAAGCTAATAAGAAGCTGTAATACAGCACGGCAAGGGCAACAATCAGAGAAAATTATAAAATATAGATAAACAAATTTGCTTTTTCACTCTGAAAGGTTACAGCACCTACAAGCACATGATCTGTAATTCTTCCATTTGCAGCACTGACTGCAACATTTACTGAGCTGAGTTCCTACTGTGCTCAGTTTAGGAAAGGTGAGCTAAACTCATGTCTATTGCAGATAAAGCATAGTCTGTGTGACAAAGATCCAGAGACTTATCAGGTATTTTGATAATGTTTTCTTAATGCTGGACTGGCAGAGTCTTTACTTCAAAGGAACAGGTTCCACTGAAGATACTTCCTGTGATGCTTTGCCTGGAGTCGCAGCCGAATGGAAATCTTTATAACCACATAAGGATTTTATGACAGATGCCTACAGAAATATGCACACATATACAGTTGTCGTGGTTTAACCAATGCCAGGCAGCTTGTTCACCCACTCCCCCCCTCTTCTTGCCCTCCCCCTACTCTCGGAGGGATGGAGAGGAGAATCAAAAAGAAACGGAACTCCCATGGGTTGAGATAAGAACAGTTTAGTAACTAAGGTATAACACAAATCACTACTGCTACCACCAATAATAGTAATGATAAAGGAAATAACAAGGAAAGAGAATACAAGACCTCATCACCAGCTGACGGATAACTCGCCCCCCCAGCCCGACCAAGCACCGACCGATACCTTCTCCAACCCTGCAGTCCACTCTGCCCTTCCGAGTAACTCTCCATTACATCCTGGGCATGACGTGCTGTGGTATGGAATACCTCTTTGGTCAGTTTGGGTCAGGTGTCCTGTCTCTGCTTCCTCCCAGCTTCCCTCCTCCCTGGCAGAGCACGAGGCTTACAAAGTCCTTGGCCAAACCAAAACATCATTTTTATCAGCTCTGTTCCCTGCTGAAAGTCAAAACACAGCACTGCACCAGCTACCAAGAAAGAGAAAAATGACTGCCACTGCTAAACCCAGGACATTATCCACCCCTTATTCCATACCATTCACGTCATGCTCAGATCCCACATTTTCAATATACCATCACTCTTATCTAAGTGCACTCTCATCGTAGCGCATGGACCAGTCCCTATAAAGCTGCTGAGTCCATCTGGTCCATGATGCCAGGCTCCATCTCTTGTAACAGTTTTTCAGAGCAGGAGAGGCTGTGTGCAGTGTTCACACACATGAATAACATAGGCAATAGTGTCCATTGCTAAGTCCACCCCTCGATCATGGGCCCACGGGCCCATCTCGATGTTGCATCTCTGCTCTGTTGGCCTTAAGGCCCACCAGGCTCAAAATAATTCACTTTTATGTTGCCAATCTAAGTCCATCTGAGCCACTTCAATCTTAGCAGCTTGTTGTTGGGGACTCCATACAGCTGCCTTCCATCTCCAATGTTTCCAAAGCACTGGAGGGGCCAAGTGGACTAGATACTTGCCCATACTGTCCCACATGCCCTGCCACTCATGGCTGTCCAGCCTTGGGGGAAACCTCTTGGTCCTCCCATATCGTCGTCTAACCCCAGACAAGACCCAAACCTGACTCTGCTTAACTTTTGAGATCAGACGAAACGATGGTGGGTAAAACACACTCTGTGTGTGTGTGCCAACATGCTGATCCCCATCACAATCAGCAAGCAGGTCCCAAGGGTACCCAAAGGCCATTCAAAACCTTCAGAACTCTCAAACGTTGTTGCTGTACTTGTCACTGGGGCTGGTGTAGCTGCTGTGCTTGCCGGCTCTCCCACCACCAGCTTCTCTTTTCCTGAGTCCAGCTCTTCCTCCTCTGCCTTGCTGGAAAATGCTGCGGGGTCTCCTGCGTCCTCCTGGGGCTCGGCAGGCGGCTTCCGGGGAATGCTCTCGGCCATCGCGGGGCCGGGCTCGGCCGCGGGGCTCGGCTCCTCCGTGGGGCTCGGCTCCTCCGCCACCTCCTCCCGCTCCTCAACCGCCCCAAACTCCTCCACCAGCAGCCGTCCCCTTGCGGCCTCCGGCCCTGATCCCGCTTGGTCCCCGGGGCCGCTCTCCCGGGCCGCTTCAGCAGCTGCCGGCTCCCGGGGCCGTTCCCCCTCGGCTTCCCAGAGCCTCACGCAGATGGAGGTGAGGACGAGGGCCAGGACGGTGAGGAGCAGCCGGACGGCCAGGGACCAGTGCACGGCCACGTCCGTCCCAACCTGCTGCAGGAGCTCGCCCGTATTACAAGTCATTGCCATAAAGTACAGTGAGACAGGAACCTTAGCCCAAGCCCCACACCTGATAAACACTAACACAGCAAATACCGGCTCTAAGTAAGTTACAACATTCTGAAGCTGTGAGATCAAGAGGAACAACTCTGAGATCCAATAAATCAGCATTGTAATGGTCAGGTCTGTCGTTATCTCAACCCCTTCGAGCCCCACGTTGGGTGCCAAAAAGAACTGTCGTGGTTTAACCAATGCCAGACAGCTTGTTCACCCACTCCCCCCCTCTTCTTGCCCTCCCCCTACTCTCGGAGGGATGGAGAGGAGAATCAAAAAGAAACGGAACTCCCATGGGTTGAGATAAGAACAGTTTAGTAACTAAGGTATAACACAAATCACTACTGCTACCACCAATAATAGTAATGATAAAGGAAATAACAAGGAAAGAGAATACAACACCTCATCACCAGCCGACCGATAACTCGCCCCCCCAGCCCGACCAAGCACCGACTGATACCTTCTCCAACCCTGCAGTCCACTCTGCCCTTCCGGGTAACTCTCCATTACATCCTGGGCATGACGTGCTGTGGTATGGAATACCTCTTTGGTCAGTTTGGGTCAGGTGTCCTGTCTCTGCTTCCTCCCAGCTTCCCTCCTCCCTGGCAGAGCATGAGGCCCACAAAGTCCTTGGCCAAACCAAAACACCATTTTTATCAGCTTTGCTCCCAGCCCGAAAGTCAAAACACAGCACTGCACCAGCTACCAAGAAAGAGAAAAATGACTGCTGCTGCTAAACCCAGGACAACAGTCAAAGGAGAGCTAAAGCAAAGCAGCCTCATGGTACTCCAAAATCCTGACAAGGTTTAAATACTAACAAGTCCATGTACATTAAAAAGACAGCTGGAAAAGGTATCTCCCAAAAATTAGCTGAAACATTTCTAAATTAAAACAAAACCAAAACAAAAAACACCAACCAAAAATAAGCTCAACCATGCTTTGCCATTACTCTGCTCCATGGAAGAAAACACAATGCCCAGCATCAATATAAAATCACAGAATTATGTTATCATTTAGGTTGGAAAAGACCTTTCAGATCTTGGCGGTAACTTGAACCCTTATAGTACAGAAGCCTTGCAATAACATGTACCATGGATCAATCCTTGCAACCCCTGCTTCCACCATACTCCCTTATGCTGGAATTTATAATGGGAACATTATGGGATTGGTAATGCTACCTCCACTCTAGTGGGGTAGTAAATGCAATTTATCTCTAGCTCCTCTCTACATTTTTATCCCACATGCACCTGGATTGACTGGCATACAAGTACACGGTGGGACAAACCTTCTGCACTCTAACAGACGAACAGCTGTAATGGTTGCATACAACAAAGTGGTAAAACAGAGAGTTACACCTAAAGGTAATTTGGTCAAAATGAATACTCAGTTCAGTAGTAATTCCCACTATATTTTTAGCTGAAAGGAAACCCAAGCAAGCACAATCTGTGAATGTGAAGTGAAACGTATTAATTTACAACACAACTAAACTGAGTAGCCATATTATCCCAAAGGCAGCCTGCCGGCTCAGGAAGGGTCGGAAGTAAATAAATCATATATGACTGTGATAAATGATCAGCGCATGATGTGTCAGAGTGCATGCCTGATCAGCCATCATGCTGAAATGCACTCAACTACCATGGGAGGTTTGGGGGCCTGCAAATATATAATAGACTCTTGTTAGTGTCAGAACTGGGCAGATTATATGCCATGAATTAATACAGAAGCAGAGCTTAGCCCACTTCATGTTTCTGAATGATGAAAAGGTAGGTAGTGCTTTTTTCTAATGTGCTTGCTAGTGTTGTCCCACTTTTTTTCCCCAGAATCGTAAATTCCAGTAATTTTTCCTGTGGTTACCTATTAACAATAGGTCATGAATAGTTTAACTCAAGACACATCATTTATTTTATCCCCAAAGTCCCAATGCTTCCTGCTGGTGTTAACAAAAGTTCATACTAAGAACACTTTCAATCCAAAAAAAAAAACATCATTAAGTCAGCCTATGTGTCAGAAAGATCTATTTACTAGGGGAATGGACCCTTCTCCTTTTACATTCCCAAACTCAGTAATGTTTGTGTCACACTTGGGATCTTTGTCACACATTGAATACCCCTGACAGGTGCAGAGACATATGATTCTCCATTCCACGTGTGAAGGCATGTGCACAAGTACAGCTTTTTTCTTTCTTTTTTTTTTTTTTTTAATTAAAAAGAGATTAACAAGAAAAACTGTCAAACCAGAAAAAAAGCCCCACTTATCATCACAACGAACACTGAGAAAATCCAAACCAGGGGACATTTCACAAAATTCACATACACATCCATAACAAAAGTAGATTATAAATTGCATTTACCTAAATAAATCACAGGGCGCATTAACAAAACAGCAGCTCTACCATACTTGAGCTGGGACACAACACCCCATCCTGAGGGCTGTATGCATCTGTAGTGTACAGCCACTGATGTGTGTGCTGCAGACTCTGGTCTGTACCACCAGTTCAGGTATGCTGTGGTGCCAAATAAGACACAACCATGCTTCAGAGCACTTGCAGCAGGAAACATGAGATTGAGGTGGGAGGGACGGGACGGACAGACAAGGGGACTCAGCTTCTCAGTTCTCAACATCAGATTTACCAAATTTGCCAGATATGCTAGACAGAGACTAATACCATGGGACCGTGACTGCTCAGTGGATAATTCTGGTAGGAGACCCCAGCTGACATTTGTAATCTCCTCAGCCCGTCTTCCTAGAGGTCTACTAGTTCTTCTCAGTAGCCTCGCCTTAACTGTGGGCCAAGACTAGTGCCACAGGCTACACACAGAATGTATCTAATAGCAGCCCTTATCTGACCTTGGCAAAGTCACTCTCTCTATAAGGCTCTCATTTTCCTTCTCTGAACACCTAAGTGCGAGCCAAGTCTAACAGCAATCCTAGAGACAAAAGCCTACACTAGGCGTAACTGTTCTGTTTACACTGATCTTTTTAAGAACGCCAATTCTGAGTAACATAATGTTTTCTGGAAGAAGAAAATAAACCAAATCTTCTAACAGAGGTCAAAATCATTACAGTTTGTGATGCTTCTCACCTGCAGTTAGGCAGTCAGGTGATGTTCAAAGCTAGGCAATTTGTCTAAGAGTAATTCATACTTGACTGAAACATCTCTGAGCCCCCTTCTTTCTGCAGAGCTCCTGTCTCCTCCAAACCTCCATCTACAGGTTGAACTAAAGCCACACAACACTCTGGTGCTCTCTGTGAAGAAGCGCACAGGCTGGTTGTCAGATATGCTCTCCCTTGTATGACTCAGTTTTCTCCTCCTCAAACCCCAAATCTCACTGTAGGCTGAGACAACAGCCATGGGACTCCCCAGTCCCCACACATAATTGTTTCCTAGAGTGGTCTAGTTGCACTCTTGCTTTGCTGCAGTGACATCTTTTTTTCCCTGCTCTTGGTATGTATCTGAGATTTATTGCTCTCAGAAGCCTCACTCTAGTCTCATCCCCAAGAACAGCCTGAGCCCCAGGCCAGCAACTCAAGCCGTTTAACCAGCACTGAGTGCACAGTTCCACTAAGAGTTGTCAGGTTACCTTGGCAGCCTGCTAAGCCCCACTGTTACCCTGTGTCTTGATCACTGTTTTTTCAGCATGTTACTCCACTGGCTGCTGTTGTTCATTTTGCCCCATGGGATCTCAAAAGGAAGGCACTAAGCCCTTCCTCTTCTAAACACTGTGATGCTGGGCAGGTTATTGGCACGTGCACTGTGGCTGTCTGCCTTTGGCATCCTTGCCAAGTGCAAGAAAAGTCATTCACAAAGACTTTATAGGTGTGACTCAGTAAAATTCTCAGAAGAGTGCACCTCTTTGGGACCCTGGAAGAACCAGCTCTTGTTCGGCATTTGAATAAATTCACAATATCTTACCTCAGGGTAACAGCTGAATGACGTGGTTTTATTTTTAATCACATGGAAGTATACATAAAGGCTGTTAAAGTTCCACCTTCAATCAACCTTTACCAGGGTACCAGACAAAGAACCACAAACAGATCTGTACATCTGTCATGGTGTCTTCTTGATTAATAATGCTTTAGAGTAAATTTTCTCTACAGTTTATCAAACTTATTATCATTTGACTGCAAATTTCTCCCTTCACTTTGATATTATTGGCAGAATGAGAAAGTTAGGGCCCTAAAATTAATTAAAATCTTAATTATGTGGATTCTTCCTTCCATTCTGCAATTAGATAAAGCAGTAAGTTATCATTCCCATTTAAAAAAAAAAAAAAAAAGGCAAGACTAAGAGTAAGAGAAGTAAGAGAGAACTACCTGGCAAGTGATGGGAAAAGATAAAGGATTTGATTTTTATGGTAGATATGTGGGCACACAGAGCTGTAAATCTTGTAGAAACAGCTAATGTGAACACATTACCAATTTGACAAGACATGGCATAAAACAAAGGTATGAATCCATTTGTCTTAGATGCCATCACCACTGCTGGGCTTGTTTTATATTCCATATATCCCTGAAGTTCCAAATTATTTAGACCTGGGGTACTGAAATATATAAAATGTATCAGAGAAAACAACATCTCAACCCTTTCCTTCTAAGTTAATGTGAAAGAGGGTGTTTTAATCCTTTAGGGAGCAAAGCAGAGAGTCAAAACTCATCAGAATATTTTTTCTATTTCTCACCTGGGCTAAAATCTGGAAATGCTACAATGAATAGTTTTACTACCTCTTGTGACCAAACTGAAAGCCTCTGAGAGCCATTAGTCTTGATGCTGGCTAAAACTATCATTTCCAGATGCCAGCGATAAATCGAGAACCTCAGTTTTTGTTATTAGAAAATAAAAATGTGTCTAAGCTGTCATGGCGAGTACAGACCATGATAACATGATCAATGGCAAACAAAATAATGAGAAAAATCATTACTTAAAATGAAATTGTGACTTTGATGAAGAATATTAATATTAAACAGATATTAAACATTGCTAAAGGAACTGGACTGAATGCTCAAATGCAGTATCCGATATTCAACAAGTAACAACAGAATATAGAAATCATACAATGCCACAGACTGGGTGGAGGTAGGAGCAAAGCTATGACCAGAGGTTTAGTTTCCTGCAGTAGCAGGGTATTTGGTAGGCAAAATTTCCAGATCATCTCCAACTGTACCCCCTTTCTGCAGAAAAACAGATAAAACCTGCAACAGCACAAGGTTATGCACAAGGCATCCACATCATCCACTTGATCCTTATTTGTCTTTCCCTGCAGTCAGTGTTTGGTGTTTCCAAGTTAGACAGAGGAGAACAAACAGTCAACCCAAAGACTACAAGATGTGAGCTTGTTGCTTATTTTTGAAGTATATGTTGCAGACCTCAAAAGCTTAATACAGTGCAGATAAATGGAATTTTAGTCTGTTTTTAAACCCCACTGTTGATACCAACATGCTAAGTGCCTGAGGAGTCATATCCCACTTTCAATTTTCTCCTTGTAAAAGCATGCATTTTGTGTCACATAATCTTCTCTACACACTTGGTAAGATGATGGCAAGAGGAAATACCACCGTACATTGCCAAGACGATGGCAAGCTGAAATGCTGTTTGTAAGTCATGGTTTTCTGTTGCATCAAATTGACAAGGAAAAGAAACAAGTGATGAAATGGAAATTAAAGTGAACAATTTACTAGCAATTAAGAAAAGGTGTTCAATTGTAGTTTCAAACAACGTTCAGTACACACACAGACAGATCTCAGTGACTGGAAGGAAGCGCTAAACTCACAGGACTAACCACCCCCCAGCAATTCCCCCTGCTCTGAACCTTTTTGGGTTCACAGGCCAATAACTAATAGTCAGCTAAGAGGCTTTAGAAATGTAGATTAATGTTTCATGCCCTAGGGAACAAGCTCATCACCAGCTGTGCTGAGAAACTCTTTTCCCCTCTAGGGAACAGAATTACAGAATCAGTTAAGTACATTTCTTAGCTATAAGCCCCTGGTACAGGCACCCAGCAATAACTTTTACTGGAGTAGGTGGACAACGGGTATCCATTACAATGCCAATTACTCACCAATATAGTACAAAATAAACATGTTACCAGCATTCCAGCCATGCTACTCTTATTCCATTTAACTTTATCCATTAAAAAATAGCACTTATTTTCTAGATGTGCTCCTTGCCAATTGTGAAATGACCATGAAACAGACCATGCCTGCAATCACACACCCCAGTGCTTCCCAAAACAAACCACACCCCCAAGAGCAAAAAGCCTCTTTCAGGACTCTGACCAGCACCCTCCTTTTGTCATACAGGGATGGAAAACAGAATTAAGTTCCAAAGCTACATTCATTATTATGGTCATAGCTACTGCAGCCAATTTTTGTTGCAACTTAAACTGAACATGCATCCATGTGATGAGAGATATAATGAGATTTTTAACAGAGGGCTGCATCTGAGTGCTTGACAAAAAAAAGATTCAGCTGGGGTACAATGAACTGTCATTTATTTCCATTTGAGTTTAGTAAAGGTTGTCCTACACAACTGTGAAACAATTTTACACTTTTAAAATGTATTAGCTTTGAGCTGAAACGATAAATAAACTATTTATTTGCCTTTTTCTTTTAGTATCTCAAAATGGATTAACAAGGGTGTGGATGTATGTAGAGAGTATTCCATCACAGAGAACGATTTTTTGATGGCAGGCTAATGGGATTGCAAAGGGTTATTTTGCTGGAGAGGAGATTTTTCAGATGCATTCTCTCTAATGAAGGTTTTGTTCCTCACTTACAAAGTGTTTTCTGCCTTTCCTTTTCACCCTTTTTTTAATTTCTGCTTTTAAACAAGTCAGGGAAAGGTGAATTGCCTTGGAGAACAATGTTGTCACTGGACTAAATTAAACCTTAAAAGATCAAAGCTCACAAAATCATGCCGAGATCAAACTGGGATCTTTGGAAGACTTAAGGGGAAGGAAAAACATGGATCTTTGTGGTTTGTGTGTGAACATGTTGCTCTTCAGCTCCTGAAAATATGCAGGACTACACTGTGTAAAAAACAATCTTCAGTGACAGCAGAGCAGCTTTTAGAGAAATCCATCTTTCCTGAGAACAAGGGAAATTCACCTCTGCTCCAAGAGTCCACAGGTCCTGCCCTGGTCACGTGAGCTGCTCATTTAATCCTCTAATGGCTCAATGGTTGTGCTATAGATTTTATCATCCCATGTGTCCTTCTAAGTCTCTTCCCCCATCAAAGATTGCTAAGAATAAAAGAATGTTAAGATTAATAAATAAATAAATTCTTCCACAGCACTGGAAAAAACTGTTATTAAGCCAAATATCTGTTTATCTTCAGGTACTCAAAAGCACTCTTGACTTTAATGGATTTTAATGGTCCATGAGGCCTAAAATTACTTTTCTGAGGCTTGATAATTGCCTACCTGTACCTTCCTACTTTCCTAGTAGTGGTGCATCTCCCAGCCAGCTAAGATAACTCCTGATCTTCTGGACCAAAAAGAAAGACCAGGCGTTCTTTCAGTCAGTTTTTACTGCAGTGACTTTAGCAAGGTCAAGTCATGCTAGCTTTAAAATGAATGACTATGTTTTACTACATGAAAAGTCCAGTTGTGCAAGAAGAATGGCTGCCTGTCCATAAAGGTAAAACCATCATCATACCTGGAAACTCAGACCCCCAAACTAAAGAGGTATATGTTCTTAGGCAGGTACAGGAGACAGAGAAAGCTTCCATGCCTCTGACTTCAAGCCTTTCCTACCAACACCTGCCCACAGCACCCTGTTAAACTGCTTCTTGACCTGATGGCCTGGCCTTTGTGTGCCTGCCAGCAGCCAGACCTCAGCTTGTGCTGTTGAGCTATTGATGACACATCAGCTGAGATCCCTCCAGGTTCCCAGCCCCTCTTATTGCCATTCCACCCATCACATTTCTGAAACCAATGTGGGTACCGCAGTCCAACAATACCAACACAGCAGCCTTTCTTGCACTACAGATTTTACTGGTTTTCAGGAATGTCGGGATATCTTTCTGAGCACAATCCCTGGCACCAGCAGGTTCACTACCTAAAAGTGCAGGGTCAATCAGAAGCAGGATTTCCCTGTCAGTCCTCTATTACACATAGTGTGCTCAGGTGCAAGGGAGGGTCCCCACAGCACCCACAACTGCTGTACAGGACTCTGAAAAAGAGGCAATTGCAAAGGTCACCTGTTTGTTTTTTTCTCCAGGACTGTTTTGGGTTTCTCTTCTCTTTGGGTTCTCTTCTCCCTGGTGCCAGAGGAGAGCACTGACACAGTGTTAGAAATCTGGCCTCATGCTCCCTAAGAGGTGATTTCACCTGCAGCAATTTCCTTCATGCCTGACAGGCTGAATAGAACTGCTATGTCCATTTCAAGGCAGTAGCTGTGATGATTAAACCCTCCTTATAAAGCCCGTTGCCTCTCAGCGAGGTACTGAGGATGCAACCTGGCAGATATTTTTTTCAGCTTGCAGACTGGTAGGAGATCCAAATAATCAATATTCCCAGCCACCTAACCTAGCATTTATTCTTACTTTGAACAGGCAGCATCAATAGTTATAAGAAACCTGTGAGCACAGGGATCACTGCTGTTTGGACAGCCTCATGTATTTTTGCATACATATGTGAGAAAATTGGTAGGAAAACTGCTGCAAATACAAAGGCAGTAGATGTACATAAGGGCAAAAGATTCAGATTTCTAAATGACAGTGCCAAATGAATCAGATTTCAGTGCTGTACAGATGCACGAACAGCATCAAGCCACATGTCTGTCTTCACCATATCCATAAGCCTATTCCCTCAAAACCTTTATTCTTAGAATTTGTTTTCCAGCGTGAATATTTAAACATAGTTTTTCTCTGGGATGTTCTTTAAAGAATCAGGATGGCAAACACTACTAGATTAAGCTAATTCTTTACAATATTGAGGGAAAAGAAGTGCAAAGCAAAACATCCATTAAAGCCCTCAACTTTTGATTATCTAGTACTCACAATCAACTTAAAACATTTACAAATAATTATTTAGACTTTAAGATAACAAAGATCAGGCAATTTGTACCAAGAAAAAAGATTATCTTCATCAAGATATTTCAGCAAGATCTTCAGTGCATTTAAATTACCATGAAATTCAGTACAGTATGAGTGATCACATTTCACAACATTGTAGCAGATGTTCTAAAGGGCATTCAGAGATCTAGCAATGTCAATAAAGAATTAAAAGCATATAGGTATTCTAAGGAGTAACTCACCTATATCAAGAATAGGGCAGCAGTTACCAAATTCACAGATATTTCACAAAACCATAAACTGTAATATTGACCAGATGTAACCACAACTTTTCTCAAAAGAACTGTATCACTGTTCTGGTTTTGGGTGAGATAAGAGTTAAATTTATTTCAATTAAGCTGTTCTTACCTCAGCCCACGAATTTTCTTACTTTCACCATTCCCAAATTCTCCCCCATCCCACCAGCGGAAGAGCGAGCAGCTCCCTGATGTCTAAGTGCTGGCTGGGTTAAACCACAACAGTCACACTGAATGCGTTTCAATTCTAAAATGTTTTAATGGCACTTGAAGAACAACATCTAAATGCAGGACCCTCCATAGGCAAAATGGAAATCTACAGTATCTGTAGCAGAATATTGGGGACGTAGAGGGGGGAACAACTGGATCAGCTCAGTATTTCTCAGACTTCAGCAGCTATATTTTCTGCATCCAAAAGCACAAAAATTGTATTATGTTTTATTACAATGAGTCCACAAATGAGTCCAACAGAATGATAAATCCGAGTATCATTCATTCATGCATGAATGCTACTGCAAAGCAGAATGAGAAATTATTTGACATACAAAATACAATAGATGGAGCATATAAAAAGGCAGGATTAGTCTGGGATTTATTCACAGTCCACCTGAACTACGGTGCAGGTAGCAAGACAAAAAGGAAGAAAAAAAAACTACCTAGAAGCTGCTAAAAAATAATAGGCATGTTTTTATGTATACACATGGAAGCACTATTGTTAATAGCAAAGAAAACACAGTTTACACTCCCAAATGATGATTTATCAAACTAGAAAAGTAGAAAAGACTAATTTTCTTCAGAGTTTCAAAAAAGATTTGCTTTGCTCCAAAATATACTCCTCATTCAGCATTTCCATCAAATTCCTGAAATATCCAACAGATCATGTCTGTCTTCTTCCTACACCTTTCCAAAGTGGCCCGATTTTTTCAACAAAACCTCTAACAGTGTTCTCTTTGCAGCACCACCTCAGAATAGAAATAATTAACATTTCTAGGAAGTACTGTCAAATCCAAATCACAAAAAAAATCATGCCGTCGTTTACCCCAACCAGGTTTCTGAATTGCCTGAGAAGCTTTCACTGATGTTAAGAATAGTGTTACTTGAAACACTTGAACAGGACTTCAGCAACCCCATTTGAGAAAAATCCAGCTAAGCCTTTAACACATGCATAATAGGTTTTATGTGAACATGAAGAGCTCCACCAATGTCACCAACTCTCCAGCAGCCTTAAAATTAAAACTGAGCTTAAAGCATTTTCTGGATTAGGCCTTCTCTCCTTTCTTTATTAAAATGGAGCAGTGGCTATAAGCCAGCAGAAACTCTAGTGATAAAGTAGAAAGCATAAAGTTCGAGAGAGAAGTGATAAAATTCGCTTCTATACATGAGGAAATGACTTCCATAACTCATTCCAGGCTTTACTTCTTGTAAATAGCCTAGCACTGTAAAAAAGCATACTCTATACCGTTTCTAGACGCACACTACATTGATTGCTTACCAGTTTTAATTTGACTGAGCATTCTGAAAGAGTTTTCCCCTTTCATTATCTTAATTGTTTGTTGGTTTGGTTTGTTTTTTCCTGTGGATTAAAGAAAGGACTATAGAAAAGCAAAAAAAAAAAGTAAATTAATTTTAGAAGTAAGACTGATCTACTGAAGAGGTAAAAT
Organism: Neopsephotus bourkii; assembly: GCF_033783945.1. NCBI lineage: Eukaryota > Metazoa > Chordata > Aves > Psittaciformes > Psittacidae > Neopsephotus > Neopsephotus bourkii. The sequence continues at coordinate 2,487,344 of NW_026901434.1, read as the reverse complement.
TCACATTGCAATTTTTCTTCTCTTCAGTGGGCTGGATGGATGATCTACCTTTCTTTCAACTTGCCTTTGCTGGAGGCAAGAATAGTGACAGTGTATTATAGGACTAGCTAGGGTGCAGATCAGCTGGATTCCCCAGCCTTCTATAAAAAGCCCAACAGGATGAATTTTGTTAAGGTCTTAAACTATCAATTACCTTTACACAGCCCTTGCAACATTGACTGCTGAGATATATGATCCGGAGAAAGTTCTGCTGGCCAAATACACATTCTCCATTTCACTGTATCGTGTAGCTGTCAAAGAAGTATCTATCCAGATCTTTGAAACACAGAGCTGTGAACAGATTTTTATGGGATGCACAGAATTCCAAGGCCACAGTGACTTGTGTTAGTTGGGGGTCATTAATTATTTGTCATACCCTTGTATTGGGCACTGCTAAAACAGAGAAAAAACAGACTCCCACCTTAAGGGATCAAGTCTTCGTTGACAATAAAGGCACAGGAGACAGCTTGAACAAATTTATTTCTGCTGTAAAAGAAGTTAGGGACCTTATTACATTGAAAAGTGGGGGGCTCTGAAAACAGAGCTTTACAAAATTTAGGAAAACAAACCAAAGTTATGTATTTCCAGAAAAGGTAATCTCCTGATGAGCACATTGTGCATTGTTGAACAGCAGGAATACACAGGGTATTGTGCCCAGAACAGTACCAAAATATCATTTGAGTCTTGGTCATTTCTTAGGTGTATAAAATTTATACTCCCTGTGCTGAAATAGAGAAGAAAGGTAAGCAAACGCTACGTAATAGTTGGCTCTTGCAATCAAAGACAAGTAACTCTGAGCAATTAGATGTCCAACATCACCATTCATTGCTAGTCAACAGAAATTCTGTCAACCTATTATAAGGCTCTCCCATAAAGATTCAAAGGGATGCAGGATTTTGGTGTGCATCCAGCTTCACAGAGAAAATAGGAAGAAGATGTGGTGAGATACAAAAAAACCTCATGTGTCTTTAGGGGAGCTTATAAATGTCCCAAAGCCTGAGGAGACCCCTCTGCATTTCCCCTGGAGGGTAAGTATGAGAGACTTACTGTTTAGTGCTCACGGCTAGATGTGCCTGCACCATGAAGTACAGTGCTGTGGAACACACAACCATAACCTGTAGCTACAGATATCTGTTAAGCCAGAAGCCAACTCTCAATTCTCAGGATTCAAAATAAATTAAAATCATGTGAATTCTCTGCTAGTCTGCATGCAAGTTCTCGAGTTATGCTTTAGCCAGATCTTCCACAGCAAGCACTACCTAAACAAGGTGAGACAGAAATTACAACCTAGATCTGCAGGAGCAGCATTATCTTTTACGTATCAGCAGAGTCTCACAAGCTATTTGGGTATGGCCCTGGTCAAATTCACCCAAATTTACAACAGTGCTGCATTTACAATAACTCAGGTATAGATTTGTTGCTATTTTAACATTAATATAAGATTCTAGATGGAAAACGCCTTGATTTTTTTCTTTCTTTTTTTTTTTTTTAAGACTGTACTCTGTGTACAGAGTTGGGGTTAACGGAACAAAACATGATCCAGGAACATTCTAGGTATTTATACAAAGCCTACTGAGTTTGTGAAGCATACTGATGTATAAGAATTACCACACTTTAAACATCAAACTTCACTAGAAATTATTCAAAGAGAGGTATTTCCATAAAATCCCAACTCCCTCCCTTCTCATAGGCATCATAGGCACCATTATTAAACTGAGAAAAAAGATGAACAAGAATAGTCATCTTCAGAAATTAATCATCTACATGAGAAATCTTCTATTTTTAGGCTATTACCCAATGGAATATACTAACCTGAATTCAAGTAATTGTTTTACTGTTTTTATTTTTAAATGTTATTAGGATTCTTTTAAACTACCTTGTCCCATTTTCATACATGAGGGGCTGCTCTTGCATTTAGCTGAAATATCAAGTCACAAACAGGTTTGGGTTGGAAGAGACTTAAAGATCATACATTTCCACCCCTCTGCCATGGGCAGAGACACCTTCCCCTAGACCAGGTTGCTCCAAGAACCATCCAACCTGCATTTACGATAAATTAATTATAGATGGTGAGTTCAATATATGCTTCTCTTATACTGAGAAAACAATCCACAGAATCATAGAATCATTTAAGTTGGAAAACACCTCTACGTTCTTGGAGTCCAACTGTTAACCCAGCACTGCCAAGCCCACTACTAAACCTTGCCCCTAAGTGCCACATAGAATCATAGAATAGTTTGGGTTGGAAAAGACCTTAAGATCACAGTATCACGGTATGTTAGAGATTGGAAGGGACCTCAAAAGATCATCTAGTCCAATCCCCCTGCCGGAGCAGGAACACCTCGATAAGGTTACACAGGAACGTGTCCAGGCGGGTTTTGAATGTCTCCAGAGAAGGAGACTCCACAACCTCCCTGGGCAGCCTGTTCCAGTGTTCTGTCACCCTCACCGAGAAGAAGTTTCTTCTCAAGTTTAAGTGGAACCTCTTGTGTTCCAGTTTGTACCCATTGCCCCTTGTCCTATAATTGTTTGCCACTGAGAAGAGCCTGGCTCCATCCTCGTGACACTCCCCCTTTATATATTTATATACACTAATAAGGTCACCCCTCAATCTCCTCTTCTCCAAACTATAGAGACCCAGCTCCCTCAGCCTCTCCTCATAAGGGAGATGCTCCACTCCCTTAATGATCTTAGTTGCCCTGTGCTGGACTCTCTCCAGCAGGTCCCTGTCCTTCTTAAACTGAGGGGCCCAGAACTGGACACAATATTCCACATGAGGTCTCACCAGGGCAGAGTAGAGGGGAAGGAGGACCTCTCTCGACCTGCTAACCACCCCCCTTCTAATACACCCCAGGATGCCATTGGCCTTCTTGGCCACAAGGGCACAGTGTCAGCTCATGGTCACCCTGTTGTCCACCAGGACCCCCAGGTCCCTCTCCCCTACACTGCTCTCTAACAGGTCGTTCCCCAACCTATACTGGAACCTGGGGTTGTTCCTGCCCAGATGCAGGACTCTACACTTTCCCTTGTTATATTTCATCGAGTTATTCCCTGCCCAACTCTCCAGCCTGTCCAGGTCTCGCTGGATGGCAACACAGCCTTCTGGCGTGTCGGCCACTCCTCCCAGCTTAGTGTCATCAGGAAACTTGCTGATAGTACACTCAATTCCCTCATCTAAATCATTGATGAATATATTAAATAATACTGGTCCCAGTACCGACCCTTGAGGCACTCCACTAGATACAGGCCTCCAACTAGACTCCGCCCCATAGACTACAACTCTCTGGCTTCTCTCCTTCAGCCAGCTCACAGTCCACCTCACTACCTGATCATCCAGACCACACTTCCTCAATTTAGCTGCAAGGATGCTGTGGGAGACTGTGTCAAACGCTTTGCTGAAGTCAAGGTAGACCACATCCACCGCTCTGCCATCATCCATCCACCGTGTTATTTCCTCATAAAAGGCTACGAGATTGGTCAAGCATGACTTCCCCTTGGTGAAGCCATGTTGACTGCCCCTTATAACCCTCTTATCCTTGATACGCCTTAAGATGGCACCAAGGATAAGGTGTTCCATCACTTTCCCAGGGATGGAGGTGAGGCTGACTGGTCTATAGTTACCCGGGTCCTCCTTCTTGCCCTTTTTGAAGACGGGAGTGACATTTGCTTTCCTCCAGTCCTCAGGCACCTCTCCTGTTTCCCAAGACTTGGTAAAGATGATGGAGAGCGGTCTAGCAATGACCTCCGCCAGTTCCCTCAGCACCCGCGGGTGCATCCCATCTGGACCCATGGATTTATGGATGTCCAGATTGCTCAACTGGTCTCTAACCCATTCCTCATCGACTAAGGCAAACCGCTCTGTTGACCTGTCTTCATCTGAGGTCTCAGCGGTACAGGGCTCTTCAGGACTGCCTCTGGCAGAGTAGACAGAGACAAAAAAGGCATTCAGTAACTCTGCTATCTCTGTATCTTCTGTCACCAGGGCACCCGTCCCGTTCATCAGCGGGCCTACATTGCCTCTGGTGTTAGTTTTATCTGCCATGTATTTGAAAAAGCTCTTTCTGCTGTCCTTGACCCCTCTCGCCAGCTTTAATTCCAAGGAGGCCTTAGTCATCCTAGCTGCTTTCCTACATCCTCTAGCAGCAGCCTTATATTCTTCCCAAGTGGCCAGCCCTTCCTTCCATGACCTGTAAACTCTTCTCTTCCACTTCAGCATACCCAGCAATTCCCTATTTAGCCACGCAGGTCTCCTGACCCTCTTCCTTGACTTCCTACATGTTGGGATGCTCTGATCTTGAGCTCGGAAAAAGCAGTCCTTGAACGTCAACCAACTATCTTGGGCCCCTTTACCTTCAAGCAGCCTTGCCCATGGGATTTCCCCTAGCAATTGCTCGAAGAGGCCAAAGTTTGCCTTGCTAAAGTCCAGGGTTGCAATTCTACTTGCTATTCTACTGGCCCTACCACACAAGATCCTGAATTCCACCATCTCGTGGTTGCTGCAACCAAGGCAGCCCTCAACCTTCACTGCTTCAACCAGACCCTCCTTGTTAGTGAGGATGAGCTCGAGCAGCGCACCTCTCCTGGTTGGCTCGTCCACCATTTGCATGAGGAAGTTATCATCCATACACTGGAGGAACCTCCTGGACTGCGGCTGGGTTGCTGAGTAGTCCTTCCAGCAAACATCAGGGAAGTTAAAATCCCCCACGACAACCACGGCCTGTGACTGTGAGGCCGCTCTCAGCTGCCTGTAGAAGGCCTCGTCAACTTCCTCACCCTGATCCGGTGGCCTGTAACAGACCCCCACAACAGTATCGCCCCTGCCAGCCTGCCCCTTAGTTCTCAGCCACAGACTCTCAACTCGCTCGTCATCTGTCCCTGGACAGAACTCAACGCATTGTAGCTGCGCTCGCACATAAAGAGCAACCCCACCACCCCGCCTGGCTGGCCTGTCTTTCCTGAAAAGGACACAGCCCTCCATGACTACATTCCAGTCATGTGAGCTGTCCCACCACGTCTCTGTAATTGCCACCAGGTCATAATCTCCTGACTTAACACAGGTTTCTAACTCCTCCTGCTTATTCAGAAGATCATCTAGCTCCAAACCCCCTGCCATGAGCAGGGACACCTCACACTAAACCATGTCACCCAAGGCCTCGACCAACCCGGTCTTGAACACCACCAGGGATGAAGCACTCACAGCTTCCCTGGGCAACCTCTTCCAGTGCCTCAACACCCTAACAGGAAAGAATTTCCTCCTTATATCCAGTCTAAACTTCCCCTGTTTAAGTTTTAACCCATTACCCCTTGTGCTATCACTACAGTCCCTAATAAGGAATCCCTCCCCAGCATCCCTACAGGCCCCCTTCAGATACTGGAAGGCTGCTATGAAGTCTCCATGCAGCCTTCTCTTCTCCAGGCTGAACAGCCCCAACTTTCTCAGCCTGTCTTCATATGGGAGGTGCTCCAGTCCCCTGATCATCCTCATGGCCCTCCTCTGGACTTGTTCCAACAGTTCCATGTCCTTTTTATGTTGAGGACACCAGAACTGCACACAATACTCCAAGTGAGGTCTCACAAGAGCAGACGGGCAGGATCACGTCCTTTGACCTGCTGGTCACGCTCCTTTTGATGCAGCCCAGGATACGGTTGGCTTTCTGGGCTGCAAGCGCACACTGAAGCTGGCTCATGTTCATTTTCTCATTGACCAGCACCCCCAAGTCCTTCTCCACAGGGCTGCTCTGAATCTCTTCTCTGCCCAACCTGTAGCTGTGCCTGGGATTGCTCCAACACAGGTGCAGGACCTTGCACTTAGCATAAGGTTGGCATCAGCCCACCTCACAAGCGTGTCAAGGTCCCTCTGGATGGCATTCCTTCCCTCCACCGTATCAACCAAACCACACAGCTTGGTGTCAAATTTGCAGAGGGTGCACTCAATCCCACTGTCCATGTCAGCGACGAAGATGTTGAACAAGACTGGTCCCAACATCTGCACATCTTTTAAATTCCTCCAAGGATGGTGATTCCACCACCTCCCTGGCCAGCCTGTTCCAATGCTTGACAACCCTTTTGGTGAAGAACAGATAATCTGTTCCAGGAAGAAGATTTAATGAAAACCTATAATTTATGCTTCAACATAAATTTCTACTTAATTATTTATATATTTCTAAATAAATTATTTAACGTGTTTGATTCAGAAAGGTGCTAAGGCTTGGCAGTCTCCTGGAGTCATCTGTGGTTTCTAATGGTTGAACCATGGATGCCCCTGCAGCATTACACATCATGTTCTGCATTTTTGAAGAGAAATGAAGTAACAGTCTATGCTCTTAACAGACAGTAAAAGTAGAAAAAAGTGAATGGTCAAGTTTGATGCATAAATGCAAGGAAAGGTTTGCTAACCCCAATGTGAATTAAGCTTCTACTATAAAATTTTCCTAGCAGTCTTCCTCAGATACGCTAGGAATATGGAAAAACCTGTAGAATAATAAAGGTAACATCAGAAGCAGAGGTAGCACTGGAGAGACCAGGGATTGCTACTGCTCAAGGACTCAAAACGAAAAATACGAACATAGAGAAGTACAAACTCAGAAGGAAAAAGCCAGGGGGCTGGTTGGGTAATCAGGTCAAATTGTCAGTGCTACCATTCTGATGGGACCCAATGGGAGACAGCAACTCAGCCACACTGAAGATTCAGCCTAGGAAGCCAACCTCTCTTCTCATAACTGATCGCTCCTGGGACAGCATGTAGTCTTTGGGTGCCTTATGAGAGGCAGTGAGGATACCTAGGCAAACTCCTAGATTATCTCTGTGCACATTACCCAGTAAGTAACTGCTTTAAACGTTTTAGCTGTATTATACTTGCATAGCCTCTTTGTGCCTGGCTGAAGGCAACTAAACAAATTAATCCAGCCGAGGAATGGTAAAAGCCACCAATTTCAGTTACTGTTTGTAAGAAATAGCAGAGTAGAAATTTATGTCATAGGTAGGTAGCGGAACTGTTCCTTGATAGCAAAATTTCACCTTGAAAATAGATGGACCATGCTCAGTACCAATGAACAACCCTTTGCCAAATAGCTGAAGTTACAGCCTGATTGAGTGGCGGCACCTCTGCCTCAGCAGTAATGGGAAAAGATTATGGATAATGTGAAACGTATGAGAGTAGAGAAATGAATACATATTGTATACATTTTGTATTATTAACAGTAGTGGGCAAAAAATCCCATATCAGTCTCTAGCCTAGCACAGCCTACTGGGCAATGACACTGCAGAGACAAAGACAACTTTCTCTACTCCAGACCAAAACACAGCTGGAAGTAAGACACACAACAGCCTTGCTGCTACCCATCCAATGCCTTGCCGATAACAAGTCAGGGAGCAGAAGTCCATCATGGATGCACAGCAAATCATCAAAAGCACACATTAATGAAAATCTAGACCTAACAACCTTTTTCTGTTAATGAAAAATTAATGTATTATTACTTGCATGATCAAAATCCCATTGTTTTTAATGGGAGTATCTAAATATGTAAATGTCCTCCAAGCACTTTAAAAGCATGCATGTATGGGTAAGAAAACACACATTATCAGAATTTAATATTTAATGTGGGTATAAAGACAATATTCAACATAAGTTGATTTTCTGTTTAGTTGGCAATCAGATAGAATTATCATCACCCATATGAAATTTCCCCACAACTATGTTAATAAAACATCTTTCTTCATGTCACCCATGAAAGTGAGGATTTGAATCTATGTACATGAGAAGAATTGGCTGCTTGAAACCTGTGCCCTATTTGTAAGAACTAGGAAGTTGTTGTCCATTAAAGTCTCTTTTAAATGAACCTATCCTATAAGAATTTGATTTTGAAAACATCTTTTCAGTCTTGTCCTTGATATTGCGTTACATCCTGTATGAGTTCTGACAAGAGTGTGATTTTATCTTTTTAAATTAATGTTTCTTACATCACCTGACATACTCTTTAACATTCATTTTTAAAACTCCTTTCAAACCTGGTAGAGCCAGTTGTAGCTGCCAAAGCTTTTTAATTCAACAGTAAAAGCAGGTGCTATGGCAGTGAATTGACAACTGATAATTTTCATTTCTTGGTCTTGATTTCTGCATTGTTAAATTGTTCTGAAATTAGTATTAATGCAACTCAGAAGAAGTAGGTTCTGGCTACCTCACCTGCAGATGTTAGAAGCAACTTCCCATTGAAATATTAACTGAAACAAGTTTAACTGTGACAGTGTTTGCCTGGACTGAAACAACAGCTCCTCACACCACACCACACCAGTTCATTCCCTTCCATCTCCAGCACCAGCTGGAGAGTTTAGGCCCAGACCAGAGACTGCCAATGGGAAAAGGTAAGCCCTCATGAAACTGCTTCCTGGAAAAGTATCCAAGAAGAGGTATACCATATGAAAGAAGCTTCATACAGACCAAAAACTTACTGTTAAAAATGACTGAGCCTCCAGCATACACAACTAAGTTATCACATTCATCCTAAGTTATACAATATTGCATTAATAAAACAGTCTGCAGAATGCACAACTGCTGGTATAAACTATGATGAAATGGTATCTTCCCTGCTCTATTCCATGCAATTTCATTGCCTTTTCTTTTCTCAGTCTACCATCCTGGGAATCCCTGTTCCCGTCCTCTCCTAGGAACAGGAGCTGAGGTGAGCTGCTGGTTCTCTAGAACAGGGTAGGCACTTCCAGAACTGTTCCTATACTCAGGTTTGGCTTTTTATCAGCATAAATAACTACCAGAATGAGTAACTACTTTATTCATATCTCTTGAAATTACAACTTGACCTGCCTGTTTGTTATCAATACAACTTTCACAGTTACAGAAAAGAACTGGCCTAAATAATGAGATAAAAGACTGCCAAGCAATGATAACACACAGCGAAATTTCTATTTAAATTGCAGGGCCCAGGAATCAGAGGAACATTTGCAGCTTCTCTTTTAACCTCAGAAAGCAAGAAATGAAGCCCTCAACTTATGGGATACAAAGGAGCCAGAAATTGCTTTCCTGACAATAAATACCTGCATTGCCTTGTAGTCCTACCACATTCTATATTGATTTTTGGATATCTCTTATCTGTACTTAAAAAGGTCTGAATCTGAGTCAATTTACATCCTCCCTAATACATCACAGATGTGCATAACTTCATTAAACATAAGTGTGGCAGCCCTCAATCTTCTTCTGCCATTCTCAGCTATTCTTCAACTCTTCCATCCACCACAAGCATGATACGTGTCATCTAAATATTACTACATTTGTAGAAGTTAATTCAGCAGACTGAAGGGGTTTTGGTTTGGGGATTGTTTGTTTCTTTTTTAATTGGAAATAAATTAAGCTGAGTACTAACTAAGGAAAAGAAAAGGTTTGCTTTAAAACAATAAAAATACTCAACCCTTAAAGCAGATGCCTTTTTCAGGCCCATGGGATATTCCAAAGTTGTAAGTACCTCAATAAAATCAAACAAATAACATCATTACTACATAAATCCACCCCTTTCATCAATGTCCTATCTTACCTATCCTGTGCTACCACCTGAACAGGGAGTCCAATCCTGAAAATTTTTAAATCCTAATACAGTGTGTGCCTTCAGACCAATGGGTCTGCAAAAAGGGTAGCAGCATCTGTGTCAAGCAGGACTTCATTTACAGAGGACCACATAAAAAGTATATTTCGTAGACAGTGAAGTGAGCTAAATGCCAGCACAGTCCTGAACAGCAGCCACCAGGAATGCCCAAACTGCCACAGAACACACATCACAACCCTTACCTGCTTAGGAAATGTACCTAACTTTCATCCACGGTAAAAGCAAAAACCTCCATCAAAGACTTCAGAGAGTCTGTCAGTATCTTCTCATAATACGAGATTATGTACCATCACCTTTCCTTTTGGGATTGCAGTTCCTGCCACTCCTCTCAGATTTCTTAACTGGTGAGTCAGATAGCAACAATTCAATTGAATGATCAGAAGATACCTGAAACAATTCCCAGAACACTCATTCTCAATAACCTGAGGTGATCAAAGCCTCATTAAAGTACTAATGATAACTGTGGAGCAGCACAGGGAAAGTCTATCTCATCACTGATCACTAGAGTGGACTTGGCCGTTCTGGCTGGCAAGATGAAGTTTCTGTCTCTCCTCACATCTTTCTGCAAACCTCACAGTGCTGCTCCCTGAGAAAAGAGCCCCATACTGTGCATCAGACACAGTAGTGTCTCCTTCTAGATCCTCCATACAAGATTAAAATCCACTTGTAGAACACAGAGCAGCCAACCCTTAAGTCTTGAGACATGTCCAAACGAAGGTCTCTGTACTGTGTTTTAACTTACATTGCTAGAATTAATTGGTTCCCCCATTTTTTTGTATCCTTCCTCTACTTAGAGAGCTCTCATGTTTGTTTGGATGGGCAACATACATCCCTCAAGAAAAACCAGTAGAGCAGATAGTCTGCCAGTAAGCTCAAGGCTAAACAAGCCTTCATAGAGTGACAAAACCCCCTCACGTCTGAAGGCCAAATCTGCTGATTCTTAGTTAAAGAAATGTGTTCACTGCCCATGGCAAGTGTAACAGCAATGTTTTCTCATTCCATTTTCTCAACTGTCCAATTTGCCTTCTGAATGCTATGGTATCTTTTTAGTCAGAGAACCAAAGTAAAGATTTACCCTTTCCACGGAAGTCTGCCATGTGACTACACATGGGCATGCTGAGAACTTCAGTTTACTAATATATGGAATGAAATGGTCTCATACCCCTCTAGTTTCACCCGATTTCTTATTGCCTGCATGACAATTTGGGAAGCTTTTCAACTTTCATGTGGGGCGGGTTTTCCTTCCCATTTATGATTAATAACTAAATGCTTCTACTAACATGACTAAATCCGAAATAGAAGTTAGACCATGGCAATCATTGGAATCAGACAGGAGCTCTGTAGTATCATGTATACCCTTTTTCAACAGAAATTAAGTTTCCTGCCTGAAAGCTTGATGCAGATTTCAACCAAAATCCACCCAAAACAGCAAAAAAAAATTAATTATTTTAAGAGTCTGGAAACCAGGTGAGTGTTTCATGAGAAATACTTCAATAAGGGAAACTATTACTTTCATGTCTGCCTCTTTGCTGAGATTTCAAAATACTGAGAAACTAATAATCAGCTATGGACCATAAGGGAGATTCACAGGTAATTCAATGAAAAGTGGTGTTAATCCAGAAGAAAGCTTGACAGTTCTATAGATCTGCCATTCATTATTAGTTTATTAATATTTGATTAATCTCACAACAGGAAGTAATCATTAGTGCAGAAGCATATGTCCAGAGCAGTGCAGGCAAATTCCATTTTGGAAATATTTGAGCTGGTTTTTTGCACCAAAAAAAGGTCAGAGAATGTTAACTTAAGACAGACTTTGGATGGCTTTTATGCTGCAATGCCTCAGCAGGAGGAAAAAGTGCTAACCCCACTAGAGAAACTGTGAGATCAATTTTAGCATTCACTAGCATGGGACAATGCGTGTGTACTTTTATCAAATCAAATACCCACAGTGTTGACAGCAATCCTCAGACTGATTTTTGGCTTCTTAAAAGCAGTAAAGAAGCCCACACTTTTCTAATTATTGTCATCAATATAATCTACCTGAAAAGCAAAAAACTGAAATACCAAAAGAAAGAATAATTTGTGACTTCAAACTACCTAAACCAAAATACCATGTTATGAAATTTGAATCTTGCCCTGACTTAGAGGTCCAGGCCTTCCTCATAAGCCTTTGATAAGCAGTTTGCAATATTTAGCTGCTAGAGGTGGAGCTCCAGAAACCTTTCTGATGCTTGCAAACCACTAATAGATCACAAGTATATTAGAAACCACACAGAAACCTACTACCTAACTTCTGCACCAGGCTGATTGTTTACTACAATGTTTTATTACAAAGGCTTGCATTCATTTTCAAAGCATTTACAGGGGGCACTGCAGGGGAGGAAAAAAAATAAAACCCCAAAATACCATGGAATATTAATTTGAAAGCTAAATAATTAAAAATATGACCAAGTTGCAACAAACTAATGCTGTGTCTGCAACTATCAACACAACAAGCTATATCAGCATCTCTTACAGCAGAAGGGTTTAGATAAAAAGCAGGGGGGAAATGGGAGCATAAGAATGAGAAGAAAAAGCTTCTCTTTAAAGTTCTGTCTTTTCAATTTAGTATGAAGGATACAAAGGCCAAATAGAGCCTTTTAGGAGAGATTTTCAATGCTATCTTGGAAATTACACATTCATAGATTTTCAGGGCTGAACAAGGCCACCGTGACCATAACTTCCTGCACAACAAGCCAAAACTCACCCTCCACATTCACACAGTCCACAAATCTTTTGGCATTCCTGGAAATTCTTCAGTCTTCCCATCTACTGTCACATAACTTCTTCCCTATTCCTTCCAATAAAATCTTAGAAATACAGTCATAAATACATGAGCCAGCTCTGCCACCTATACCTGAACCCTCTGAGTTTCTAATATATTTCCTGACAATCTCCTTGAGAGTACCAGTTGTTTGTGCCTTAATTCTTTTCAGGGGCTCCACACCCATACCATGTGTCACCCATTTCCCCTGGGTTTCCTTGCTTTTCTGCACATTCTGTCACCAACTCTTGTATCATGGAACCAGCCTATTATATTCCTCTCATGCAAGTTAGGAACCTATATCCAAATTTTAAAAGTCCCTCAAATTAGAACAGTCCCACTTAAGCTCTGTATCTCTATTAGCATTCTTCCATAGTTAAAGTCAGTCAAAAGGTGACTGGTGACAGCCAACATGGCTTCACTATGGGTAAATCGTACCTGACAAATTCTGCAATCTACAATGGGGTAGATTTATATTAGACACTATAAAGAAGTTCTTCCCTGTGAGGGTGCTGAGGTGCTGGCACAGAGTGCCCAGAGATGCTGTGGTTGCCCCATCCCTGGCAGTGTTCAAAACCAGGCTGGACAGGGCTTGGAGCAGCTTGGTCTAGTGGAAGGTGTCCCTGCTCGTGTCAGGGGGTTGGAACTGGATGAGCTTTAAGGTCCCTTCCAACCCAAACCAGTCTGTTTATTCCATGAAACCTCCATAGGTACATTTTTTTTTAAGCCTGTGTCTGCTTGTTATTATATGGATTTCTGTGCTTTCTTTTCCACCTCTCTGATCTTTTTTATTGCTCTGCTCCAGTCTTTCAACAGGAAGTCAGGTCTTCCCTCAACTTGATCATGCCAGGAGAGGCTGGTGAAGTTCAGAGCATGCATAAGCTCTCTTTAACACTAGATCCAGTGTTGCATGATGCCGATCTTTCACCGCTGTAAACTATTAGTGAAGATGCCATGCCACAGAAATCAAACCCATAGACAGATTTACATCAGTGATATCAGTCTTGATCAATGACATTTAGAATTTCTTCAAAAGCCCATCACATGAGTCTGACGTGATCTATTTTTCCTAAAGCTGCACTGATCTGTATTACTACCTTTAATTCCACACCTATCAGGCCTTTCATAATTCACACTATTATTAACTTTGGGACCAGTGTTAATGAGAACAATGTGTGTCTGGCTATCATGGCTGTGAAGTCTTGTTGGGACAGCCCAGGAAAGACCAGCTCCAGTAGAAAGACATTGACTGCAACAGAGCAAAGAGCAAACAATGACATGCCCAGGGACAGACCCAGGGCATGATCTGAAATACCACAGGCAAGAAGGGGACAGTAGACAGGGACATGCACTGTGCTCTCTGAGCATCCACCCAGAGTTCACTGCAGAGAACTACATGACAAACAATGGCCTCTGAATTACTATCCTCACATTATCTTGAACAGCATCTCCTAAATCCTTAAATAAGCAATTTATTTTGCTATGCTATTCATGGATATTTTTTATTAATTTTTTTTATAGATTTTTATATTATTTAATATTTTATACTATTTAAAAATAAAATGTTAGCTTTCTCCTTGCACAACAGAATTAAAACCCTAGCTGAAGCTACCTATGGTTTCGACAGCAATTTCTTAATGCACAGATGCAAACTCTCTGAGAAAAGTGGCATATTGACTGTTCTCTATTATTTTGCCAATAAGCATGACTATACCCCCACAGAATTCTTTCATAGCCAACTAGAGAGTGCCTTTTCATGCAGCAATAACAATGGAATGTTTATAAAGCTGGACATGCAAGAAGCTCTTTCTGTCATGTTGGCAATCTACATTCCAATTCGAAGAAAGAATTCCTTGTGAGCTGTGGGGTTCGTGTGTTTTGGGATTTCCCCCCTCACCCCCCAGAAACTGTACTAGAAGATACAATACTAAATTCCACTGATTCATTCTTCTTATTAGAACAAACAATAAGCTCAAATTGCTTAGCAAACCAAACAATTGCAAACAGCAAATTTAAACAGCAAAACAGGGAGCACGTTGGGTAAATGTTATTTCCCTGAACAAGGAAAGCTTTCGGCAAAGTGCTTAACTTGAATACAACAAAAGGCAATTTAATTTAGTAATACAGCTGGATGAAAAATGGAGACCTCAGGTTTAATAAGAAGGGGGGAAAAGACAAGCATATATCATCCAAAAGGATAATTATGAGAAACTATTTTGTATGATCCAGCTAAATCAAAGCTTTTAATGCTTTCTTACTCCTGTCAAAGGAGGGAGATTTAGTGCTTTAAAAATGGGGATTTTGCAGACTCCACTGCCAAGAAAAAATGATTTGTCCCTTGATAAATTACTATAGGGTTTTCTACTTGAAAAAAAAAATACACTTACATTGAAATAAATGCCAAGGAATGGCTAGAGAATTTATATTATTCACTCGTATCTGTCACTGGATTGGTTGAAAAGCAGCAGTGCTATTAAAAATGTCTTCTTGCTTCTAGACATAACGGCACAAAGGGGCCATGTGAGCCTTTCGTGAATGGGAAGGATATGTATATAAAAATAAGAGTAAGCAAATCTTTATTTGCCTCCACCATCCTGACATACTACACTCTAAAGAGAGACTGTGTGTGTGTGCATGTGTGTATTTTGTGTTTGGATGCTGCCAATTGCAATGAAAACTCCCCTCCTACTGGGATGAAATTGTCCATTCATTTTCCTGAGGATTTTCTAGCTCTCAATTAAATTCTAGAAAATTTTTTTTCTCTTCTGAAGGACGGGAAAATCATAAATGCATACATGTATATATGAAATACCTACAGGGATGTTAGCTTGAGAGCTACAATGCAGTAAAAGCCTTTTTATCCCAAGGAAACTCCTCTAAGGGTCTGTTTTGTACTTTTGGGCTGGAGAAACTCACTGTTTTTTAGCCCAGCCCTTGGACAAGAACCATGAGTCATCAAGGAGCAGTCACAGGCACTGGGAAGAGTGAGAAACCCCCACTGGGGAGCAGTTCTCTCCAATGACAGCTTGTCTAGGAGTTGTGTGGGAACCAGAGGGATGTCACTGCACAGGCCCAGTTCCTTTCAAACCTGTAGGTAATGATGCCTGCTAGTCACCCAAGTTGCTAAGGCAGAAATGCCTGTGTGCACTGTAGCTTGGCTGGAGACAGGCATGTTCCCAGCAGAGCACAGTCTTGTGCTATGTGTGCTGGTTGCTGCTGAAAAGCTGCTCCCCCCATGGGTACTGAAAGCCACAGGAGCTCTTACCTGTCAAGCTTCAGGCTCATCAAAAACTAGGGTCCCAGTGGCCAAGAGGCTGGACTTCTGCTTGCTGCCAAAGCAAACACAGAATTTACAGAGAACACAGATGGCAAACAAACCAACCCAACCATTAATAAAGTTGAGATGCCAGTGTGCAAGGTCAATAGAGCCACATAGGCTTGCAGGTCTGGAGTATTACCTTTCTTACTATTTAAACTATTTTTGATTAGTGCTTATTTTGTATATACTTTTCATCAGGGTCTAGGAGGCTACTAAAAATGTCTTCATTCATTTCCAAGTTTGAGGTCATCTTGATATACTTTTTGTTATTCTATTCCATCCATTTCCTCTGTTTTGCTAAATTGTAACACCGAGTTTCTGTCAACATAAAGAGAACTTTTGCTTATTTAATTGCTGATTGACACAGATATTACCTATCTCCTGGGAGCAGTACCAGTTACACATGTTCATGGAAACCCAGAAAAATGTTTGTCTGGGCACTGAACAACTTTTATGCCTACTAATTAAACTAGTATCAGTGAGAGAGCTCTGAATGCACAGTAACAATCAAAAAGCAAGAGTAAGATTTTCTCCTACACATTTACAAAGCTGTTATTTGTGGCACTCATTCAACATATGAAATGCAGAGTATAGAGCTAGCTGGACAGAAATAAGTCTGAGAGGAGTTTGGCTTAAATGCAATATTTTTTCAATGCAGAATGCTTAGTCTGTAAAATCTCTGTAACAGAAAGAAACTTCCCCCTCCTTGATCCACAAGAACCTATCATCAGTGGACATGATTCATAAGCCAAGCATTTGGAAAATGCCAGAATATCAAGACAGCAGAAAAAACAAATTTTCAGCATTACAAGACAAATTAGAAAAACTCCAACTGAAAAAGGAAATCGGTATCTCTAGAAACCATCACTACAAATTAGCCCAAGTTAGAGGGATTTTTATGCAGGAATTTCAAACACATCTGGCTTGTAGAGTTTTAAAGTGCTTACTGTTTAAAACCATACATGGCATGCCACCAAATCTGACCTCCACGTCTTTAAGCTTGTTTTACGTAGTTGTACATCATTATGCCAGGTACTAGAGTACTAGAAATTTCAGTTTTGCTCTTTCTTTCATCAAAACCCCAAGATGAATTCAGTAGAAAGCTGCTGTTTGCTCCAGGGCTTGGCTCACTTTTAAATGAAGGAAACAATGTTTTATTTTAGTTTTGTTTTCACTTCAGAAAATGCAGTTCAGTTTATGCAGCATTCCTTAAAATCTACTGAGTTACAAATACTATCCAAGCCTCTCTGGGTTATAAATCAAACAAATAAAAAATTAGTAGAAGTCACAAAAGGTGTGAATTATTGTCCTTCTGTTGTCTCAATTCTTTTTTCATATAAGTTACGCTAACAAAACAAAAGACAAAATTTCAATCTATATCTTTCTTGAGACGAAGGCTTCTCACAGAATTAATATCATCTTTAGCCATTTATCAGTCAATAATCCCATGGCCCTTCTAAAACTGGCATTTTGCAAATAAACTACAGAAGCTACTTCAGGCAGTAATTTATTTTCAAATAACATCTTTATGTTATCCTTTGGCATGTAAGCTTAAGTGGATTGTTTATCTGAAAAATGAATACAGTAGGAAGTTTACCTCTCAAACTAAGTTTTATTAGAAAAACAAACTTCTTCCTAGAAAATACAGCTCTAATCACTAATTAGCATGCAAATACTAATATTACACAGAGAAATAAAAGAATAAATGGGGATTACAGCAGAATAATTCTACCACATTTTTTTTCTATTGTATGTTTTCATGTTCCTAAATCTTGGAAGAATTAAAGAACAAGGCAAGTCATTGTTTCTGTCTTTTGCAGGTGTTCACCCGCAACAGTTATTTCTTAGAACTACTTCCAAAGAAACATCCATCACTACTAGACCCAACAATTCCTTTCAACCAGTAGAAGGCACTTTAACAGGATGCATTATTATACCATTCAGCTGTTTGATGCTGATGAGGAAAAAATGTATTATTTTAGTTGTTAGGGTAATTAACCTCTAGAATTTCTCTAAGATGAGGTAACAGTATCCATCCCTCAGCACTTTTAACAACTGAAGATAAAAGCGCAGAGAATATGGCCTCAATTATGAAATCAGGAGGCACAGTCCTTTTGTCCATACCACTGTGTCTCATTCCCATACTTTCCTGGCTGCAGCTATGAGCATAAAGCACTTCCTTGCACCCCTTTATCTAACAGTAGTGACGAATTGCAGGCCTCTGCAATTATAGCAGCTCTGTATCGCTGAGAAGGTATCAACAAACCAGAGACATCCAACTGGGTCAGCCCCATTTGTGCACAGTTAGAGGAGGAGACCAGGGCCTCAGTAATGCCGCTTCCATTGGTGGGACTGATGATCAGAGAATGGGCCTGCACGGGTTCCCTGACAGTGCACCCTTACGACTGCTTTTAGTGGTTGTAGAGAGCTCACACACAGCACCTCCAAGACAGCTTTCGATCCACGCATCATTAAAACAAATCAGCTGATGATTGCACTCTCCATTTAGTGATCTCTGTTGGAATTTATGGGGCTGCAGGGCATTTTCAGTTCAAAGACATTTAATCTTCAAATCTCTGCCCCTTTGATCTTAAACTGCTATGGTTACTGACAGTGAGGACAAAGGATAAATCCAGAAAATCAAAATGGTTTTCTAACACTACCTTTGTCAAAGGAGTTAAGAACAGAGGACACTGCCAGAATTTCTCTCTTATGATCCAAGATCAATTCTGCAGGCCAAATCCTCAGCCAACATAAATCAGAGAACTTCTGTCAGATAAAGTTGACAAGATTTTATACTACCTGTGGAATGGGCCCTATCTATCTGCGAGTTCCATGGAGCCTTTCTGAGGCTCTTTAATGTCTGCAAAGGCCCTTAATGAAAAGTAGCCAATAAACAAACAAAATGCACCTCCTCATAAATCTTTCTTTAAAAATGCTAATAATTTAGCCTGCTCCACAAGCAAACAAAATAATCAGTTAAAGCAGGCTAGAGATATCATTTTACAAGATATGGTAAGCTCAAGAAGAGGTAGAAGATGTAAAATGCATTCACAGGTCTACCATTTACCTTTTTTTTTTTTTTAAATTATAGCCCTGTAAATTTTGCTGGACTGTTTATACAACATGCAAAAAAGGCAGCCTGTGCATGAAGTAGCCATTGTGAATTTCCTCATTTCTATACCCATTAGCTGAGAGTATACAGCCAATTCTCAGCCCTGTATTTTAGGTCATAAATCTGCTCCCTCTGTTCCCTGGGCAAATTAAAAGCTATATATCTTTTGTCAAAGTCTTTCTGACACAGAGCTCCCACCTTCACAGCCTAAGGCTAGCTGTGTGTCTAGGAAAATCATATACAATAGGCAGTGACAGCCATGGAGTCTTGCATTTAGGCACTAGTCAACATATTTTTATATGTGTAAAAATCATTCTACCTTATGAGTTGAGCACAATTTATACATATTTAAAAGGATTACAGGAGTATGAAATAAGAAAATGCTTTGAACAGGATAGGAAGGTAGTCCAAATTTGATATCCTACCAATCTTCAAAACTATGCTGCATTAAGCATACACATTAACCTCTGCATTACAGTAATACAACCTACAGTATCAGAACTGTAACCTATTTTCTTGTGCTGTAACAGTTCCTATGTTTCAGTTTCTGATGAATGTATGGTCACCACTTTTGATTTCAGCTGAATGTGCAAACAGTATATGTGTTCTAATTAAATGCATACAAAATTACGTTGTTTAGGAATGCCACCTTTGTCATGTATCACAGGAATGGCTTGTCTAGTTATAGTGGAGTTTTACGGCCTTGAAATGAGGCATTGCAAAATGTCAATATTTAAGATGCCCCGCATGAATTGCCGCACTGTGGAAAATTTTCAAAGCAATGGGCTCCTGCACACCTTTTAAAAGCTGCAAGAAGCTTGCAAAGAGGTAATTTGGGCTATAAGACACAGAGAAATATTTAGAAATACCAGAGGGTTTCATCTAATTATTTGTTCAATGGCTACGCCACGCTGCCAAGGCTGCAGCTTTCCACTCTATATGCATCTTGTCCTACTTACACTCCAAGGAACCCTTGTTTGCTACTTTTATCTCAAACACCACTTGCCCTCCTTAGAATTCTTTGGTCTGTAGCTGCTATTTTCATGAGGTTTTATCTCTTATACTGATCAGAGGTGTTCATCTTTTTCCTTTCCTAAAGTGATACTGTTGTCATATAATTTACTTTCTCAGCTGTTGTGACTGGAGAAGCTGGAAGGCCTGTCTTCTTTACATTTAATGCACAGGCACGATCTGAACAAAGCTTGTAGATTTGATCTGCAGTTTCCATTTATCATTCATTTTGAAATAAATATAAAGTAGCACTACTATCCAAAAATCCCTCTCATTCCTATGTTGGAATACATGGTTTTCCTCCTGAGGAGAGCGGTTTACTTTCAAAATGCCATCTTTTGTCCTGTCTCAGCAACTTTAGGATGCTGTTATGGGTCATTCAATTTTTCCTTCTCAATGTTGATGACAGTAGTCAAATTTAAGGATGTGACACTACTGTCATCTCATTTAAAGCAGCAGTACAGGAGGGGAAGCCATATCTCATTTAAGAACAGAAGTTATTTACAGAATAAGAAGTGACAGAAAACAGCATTAGAACTGTTTGCAGAGGGTACTATAGTGGGGCAAAGTTACAGGACAGGAAGGAAACCACACGTTCCTTTGACTTTCTGTGGTAGTTAAGTACATATCTAGGCCTTGCCAGTCTTAAAACTGCTTATAGCCTCTTACTGTGTATTTTGTACCAACTCAATCTCAAATCCTTGAGTCTGATTTAATTAGAAAGGCAGCAAAATCCAGGAAAGCAACCAGGCATCTGAAACTGCTACACTGCACAACTGAAGTAGATGATGTTTATTGGGCTCTCAGAACATATAAAACCACTAAGCATGGCTAGCACTTCTGAACTGACAGCAGCTTCCCTAATGAATTAAATAGCACATTTTTAATAATGGAAGTCTCAAATAAATGAGGCTTCAGTGAGCTCAATCCACAGCTGGCACAGCTGTAACAGGGTCACTACCCACACCTTCAGGGACATGCACACTCCCGCCAACACCCACATTAGCAGAACAGCTGTTAAAAAAAACGTGTGTGTACAGCAAGGATGTGCAAGTCTGCACCCAAAACAGCCTCTACGTACCGCGAAGGCTTCACGCAGAAATCCACTGAAATTTGATTTCCTTTACCAAAACAAAGTGATTTCTACTGTTGCACCGTGTGCTACACTGGTAGAATTTCTGCATTACTTGTGGAGGCAGCACTTTGCAGTAAATCCGTTTCTGTTTGCACTGTTTTGTAACCTAACATTACTAATAACCCTTCATTACTTGTTAGTGGACCGCCCTTGTGACTTTGCTTCTCTGACCCATGCTTCGTTTCTTCACTAAACTTACTGATCTTGGTAGGAACATTTAAGTAATAAAGTACTGCTCCGTGTGAGGACTATTAGGCTGCGATCCCAAGCAAACAGAATTTGTTCTTTTTAAGTTGCTTGAAATGAAAAACACCACAACACCAGCATATCTGCTTGCGTTGTTATTTTAAATTATATACACACAGCATCTTAATAGAAGAAATTATATGCTCCCTAGCTGACATATTTCACAGCTAGAAATAGACATTAAAACTGCTTTCAAATAATTGACAATCTTACTCCTGCCTTTCACGTGTGCACACTCCTCAAAAGCATAACCAGGAGGGGGAAGTACAAAATTTCATTATAATCCACCGCTTAGAGAATTTGTAATGGATTTTCTTTCTTTAATCACTCAGTAGCAGTATTTTCTTCCAATTTCCTTTTCACCTTCTAGTAGAGGTCACAAAAATGAAGAAGGAAGCTACAGCAAATGCAGAGAAAACATTCAGGCATTTAAACTGCATTTAAAACAAACATTTGTGCTTCTAAATAGATTCCCAATTACTAAATGTTTCTTTTTTCTAAATGATTGCAATCCATGTTCACATGCAGAAAGAACAGGTGTCTGCAGTGTAAGTCTGATAACTTTAAAATCTCCACAATAGCAAAGCTGTCAGATACAGCAGTATAAACAATGAGGGCAGCAGGTATCTGTGTGGAACTATTGCAGCTTCAGAATACTGGTAAGAAGGAAAGTTTAGAAGGAAGTGCAGCAGGAAGGCCAGGAGACCTCCTTGGATGGATAAGGAGCTGCTGAGGAAAATTCAAAGGAAAAAAGAGTCTTATAAAAAGTGGAAGCAAGGACAGGCGACATGGGAAGAATACAGGGTTGTTGTCCGGGAAGCTAGAGACCAGGTTAGAAAAGCTAAGGCCCAGTTAGAATTAAACTTGGCTAGGGATATTAAGGATAACAGGAAGGGATTCTACAGGTACATAGCAAATATAAACAGATTAGGGAGAACGTAGGCCCCCTCAGGAAACTCTTGGGTGAACTAACTACACAGGATTTGGAGAAGGCTGAGGTTCTGAATGACTTCTTTGCCTCGGTCTTCTCTGGCAAAGGCTCTGACCACAGCACCCAAGTCTTGGAAGGCAGACACAGGAACTGTGAGAATGGAGACCTTGGGCCCACTGTAGGAGAGGAATTGGTTCGAGACCATCTTAAAAATCTGAATGTGCACAAGTCCATGGGTCCTGATGAAATCCATCCGCAGGTCCTGAAGGAGCTGGTGAATGAAATTGCTAAGCCGCTGGCCATCATATTTGAAAAATCATGGAAGTCAGATGAAGTTCCCAACGACTGGAAAAAGGGAAATATAACCCCCATTTTCAAGAAGGGGAAAATGGATGACCTGGGCAATTACAGACCAGTCAGCCTCACCTCTGTGCCTGGCAAAATCTTCGAGCAGATTCTTCTGGAAAGCATGCTAAGGCACATGAAAAACAACAAGGTGCTTGGTGACAGCCAGCATGGCTTCACTAGGGGGAAATCCTGCCTGACCAATCTGATGGTCTTCTATGATGGGGCTACAGAACTGATGGACAGGGGTAGAGCAGTTGATGTCACCTACCTGGATTTGTGTAAAGCGTTCGACACTGTCCCACATGACATGGACTCTTCATTAGGGACTGTAGTGGTAGGACAAGGGGTAATGGGTTAAAACTTAAACAGGGGAAGTTTAGATTGGATATAAGGAGGGAATTCTTTCCTGTTAGGGTGGTGAGGCACTGGAATAGGTTGCCCAGGGAGGTTGTGAATGCTTCATCCCTGACAGTGTTCAAGGCTAGGTTGGACGAGGCTTTGGGTGATATGGTTTAGAGCGAAGTGCCCCTGCCCATGGCACTGGGGTTGGAACTTGATGATCTTAAGGTCCTTTACAACCCTAACTATTCTATGATTCTATTCTATGATTCTATGAAATACAGTTTACTGAGCAGCTTTCAGAGGGAGTTGAACCTATTTCACAGTGAAGTGGCTGTGGATCCCTGGAATTACACAAGTTCTCATGTTAGCATAGTTTAGTGGTCCAAAACTCTACTGGAACTCCAGCAGATACAAACAGAATGCCATGACAGCTGCCTTTGAATTTACTTCAGCCTGGACTACTCAAACCCAGGACTGAAGATGAAACTGTTGTCACAGCTACCGATTAACCTCTGAAGTGGACCTCTTTTTTTCCCCCCTCTCTCAAGAATGGAAAGTACTTTTGCATAAGTTTGTTCTTTAGTGTATTGCTTTTAAGACATTAGCATTCTCTATTTTCGACCAAACAGCAAGACTTGTTTCCTTAAACCTTGAAAACATAGTCCTCATAACATTCCTAGAACAATGATTAAATGGAAGGGTCATTTTCCAGAAAATTACTATTTCAAGATAAAAAACAAGGAGCATAAAGAACATGCCTAAAAATCCAGGGCTGGTGGCTTATTTATTTACTTGTCAGCAAGGTTTTAAAAAATGCAACACTTTTTCATTAAAACTGTGTGCTTTCCTTGCATTTAGAAAAAAGTGTCAAAAATAAATCTCAAATATTTAGATATGGAAAACCAGCAGTCATATCTCTTGGGAATGATCATTTTATAGTTCACACTGAGATGTGCCTAAACATTTTCTTCTATGAATGGAAAACTCACAACATGGAGTCCATCTCCTATGATGTGTTCCCATGAATCGTTCGCATGACAGAGAAGTGTTTGGCCCTCAGAGACTTTGGAGCCTCATGAGGTTTATACCCTGATCAGGGAGCCTGCTCCATGCAGCAGAATATCAGCATGAAGCAAATTAAAACAAGAACATAAATTCTGGGTTGACATTATGCTAAAAACTGTTGGGTTTGGAAACATATTCAGAAATTAGGTATTCCAAATCAGTATTTCTGATTAAATAGTCCCAGAAGGGGACATGATTTCAGCCAGTGCTACTACTGACAGCATATCTTCTGCAGTGTTTTACAGGCAAGCAGCATCAACATGATTCATCTCTCAGAAGCTGGAGCACACAAGAGCATAGGGACCAAGTGCTGCAACAGCCAATAAGCATAACAAATTAATTTATTATGTGGATTGAACACCAAAGAGACAGTCCTTTCCTCAGAGAAGCTGGAAATGAGAGTAAGAAGACAGTATAAACTCAATCTTCCAGATTAAAACCCCAAGGAATACAAGGGAGGAGGGGGAAACCACAAGCATTTTCATCAACACTAGCACAGGAAGCCTGTAGCAGAGACAAGAATTGAGTAGAGAGCTAACCCATCACACTCTCACAACTAAGCACCACTACCACCTTGCCTTCCCACTGCATAAAACAGCACCTTTTGTTGTCTTAATTTTACCTGCCATTGCTTAAATAAGTCAGATTTTAAATGCTAATATAAAAGATCTTACTTTCAGAGAACAAATATATTTTATTTTTTAGTATTCTTTCTTCTCAAGCAGTCAAAAGGAGCCATTTCAGCCAGTTTGGGCTTCAAACATTTTTATATAATGGTAGAAACAATTCCTCAGAATATCACACTACTGCCACTTAAGAAGAAGCCAATTCCTCATTCTCCCAGCCCTGCTTTTCTCCACCTTACGTATTTTAACTTGCAGGGGATGGGTTCAGACAAAGCAGGGAAAGTGAATCCTCACACAATTAACAAGTTGAGAAATTACTATTTCTACTTAAGCATTCTAAAACTAGTACAGCACAACTGAAATGAAAGGCAGAAATTAAGTGCAGCAGATTCTTAAGAATGTATGTTCTTGCCTTCCTTGCAGCTGAAAATTAAAAGGCATTTATATGTTTCTGATAAATTAAGAAGAGATATTCACAGAATCACAGAATCATTAGGGTTGGACGGGACCTCTGGAGATCATCTGGTCCAACCCCCCTCCCAAGACAGGGCCACCCAGACCAGGTTACACAGGCGCCACATCCAGGCATTAATATTAATGAATTCATTCATCATTGCCAATAAAACTCACTGTAAATGCTCAGAGGTGCTACTAAATGGACTCAATAAAAGGATTTCCAGCATCTTACAAGAGCTAAACCTGGTAAAAAATTTTTTAGCATTTGTTTTCCTGTGGAAATATACTAATTTATTTTAGAACTTTGCACACAATTAAATGTAGTTTGGGATTTACCTTCAGATATTAAGTAGTTCTATTTAAGTGATCTTGGTAGTTCTATTTAAGTGATCTTGGAATACAGATTTGCTTCACCCTTTCATATGGCGATACCACTGTGTTTTCATCTGTGACATTATTAGGACTGCCCTCAGATTCCTGCTGGAAAACCATAGCTCTGCAGGACATCTTGTCAGCAAAGTGTCACACACACCTGACCTGTGTAATAGGCAACCACACATAGGTGTAAACTGAAATTAGAAACAAAAATAAACTCTATTTTCTGACACCAGCCATTTACATGACACCCTGACATTCAGTATCATTACTAATTTTATTCATATTTAATAGCTATCAATATAACTCAACCAATGAATAGCTCATGCTTGGATAAAAACGTGCTAGCTGCTGACTAAATCACTCAATCTATTGTATAGCTGAACTAAAAAGAAGAGCTTTGTTAAAACAACATAAATCTTCACTTCTTTGTGATTCAAAGATCAATTTAGTTGAAATACTGAATAGTTATTAATCTGTAAGGAAAAAAATAGATTTAGGTTCCATAACATTAGCAATAGCAATGCAGTACTTCCACATTAACTCACAGACACTATCCACTCCTGTTACTCATATTTATACATAATACAACAACACATAGTGGATTTTGAAATCACTATTTCCTCCATAAAATCTGCATAAAAATACTCCAGAATGAAAGCAACAATGCACTTAAATCATAATTCTTGTTGCAAGAAGGAAGGAAACAGAGGACTTGGGTACCTCCCCTCATTTCCAGTCTGAGAGACTATTCTAAGAACAATAGTAAGCTTTCCTCTGTCTTGCAGAAGTCCAGAAAAGAACACCACAGAAGGCAATTAGTTTTGGGAGCAATTATCTTCCCTGAATGTCTTTACAGGAGGGAACTGTGAGACAAGACTTGGAAAAAATCAGACTTTGATAAAGGTCAGTGACATATAACCTATTTTGGCAATTACTTGTCAAATATATAAATGGCTTAAAATACACTGAAACAACTCAGAAAATGTGACAGGCCTGTTTTAAGCAATGCGCTCACTTATTCTTCCAAGATAACTCTGAATTTAACACTGGTAATGCTGACATCAAGTTGAGTGTGGGAGAACAAGGGAAGAAGCAATATGACTTCCTCTTGAAGTTCAAGGCATTACTGGCACAGATGTGGTATGCAGTCTCTATGACATTGGAGCTTTTGTGCAGCAGTCACCCAGCCCAGGCTCTGCTCTTCCCTCTTCTCTAGCCTTAATAAAGATATGATGCAAGCACATCAGTGATCCCTTTGTACATGAAGGGAGCTGACTCCTCACATGCACCATGGCAGCTGGAAAGCTTTCAGAAAGAGTTCTGCAAGCACCAAACAGCCTGCTATCTAGGATCCTTGTTTTGTTTTGTGTTGAATTACAATTTTCTTCCCTGGAGAGTCTCTCTTCAAGATCCCCATGTAAAGATATTTGCTGTTTGGGGTCAGATGTGAAATGTTTGACCCACCCGCTGTTCAGCAGGTACAGACTGCATTCCCCCTACCAGTTCTGCCATTGTGTGGTTTTATCTGTGCCAGTGGTGGAGGCTGATTGAACATCAGGAGGGAGAGAGAACATTCTATAAAACTGCAGGCAGAAAAGGTTTTCAAATTATTTTTCTTCTCATGACTTTTAGGATGCACAGTTTCCTTTTGGCAATTCCTCTTGTTTTGTGCCCATAAAATAAGTTTAATGGCTGAATTTCCTTTAAGATAATCAGAGGCTGTATAATTTATGCATTTGAATAGCATTGTAGCCAGATGTAATTTTGCTTGAAGTTTCAGCATTACAGTTAGTAATGACTCTGCTGGCTGTGTTTTGTAGAATTTGCAATTTATTTAACAGTTGACTGAGCACTGACCCCATATAATATCACCATAATCAAAATGTGGTAAAAATTAAAAATTAAAGAAGAGGAAGAAATCTGTGCCTTCTGGGAAACTTGCAGACTTCAAGTGGACAGGGTATTGAAGCAATCCTGGGAAATGGCAAGTAACTAACGCTGCCTTGAAAGTTTATAACACAGACAAAACAGCCAATCAAAGATTTAGTTGGATTAAAGTTTGAAACAATCTCTTAGCAATAGCTGTGGCTCGAGGCATTTGTTTTGTCAGTCTTCAGTGCCATTCAGCTCAAGTCCCTTTCCTGATTTGCAAGAGTTGATTATTCTCTAATCGGAGAAGAGAAATATCAAAGGGTATCCTGTGCTTCCAAAGAGCAGGGGGACTTTAGGGTGAAGAAGTTTAACTTTAATTCCTGTATATTCCTACCATGGCTTCACAAAGAGTAATAGAGCAAAGCCAAGTTGGAAAATATGTCTTTTTGAAGCACACTGTGATACACACACACACATATGAAGATATGGCCTTATTTTTCAGAACAACTCCTCCCCACCCTGCCACGATGCCTCAGCCTTCCCTGGGCCCTTTATTGTCCTCAAGCCACTGCTCATGGAAGAATCACCGCCTCTTCCAGCAGGTCTCTCACCACACCTACAGGTCTCTCTTTAGGTCATTAATTTACTTTATCTCTGTTTATAATAAGGTTTGCAGTTAATCCAATTTTTTAGCCCACCCACCGGGTGATGTTTAATAAATTGTATTCTTCATTAACGTTTCTTTCTCAAGCATTATGGATGATTAATGGTGATACAGAAATACAGTGTCATCAGCATAAGATAATGATTTATGATGATAAAGAAAACACCTTCATCAGCATAAAAAATATGAATTTATTTGAAGAACTAAAGTTAACAAGGGAAGGAGCAGATCCAGAATTTGCTGCCGGTTCAGTTCTACCCCTGCTGCATGCATGTACACCCCTGTTTTGTCCTGTTCATGTAACAGTGTGACTGGGACTTACAGATTTCTGTGTCCCTGACAGGTATAATAAAACCTATTTCAGACACTGCACTGCAACAGCAGCATTACAAAATACACAGGGAACATGGTTTTCTCTCAAACTCCTCTATGCTATTAGTGAATCCTAACTGTATTCTTAAGCCAATCTAGATCAGAGACCAGTATTACACAGGACTTGCAGCAGACTGCACTACAGTTTGTGTGCCATGTGGGATACAAAGAGCCATGAAAGATTTCCTTTCAGAGAACTCAAAAGGCTGCAGTGATTTCTCAGCTGGTTGCCATTTACAGTAGTAATCCAATCTGAGTAAGAATGTTTCTAACAAAGTTTAAAAACAGCAACACAATTGAAGAGAGTGTCCTGAGACAGAAACACAGCATCCTAAAAGACCCCATAAAAATCTTTGAAAAAGTTTTGCATCATAGCACATAGTCACTTTGATGCAGTGTGGAACATGCATTTGATCCTACAAAGGTTTAAGATCTGTGCAACTTCATGAAGCTTCTCAGATCAGTGAAGTGTTTTTTTCTTTTTTAAAGAAAAAAAAATATCCTAATGACAGCAAAAGACAAGACAAAAAAGTCTTATTAATTCCACAGTCCACTAGAAACGGGCATCTGACACACAGGATTCCCTAAAACAGTGATGGGCTACGCAACATCATAGCTGCTGTACATCTAAGTTACAAAGAAAACCTAACAACCAGTTTCATTACAAAATATGAAGACTGTGTATTCTTCTCTAAGCAAGTCACTCATAACATAATTAACATTATAATAACAAAATTAATAATACAAACTAAAACTAAAACCCAACAACTTTCATGAAGTCTTCTAATTTAGAGACAGATCCCAAAATGAAGGCCCCGTCTCTCTCAATAAAGAGTTGTAAAGTTATTTAGTGCTTCATTCAAATTATTCTTGTGGGTTTGCAGGGGAAGAAGTTTCTAGGAGGTTTAAACAGTTTTAATCCAACAGCTCACTTCAGGCAACCAAGGTATAACAACTATGTTAATGTAATAACACGTATCCCTCACAAAGTGACAATGGCAATAGCTGGGTAAAGATTATCTGGAGGTTTAGCAGGTCAGTGACAGAAAACTGCCCTTTACCAGGAACCAATGTGTTTGGAGAATTTCTTTCCACACCCACAGTGGTAGCACAGGGCATTCAAGGCTATTTCAAACCCTCTAGCACTTTCTCTGTAATTCACTAAATAGCAAAATGAAATGACTACCTTGTAACACAACGGATTTTCTAAGCACCACCAGCTAAGTTCTGGACTTGCATGCTCAGAAGCTCAGGCTAAGCCCAGATATAAAAGTTCAAATCACAGCTAGATATTTAACAGGCTTGTTAGAAGATTCCACAAGCTGACACTATTCATCTTTGATGCTGTCCACACTCTTGGATTTCTTCCCCCTCCTCCCTGCCCATGCAATTTACTTCTCCGTCCCCCCCCCCATATCTACTCAGGCACAAATGCTCAATCCAGAAGCGCTCAGCTCTGCCAATCAGTGGAGGGAACACAGACCATTCCCATCATCTGTCAGTCACTGACCAGAAGCAGGCTCTTCTGCCTCCCATATACACCCTCAGAGCTATGGCCTAAGGAGACAGACAGCGATTCTTGCCCCTGCCTTGGCACGCTTTAAGCATCCCATGCCACAGCTACCTACATTCAGAGACTACTTTTGCCTCTGTTACAGTGGCTTTCTTTGAAAGTTCCTCTACAGCCATCATGCTTGCAGAGCTTACTACCTTTCCTACTACTTCCACTCAAGAAAAAGCACTTGAAAGCAGAGAGTCCACCAAGCAGATTTTTAGCAGACCTAACTAGATGTCAGAGGTAGTACACAGATAGCACTGGAACTGCAACAGCATAAACCAGCTAAGGATCTGGCCCATACACTCCATGAAATGCAGCTGCACAGACACATCCTGTAAGTCTGTGTTTTGAGATGTTGAATATGGTATCTGAAGCATCCCATGGCCTGGCATTTTGCATGCTGAAGAACTACACCTGGTGGTATATGACAGCATCCTCCAATTCAACACAGAGCTCTTCCTCTGCTTAATTCTACAGCTTCTTTGTACAAGCAGTTTGTACTTGGAGCTTAACTTTGAGGAAAAATAAAGAGATATCTTTCAGTTCTCAACTACAATAAATTGAATTAATATCTATATGACTCTTAGTATCACCATATCACTCTAATAGATAGGGGGGAGGGAAGGGAGGGATGGAAAGGCAATCTACTCCTATGTTCTATATTCATATTCACTGTAGTTATGGGATCAAGTATGCCAGTAGTAAAAGCAGAGTACTTACCTACACAACAGCATTGTTCCTAACTATTTGCTGTTCCTTCCCATTAATTTTCAAACTTGACTATCTTAGTTTCAACACTACTAAAAGAATCATTTAGAGAAATAATGGGAAAGAATGGCTCCAGTGCCAATTCAGTGTTCCATAAATCTCTCTTCAACTTTAAGCACTTCAATTTAGAGCTACAATATTTTTGACCTTCATGCTGTTTCTAAGCCTCTTTCAACTATCATCAGCAGATTGACTACTGTGAGAATTTCATCCTGCATAGATACAATAGCCACTTCAATGGGAAAGATAAAACAAGCTCTCCCCTCCTACAAAGTAAAAACCTCATCATGTCTTCAGCATTAACATTGCATTTTTAAAGCTACAAAGTAAAGGTGTGGTATCATGCACTGATGCAAATGCATGCAAAGAAACAGGGATTCTTATTTCCCCTCTGCTCAGATACTAGCTCACAGGTAAGAGCCTCTCCTAAAGGAGCAATGACCACATCACACTAGCAAGGAGCACACATATCAATTCCCTGTATGCAGATGCACCTCTCCATACTGTCAGCGAACAAATATTAAAAAAAAACCCAAACAAACCATAAATAAAAGAAAAAATCTTTTAAAGGTTTCATATATGCAGGTCTGACTTCACACAAACACAGGGCACCAGCTTTGCTCTACTGACAAAAATTTCAGAACTGTCCATTCAAGCAAAGCAGAAGCTGGGGTCTTACTATGAAGGTGAAGAAATTCTCCCTGAATCACTGAGTGGTTTGGGTTGGAAGGGACATTAAAGATACAGTTCCAACTCACCTTCCACTAGACCAGTTTGCTCCAAGCCCCATCCCTTGGACACTGACCACAGCTTCTTTGGGCAACCTGTGCCAGCACCTCAGCACCCTCACAAGGAAGATTTTTTGTTCCTGAATACCTAATCTAATATCTAAAATCTCCCCTTTTTCATCTTAATGCCATTCCCCCTTGTCATTCACTACAGGCCTTGCAAAAAGTCCCTCTCCAGATTTCTTGTAGCACCTCTAGGTATTGCAAGACTGTTTTAAAGTCTCCCTGGAGTCTTCTCTTCTCCAGGCTGAACAAGCCGAGCTCTCTCAGCCTGTCTCCAAAGCACAGCTGCTCCAGCCCTTGCTGGAGGTCCATGGCCTCCTCTGGACTCGCTCTACCAGGGTCCACATTCTTTTTATGTTGGGGGCTAGGTGAGTTTAAGACATACATCAAATTACATGAGTGGAGAGGTTGTAAGAAGTGTCAGCTATTTTCTATACATTAGTATTTAAATACTTGAAACCACTTCTTTGACCACATTCACAGTGTTTTAAATCTGAATTTTAATGAGAATTCTAAATGAATAATGGAAAATTACACACAAAATCATTAATTCACTCCAAAAGTACACAATCGCACAGCATACACAGACTCAGCGAACAGCAACATACCAAGTTGCTTCTGCACACAACAAAATGAACCAGGTTTACAAACTATGAACTGATTTGTAGAAATAATTTTGTGAATTGCTTTGAACAACAAATTAAGCTCTATTCTCTGTCCCACTGTTGCATGAACTGTCTGGGGTGACCCAATGTTTTTAAAACTATTTTTTCCTAAGCCCTACTGCCCTGAAAATACTGCTTTCACAGATGAAGTTGAAAGGAAAAAGACTAGAGGCTGAATCTACTTATTTCTTGTTCAGCTGGGAAAGGCAGAATTGTTTTCCTCTGCCTACTGCACTTACTGGTCGTTTTCTTTTTCAACTCTGAAAGCAGTTTCTGTTAACAGCAATTCAGTTCTTATTCTTCAAACTATGTAGAGATTTGTTTAGGCTTGGATAAATGCCCAAAACATACTCCCAACTATTCCAGTTCTGTTGAGTCTCTGAAAAGACGCTACATGTATCTTTTCAGAATTTAGGTCTTTTTATTTCAGTCTCAGATGAAAGCACACAAAGCTAAACAAGAAGAAAAGGAGGAAAGTAAACTTACACAAAGAGAAAGAATGGCTCATTTACAGTTTGGCTGGAGTTCTGGATGAATGACCATCTTAACTCTTGCCTTATTCCAACAATTCGTCCAACAGTATTTTTCCACCTTGGGTATCCAAAATTCAGACTTTCACGAAGTAAAAGTGTATGATGATGTGCAGAAACTGTGTTTAAAGGAAGAAGAGGTGTACGCAAAACTTA
The DNA here is from genome assembly GCF_033783945.1 of Neopsephotus bourkii. Taxonomy (NCBI): domain Eukaryota; kingdom Metazoa; phylum Chordata; class Aves; order Psittaciformes; family Psittacidae; genus Neopsephotus; species Neopsephotus bourkii. Next base: position 2,454,543 of record NW_026901434.1, on the reverse strand, counting down.
CTTTTGCACTGAAAGTCAATGGCAACATATTAACAGTATGGTCAACAGTCATGTATTAGCTATGTAAGAGATGGGAGCAGTCTCACATCAAATAAAAAGGTTTCACCTTAAATTTGGTGTGGAAATTAAGTGACAAAAATAAACTTTTTAAAGTAAAAAATATATTAACAGCATTCAAAAATACTAGGAAGACCTTTTATTTTCCTTCATGGGGCAATTCTCACTACAGACATTCAGCATATAACCTGGCTACCCCCCATTGCTAAGCTGTGTATGAACACCATGCAAATAGCCTGCAAGTCAGCAGCAAGCTGGCAAGCAGAGCAGCTATGCCAATCACAAGTGATCACTTCAATATCAATCATTCTTCAAACACGAAGAAGAAATACCTTGTTCTCATTAATAAACATAAGCTTGTTTTCAGATTAAATCCCCCCTTACTACCTCAGAATGGCCTTTAATGAGATCTGGATTGCTGTTTATGTTAGTAGGCATGTCCTCCTTTGCAAAACAGAGAAGTCTTTGCGTTGCGATTACTTACTTTTAAAACAGTTGAACAGCAGAAGAGAATAAGCTTCCAGAAATATTCACTCCTTGGTAACGTTCATTCATGCTTAACAGAAGTTCATTCTTGTACATCTTTCAGGTTGTCTTTTTACAAAATATCAGAATGGTCATTTTTCTGAATTTTAAATTATCTGTTGCTGTGCAGGAGGCTAATAAACCCCTGCCCTTCATTTACATACCTCTGCAATAGTACTTAAGAGGAGGAGAGAAGTCTGTCTCCCCAGGATATGTGTTCAAGGATACGTGTATGGGAATGGAATAAAATACTCCGCTATAGCAAAGATTTGGATTAAAAAACAAATCTCTTTTAATAACCTCCTTGGCTTGAAGCAATTAAAGCAAGCAAAGCATGGGTTCCACTGCACTGTTTTCAAGAAATAGCAACTCAAAACTTGAATAGTCCTGTACGATACTATAAATCAGCAAATACAGTAATTCATGTTATACACCTCATGCACTGTTCAAGTACCACAGGAGGCAGTCCAGAACCTGGAAGCTTTCAAAAAGTATTTCTGAGCAACTAAGCCCAACGTGCGTCCCCACTCTGTGCAGCTATGCTGAGTGTAGTCATTACACATAGGATCTTATTTGATGATGCTGAGACTGTTTGCTTACACTTGCCTTAGAGGCTATTTACACCATGATGTAAAACAGGGACAGGGAACACGTTTGAGCATGGGCTTGCAATAGACCACCCCACTTAACTGTTGTTGATTTTGCATTTTGGACAGCCCGAATCTGCTATCTCCAGCCCAAGCTGTCAGCAGCAGGGGCGTGAGCCAGAGAAGCCACATGGCCCTCTTCTGGCTCTCAGAACGTGCAGCCTTGCTGTTGTGAAAACTGGTAGTTTAGAAAGGCCTATGAGGCCACACGCATTCACCTTTTTCCCCTCCATTCTGCTCCCTTCTTCCAGCTGGGAGCATCAGGCGGTAAGACCACAAGGCTACATTCACCTCTGCAGTCCAAAACCAACCTGTTGTAACTCGGGTATCCTCAGGTAACTCCTGTACGTGTGAAGATGCCAGCAAAGCAGCCCAGACCGAGAAAAGAGTATAATCTCGCTATAACCTCATGTAACCTCACTGATTGCACAGCAATCTGCTAGGGGTGTTTTAGTCTGGGATGCTTTAAGCTCAGGGCTCTGTAAGCTCTGCAGTCAATTTTGTCATATAACCTTTCCTGCTCAATAGCACTCTCTTAGAATCATATAATGGTTAGAGTTGAAAAGGATCTTAAAGCTCATCCAGTTCCAACCCACCTGCCATGGGCAGGGACACCTTCCACTAGACCAGGTTGCTCCAAGCCCCGTCCAACCTGTCCTTGAACACTGCCAGAGATGGGGCAGCCACAGCTTCTCTGGGCAACCTGTGCCAGCGCATCACCACCCTCAAGGGTGAGCGCTTCCACAAGGAAGAGCTTCTTCCTAATGGCTAATCTAAACCTACTCTCATTCAGTTTCAGCATTCTCCCTTGTCTTATCACTCTGTGCACTGTAAAAATTCCCTCTTCAGATTTCTTGAAGGCCCCTTTAGATTAGAAGACTGGTTGGAAGACTGTTATAAGGTCCCATGCTATGCTCTTTTACACAACCTCACAAAGGGTTTGGATTAGCAGTGATACTTGCTTTATGTATGGAACACTCCATATCTTCAATTAATGCAGAGAATCAAGAATTGTCTCAGCTTCACAGGTAAGAGAACTCAGTATGAAACAATCAACTGTACAAGTAGAAGGAAAAAACCCAGCCTAGATCTTAAAGGTTTTATATTCCCAATAGTTGGTAAACTCAAATGCAACACAATCTTCTGGATGGCATTTCTTAACTGGTATTAATAAATATTAAAGTGGTATTTAGTAACTGCTGATTGTGAATCAGGAAATCTCAACAGTGTTAGGTATTTGGTTGATCTGGAAAACTACATCATTAAAAACACAGGTGGTTTGAAGGATTTAATTATTGAAAGAAAAGAGGGTTATATTAAATGCAATAGGAAGCAAGAGCAATGACAGATATTGGAAAGGAGCAAGGAAAAGCAGATGCAGTAGTTCAAAATCACATAAAAAGACAAACAGGGACAGAAGAATTCCAGTAAAGCATAGAAAAATCTCTGTTTTATTTTCATTCAAAGCTAATGGAAGAAAGAAGTCCTAAAGGCACTGGAACAGTTTAATTTTCATAGCTGGTCGGGTTGACATTTTCATTTGAAGACAAGATTAAATTAACACAACTCAGTTAACAGCATCTTTGCTACAAATGCTATGGTGCTGAAGACCAGATAAACAACAGCATTTGAATGCTTTTCCCCATGCAAGTAAGTGCTAGTAAATACTATCAATATATGCATATTTTGAGCAAGATGAAAATACAAAGATTGTTAACTGCTCAACTCTCTTTTTCAACTTCATAATCCTGACACCAACACTTGATACACATCAGCCTGAGGCTTACATATGAGACAACAGTTCCAAAGTTGTCTTAAAAGAGAAAAATAGGAAACTCTAAATATATTTAACCAAGCCAGTGTCATTGCTTCTTTGGATTTCTGGGATTCAGGATCCCTTATGAAACATGAACAGATTGACGTGACCATTAAGGTTAATACAACTTCCTTGTCTGAAGCTCCCACTCTCGAAGGCAACAAATTCACAGAAATAGCAGCTCCTGTTTTAAGGTTAAACTATGGCCCTCAGAGTTACGACATAAAACTGGAAACTATGACTTCAGAAAGGACTCCAAAGTTCAAGGATCATCAAATCTTCCCAAAGAAGCATCAAATACTCAAAATTCACACGTGTTTCATGTGCATGTTATGTAAGATAGAAGAAATTTTTCTACTACATAAGGCTTCACTAGTTTAACTTTTGATGTCTGTAGTAATATGAAAGTGCAGTGATCAGTATTTTCTGATTAAAAAACGAAGTGATTTTGGGAACATCAAGCAAGATGTCACAGCAGCTCTGAAGTTGCACCTTTGGGTGTGCCTGTGCTATACACGTGAAGACTAGGCCCAGCACCACTATACCCAGTACCACATCGGGTATATGCTCGACATACACCTGGACACTGTGAAGCCCTGAAGAAGTTGGTGGATATTCCCTTGGGAAAATGTATCCACAAAGAGCCCATTCCATGAAAAAGGACCTAAGTTTTATTACCGTTTTTGAATCCAGACAAGTTTTATACTCTAATATAACTGCTGTAATGTCTGATATATCTGCTTAAAGGACAGAATTGTAATGAAGTTAGTAGCGTACAAAATTGCAGAAAGGACAATTTAAACTGAAGCTCTCAACATTAACATCCAGGTTTGGAGCATTCAAAAGTGAGCTATGAAACACCAGAAAAATTGAGGCCTTTGGTAAATGTCAACCAGGGGAAATGTGACTTAGATTATTAAAGAGAGTCAAAGAATATAATCCACAGTAGATCACTTCAGCCCTGGCTAATTACTAAAGGCATCAGTTCATTACACTGCTGTAACTGTATCCAATTCAGTTTGCTCTGCAGTTTATCTATTATGTCTTTTTTATGTGCTACGGTACTGGCTGTTGCAGCATACAATCTGCTCTAAAGGTGCTTCTCAACACCTGCAGTTTCCACTAAGCAAGTCCAGAAACTAATTGAGGTTTGCTCAGTCTAAGCTAACTACTAATAAGTAAAAACAAGAAGGAAAGAAAGAAAAAGGGGGGAAATGGAGTGGCAGAGGGAGCAGGGATAAAGATATACTCATATTTAAAAATCAGAACCATGGTTGAGACATTTTCTATAATAAGAGCAAAGCAACTGGAGCTGGTTAATAGGAAACCATTGGCAGATGCAAATTTGAAATTCAAAAGAACAAAGCTATTTAACCTATGATCAGACCATTTAAAAGATACATTTCATTATAAAGAGCTATTGAAATTTATTCTCAGGGGATTCTGTTGGTGTTGAAATTTAACATGGATTCAATACTTAAGTATATTCAGACATTCGTGTGTGTGTGTGTGTGTGTGTAATCTCATCCAGGGTTAACAACTACAAGTATCCAGAAATTTGTAAGTCACAGATAACTGGGAAGTACCCTAAAAGGTCTTTTTTAGTGCTTGGCTTTTCCTTGTTCACTGTCCTGGATACCTCTTACTGACTGCTGCTGATGAACAGATGAACATTCATATGGCTTAGCACTAACACTTAGGCAACCCACTCTCCCCTGATACACCTGGTAAATGTTCTGAACATGACAGTGAGAACTATTTGTGTTTTTTCCAGGAGTAAGCGTAAGGAAACCATACCCACACACATCTCACAAACCCGCAGAGCCATTAAGAATGCTTCAAGCACTTCAGAAGCAGCAACAAGCCACTTACTAACAGGAAAAAATATTTTAAGTTGTACAGTATGAAGTGTCAGCTCATGAAAATCCATACTACATATCACAGAATATTTACTACCCACATCTGACTTTCCAGTAGTTAATAATAATGAAAAACAATTTTTTAAGTGACCATAACAAATTTCTTTACATAGTGCATGCCACCCCTGTCACTTTTATGGCTTGGAAATACAGCAATGTAACGGATATTAAAACTGACATAGTCCCATATTTTAAATAGTTGTCATCTGCTCATATTTTTTGTTTAACGGGGTTCTCAAAAGTCATTCACGGCTAACTGGTATTAGTTTTAATTGAGTTTTGCACAGGTATTAGAAGGAAAAGCGAAAAACCAGCTTACAATGATTTCCTGTATAATGAATGGAAAAAAATGCAGTATCTTTGAAGATAGAAGAAAATTGTTCCTGTATAAATTAAAAATGATTGAAAGGCATAAGAAACTGTCAGGCCACTCAATGTTCAGACAAATATGATCTGTGAGTGAAATAAGTCCCATTTTCTGCTGTTTGTACGGTGGGGTGGACAGTCCCACTATCTCTGGCACAGATGAACAAGACAGTCAAGTGGCTTAAACAGTCAGGCTGGGCACACTTCAGGAGAGCAGCATCTGATGACAGATAGAAACTTGCCAAAAAAGTTGCCTGCAGGTGCATGTTCATATTTTGGGCCCACCACTACTTTATTTTAACTTCCAGCAGCAAGCTACTAAAAATATTGTTTCCTAAATTCACCAGTAGGACTGTACCCTAAAAGTTCCTGCAGGGCCCAATAACGTAGCGACTTCTAAGTGCAGGAAAACACAGGCAGATGCAAGTGCTTTCAGCCCAAGAGAAACAGCACACTCATTTGAGACAGAGCTGAACCGCTGCCCTAGCTAAACCTTTGGCTTTGTATACAACAAAGTTACGTACATGACAATTTGTTACCCAGCGCACTCTCATCACCTCAGCTGAAAACATGACCACAGCTCTTGATACGTTTTTTTAACACTGTGAATTGAGGGCAGCAGTCAGAGCCCTTTACCTAGGTGGATGCTGGACAGAACCTTCCTTCCAAAGGCAGCTCTGTTTCCTTGGTTTGACTTCAAAAGGAGACCTGTGAAGGCATGTTTCCAAGAAATGCTTCCAAGACATGTTTCCAAGACTTCGAGGATCTGGTCTAAGAGGTTGTGATCACTCCTGGATTACGCACTCAGATGTGCACATTGTCTATTGCCTTTGATGAGTCTAGGTAGCATTTTCAGGAATGTGATGGCAAACTTGTGAGATACGAGTGAGCAAGCTTTAACTTGTACAAGGGCTTTAACAGATTCCACAAGGTGATTACAAGCCATAGGTATTTAGGCAGCTGATGAGCCTGATTGGGTTTTCCCTGCTTTTTAACCTGTATCAGCTAAAGGAGGCCAAACTGAAGTATTCCTACTCATTCTTCAATTGCTCTTTTACCCAACAAAGCACAGACACATCACTACCTTTATACAGAAAATACCTCAAATCTTCTTGCGCCTCTGAGCCTCTTAATCCAAAGAAGAGCTCCTAAACCAGAAAACCCACCAACATCACACAGAGCAATAAATTAGGGAATTGGGTGTTACCACTTCCTCACTCACTAGGGCTCACTTTCATGTCTGTGCTTTCTTGTCCTCCTCTTAAGCCCCAAACTTTCACACCAGAGAAGATAAGGAAACAAGGAACATAGACTTGAGACCTGTGTGCACTGCTAGGAAGCCAAATACTGGTTTGGCTTCCAGCCTACCTGGCAGTGACCTCCATTCCCTACCAGGAAAACCATGCCTCACAGCTGTACCCACTTGGGTGCCATCAGCACCAAGGTTAGGCCTCCAACAGCCCTCTTTCATGTCCCAAATTCAGCACGGAAGTCACCAGTGTGCACATATTCCTGCATGAAGATGACAACCCTGGGAATGACCTCTCCAGATCAAGTCTGGAAAAAAGCTGTATGGCTTAGCTTGTAACCCTCCACACTTAGTTCCAAAACACAAAGAACAAATTAACTTATCTTCATTCATACTCTCAGTAAGTTATACAAAAATAACAAAGACTTAATCACATGTTGATGTTTGTTTTCCCTTTCTAAGATTTTCCATGTATGAAGCAAGTCTGCTAGTAACTCATGGAGTTATTGATTACTGTATATTAAAACCAAGCAGGATCATTTGTCCTCCAGGCTCCCCCTTCAATGCAGTAGGCAAAACTCTGTTTTCTAAGGACAAACCAGTTCAGATGATGAAATAAAGACTTTTTCTTAGGGCAAGATACAGAAAACACACTGGCAGCTGAGGGCTGTGATGCAAAAATAAAGCAGAAAACTCAAACCCAGGTGTTTTCATCAGATAGCTCTTTTGCCTATGACCTCAGCTCAGATACCACACGTTAGAGAAAGTAATTAGTTCACTGGAGTAATTTCTGCTAAAATACCTTAAGGTTTATCCATTACCATGTAACATTTAAACAAAAAAAAAAATCCATTTCACAGCATTCAGAAAAAAAAAAAAGAAGAACTGTTCAGGGTCGGTCTTGCATATTGGCAAGGGAAGGAGAAAGCTTAATAGATATTAAAATAATTTGTAAGGACTGTTTCACAGTGCAGCATCATCAGCAATGCTCCATGACCTGGGATGCATTAAAGTGACAGTGAAACATTTGGTAGTGCGAGGTATGAGGTGGTTTTGATCTTTGTACAAAAAGTTGTACTACACACAGTTCATCAGGCTACCAACAGGACTAATCATAACATATTTAAAATATACCTGCTTTTCATTTGAACTCTTATTGTGAACAAAAATTACTCTTTCAACACTTTTGTTTCTAATTACATGTTCTAATTACATGTTTCTAATTACATAGTCTTTTTTTTCACCATGCCACTGCTGCAGTCTGCTCCCATTTGTCTTCCCTACAACTGAATGTTTGTGCCCCCATCATTACCGTGATGTCAAAAACTGGTTTTCAAATTAACTTCTTGAATTAAAAGCCTTGAAAAACTATAGTTTAGGGAGAATACATATCTTTCTATTAAAGTAAGAACAGTGGCTTTGCCTTAATATTTTTGCCTATTTTAATGTCCTATTTCCTCTAGATATTTTTACTTCTGAAATGAATGTGCCATATCCTTTCAAAATGGAAAACCCTAATACTTGCCTTCTACAACATTCCACTTCTGTTTCAAAACTAGCACAATTCTATAAACAGGTTTAGTGTACACTACTGTATTTTGGGGTGTGTAAGTTAGTGTTGTTAGGTTTTGCCCAGTCATAATTGCAGTTGCTAGTGGATTTCTGCTTCATACAGATCTGCATGTGCTAAGTTGCTTAAGGAACAGAGGGCTAATGAGCTGGTGCATGTCCCTCTAACAGTCCAAAAGTAGCTATCTGCTAAAATACTAAGGAATACTGCCTCTACCCACTTTGAAAGCTACTCAAATTTTACAAATCCTTACATAAGAAATATTTTCCCACACATTTTTCTCATATCCTTAGCTGCAACAGAGCTGCAGCTTGCTTCTACATTACAGTGGGATAAAGAAAACTCACCTGGAAAGCATTAAGCTTCTGAAAATTACTTCAATTACAGGTCAGAACTAGAAACCTACCAAATACAGGTTGCTCTGGAGCCTGGGGGGACCTGGATTTGGTACAGTTTTTTGCCTGATGTCACCTCTCAGCAACAATGTTGACTGCTCCAAGGTAAAAGGTGAAGAAAAGACATTGTTCTTCCATATGCCATTTTAGCAGATCTAGGTAAAAAGCCTGTTGACACACAGTCCCTTACAAATAAATTGAATGAAAGCGTATGTTACCACACAACACAACTTGCAAAGGATATTTTTGTTTCTTTTCTGATTCATGTGCTTAAACGAATGATCCCTCACTGCAGAGAAATTTTATCAGAACTGTAAAACTGTAAAGCCAGTGGCATTTACTTTTCAATGTAGCCCTCACTTGAGAGCCCAAATCCAACTATGAGGCTCGCGACAAGCAACACACAAATGTCTTCCAGCGTCTTCTCCTCCTGCCTCACGCCTAAAAATGTTGCCACTGCATCCAGTCACAGGTAAACAACTGCTCATAGAAAGGCAGCTAGCAGAGCAGGTGAAAGGAAAGAATGAAAACATGATTTCTGCGCACTTAATTACATAGGTGGGAAGGGAAAGAATGGAGAAGGCAGAGCAACACAGGCACAAATCCAGATGCTCAGCAGTGCAGGGCAGTTCCCAGGCTCTCAGCCTTCAATGTTAACTAAGGCTGCTGCATGACCTCGCGTCTCGTTTGCATGCTTTCATATACAAGTGGGCTGATGATACCATAAAGACCAAATCCAAGAAAAGAAACATAAAGCAGCTCTGAAATAACATTTCCCAAAACATAAAAAACTTCTCTCTAAGAAGTTCTTCCCTCCCTCCACTTTCAGGAACCAGAAAGACAGATAACAGAGACAGAAACAAGGGAGGCAGGAAACGAGGGAATTTTTGAAATCAAATTTACACCAAAGAAAGTGTGCAGTCACCAAATAATTCAGCATCTCATACTGTGACTCTCTCCCCATTAACTTCCACATACAAGCTGGACACTAATCAACCTGGAAAGGTGGGGAAAACTTTTTAATGCACAAGTAAGAAAGCTTATTCAACATACAACTTGCCTGATATCACCCAATCTCTAAACGTTCCCATTTTTAGCTGCAAACTGATCTGTATACCAGCCATCTCCTTCCTCTTCAATAAAGTTTTCTAATTACAGATACATGCCAGGAGACAATATTTGAATTTAGTTAAATTTATAAATTACCTTGAAGCAGGTTTGTCCCTGGTGAATTTAAAACATTATCTAAAATTTCATGTTTTAGCCACAGCTGTCAAGTGAGCAATTTCCCTACCTTGAAATATATATAATGTGAAGTGATAACCCTGAAGAGAAGGAAAAATTAATCAAAATCTCTATCCTCAGGAAGAAATCTGGTGATACTCCTTTCCATTCCAGAAACTTACAATGAATTACTGATCCAAACTGCACCCAGCATTGAGCATATGGGGTGGTAACACTGATTTAACCACTCTGGAATCTGGATAACACTGTGCATGGCATTGTACAATATACAGAGAAAAACAGCTTCTCTTGGAAAAAGCTTAGCCTCCTCACAGACAATATCAGACAAGGGTGAGCAGAGAGGAACTTTATTATCTCGGATTTGCAGAGGCACCCTGAGCACAGAGCGTGTGAGCTGACTGCACTCCTGAAGCTTTGCCAAAGGATGAACCTGTGTGTCTCAATCCTAGTTTAACAATTTACCCATGAATCAAGCCTCTCTCATCCTGTTGACTCTTGTCTGCAAATCCAGGCTGAGCCCACGTGCAGGGTCTTTATTTCTCCTCCGCCTCTTCTCTGCATCCTTCAGTTTCTAGTTTTTCCTTTTATTTTTAGGATTTTAAAATCAAATGTCTGAGACCTTTTCAGGAGAACAGACAAGGGGATAGGCCCCTGCACCCTTCACTGGTCTCCATGACAAGGGCAGGCTGATAACAGCATGGCAGGCTGATCAGTAGCTGCTTTGCACCAGGTTTCCCCAGGCTGTTCTGACTGCAAATCTGTGTAACAACTGCTTGGAGAACAAATGGTTCAGTCCTACCTCTCTGCTGATACTTTTGTTAATCCTACTGACAGTAATTCATGCCAATAGAGACAGACCAGTGAAAAATCCCAAAAGCAATCAATACAAAAATTACAGTAGAACTGCTTTAAGACTGACTTTAGCTCTATGTGCAGCAGAGTTTTTAGCATAAGGGTTGATACAAATGATTTAGTGGCTGACCATGGATGAGACAAGCTGCCTTATCACCACAAAAGACATGAGAGTTTGGGGTTTAATGAAACCTTGAGAAGTAAATAAGTATTTCCTATGGGGGCATCATGAAACATTTACTTCTAATATAAACTAACTTTTCAGTAAAAAATGTAAAATTCCTTGAGGGGAGGAAAAAAAAAAAAAAAAAAAGAAATCCAAAACACCCCAACATACAGAATTAAAAATATTTTTACTTCAAAGTAATGTTATAATCAATCATAACCCTGTAATCAGCTGCAAATTTTACATTCTCAAAATCTTTTAAAATCCACCTGATCTTTAGAAGCAAATTTACCACCCATCTCCTACTGTAATAGAAATGAAAGCACAGTGGAGACAAGGTCTGACAAGGTAAATCAATGGCAGAACTGACTAAGTATCAAAATCCCCTGATTCCTATTGCAAACATTACTCCACATTACCAACACTATCAATTGCTTTCTATATGTACTTTTATAACCAAATCTTAGTCATAAAGCACTCTATTTCAATTCTATAAACCTACAATGAATAACCTTTTCTGTTATTCTAACTTTGTGGGATATTTTCTCTTTCCTGGAGGTAAATAGCAAATCCTTCTTTTCAGTGTAAGAATTCCTTGTGCCCATCCTCATTTTTTTCCTTCTTATTGGTCTGGATATACCCTTTTACGTCCACACCTTAGCTGAAAGCAGAAGCACCTCAGGCTGCAGGTCTCAGATTCACTGCAGGCTGTAGGACCTGGCAGAGCACCCATGATGCAAACAAGAAACTTCCAAGATTTCTCACAGTTCTTGAAACTGGTGCAGTTAACAGTGTAGTATTTCAGTGTAATAAAGTACTTAACAGTGCTCAGCAACATATTATTTCACACACTCCAAAGCTCTGGGCACCACTCATTTCACAGGGTATTTTAAAACTCCTGTTTTCTCTACATGAAACATGTGTATCCCCTCTGCCACAGAGTATCTGAGGTTAGGTAGCACACAGCCTTTCAATTTTCTGAGGCAAGAGAATCAGTTCTAAGCTAAGAGGAGGAACCAAGCTATTAGGGTCCTGATGGATCTTCCTCCCAGACTTGCATTTTGTGGGAGATTTTGTGGTAAGTCCTGTACCTGCTTTAGTATAACTGCATTAGCACAATATGCATGAAGAAAAGAATAATAAACAGGTCTTTTGTTGGGATAAAACTCTATTCTGGACACTCATACAATCCATTTGGAATTCACTGGATTTGTGAATAAAAACACATAAAGGTGGGGATATTGGATTTGATGGAATGGAACTGTTCAAAACCACAAAACTTTGTGTTTCTTTTTTAATATGCTCCCTTAACAGCACTAGAAAGCACTTGATGCACTTCAAGAGCTAGAAAAATTTTGTGCTACAAATTCTCTGTAGTAGAGGGGGGCTTGCCTGGTCACTGGACAGCACAATGGCTGAGGAACAAAGGAATCAACCACAACTTTTCTAAGGTTATCATTTCAGTACTGTTGTACTAAAACATAGCCAATGCATACAAACTCATTGCAAATGATGCAAAACATACAGATCAAATACAAACAAATATTCTATTCAGTCAATGCCCATTCAAATTTCACATTAGGGAAACTCTCATATATTCCAAGACCATTCTGGCCTCAAAAACAAAGACACTCCCAAGGGAGTCCCACCTCAGGGACCAGAAGCATTCCCTCTAATACAAGCTTTCTCTGAATGCCAGAAGATGGCTTCTATTATGCACAGTCATGTCAGAAAAAAAAAAAAAAAAAAAATAGGGCAGAAGATGGAATAACTCCATTATTACAAACTTAACCCACTCAAAAGCTATTGGACAGACCCTGGGACAACCAAGAAGAGCAAGATTTTGTTCTTGGCACTGACAAAAAAAAACATCCCTTCATAAATCTTGGCACCCTACTGATACTTTTCACTTATGCTGACTCATCATTTCTAAGTGTAAGAACAGTGCTGACAGGCTTCTCGCTGTAGGCTGCCTTCCTGTCTCTGTAACTCAGCTGCAAGGGCCTCTGCATCCAAGATGCTCTTCCATGCTGTGATGCTCTCTACATTGACATTTAGAATTGCCCTAAGCAGCTGTTTGCCCCATTTTCCAAAGTTTGGCTAAAATAAAACCAGGAACTCCTCTTCTATACTTTCCTATGCTAGCTGTATCACTACTACACAGATCTTGCACGACCAGTTGTCACTGCAGTAAAATTGAAGAGAGCAATGATGCATTGCGTAGATAATCACACCAACTATTCCTTTCTGACCTTAACAGATTTGAAAAAGTGGCTTATCTCTCCCCTTACTATCAGTTTTTCAAACAAATTTACAAAATATCTCAAAAGCCTTTGCAGCAATGAATGCTGCTGTCCTCAGTACAGCCATGCAAGGTTGGGGGCTATTTTACCCTCCAGTCTAAAGGCAAAAGCAATAAATGGTAAGAGAAAATAAATGAATATAATGTCTCCCACAGACATGAGTGGCAGGGGAAGATTTCTGAATAATGTGGCCTGTTTGCTCCTTGGTATTCTCTCATTACTCCACTGTCTAAAATTTTTTTTAAATTAGTATTTTGATTAAATAAAAATTCCTAGTGCGCAATCTTAACACTGCTGATTTTAGATGTGAGTGCTGATGCTTCAATATGTTAGGCCCATAAATGCAAATTGAAGCAATCACACAAACATGGGAGCTGAGTGAAAATAGAGCTGAAAGGTTTTTAATCCAAACAAACCCAGTCACTTGATTAAAGTTCTTGAGTAATTTGCCCTTTGTGATGTTTTGGGGAAATCTACTGATACACAGGATATAAATTCTCTTTTCTTTTGGGTACCATCTATTTTCATACTTGTAATACAGAGGAAATATATCCAAGCTCCCTGTAGCCTTGCCGGCTGTACTCAAGCTAAATTCATTTGGGGAGCAATATAGCCAGATTAGCATAGTGGTATGCCCAGCCTATTTCTGCTTGTTTCACAGCAGCCTGCTACTAAGTGTGCTGTAGAGAAGTTTCACTGACTTTCTGGCACAGTTTCCTCAATAGTCAAAGCAACTGCCAATTCAGCTTCAAACTCTGAGTGCAAAGCAAAACACACCCTGTGTGTGTCAGTGTACGTACAACACATACGCTACCATTCTGTATGTCTGCATAATTATGCATGCACATCCTATGATCCGTAGACAACTTGAGCAGAAAGAGCATTCCTACTTGTATCCATCCCCTGGCTTTTGCTAAAGCTGTATGTCTTAAGTAACTGCTCTTGTAATTTCTATCCTGAGAATCTTGGATCTCACTCGCTTCCCATAAGGTAAAAGCAGCTCCTATTGATTAGTACATCTTGACATTCCAAAACACTCAACCTCTAGAAGAAAATGCAATAAATTCTTCCTAATCATCATTCAGTGCAAGGTATCATTAACTCTAAATGTATCTTGCAGACATATTATCATATAAACACGTCACACAATGCAGTAGGATCCTAAATCACTCTGAGTGTGGAAATGAAGCTGTGGGGCTTTGGGGTTTTTTTTCCCCTTTAAGCAAGCACACCAAGAAACACCACAGGCTTATCACACCTCAGGGCAGGTTTTGCAAGACTGCAAATTACTGACTTGGAATAAGTCAGTAAGAACTTAAAATAGAGAGCTCAGATTTACTAGGGGAAACAGATTAAAAGAAATTGCAAGTGCCCACCATATCCCTGCAGCGCCAGTCATTTTCTTCAATCTTGCTTTCAGTGTGGGGACTTCCAGCAACCCCTCCAGTTAGAAACAAATGCTGCATGGTCCTTGCCCATGCCAAGGGAAATCTTATTTCCACGTTCAAGTGCACAATATAGGTTTTTCTTCTGCTCTATTCCACCCTGCCTACTGCAGGATCTCTGCTAGCTCTGTTTTCCCATTTCACCCCATCCTCTCCTGCAGAAATCCACCCTGCTGCCAGCTAAGGACACTTTGAGGAAAAATCATTTCTACCTCATTCCACACCTGCTAACAGCAGTAAGCTTATGGCCAGCATCTGAGGGAACAATTAATTCTCAACATGTTCAAGTCCAGATATAAGAAATCTGGGGGGTTTGGGTTTGTTGTTTTGTTTTTGTTTTTTTTTGGCAGAGCTGTCAAGTTGCAATAAAAGCAGGAGTCCCTAAGGTTGTTTGTAGAACATACTGCTTACCTTCTGTCAAAAGAAAATTAGTGGGGACCCCTTGCTAAAATCAAACAACCCTAGAGAATATACACCAATGACTTAAAGGAATAGTCCCATAGGTTTCTGAACTAGTTATGTGCATTTTTTGGCTTCTTTGGTGCTTTGGGGTTTTGATTTTTTTTTTCCTTTTCTAAAATATCAAGGAAATACTAGAAGATTCAAGGTTTATCACTGTAGTTTTCTTTTTTGTTTTCTTTTTTGTTTTGGTTTGGGTTTTTTAAAATTTTCATTACTATTATTAGATATTACCTGGAGAATTATACACCATTTCCATCTCTGGTTAGTCGTAGAAAAAGCTTTTAAATATTACATGTGGGACACTACCAGCAATGAAAAGCAGCTGCCCAGCATTTCTTTCATAGGATGCAAGCTCTGTTACCAAACTATTATTTTATTAGTTTGCTTATTTAAGCAATTACAGGCCAGTTATAGAGGCAGCTATGTCAAGATCATGTACCTTGTCTTTTAAGTTTAGCTTTGGATAAGAACTCTGACTCTACAACGCAAACAAGACATACCAACAAAATGGTTGACTGAGTGACTTTAAGATACAGGTGTTACTAAGAAGGAACCAGAGAGCTGATGCCATTCCATTCTTACCCCAGGGACAGAGCTTGGACCCACATTGTTGCAGATTTGGAAAACAGTAAAACCAATTTTTTCTGCTACAATTTCTTGTTGCTACAAATCTTTTCCAAGCAGCAAAGGTGGGTTACTGTTACAGTGAGATCTGAATCACCTGCAGCAAAAAAAAAAAAAAAAAAACAACAAAAAAAAACCCAAACAACATTTTAATACAGCCAAATGGAACACAATGCATATGGGAACAGAGTAAGTCTACTAAATATACAAACAAATCTGCAAAGTAAATATACAGACTGAAAAACTTGGAAAGCAGCAACACAAGAAGATTTAAGGGTCACTGTATAGAAAGTTCCACATTTTTTGTGACAAATCGCTTGTTTGATTAAAGATGTGCTTCATGTGTAGTTCAGGGAGGGCAAAATTTGTTAAGTAATACAGGCAAAATTCAGGTGAAAATTCAGATTTTTCAGTCTGCCTAATATCACTTTTCTGTAGTTTAATCATTGAAGGCATGCATGTCATTCATACGGTGACATGCATGCACTGAACAATACCTATGTGCTAAACTGAGGATAGAGTTAGCAGCTCACATTTTGCATTCGTGGAGCCAAGGTCTGAAGGGCACTATGCTTTCTGTCATAAGCAGACTTACAATGACAGTCAGCTTTCTGATGTGCTCTGGAAATGGATTCACCAGTTCTCACAGAACTTCTCCCATTACTTTCAAAGCAATTTCATGGGCATTCACGTGCCAGGTTTTCTTCAGTGGCCTTAAATGATTTGTTCATTCACATCAGAGTTCACTCACATCATCCTCATATGGCCCCGCAGAATTAACTGAGTGCAAAATTCACTGCCATGTTCAGTGCCCCTTAAAAAGAAGCACTATTTCCTACCCACCTCACAGCTCCACAACATCAGGAATTACTAGTGTTTGATGATCATTTGTTCCAAGACCTCAATCTCTTGTACTTCAAAATTGAAATTCCTTAGCCTGCAAGGGCCCCAGAATCTTGCAGCTGACTTCTTGAACTTTCCTAAACTCCAACAGTAAAGAAAGTAAATCTATCAGCTCTGCCTCTTACTGTAATGGCATTTTCTGGGAGGAAAAATAAAAATAATAATAATAATAAAAAAAAAGAATAAGAGAAGCCAGCACCACTGGCAGTGTCCACAGGAACTACTATCCTCAGTTTGTTTGTTATTCCTCCGTTAGTTGAATTAAATCTTACATATTTACACACTCTGTTGAACAGATCTGTTGAAGCACTGGTATATATTTCTTGGATTCAGCAATTTCAGATGTCAGAAAGATTAGAGAAGCAGAAGCACTTCAGCAGCTGCATTGCCATCATGTTACCAATCGTGGGGCTTTTTCTGGGGGGGCCCCCGCCACTCCCCACCCCCCCCCCCCCCCCCCGAGCAAGAAAGAGCTGGCATTGTTCTGCTTTCTCTGCTTCACACCTTCTCTACTCAGCCCAAGCTGTCCTCATCCACTCTCAAAGAGGGGGGTAGAAACTGAATAATTCTTAAAACCACAGCACGGTGATGCAATAAAGAGCTGTATACCAGAGATCATTTCCTTCCTAGAATCATAGAATAATTAGGGTTGGAAAGGACCTTAAGATCGTCTAGTTCCAACCCCCCTGCCATGGGCAGGGACACCTCTGTCCTGGGTTCAGTAGTAGCAGTCATTTTTCTCCTTCTTGGTAGCTGGTGCAGTGCTGTGTTTTGACTTTCAACCTGGGAACAAAGCTGATAAAAATGATGTTTTGGTTTGGCCGAGGACTTCGTGAGCCTCATGCTCTGCCAGGGAGTAGGGGAAGACGGGAGGAAGGAGAGACAGGACACCTGACCCAAACTGACCAAAGAGGTATTCCATATCACAGCACGTCATGCCCAGGAGGTAAACTGGGAGAGTTCCCTGGAAGGGCTGGTGGACTGCATGGTTGGAGGAGGTATCGGTCAGTGTTTGGTCAGGCTGGGGGGGGGTGAGTTATCAGTTGGCTGGTGCTGAGGTGTTGTATTCTCTTCCCTTATTATTTTCCTTTATCATTATTATTATTATTACAGGTTGTAGCAGTAGTGATTTGTATTATACTTTAGTTACTAAACTGTTCTTATGCTACCCGTGGGAGTTGCATTCTTTTAGGGGGAGGGCAAGAAGAGGGGTAATGAGTGAACGAGCTGTCTGGTTGGGTTTGAACCACAACAACCTCACACTAAACCAACCCACCCAAGGCTTTGTCCAGCCTGGCCTTGAACACCACCAGGGATGGAGCATTCACAACCTCCCTGGGCAACCCATTCCAGTGCCTCTCCACCTTCTTCTGCATTCAACACTCATCTACCCATTACCGTTGGTGACACAGAATAAAAACAGGTACTTATGGACGCCAAATACTTTAACAATACCAAATCTCTCAGCTCCTGACATGCTTTGGTCCTTGGTGAACCAAAAGAGCAGCTCTTCCTTAACAATCATAACTGTACTGGTTGAAGAATAAAGGTAGTAGTATTACACAGGTCCTAATGACAAACAGTGATATATTTCTGTGGCCACATACTGTCTGATCAACAGTAGCTCCTTTTTTTCCCATTAATGTTTCCCCTTGAGTTGCAGCATTGCATTCCGATATGAATAACCCCTCAGAGAAGCCTGTATCCTTATAAGCCAGGAACAATCAAACCTCCCTCCACAGAGTAAAATAAGAGTAATAAGGAAATTACAATTTTTCAGCTAGAGGAAGCAGTAGCTCAAGAGAATACCCCAAGTAACATAAACCATGAGATTCTATGGTGATTTTCTTTCCCCTAAAGGTCTCAGTAGTAGTTTAATTCTTAAGTCACTTGTAACAAAGATAAAATTTCCAGTAACTTCTAGCTCAGAAATTATTGATACCTTTTGAAATATTTACCTTCAATTAAATGTAAATACATATGTATATAAGGTTAATGTTAGCAGTCATTAAAGGAGGATTCATGCACTCAAGATTTAGGATTTGATGGAAGAAGATTTTAATGTTCACAGAAGCAGTTATGGAGTTTTAAAGACTAGGAAGTTTAAGACACAATTAGAAATACATCTTGAAATCCAGAGGAAAAGCTGGGAAGCCCAGAAACACAAACCATCAAGGCACAATAAACAGAAAAAGACAAGATCTTATAGAAACCATGGATTTCCATTATTAGCTCAATTTCAGCTATCCTGTCTCATTCCCACAGTACCTCTGAAAAGAGTTACATTTAGGAATAGAGAGGAAAGAGGCAATCTGAAGTCTAAAGCCTACTTGACAGCAACCTTCTTACAGCACAGAGAATACTAATACCTGAAACACTGTCAGTAAAGTGCAGTTCTGTATTTTGGAAGCAAGGATGATATAATGATTGCTTTTATGTAAGACAACAGGCCAAAGTTTCAAGTACAGACAGTTTGTAAAATATCAGTAGTTTTTTTCTCTTTCAGAACTGAACATCATTGCTTTGAGTTAGTCCAAGCATAGAGAAAAATATCCTTAACACCGTCCTCAACATGCACTTCTCTAGTGCAGTCAGAGCACCCGGCCACATAGAGGCTAAACAGAACATTTAAAGCTCAGAGCTGATGAACACCCCTTACAGCTAAGAGCAACTGCTTGGCTCTTGCACATTTCTGTCCCTATTCCAAGCCTTCACTCAAAAGGATTTGCATTGATACAAATGTTTAGGATGTGTCATCTTTGCATGTAGGCTCAAATTCACTTGGGAACCCTTCCACAGTTTATTCTGTACGACAGAGAGCTAGGTAGCTTCCAGTCTGATTCGACAGGTGGATGAAGCCGCAGTGACATATACCAGATCTATTCCTGTACCTGTCGCTTACTCTTCTCCTGTTTAGCAAATTCAGGGAGAAGATAATGCTGTGTAACAGACAGCAACAAAAAAGAATATAGACACTTCTTTTAGATGGGACTTGAGGCCCACCTATTTCAGTAAGATGGCTCTTACAGCCCTCAGCACTAAACACTTTAAGAGAAACAGCAAAATCTGTATTAGGCAGATAGCAGATAATCCTCCCTCAGAGTGGATCCCCTCTAAATTCTTAGTAGAGCTGGAGAAAAATCCCCAAACAGTGGAGCTGAAAATCCACAGAGTTAAAAACCACTGTTTTCAAGAAACCCATAGGCTGAAAATAAATCTAAATTATTTACCAAATAAAAATTATTAAAAACCATTTAATGAGATTGTTTGGTGGTGGTGAAGGAAAAGGGGAAATACATTTCCTCTCTACCTGGCCCATGAAATCTACTGATGATTTCCTTATTGTACTAAGAATGAGGCAGAAAAGATTACAGACATTCCTTTCATTTAGCAATAATATTTCTGTGTGCACTGCATTACTGTATTAAGTCTAAACATATCAAAGGTGGCTGAATCATTAAAATCATACTCTAAGCCACAAAGAACTGTTGCATGCCAACCAGAGAAGCACAACTAGCCAACTCATCAATAAGCAGAAAGATTTTCTTCCTCTTGCCCAGATGCAATCAAAAAAAGCAAGATAGATAATTGTAACCTAATCTTGTCAATTCTATGTGCGAAAGCAATTTTAGGTATGATTGGAAAATGTGCAGAGGGAATAACAACAGGGTATCTCTGGCACCCTCTGGGATTTAAAAACCAGATTCAGGGGTATTAAATAAAGTAGCAGAGCTATATTTGCTAGATCAAATAATACTTGACTAATAAGGACATCTGGA
This sequence comes from Neopsephotus bourkii, assembly GCF_033783945.1. Classification (NCBI taxonomy): domain Eukaryota; kingdom Metazoa; phylum Chordata; class Aves; order Psittaciformes; family Psittacidae; genus Neopsephotus; species Neopsephotus bourkii. Next base: position 2,434,220 of record NW_026901434.1, on the reverse strand, counting down.
AACAGTCAGTATAAAGCAACACTGATTTGTGTTTCCTTCATGACCGCTCTGCATGGCTAAAGCAGGTGTGCTGTTCTTTGCAGCAGAGGTGTCAAGTGCCAGACACTTACAGTGACCTTGGGGAGTGGCAGCTGTGGATAAAATTGGAAAATGTATCTGGGCATAAATAACACTGATTTAATGTCATCATGTTATTTAATGAGAGTGTTTTGCCCTTATTAACCTATTACGAATTGCACATAACCATATTCTTGCATTCGACTCAATAAATGTCTAATAAAGTATAGAAAAAAGCATGAACTTCCAAAAAGAAAGAATGTTAAATGAGGCTCTATGTCACTGCACACCTTTTGGATAAAAACAGCAAATGATGTCTCCATTTAAACCTACGGCCAAGTCTTACTCCATACCTACAGGAAGCTAATCTAACAAAATAAAGATTTGGGGGATTCAAGGCTTTGATGTTTAGCCAGGTAACTATAACTTATAAAAATTAACATATTCTTAGCATCTTACTGGAATTTAAGATCAATAAAATGTAAACAAGACAAACCAACAAAAAGGTTGACTGACTTCAAGATGTAGGTGTTACAAAGAAGAAACCAGAGAGCTGGTCCCCTTCCAGCCTTTCAATTTGATTCCACAACTGGATGAAACTGCAGTGAGATATACCAGACCTATTCCTGTACCTGTCACTTACTGGTCTCTGGTCACTTACTGGGTTTTGAGTAAATTCAAGAAATAATGCATCCTGCAGTGGCAGGGTGGTTTGAACTAGCTGATCTTTAAGGTCCCTTCCAACCCAACCCAGTCTGTGATTCTATGAAACAGGGATGTTAAGGATGAACTTAAGCTATCCTAAATACATAAAAAATAATGCCTCAATGTGCCATAAAGTTAGCTTAATGACTCTGACAACTCCACTTTCAGCAAACAGTACCTATAACCATTGCAAGCACAAGCAGCTTGGTCTCACCGAATAAATGTGTCAGAATTACTCAACAACTAGGAGGGAGCAAAGGGGGTGAAATGGGAAATTAAACTCCCCATGAAACTTCACATCATCTAGTAGAATTGGGACAGACAGTGCTATTCACTGCTACGAGTATCCCTAAGAGGCTAAGCTGGAAGACGTTTTTCAGTTGAATATTTTGCCTATGTTATGAAACTCTGTAAGTTATTATGACTATTGTTCCAAGTGCTTTAACAACAACAACAACAACAAAAACAAACCAACAGTTATTTATGGGATTGGAAGAATCAAAAACCAAGAGTGTATTTCAAGTGTACAGTTTTGAGTTGTCCCTTCAAAAAGAAAATTTGCACAGTTTACGCAAAAAAAAATCTACAGCTTCTGATTTTAATTCATTTCTCTAAGCACATCACACGCAGACAGGTTAGTCCCTCTTTGGAAGAATCTAAAACAGGAGCAGTCTAAGGAGCATGAAATAAACATGCAACAGAGAAAAAAGTTGCTTGGAGTTACACCAAGCAGATGTGGTGTCTAAAGTCTAAGATAAAAGATGTCAATTTTCCCAACCGCTGCTTTAACCTTTGGACCATGCTTTCCACTCCCAACTGAACCGATCGCATTATTGACCCTCTAATTCTGGTATACCAGTTCAAACACTTTTGAAGACCTCATTACATACATTATATCATTCCTAATTATTTCATCTGGAGGACTGATAATTTTGAGTAGTCTGCAGCATGTTGTCTGGAATTTAACTGCTGAGCAATCTACAGCAACATCAACTGTTAGATCACTCCAACAGTACTTGGATACCCAGTTATCATAGTGGTTATATTACTTTGGCTAATTTGGCTCTATTGGTGATGTGTGCAAAGATCTGTACTGCTATAATAGACTTCTCACCTCAAAACCAGTTATTTTAGTAGGAAGTTTAACAGCATTGCTGTCAGGGTTTTGTAAGCACTGGTAACACACTGAGAAACTAGAAGTCATACACAGTAGATGCAACAAATACAGCTGTTCTAAATTTAGAGGGTGAGAGACAACTATGTTTGCTACAGTATCAAGATTAAAGTGAAGTTTTCTTTACTGAGTCAGAAGACTACTCATTTCTGTAAGCACACGTACTCCCACATGGTATATACAAATCAGTGAGTCAAAAATTGCACTAGCAAAAGCAGAAACCATTCTTACACTTGCAGTGTTTGCTGTGCTCAGATCTCCCAGCAAACCATATTCTTGATAAAAACGATAAATGGCAGTCCCTCATTAGGTATGTCTTTAAGCTCATCCTCTACACCAAGGAAGAATCAGTACAGAAATACCTGGGCAGCAGTATGGATCCTTGGCATTCTTCCACACCCTCCATGGATTCAGTGTAGGTTCTTTACATTTTCTGTTCTGTTCTCTAAGGCACAATCTGGATCATGAGGCAGGATAACCATTCTTTGGATGGCAGAAGTGATAGCTTTTTAATTTCTCTCTCCTATGAAAATAAGAATCCTCAAACTACCTACAATGTCAATCCTTCCAACTTCACAACCCATATTAAAACATACTTGCTACATTTTCTCTATTTTCCCTTCTCTATTTTTCCTGTTCCACTTTTACTTCTACATTTTTCCCCGTCTCCAAAAGTTATTGCAAGATTAACCATTGTATCTTAAACAAAAACTCAAAAGACATGTGGCTTAGTGCACAGATCTACTAATCATGACTAAAAAAGCCAGATATGTAACAACTGTATTCTTCCATCATGTAGTATGTAAGAGGCTACTAATAATTCTGTGGAGCCCATTTCTGAGGGCCTTTAAGTAGGAAATAGAATTACCATGAAAGTAATATTAGCAGAAGTCAACTGAGCTAATAATAGAACTGGTGTTTATGCAAAAGGATCTAAAGAAGAAATGGATAAACTTGAAAAGCAACTAAATCTAAGACAAGTCATTTAGTATGCTTTGTTGCTCCTATATTGAAGTTTATAATCTGAATTTTATCCCTCTTCCTCACAAGATAAAAAATAGGCACCCGTTAACAGCCTGGAATCTCATAAGTTTCACTGCCCTTGTAGTACTAGTGTGCTCCTTGACAACTTCTTTACTAGCATTCATAATATTCTACCCTTTTCTGTACAGAAAGAATCTGATCTTCAGGTATGAGACCAGATTTGTTTTCTAAGAGAGCTGCACTCCTACAGATCAATTAATCCTGTCAGTGGTAGCACTTGAGAGCATAGAGGGAACTATTCTGCTTGTTGTTTTTACATGATATCTCCTGACAACAAAATTAGGTCTGTGCAAAGGGGAAAAAAATGCAAATCCACAGGCAAAAAGAGAAGTCATGTTCTGGAATATACTAATAGTTCAGGTGCTACTTGATGACTCAATAACTTTGAATTTTGACTTTACATTTTTTAGAGTCATCAAAGAGACGGCAGCGTACATCATCTCACTTCAAAAATTCAACAGCTGCTTAAAAAGCTTAAGAAAAGATTAAAAAAATGCAACTATCACTTCCTGTTAGGAGAAGAGATTAACAGTCTTTCATAAGATTGCTTTATCCATATGACCAGCCTTGCCAGACTCATAATCCTCTCTTTGTTAGGTACAGGATAACATCTGCTTACATTGCCAAATTCCAAGGCAGCTCTATGAGGCTGGAGCTCCATTCCTGCAGCCTTCAAAGACTGATTACTGGCAAGCGCAGGTGCAACTCCTACAAGCTTCACAAGATGACTTCCCCTCTCCCATAACTCTCCTTCCACTCTTTCCCCAGATACTTGTATTAAGAAGCTCCAGTATCAACACATCTGAGGCAACTGACTTTTATATCAAATGTACTTCCTGTTCTCAGCTTTGCTCGATTATTTCAGTTTTGTTTTCATGTGCTTGCATTCTGCTTACAAGCATGTCATGCACTTTGATGACACCCCAGGGTCTACAGCACTGAAATAAAAAAGCAAGCAAAGCTGAGTATTTTCCATGTCCCAACAATTGCAGCCTCAGGGACACTGCCAGTGGCCATGTACAGTAACCTTTCCTGTATCCTGGCCCTGACACCACAATGAAGTACAGCAGGCAATGATTCCTAATCAGGCATGAAACATGTAGCCTTCATTGACAAGGCATGCCCACGAAGGAATTTAAGAGATTTAACAACTTTCACACACCAAATTCACCTTTGCACAGGGAGACACCATAACGGTACAGCCCACAGACACAGGCTGGATAAAATCTCAATGTCAGTGAACATAGTATTGCTCAAGTAAAGTTTCATTATAACTATGAGCTCCAAGCTAAACAGAAGAACCTGTTATGCCTGATATAAAAAGAATATCAGGAGTTAAACTGAGGTAGAAATTTTCTGGTTATTGTTCTAAATGTAACGGAAGACAAAGAAATGCACAGTATCAAATTGCAAGAATAGAGGAAGAAATCAAGAAAAAAAATCATTAAACTGCTTTCTTATGGGAAAAAAAAACCCCACACACCAAAACCAACCAAACAAGCAAATAAAATACAAGCTTTTCAGTGAAGTTTTGCATGATGAAACCTTGGGGAGCAGTCTTTCATTTGCACTTTGTAAGTACAGGACTGCAATCGAGAGAGTTGACTCCATTACCAATTTTTCCCCAAAACTGAGCATCCTCAAAACCCCAGTGTTTTTGTCTGCTTAAGAGGACTAATGATAACAAAAGTGATGTGCCAGAGTAAAACAACAAAATGAGACAATGTAGGAATGAAAAGGTTGAAAAGGCAAATATCATCACACTAATGACAGACAAAAGAGATAGTATCAGCTGTTTTGCTGGCTCATATGTGATTCTAGCCCCTTTGACCATACACATTAAGTTCAACAGGACATTCATCTCCGCAGATGTAGTATTCTGGCAATGAAGATTGCAATTCAGAGTCCTGGAGTTCTGATGACTTCAATAACTTCCATATTAAGTTTAGTAGTGATGTAATTCTTTGCATGATTGGGACCCAATATTAGAATCTCTTCAGGAAAGAGACAGCTTCTTCCTGTGTTTTTATACCAGAGCCCCAGTCTTTATTGCAGCTTTTACGAGACACTACAATTCAAAACTCCACTTCCCTAGATTGCTGCATTTTTTTTCTTCTCACCTTTGCATTTCTCTTCACATGCCCTGCACAATCTACAATGAATACGAAAGACCACGTTTGACAAAATAAAGGAAAATGAAAAAACACCCTTTGCAGTTTCTGCCTGTATTGCCATTGATCCAATGATATTTTTTCGCATCCATCCCTCCAGATTTATTCTTGAAAAAACTATAACCAGTCAGAAGAGTTATCACCTTGTCTCCTTGTGGAAATGCATTGCCACCTGCGCCACAATTCATACAGTGAATACCAAGGCCAGCAGCTGAGTATCTGTGAAACCAAGAGGCAGAAGTACTTCACCTAATGATGAAACAAAACACACAATAACATCCCATTATATGTTTCTTGGCAAGATAGTTGTTTGGGGTTCTTTTTTCTAATAATATTGTTCCAAAAGTAATTAGAGTCCACATTGTTCACACATGCATAATAAATCAGACCAAAAAAAACTTTCCTATTGCTGTTATTCATCCCCAACCGGCATTATATGTCAACGTGTTTCAGCAATGTGCTATATGTCGAACATTTGTTTCAGATAGAAATAGCTAAACAGAAATCAAAGGGAAGTGTTGTGTCTTTGATGTAGTTCCATACATTTGTTATGCTGCAAGGGCTAAGGCTGCTAGACCCAGCTGATGTCTAAGGATTGGTTAAATCCTTTTTTAGACTTTGTGGGAGGAACAATTAAATCCCTGTAGAAATGCTTTAGAGATACTATGTATTTTGAGATATTTAGTTGCCTGTTCCTTTTGTGCTTTTTGTACGTAGAAGGCCTAAAGATGTAGCTGATGCCAAGATCCAGAAATGAGACAAAGTGAGATCAGACAAAGCTACATAGTTGATATCTGTGTCAAACTGAGGTACTCAAGCAAGAAGACTTCCCAATCCTCCTTCCATTCTGTGATGAATAGAACAGTGTGTGCTGTCTTTGAAAGAACTGTCACCGCCTCTCAGGTGTTCATTAATAAATACCTGATTTTAGAGATTATTTTAGACAAACTAGGTTTTCAAACATACTGAACTTGTAACTACATCATGGCTGACCTAAGACTGTTACAGAATATGACCAAAATATTTGCCAGCTCATTTCTGTCATAGCACATATGAATATTTTCCTTGGCAGAAGAAATCTGAAGCTTGAGAACCTGTAATCTCTTCAAAGGCAGACAAGCTCCTGTCACACATCATTATGAGGTGTAAAAAACCCACCCAACCAAAATAAAACCCAAAAGCAAACAAACAGCCCACAAATCAACAACCCCCCCCAGCAATCTGTGTAGGCTTTCCTAGAGGAAAAAATAATAGCTCACACAAGTGGCATAATTGTATTAATATATAACTACAGGAAATAACTACTTTACCATGTTTAACCATTCTGAAAGGAGAAAATGGAAGTCATTCAAGCTAATCCTTTTTAGACTTGCACAGACTGCTTCCTGATACAGCATCTCTGGTTTTATACTCCCAGCTGTGAGAGATGCTAAACTACTTCCTTGAAAGCTGGTTTTAATTCAGACGCATGGAGCCTCTGTGCACACTATTGCAAATGGGAAAAGCCCTTCCCACACAGTGCTGTGTTCAGCTTTCAGATGGCTGATAGTATTTTGCTCCAATGCGAAAACCACTTATGTTTCCCTAGAAAGGAACACCATAGGGGTATGTAAGATAATGAATGGTTTAGTTCAAGTTGATTAGGCTCCCCTGTTCATCCTGAAAAATAACACCAGAATAATAGGGAAATTCAAGCAGATAAGCTACACAGCAAAACAGAAAGAAAAGTAAAAATACATGAAAAACAAGTATATGTTGTGGAGCTATTAGGCAATTGATAACAGACATGAATAATTTGAGGGGGTTGATATATAAAACCACGATTTAAGTTTTGGTGTGGTTTGTTTGGACTTGGAGTAACAACAAGACTACTCAAGACTCCTTCCATAACAGAATTAGATGTAACAAAATCGCAGGGTGTTTAAAGGCACAGCTTTTCAGAAAGAGCATGTCATTACGAACAGTATTTACATTACTATAATTAGTTTTATTGATGTCAGCAGGGCTAGCAAGGAGGTAAACCTTTCACCAGTAATGGCAGCAAGCTTAGATAAAAAGTAAATAAAGCAAGTGGAGACCTGAAAGCTCATTGGGGTTTAACTTCCCAGTACTCAACTCCCATTGAAAGTCACCCATTATCTAAACTAGTGCTGGATACGGGGTGCTACAGACACCATTTGCTTTGTTAGGCAGCCCTCTGTGTACAGTGTAACATCCCACATTAGAGAGCAGAGAAAGATAACAGGTTTTGACTACTCAGAGGCAAAATCCTGGCCCTGGTAACATTTACCTGAAAACCATCTCTTGCCAACACCTACCTTAAACTGCCCCTTCAAAATGTCTCCAGACAAGTTGTCTAGCCAAACTTCGCTTGAACCGTATTGTAACACAACACCACGTTCCTTCAAAATTAAAGCATTAATTGAATTTCCCTGAAATACCTGAGCAAAAAGACAAAGACATATTGAAAAAGTCCAAAGAACCTTGTTTTGATCTAACGGAAGGAAGTATTTCTACTATTCATTTTGAAGACTTTGTATTGAGGGTAAAACACAGTAAAACCTTAAAAGTAAAAAAAAAACATTTAAATTCAGTGAAATCTATTAAATGATCCTTGGGAGACATGGAGGACAACTGCAGGGCACAGAAGTGTGGTTTTCTGTTATTTTGTGTTTTTCCTGAATGGGGAGCAGCACATCATAGTGTTTCATAGTTTGGGATCTTACAAAAGTATGTGGCAAATGGATTAAATGGATCCATCAAATGGAACTGGTTTTGGTGCTTCAGAATCTTATCTAGACAAACAACACACCCTTGCTTCTGACAACTATTTCCTTAGAGATTGCAGCTGCTTTTGCACCAGAACAATGTTACCTACAAATGCGTTAATCACTGAAGCATTTCTACTACTCAGGCATAGCTTGTTAGGAGCATGTGGATTCTGGCCCCCAGTCCACAGAAAATCCTGCCAGTAGTTGTAGCTTTCTCCATGAATTTCATACATTCAAAGCCAGAAATCACTGAGCAACACTGCCAGGAGCTCAGTCAGTATCAGCTTGAAGCTCTAGATTGCCAAGAGTTTTTATTTTTTTATAATGCAGTTTTAAAAGGGAAATTTATTATCTCCTATTTTTAAGCCAGGATTATTTTTTCCATTTTTCTTAAACAGCCTTTAAAAAAAAAAAAAAGGAAAAACAAACAAAAAAAAAACCACCAAAGACAAACAAAAAACCCCACACCTCAACCAACTATTGTGGAGGTAAGTAATTTTTGCAAAAGAAGTTACACAAGAATCTGAGTGTATGTGGTACAATGATTTATAATGAAATAAAAAAGTGATCTTGAATGGGAATGGTTAATCATAACAGCCACAGGCTTTCTCAGTAGTCACAGGCCTGGTCTGATAAAAAAATCCCTTTACACACAGAAAGAATGAACTCAGAAAAACAGCTAAGACAAAAAAAAAACAAAACACAAAACCACCTTTAAGTTACATACCCACAGGAGAACTAAGGAGGGGAAAAAAAGTCACTTACTCATAAAGACAGTTCAGAAACAATGATGTGATTCTACTGCGGATCATTTATGACATTTAAAAGAAAGGATCATTTAGGCAACAGCTATGTTACTTGATTGAAAGAGTTAAGAAAACCAAAGAATCCTTGGTATTGCACAGCTCTCCATTGGAAGCTCCATCTGAAAAAGTTCACTGGTAGCTGTCCACGGCTAACACATCATCAAAATCCTAATCAGCAGATCAAGGCATCATTGCAACTTTAAACTTAAAGCACTTGAAACTTTAAGCTTAAAGCAGCAGGGAAGGCAACTGCAACATCAAATAGCATGCAGGAGAAGATCAACCTCTCTCCCTTAAGAGACTTTATTTGGGTGATGTGGGGGGAGCATCCCTTGAGAGGTTAATACAGGCTTCAGTGCATTTATCACTTTGAAGAAATTTTCACTTTTAATTTTCTAACTCTAGAGATGCACCTTTTTAAAAGCTGTGAATGTTCTTGCTTAGCTATCTGCTCTGATACATATTTCACATAGAAGTTTTGACCTTGCTACAACTTCAAACCTTTTAAACCCTATAAAACTCAAGTGTTAACTCATACTGCATGATTTGAAAGCAAAACTGGTTCACAGATGGTGAGGAAGATGCATCAGAATCTGGATACCTATGATCTCTACTAACTAAGGGACAACAAGATCACTGTTTTTCTTGTTTGTGGAAAGAACAATGCAGCCTCAATATGCGCATGTACAACAGAGAGCAACTTTTAGCAGTGAGAAGTCCCATGTACTAAACCAGCCACAATCAGTACCCTCCTATTGCTTCCTATAAAGAAGAAGTAAAATTTCTGTCTCTCCTTCCTACACCTATGCCTTTTCCCCATGGCCACAGCAAAGAACAAGGCAGCACTTCAAGCATCACCTAGCGCAAAGAATGTCTTTTCAAATATGGAGCAATCTCATTATGAGTATTTACAAGCTAGAGCTTCTTGTGGTTATTATAACACATTCTACTTGGCAAGTGGGCTGCCTCAGGACCACCTGATCACAAGTCATTAATACCTGTTTCCCTCAAGTCCAAATTCAGATATCATCTTGAATTAAGAGGATACTAAAGTTAACATAATATAACTCAGACTGAGGGGACCCTCAAGAAGTCACTATGATCCAATCTCCTCCCAAAAGCAGGGCTAGTTTCACTGTTGGATGAAATTGCTCAGGTTTGTTCCAGTTAAGTTTTAAACTTATCTGAGAATGAAGAAGATAATATGTATGTTTACAGCAGACCCTAATAAAGTACAAAACAGCGTAGAAAAAAATTGAGGGGTTTTAATCAGAATTTATAGCTGTCTTTTTTATGTAGTAGTTTTGACTGTAAGACCTGACTATCCCATACATTTATGTGTCTCCATTGCCCTTTCAGTGATTAACTGTGTGTTTTGAAGTTTTCCAGCTTTGATATCTACTGTTTTGAAACAATATACAAATAGTGAAAAGGAAAATTTCATTCTGTCTCGAGCCTTCAAAGCGGCATACATCTGTAATAAACTTATTTTGAGAGATGTTCTCTATTTAGTTTTTTACAAAATTAAAGATTTACTACTAGTGCATGCATCAAAGGTTTCTCTTTTCCTTTTACAACTAATCATGAATTGGACAAATCTGATAAGAGTTGATTTCTGTTATGATCTCTCTTTGTAACATTATTTTGTAACCAATGAAAGACAAAAGTTTGCCATGCCACAAGTCTGCTTTCCAGAAAATGGAAGAACGTTCTATTGAAGTTGCATAGAAATGATCCTATTATATGTGAACCGTTTAGAGCACACTGGCTTCCTAACAATTAGAAAGCTTTATGTGTTTCATTCACAGCTTATATAAAAATTCTCAACAGACTATTTGCCCTCTCCTTCCCCCCCAGAAAGTTTGAAAAGACATCACTAAAGATCCTTTATGGCATCTAATTTATTCACTTGAAATTACCTGCAATTCCTTAGTAAAAGAGACGTTATTACATGAATTATCTCTCTCCAGTTACAACCTCTTTCATTGTGTGCTGGCTCTGCAAGAGCACCAACACAACTTTTCCTACTTAGGAAAAAAGGCAATGCATTTTTTTTTCATGGCAGTTTGATTCTGTTTTTAAATTCACAAGACAGCCTTGCGAACTGTATTCAAAATTCAGGTATTAGTGCTTTGGTTTACAGTCCTGTGTAATAATGCCTTTGAAGACTACAGAAGCGTGGAAATAGGGAGATGGTGGTGATCTCTCTCCCATAAAGCAGCTAATTACATGATCATCTTGAACTCTCTGAAGTCAATTACTGTCATTACTGCAACTATTGTATTGTCATATTTCATTTGGAACAAAATGGTAGCATGAGAGGAAACTGCCAAATATGGTGTTCCAGACTTCTTCCACTTTCTAGGAATATGTTTAAAATGAAAGCTTCTGTTAACCCCAATGAAGTGTTTGTAAACTCAGGAGGCACAGGTACCTGTTACAATACTCTGTTAACATAAAGCACTGTAAAATGTAGCAAGATTAAATAGAGGGAGTGTTTAAAACACAGCTCCAGCAGGACAGAGAGTATACAACAGGTGTCAGGACTGTTCACGAGGACTGAGGACCCATTTCATTTTTCTCCTAAACTCCACCATATTAAGCAGAACAGCTATGCACAGTGTCATCTTGCAAGTTCTGCTTCACATGCTTTTGCTAGAATCCCTGTGTAAACTCAGCCATCACTTTATGTAACTGATGATCCCCAAAACAGAACATGCCAACTGGATAAAAACTTTTCCATCCTCAAGATGTTTCCAGGAGTTTGCTTGGCTCAAACCATAGCTTGAACACAAAAACACTATAATACAAGGTTAACCTCAGCTTCATCTTGATGGAACTATTTATCTGTCACACAAAGATAAGTATATTCTCTGTGGACTGCTCTTTTTAAGGGCATATACACAACCTATTTTCTCACTACAGTGAAAGATGGTTAAATAAATCTCTTACAGGCAAGTAATAGGAAATATTTCAGCTCCAGATGACTACACCAAACTATTTCCCAACCTTCACCGGCTTCCTAAGGAAAGCCAGAGAATACCTAGAAGTATTAGTACTTCTAAGAGAACTAAATAGGTTTACAAAACACAGTGGTAAGAACCTCAGCATTAGCCCTCAGTTCTAACTTCATGGCATACAAACCCTTCTCATACTTCTTACCACACAAAATGTGGCACACTGTATTGGGATTCTTAGTTTTGCTTCCTCTAATAGGCAACAAATTTTCCTTATTCTAAGGTGACATAAATATTTAAGCCTCTCTCCTGTAACTCCCTTTCTTTGGAAAGGCTGAGCAGATTCTCCAAAGACCAATACTGAAAGAGATATTGAATTGTGAGCCATGCTTAGGGATCCGTGAGCTGCATTTTGTTTTTAATACCATTGTGGTCACTACAAGTTTGCTGGGTCTATATACATGAGGCCTACCAAAAATTCATTGAAAAACTGTTGTGAAGAGAATCTTTTATGCCACATCAAGCCTTTCATGCACCAGAGCTCATTCAAGTACAATGCAACATCCTAGCTTTTGAGGAAAGCAAGCATAACTGTGCTTCGGACTGGAATACTCACTGCTAAGGCAGAGCCTTGAATTTGGAGTGATTCATCTTCAGTATGTCAGGCACTCAATACAGGAGTCCATGCAAAGAGAGCAAAGGGCTAAACCTGTTCTGGCACAATTCACTTCCTAGCCCCTCTCCTCATGATGCCAATGTGCAGCAAATATGTCAGACAGGAATGATGAGGCAATAGATATTGGCACAGCTTCAGTAACAGATGTTATTATCCAAAACTAGCGAAGAATGTTATTTTGTAAAGAGTTATAGAGAAACCTCAAAATTAATAAGAATTTTTTTCCTGTTGGCTTCAAGCAATTCAGGATTTCATGCTTAAGGTCTCAAAGATAACAAAATATTAAAAAAAAAAAAAGAAAAAAAAAGAAAAGAAGCAGGACCATTGCAAATGAACAAATACTCTCTGAAATCTTGAACGAGATTGTACAAACTACCACATCCTTGCCTTGACTGCAAACAGTCAACCCTCTGTATGTAAAATGCTTAAAGTGCGACTTCTGTCACAGATACTTTAACTGTAATAGTACTTGCACTACTTTCCTGAGTAGGCAGCATTACTACTTTTTCCAAGGAAACCCAGGAATTTCGTCTGTATGTGCCTTTTTGTGCTACTTCCTGAAGACACTGGCAGTAGAAGGGCTACTTTTTGGTGATGTTTTTTGTCCCTTTCCATATCAATTTATTTTGAGATTAACTGACTCAACTGTTAAAGACAGCTTGTGAACAGATGAAGGACAATGCAGCACTTTCATACTGTTATGGATGATAAAATAAACAGTTTTCATTCCACAGTGTTAAATGTATTCCATGTTCTCACAATGCCTACTTAATCGTTTGGGGACTGTGTGTGTGTTTCCCTTAGAAGAGAACAGTAGAATGCACTTCACTTTTTTTTTTTCTCCTCCTGGATCTAATTATTCTCTAATTTAAATGCAAAGGCCAACCCAGGTTGCTCCTGAGACACCATGGGATTCTATTAGGATCTTTTACATTAAGACTTTTTATAATAATGATTATATGATAAAGAGCATCTGGAGTCTAACACAATATTAACACTATTTCTTAAAGGTGCAACCCAATTTCCCCCAATTTAACATTCAACTTCTCTGTGCTTACAAAGCCTAACTTAAGGGAAGAGGATAATTTCTTCCAAATATTCTATACCAGTTATGACAGTATCAGAAAAGCCTAGTGTGAGGACAGATTTTAATATTTAATTTTAACATCCATCAGAGAGGATGTTCTGCATCTTCAGGCTCTCTTTAGTTAAGTCCACACTGTCCCATTATCTCCTACATAGAAATTACGTATTTCACTTATGTAATTCAAAAACCAACAACATTAAAGATATGAAGACAGCTCCAAACATAATATTTTGCCCCACATGCTGTAACACAGTATTACATTACACCTTTTCACAAAACCTCCACGCTAAGAAGTGAGACATTGTTTGGGATTTTACTAATTTTTGTCTAGATCTTTGTCTAGATAAAATCTTCGTTGAGATCTTCTACCTGTTCTGCTGTCTAATGAAAATTAAACACATCCACTAATTCAGGAATCAGGTACTCAGGCAGAACATACAGTAGGTGAGGTTCTATTTTTATAAATCATTCCCTAGAGTCTAAAACTTATTTCAAGGATCACACTTTGTATTTCACTAACACAGTTTGGGGTTTCACTCTACTGTACTGTATTTCAATTCAATGGAAGCAGATTCTGCTAGAACAAGAACAATCTGGCATAATTTTTATTTATTTGGTAAGTAGAAGAAACAAGTAGAATTCTGATAATTTTATGATCTCCTTTTGACATGAATAGCTTACAGATAAAGAAATAAAACATTACAAGTAGGCAACAAGAGGCAAACCAAGGATTTTCATCTGCATTGCTTAAAGTCCAAAAGGTTCATTGATTTATCCACAATTTGCTTCTTCCTACAATTCCCTTATATACTGCACGCCACTGCACATGTATCTATCTACACACCTACCCAATTAATAGAGACCAGCACTCCCAAGATTAGACTTTGAAAGATCCAACTTCAAAAAAGGCTTGAAGCACACAGTTTTTACTCTGTAGACAGATGAAAAGGGCTAACTATTCCTTACTCTTTTTTCCATGTATAGTACAAACTTTTTGTTACTCTTTTTGATGAAATATTAAACATATATAAGAAGTAAAGTATCAGGAATATGAAAATGGTGGGTTTTTTTCCTCATGCTTAAATTATACAACTCTAATAAACTTATTATACTACCCGACTAATGCAACTGCACTGTATCTGTAAGGAAAGTGGCAGGCTGAAAGAACAACACCAGCTTGCATTTTCACCTGTGCTGAGCTACTTTTTCTCAATGTTTCATTCATGGTCTTTTTGCTTTACTAGTGAGCTAGTAGTCTTCATACCTCTACACTGTTATAGCAGCATAAACCTAGCAAAACCAGAAAAATTCTGCTAATTACTAAGTACAGAATCCATGTCAGAATGTAAAGTGTTTTTCTGCTTTACTGCAACTCTGAGATGAGCTCAATAGCCCACAAAGCTGTATTACAGGAAGACACTTTCCAATCTGAGATACAGTTTCAATCTATAATTAATGAACATACAAATGCCTCATTATTTCTGTTACAGACCTGCAGAAGGAACATTTTAACTGCACATTTTTAACCAAATAGGACCTATTAGTTAGCTGAATCACAATACAAGAATCTTCTGTCGCCAGTGAGCTGAAAAACTTACTGGAGCTTCCTCAACAAAGAAACCAGTAAGTTGAGTACTTAATGTCACAAAAAACAGTGTCAGTTGGCACACTGTGCATTTTCTGGATTCTCTCTGTGTAAGACTAGCTAATTCACATTGTCTCAGATTCATGTCCCACGTCTGCACATGCTGTCCAGTAAATAAAATCAGTAACATCCAATTTGATTAATTTTCTAATGCTAGTTTGTGAGGCAGCTTATACACTCCCTGGGTGTATAACCTCCTTCATGTAAGTGAGGAGGAGCAAGAAAAGTGATCTCTTAAGAACGCTTTCAAAGGAAAAGAGGGGTAGCACATGACAACAAGGACTACAATAAATTACCAAAAAAAAAAAAAAAAATTAAGGTCTGTACTAAACACTTAATACAAAAAAACCCAAACAAAACCTAATGTCCTGACAATACCTAACCACCATCTAGATGCAGCCATTCTCTGGAGAAATTAATATAGCTTCAAGGCAAACAAGCATGCTCTAACTCATATTGTAGGCATTCTTTTGCTTTCCAAAGGCAGAGCAGGCAGTTAAATGTGACTATAGAAAACCAATATCCAATCTTGAATTGCTTTTTAAAGAACAAGGGTAGAATGATCCTCTGGAAAACACCCACCTTTTACATACCTTTCCAATCCAATTCTTCATGCCACTAGATGTTTTTTTCAGAAACTAGTTTTAACATATAGCTAAACTGATGTTTTGGGATTGTAAGTAACACATGGAACTGTTGGAGCAAGTCAGAAGAGGGCCACACAGATGATCAGGGCACGTCCCATACAAAGACAGGCTAAGAAAGCTGGAGCTGTTCAGCCTGAAGAAGCTGAAGGGAGACATCAGAGCAACCTTCCAGTAACTGCAGGGGGCCTATAAGGATGCCAGAGAACAGCTCCTCATCAGGGACTGTGGTGATAGGACAAGTGGTAATGGGTTAGATGTAAACAGGGGATATTTAGGTTAGATATAAGGAAAAAATTCTTTAGGGTGCTTTAAATGTGACTGTCTTTTTTCACTAGGATATTTACATAAGCCAAATAATGTTTTCTTTTAGAGGGAAGACACTAGAAAAAGCAATTGTTTCATGACTTATACTGTACTATTAGAAAAGTTATTAGACTTTAGGAAAATAAACAAGTCCATTGTCCTCAATATGCCCATTATAATCCACCATGTGATCAAGGAGTTACTATTTCATTGCCACCTATAATGATAGGGAATCTGCTTCCCTGTATTGTTCAAAAAGTGACTGATACTACTTGACCGCATTCCTACTTTTAGGTAATGCCAGGAAGTCAGCCTGGACTAGTGAAACATTTGAAAGAGGCAAAACTGATCTACTCAATAGAAACAAGAGGGTTTATTTCTTGCCTTTTACATTTGTTGTAGTTTTCATACTTACAGGAATGTGGAGTTTCATGAAACAAGACACCTGATGTTCATGTGTGATTTCAGCTCAGGGGTTTTAAGCAGAGTTAAAATGAAGAAGTCAGTATGTCAGCTATGTCATTTTGGATGCAAACTTTACACTGCAATGTCTCTGAAGTTCTTTATCCCTTATGATGAATCTCAGGTAGTTAAATCTCAGAGAATTTTAGGTATTCTTCTATTTGGAATGCTCATTATTTTAAACTGTATCTTTTTCAACAGTTGGTTGAAACTGCAAGGTCTTCTAATTTGAAAATCAAATGTCAATGATTTTTAAAAACTTTAAGGAGCTTTTTTGTCTCTTCACTTTAGTCCTGGTTGTGATTACAACTATGTATGGCGAATGTTTAATAATTCCTATGAGAAAACAAGTTTAACCTATCTGCATAGCCCTTACATACCAAAGCATGGCTTCTGCTTGTAGAGACCATGCATTTGATAAAGACTTAAGCATTACTTATGCTATGATACATTGCCAAAGCTAGTGGAAGCCATTTCATTATTCAGACCCATTTCTATTACCTCATAAGACTATCAGAACTACTCTACCTTTTAATGGTGCTACAGTAAGCCATGTTGTTGTTTGGTCTCTTCTTATGTTAGACCCTAAAGTACAAGTACATTTTTTGTGTATTGAGAAAAGTTTGTTCTTTGTATGTTGCTTATTCAATTTAAAAATAAATGAAAACTAGGTTAGAGCAGCTGAATGTACTCCTTTATTTTCTGGTTGGGTAGCTATTTTCACAGCCAAGACTTTTAGTTCAGATTAGCACACAGATGATGCTAATATGTAGTTTCCTTTCCTTTCCTTTCCTTTCCTTTCCTTCCTTTCCTTTCCTTTCCTTTCCTTTCCTTCCCTTCCCTTCCCTTCCCTTCCCTTCCCTTCCCTTCCCTTCCCTTCCCTTCCCTTCCCTTCCCTTCCCTTCCCTTCCCTTCCCTTCCCTTCCCTTCCCTTCCCTTCCCTTCCCTTCCCTTCCCTTCCCTTCCCTTCCCTTCCCTTCCCTTCCCTTCCCTTCCCTTCCCTTCCCTTCCCTTTCCTTTTCTTTTCTTTTCCAGAATGGTCAGCTAAAGTCCAAACCACAAGAGACTGCTGCACATTTTCTAGCCTGATGCTATGAAAGTATGAAGGTATATCTTTTGGTACCTTTCCATTCCAATGTTAGATAAAAAAAGGTTAAGAAGTAGCTACCATGTAAAGAAAATCCTTGCACATAATAAGATTTCATATAGATCACTCACAGGTCTTTAGACATAGCAGACAAAGGAAAGTTTTACTGATAGGAGCTAAGTACCCAACAACATTAAAAACTTCCAGCTCACATGTCTAAAAAAAAAATTAAAAAAACCCCAAACAACCCACCCACAACAACCCCAAGCTCATGGTCTTCCTTTCTTCAGTGAAACTAACAGATGATTCATCCAGTAGCATGGCTGCTATTTACCTTTCCTTTATGGAAAGAGTAGCTCCTGAGTTCTCCCACAGCTGAACAGCTGCTTCTCAACTGTCTCTAACCCAGAAGCTAGACTGGCACTGGGGACTACAGTAAAAAGATATGGTCATAGACCTGTTGTTACAGCCACAGAGCTTTCCCACAGAAATCTGAAGAGTTTGCTCCAGGTACTGAAAAAAGAACTGTTAATAGAACTACTTGTCCTCTCCAAGCAAGAGTCACTACCAAAGCACTGTGTACTATGAGACAAAGGGGCACAAAATCACAAAATAGGATATAGAAACCTTTATAAGTAGTTTTAAGTAATGTTAAGTTTGATGGCTTTGTAACAGTAGCAGTAGAAAATTACTGAGGTGCATGATACATAGAGAAAAAAAATAGAGTACAGCTAGAGAACATACTGAGCATTTTCACAAGATAAATCGTTATAGTTGGCCTAGTTTTAAGAAAAACAGTCTAGAAGAACACGACACAGGTATAAGGAGTATCTGGGAACTGCAGGTGTCCAGGATGGGCTACAGTTAAACTAACTGATAAGTAGGAGGATAGGAGGATTATTATGTCTCTGGTGCTAACGAACCAATTAAACTGGTATGAGCATCTACTGCGCGTGCTTCAAAGGCTGCCAGAAGTGATGAAGATTGTTGGAAGAAGTAAACCACCCTCAGAGACCACCACCACAATTCTGTACGCATGCAGGGAACTCTCTGGAAAATGATGTAATCCATACGTAGCCTCATGAATATGCATGTACGCCCAGGGACTATATAAGGATGGCTTGTATAGCAATACGGGGACACACATTAGGAGGAGTTATCCCCCGTGTCTCCCGGCGCCGCAATAAAGAATACCTGCTTGTCAGCTTGAAAACTTTGTTGGCAAGTTTGTTCCTGGAGTTTTCTCCGAATCAACTAGAAAATTAAAAAGAACATCCAAGGACTTTCTTTGAAGGCCTTGTGAAGAGAAAAATATGTGAGAAGATGAGGAAGAAATCTAGTAAAAAAGGGAAAAATAATTGCTTGACAATGGGAATATAAGAATCAAAGATTCTTGAACCAATTCCTCAGGGTTAACAAACTGTACTCCGGAAACTAAGGTTTATGTACATTATGGACATTGCAGGCACTGCATTATAGAATCAAAGAAAAATAGGGTTCAGTGGGTTATCCTGAGGTCTTGCAAACATACCACTTTTCCCTGACAATTCATTTCCCTTAAGGACCTCTACTGATGGAGAATCTCTGATTGGTAAGCTATTCTATTCCTTCTTCATCCTTAACAGTAGGGGGTTTTCCCTAACAGCTGGCCAATACTTCCTTCCTTCCAGCAGCTCCTTATGTATATGAGCATAGACCTTATGTACTCTTCAGACTTAAAAGTCAGAAATAAAAGAAGCCTTTGCTTTGTCAAACAAACTCTCATAAATGCAATCTAGCATTCTGCTGCAACACATATGGCCTAATGAATAAATAACTAATAAAAACATTTGCCCAGCTATGTCTACCCTGTGATTCCGCAGAGATAATGCTGACTTCACACACTTTGAACTGTGATGTTCTATGATGGTATCAGGTATGTAACTCAATTACTGATACAGAACAAGATGCTAAATCACCAGGTGCTAATGTTGTCTGTGCTCTGTTGTTCACAGTCCTTCAGATCTCGACTCCACTGTGTCTCTGTCCTGACCCTCTGCCTGAACATGGACAACAGAACTGAAAGGTCTTTCCTGCTCACCCACAGCAAGGGCTAAAAGCAAGCCACACTCCTCCTTCCCCTCCTCTTCCCACTGCCTGCTCTCACAGGGCAGTAGCACATCTCAGTCTCAAGAAAAATGAGCATACAGAGGAGCAGAGCGGAAGCTGTGTTTCCCGGCAGGTGGCTGTCTGACATGGCACCAAACTCATGAAGACTTCAAACGCTTTGTCCATCATTACCAAACACCAACTTACGTTGCTTCCCTTCTCACCACAAGAATTTCAAGCCACCCCTTGCTTAAAATATTCCCACATCTTACAGAATTATTGAAAATTCCTGAGTGCCAGTACTACCAGATTACTCATTCTTCAGAGCAGAAAAATATTAAAAAAACCCAAACCTTACGATTAAAACCAAAACTTGTTTTTATCCCTTTGCATTTTGCATCTAAAAGTTTCCTTTAATAGTGTTTGTTTTCTACTTCTCATGTTTATTTGCTTTTTTGCTTACTATTTTATTTCATTTTCACCATCTATCAAGATAGATTTTAAAATGTGGTCTGAGCTAAAATTTAATATGCACAATAAATTTTACTATGTGGCCAAACAAGAAGCCACTGCACCAAAAATGGTCCAGTCCAGCAGTTTTCTAAATGATGTAGGAGAAAAATAATGGGGCAGAGTAGCAGAAGCCTGACCCTATTCCCATAAGACTGGAAGATTTATCGCCTACATAAGCAGAATGCTACAGAAAAGAGATCTATTGACCACAGCAATAACTCACAGCTCGGTAAAGCTAGCTGAGATGCTAGCCTGGTATTTGCTGATAGTACCTTTCTTATGTGGTACTCAGAATCTTTTTAAATAGCTTTGCAACAAGCTACTGGTTTTAATATTATGCACCACCTACTCTTTTTTTAGACCAGCCACTTATTTACAGTGTTGATATTAAGGGGAGGGGGGAGCTGCATGGAAGGATTTATAGCAGTGGGGATTTACTGTTTGAATTAAAAAATGTGTTACCGCAATTCTTATGGATTTCAGGAGAGGGGGAGCTACAGGCACACGCTATGCTGGTACTGCAGAAATACTACTCAAACAGATACCTTCTATTTGAATAGAATATTTACTGCGGAAATAAAAAAGAAAAAAGTCAGAAAACTGCTATCACTTCCAATGTATGGACGGAATTTTTGCTCGTTTGGGTACATGTAGGGAGATGCTCAATTAGCTTTCTATTTTGCAGAGCATTTCTCCAAGGGCTTAGATAGCAAGGGTACAAAATCCTCAAGAAATCATCTAATACTGGAAGATGCACAAGATGCACTCAGAGGGCATCATCTTTTCCCAGTGTCACAGTCCCAAGGCCAACTCTTCCCCATAACTGTGCTCGAGGCCAGCGCTGATGTGGTGCCTCAGACCACTGTGAAAAGAGCTGTGAGAAGCAGGGGCATGGATCTCTTTGCTTCAGAGCTACATTTAACTGAGGCCACCGACCCCTAATGAGTTACACTGATGCCATGCCTGTAACTGTGTATCCCACCTCCACAGACCCTGACCTATGGACTTCCTGCCTTGAGCACAAATCCTTCCCTAGAATTCCCTAGGGAAAGACAATTTCATCCAGCAACATTAGCTGCAATGGAGCTATTTTATCCTAGCAAGAGAGTCCAAAATATACACAGTGAGCTTAAGAAATAGCCCTAGCTTTTATTGCCTTCTCCATTCTCACAACCTCAATGCCAGACATGGTTTTTGTCTTCTTTCAGGATTTAAAAGAAAATGTAATGGGTTTTGGAAGTCCTAAGCAGCCACAAGTTGTAATAAAACATCTGTTCATGATTCTTTAAAAGCTATTTCAATTACTTGTTAGGGTGACTAACTCAAAAAATCAAACACCAAAGAATTCTAACTAAAAGAGTAGAAGCTTTATCCAAAAGGATTCTTGGCGGTAGCTGCATGAAAACATGCGGTAAACAAACAACAAAAGAGAGCATGCTATAAACAAAGGACAAGTAAAATAACAAGAAGAGTCAACAGGTCAGCTGAACCCAAGAATCACAGTTCAGCTGTTCACCCAGCCACCTGATCCTACAGAAAACCCCACCAGAAGGTAGCACAGAACCCCAGCACAGGTGAGGTCGGTAGTACCTAGAAAGGTCACCCGGGCCAGATTCTTGTGGAAAGGGAGCCAGTATGAGACTGCCCAGCTGTACCATAAAAGCCTCCCGCGCTGGGCACTCTGCCATGCCCCTGGAGAGATCGCTTCATGGAGTGGTTGCTCTCCACTATACGAACAAAATTATTTCTTATACCAAGATGAAAGCCGTCCTGGCGCAGTTCGTACCAGCTGCTCCTGGTCTGTCACAGGGTGCCTTGTGCTCGGACACACCCCAGTACCTAACAAGGCTGATGCACCACGCACCTCCTCTTCCCGCCTTTCAACTCTCCCGCCCAACTCACGCGAGACCTGCTATGCGAGACAGACAGGCAGGCAGGCAGGCAGGCAGGCAGTCACACCCACACACCCCCCCCACCCCTTGTAGAGTGGTCTGTAAGAGATTCATCATGTACAGGCACTGAGGAAACACAGAGAAGTTAAAATGGTTTCTATGCCACTTTCTCACTGTTGCTCGGACAAACCACATCACCACTGTGGGGGGCGTTGGTTGGTTTGTTTGTTTGTTTGGGGGAGTTGTGTGTGCTTTTTTTTGTTTGTTTGTTTTTTTTTGTTGTGTTTGGTTTTGGTGGGGGGTTTTAGTTTTTTTTTTTTTTGTGATGTTTTGGTGTGGGGTTTTTTTGTTGTTGGTTTTGTTTTTTTTTTTTTTTTTTGACCACTCTCAGTACCTTGAAGTATCTTAAATTCATGCCTGAAAATATAAGTCCGTGTAGCAAAATGTGTCTGTGGAAATACACTTCAGAACACACTGAAGACACAGGCTGAATATGTGTGTTTATGAAAACACAACTTCTCATGGGTTTTCCCCCTATTTGCTCCTGTAAGCCCAGTGCATTTTGCCAGCAATCATTTAAATGTACAGGGGGAACTGGCACAAAAGCCTGAAATTATTTTGGCTTTCCATGTGAAGCCTTAGTTTCACACCTTCTTTGAAACAAAGAAAAGCACAGATAGTAAGAACTATGAAGGGTTCCTCTCTATCAAAGGTTGTCTACTTCCTAAATTAAGAACAAAATCACTTTTGTTTCTAGCACAGCATGGTTCCTCAGGTTTTGAATTCCTCCCAAATCCTGCGTACAGTTACCTTCACCGACAGTAATCCTCACTAAAAAGCAAACCCCAGCCTCTGTTCTCTGAGCATCTCAAGATCCACTCTGGCAACCCAAGTCATGTATGTAAAAGATCGATGCTTAGTCAAGGCTGATGTGCAGCTGAGTAATGGCCCCATTCTACTTTGGCATACACCAAGGTTTGAGACCAAAATTTCTTCCAGCACAGAGGTTCATATTTCACACCAAAAAAAACTAACAACAAACAAACCAATCAGCAACTGAATCTTTGTTCATGAAAACATAATTGCCTCAGGTAGAATCGAGTTGCGTCATTAGAACAACAAAGACAAATTCTAGCACATGGGGTACATCTATGGCCATGTGCATAAATTCTTGACGACTCGCCAAAGTAATTTATCCACCCAGAACACACATCCAAGCCGGCCAATATCTAGTACTGAGCAGAAAGGAAATTTAAAGAAAGGCACATCATTTATCATTACAGACAGCTCAGCAAT
This sequence comes from Neopsephotus bourkii, assembly GCF_033783945.1. NCBI lineage: Eukaryota > Metazoa > Chordata > Aves > Psittaciformes > Psittacidae > Neopsephotus > Neopsephotus bourkii. Next base: position 2,410,839 of record NW_026901434.1, on the reverse strand, counting down.
ACTGTGAACAGGGAGCACAATTTCAGTGGAGGGGGAAGAGGGAGTGGGGGAATGAAGATTGGAAATGCTTGCTGAGCTCAGAGCCTGCTGTAACAGCAGTCTGACATCAGGATCTCAAGGGCTACTTCCTCTGAGAAAAGAGGAATACAGAAAGCCGTGTCTTAACCATTCAACCCTCTCCTAACACATATTGTAATTCAATGAATTGCTATTTTGTGATGGAAAAACTTCTGTTGGAAAATTTTTGACCATCCTTGCATAACTTGCAGTGGAATCTAATGTGAAGAATAAACAAACTCACCACTCTATGGCAGTCTTACATTCAAGCTGAAACCTCCCAGAATTAAACATTACAAAAAGCCCACTTGCATATGCTGCATGAAAAATTCTACTTGTTGTGGTTTAAGCTGAACCCAGGACACTACTCCTCCCCACACTTAGAGGGGCTCTCGGTAGGGGTCTCAATGCAGTTACTCAGTACAAAAGCCGGTGTGCTGAATTTTTCAACACTGTTTGGTTTTCTAGGTAATAAGGTGGTGAGGCAAGGGTACATTATGGGTGATAATTGTGCTATTTGATCCCCTCACCTTTATCAATGACTCAAGTTTAGATAAGAGCATGCTGACATATGGGTATCACCTTCATCTGACAGAATCTCATCATTAAAATTAAGGAAGATTTTACCTCCTGGCATCACCAAAGAAGCCCTACTTTACGGGCTGTAAACAGTGTCTCTGTGAGGTGTTGGGCTCCCCAGAGTTTACACACAAGACGCTGTTCTTGATGATGCACCAACGGTGATGCGCAGTGAAATACGTGGAGGCAAAAACATAACACAGCTCCAGGTAGAAGAGAGGATGAGCTGCAGGGAGCAAATTTTACTGGAGGCACATCTTAAACAAGTAGTTTGGGAGATGTCTTATTTTCAGGAGCTATTTCAACTGAACTGCCTCCAGCACAGTCTTGGATGAAAGCACAATTGCAAGCTGTTGAATGCAAACCCTGGTCAGCCTGTTCCTGCTGCACGTTACAAGTCTTAACTCTGTAGGTGAGCATAGGCCCTTCTGCTTCCACCCTCCTTTTGGAGACGCTATGGCAGTAGCATGCCTTCTTGTTAAAATGAGATTTCACCTTTACAGGCTATGGACCAGAGGAGAATGAGCAATCATTTTAGCTGTGTGTGCAGTCAAGGATACAGCGAAGAATTTTCATTCTGCACATGTGCCAAAGGAGTGCATTTCCACTTCTTAATTTCTGGGAGGTCCCTGATTTTCCTGCTAGAGTTTCTGAGACACAGAAATGACACAGTCATTTCTCTGGCACAGATAACGTTCAGAAAAATCAGCTGGCTGCATGAGAAAAAATAGATTAATACATGTCTCCTTCACATGCTGGAAAACTTAAAACACTGTACAGTACACCTTTAAGCTATCAGGAGATCCTGAAAGCTTGCAGTACCACTCTCAAAAAGAGAGAACTAATTAAGTAACAACAGCAAAAAAAAAAAAAAAATGTAGAGGGAAGAAAGAAATGATTCATATAGTTATGATCATGGATTCACAGACTGGTTTGGGTTGGAAGGGACTTAAAGCTCATCCAGTTCCAACCTGCTGCCATGGGCAGGGACACCTTCCAGTAGATCAGGTTGCTCCAAGCCCTGTCCAACCTGGCCTTGAACACTGCCAGGGATGGGGCAGCCACAGCTTCTCTGGGCAACCTGGGCCAGCACCTCACCACTCTCCCAGGGAAGAATTTCTGTCTAATGGCTAATCTTAGTCTCCCCTCTCTCAGTTTAGAGCCATTCCCCCATGTCCTGCCACTATGTGCCCATGTCAAAAGCCCCTCTCCAGCTTTCTTGTCAGCCCCTTTATGCACTGGAAGCTGCTCTATGATCTCCCCAGAGCCTTCTCCAGGATGAACAAGCCCAGCTTTCTCAGCCTGTCTCCAGAGCAAAGCTACTCCAGCCCCCGCAGCATGTACATGGATTCCTCTCAACTCGCTCCAACAACTCAATGTCCCACTTGTATTTTTGCCACAGAGCTAGACACAGGACTGTAGGGGTGAGGAGGTCTCCTCAGAATGCAGGAGAGGGGGGAGAATCCTGTCCCTTGAAGGATGAAGGTAAGATAACATTCATTCTTCATCCAGATTGTCCCTGACACACCAGAAATACCAAATGAGTAGCAATTACAACATCCTCATGCAAGTAGTAGAGGAACCGACAAGGAGGAGTGCCATGCTTGACCTTGTGCTCACCAACAGGGAGGGGCTGGTTGGGAATGTGACACTCCAGGGCAGCCTCGGCTGTAGTGATGATAAGATAGTGGATTTCAAGATCCTCAGTACAGTGAGAAAGGCATGCAGTATGCTCACTGCCCCGGACTTCAGGAGAACAGAATTTGGCCTCTTCAGAAACCTGCTTAGTAAGGAGGAGGGCTACAAGGATGATCAGGGGACTGGAGCACCTCCTGTATGAAGATAAGCTGAGAAAGTTGGGGCTGTTCAGCCTGGACAAGGCTGCACTGAGACCTCATAGCAGCCTTCCAGTATCTGAAGGGGACCTACAAGAATGCTGAAGAGGGGCTGTTCATCAGGGACTGTAGTGATGGGAAAAGGGGTGATGGGTTTAAACTTAAACAGGGGAAGTTCAGGTTAGATATAAGGAAGAAGTTCTTTACCGTGAGGGTGGTGAGGCACTGGAATGAGTTGCCCAGGGAAGTTGTGAATCCTCCATCAATGGCAGTGTTCAAGGCCAAGTTGGACAGAGCCTTGGGTGACATGGCTTAGTGTGAGGTGTCCCTGCCTATGGCAGGGGTGTTGAAACTAGATGATATTAAGGTCCTTTCCAACCCTAACTATCCTATGATTCTATGGCATTCCTTTCCTAGATACCAGCAACCTGCATCATGCAAAATGGAATGCTACCAGATGACTTTGCTCCAATCAGACAAAGTAATCCTAACCAGACTCCTACCTGCAGTTTGGGGAATTCTGCTCTTAAGTTCACAAATCTATATTTGTATTGAACATGTTTTACCCTTGAATAACAAGGGTATTTTATGAGAACTCATTTGAACACTGAGCCAAGCTCATTTGAAAACAAAAAACCCCAAAACTCAGGGGTGGGGCATGGGGGTGAATACACCCTCACCACTCAAAACAATAAAAAGCAAACAAACAAATACCCTCCCCACAAAAAACAAACAAACAAAACAAAACAAACACCACAATACCACACACAGAAAACAAAGAAAACAAAAAAGGCAAAACCACCTAACAAATGCAGAAAGTTTATTTCAGGTTTCTGTGGCTTTCATAGAGAGTCAGAGATCAGCCTGGCTTTGCTTAAAATAGAATGTAAGTTTTTCACACCCATCAGTTTGTTAAAGAACACATGGAAAGGTTCAAACAGAAATAACGCCTGAAAGTAGATAACTTGACACCATGTCTGGGCTGTGTTTTAAATAGTTTGCGTGGTTCTAGTTAGGACTCGTTCTGCCATATTTGCCTTCGGATGGGTGGTTAAATGACATGTTTGCAAAACACAAAGCATTGGCCATTTTGTGTCTCTGGTGCCATCCTTTTAAATTTCATGGAAATGGGGTGCAATGAACCCAGGCTGGTTTTGAAATTCCTATTGTTAAGTGTACTTCAGTTACACAACATATAATGCTTCTTCCTGTAATACTCAAGTGTGATAAAGGGACACTGAAAATTTGTCGGAGAACTATACTTTTAGGGAGGGATGGGTGATTCTGCCCTGCTCTTCTCCTGACTCACTTCCTCACTCAGGTTCTTATAAAATGAAGCAGGTGCCTCAGATAGATGTTATAACATGGCACAAGACAGTAAAAGTTTTAATTATTTTCTGTTAGACAGAAGGTTAATTCATGAAAAGTAGACACTGAATAGACTCCATAGCTGAAGAGCACATTAGCAAAACCTAAATTACAGTTTTCTTGTGGTAAATCAAGTGCAAGAAATGCTCATCTTCATCAGTTGCTGCTTCTCCTTAACATTACAGCTTACTCTCCAAATCAGTTGTGCTGATTCAGCTGTTTCTATAGGTATATTTCTGAATAGATTTGTGAAGTGATCCAGCGTGCTGTTTAAAAATACAAACGCCTCCCCAACTCATACACCCACCTGCTCAAAGAAGAGGATCCCAGAGCGGGCCTAGTGCATCGCAGCATTCCACAACCATTCCAGTGGTGGTCTCTGCACCCTACGCTCACAGCTACAGTCAGGGCAAGTCTGACATGGATCAGACATCAAAAGATCCTGTTCTAAACCAGACTTATCGTTAAAGAAATCACACTGTGGATGTGCAGGCTAAATCCACATTAGGGCTTGTTATACTCGGGTGTCTCCCAGAAACACCTGCAGAATGCCATCCCCATCACTCCCTATTAAAGTTAGCTAACTAATTATAGGTATATCACAGCAGGGCTCGGCCTTTTGTTCCTCGGCAATACCCCAGCTTCCAAAAGCCACTCTTCTGTGTTATTAAATGAGAACTTGTGCCAGTCAACCTAGGACAGTGTCCCATCTCAGAATATTATCAGACACTGACACTCTTACAACAAAATTAATTACTGCTCTATATAACCCGATTGACAGAAACTAGAGGTCCTTTGACAGTGACATGTCAAAATATAATTCAATGTGGATGTAGTAACACATACTGAAACTGGCCTTGTACTGTAAGCATCATCAAACATCACTGGAAAAAAAAAAGTCTCTTTCTGGAGATGGGAGTCATATTTTTATTTTCATGAAAGAACAGACCATTGAATTTCACACAAAAAAATACTGTTGAAACAAGGAATTTATCTATTCTAATGTAAAATACACAGCTCTAAACTAATGATATCCGAAATGAAGAGAGTGAAGTTAAAATTCCTACATAACCTACAGATGTAGCCAGTCTAGAGCATGTGTTCAGTTTAGTCACTTTATGAAATGCATAGCCACAGATCAGCTTATCTGCAAAGTTTTGTTTTGGTTTGGTTTTTTAATTATTATTCTTTTAACCCTAGCATATTTGAGCACAGGCTTATTCTTTTCTTTGGATAAATGTAATTGCAGATATTTCTTTGGTCTTTATAAGCTTCCTAGAAACACATACAAGAAGCTAGTCTGTAGGGAAAACTCAGACTCTTAACAAGAAAAGCTTTTGCAAAACAATGTTTTCTAAAAGCTAGGAAATGAAAGAGTGACAGTAGTTTTAACATATTTTCAGAGCAGATTCCTTCTATAAATTTGAATTGCTGCAGTTATCAGATACAAACTTTGGCAGATTTTTAGCAGACCAGATGTCCACAATAAAATGTTATTTAATGTATCCATGAACAGTTTCCAACAGACAAATAACTCAGTTTCTGCAAACATCTGATGCACAACTGCCAAAATTATGGGTGTTTATTCCAGGACAGTAGAAGCAGCTATCAAGATTCTTAGCTTTCTGATAAAGGCACCATTTAAAATATTTATTTATTATATAACAGTGCATAAGGACGATGTTTGTTTCTAGCAAATAGCCCTAAAACATAATAAAGTAATAATAAACTTGGGAATAAAATCAACAATGCCTTCAGCGGCAGAAAGCTGGAGGAAGAAAAAGCAAATTACCCAAAAGATGCTTAGCAATTGTTTTCCACATAAATGGTATGAGGTGCTTTCACATGGCTGCCAGATTTCAGAGTGCTCAAGCAATTTGCATTGCTTGGTTTTATTTCTGTTTTCTATGATCCTCCAACAATGACAGGCACAGTAATAGAGACCAGCAATCCAATACACTGCTGGAGGACAAACTTAAGACAGGAGAAAGCTCCTTGGTCTACTCCATGACCTGGACAGAGCACTTCCCAACAACAGGAAAGCTCGCTAGGTTGGAAATAGTTTCCTCCTCCACCTTCTCTGAAATATCAACAGCCTTCTCTATCCTTCCCAAAGTACAGGCCCTAGGGCAAAAGGTAACAAGGCAGCTTTGATACTCAAAAATAATGATTTACAGCTCCATCACTCTTTCTAGGCTTTTCCATGTTAGCTATTTTCTCATTTTCCTAAATAATTAAAAAATTTCACCCAGCTGATGGCTCTTCTCACAGTTTGTTGTCATTCATCTTGCTGACATACTGTATTGTCTCCAGATTATTTTATTAATCTTATAAGAATATTAACAAAATCAGTTACGTATGTTATTTGCTACTGTAAATCAGTAGTGTGTTCTAATTTATGAGAAAGCCCCTTTCCCTCTGACTCCAAAGGAAACATGATTGACCGTGACACAGTTATGTGCTCCAGAGGAGAGACAATGTGTCATGTTCAATCATTTCTTGATCAAATCCAAAATGGCAAGTTAATTGCTTAATTAAGGGAACAAGGCCCTTAGAAACTTCAGTGTTCTATATAATATTATAATAGGTCTACATAAATAAAATAAACACAATGTGATTGGATGAAGAAAAATTTCATAAGCAAAACCAGTGCTAAATATATGATACCAACAAAAAGCTATCAAAGGCTAACCTAAAGCAGTTGAGCACAGCAGAAAAAAAGCTGAGTTTGATGCAAGTATTTTGGAATTCATATGAAAAATAATCGTCACATTTGGACACAGCTGTACCTCATTTAGGTTTTACCATTTAAGAATTTAAGACAAATTCTGTCTTCTTTAGGTAATCCTGAAAAACAACATTAACGACATCAAAGCAATTTTGGGGAAATTGTGCTATCAATGCTGCAACATTTAGCAAGCCTTTCATATCTTAGAGGATTTTTGCCATCAAAATTGCTGCTGCCTATATCTAGAGGTCACTTTTCAAAGCATTAAAACTTCATTTTTATAATGCAAAACTAGAACTCCGTTTAGAACTCTGAATTACTTAACCATACACAAATTTATTTATCTGGGAATGTCTCTCCCTCTCTCATGACAAATTCCATTTTTTATAAAGCGATGTGAAATGCACTGATTCTTTCTGATACATTGTTCACTGAGTACAGTGTACCTGCACTTCTCATTAGTGGGCTTTCTCCCAGGATTATAGGCCCAGAATAGTTTTTTAGAAGTCTCCTTTCTCTCTCCCGAAACTCTGTCATTAATTTTTTATTTCTTTAGCTTAAACTGTCATGATTTGATTGAATCTCAAAACCAAATAAAGGTCATCACTGATTTTCGAACGATCACAGTTTTAAATTCCGACCTCAACATAGCTAGAAACATCTGAACAATTCTGCCAGCATTACACATTTAAAGTTTCTAATGATAATTAGTATTTTGAAGCTAAAGCAAGTAGGTTAAAGCTGGCTTTCCAGCAAGATTTAAACTTCTATGCTTTCTCCAGTGCTTGCTTAAGGCTAGAGGTACATACACATGGTCTGTGAAATTTAGATCAGTTGATGTGGATTAAGCTGCAGGAACTGTAAAAGTTATCTGAGAAAGCCCATACATCAATACATCATGTTTTGAAGCAGGGATACTATTTCGTGTGTTTGTTTTAAATATATTTAAGCCAGATTTACATTCAATAGCTTTACAAAACAGAAAGGAGAAAGCATGGGGAGGATTTTGAATACTCGAAGTTTCAAATCAGAGTTTCCAGTCAACTCAAATGTGCCTGGGGAGGTAGACAGCACACTTCATTCTTGTCCTAGAAGCATAGTTATTTTAAGAGAGGGAGGAAGGGAAGAAAAGGAAAGAAAAAAGGAAAGAAAGGATAAAAGGAAAGGGAGTCTTATATTGGCACTAATTACAAGCCCTAGAGACTAAAAGACAAGCAGCTGTCAGCTGAGGAATAACAGGGAAACACAGAACATTTTAATAGAATACAGACTGCAAGTCTCACCCCAAACCCTGAAAATTGCATAATGGACTCCCTAATTGCTATATTTATTTTGAAGTAACAAGCTTTCCAAAACAAGAACAGCTCTTCTCTCTCTGACTTTTACTTTCTTTTCCTTGTGATGTTTCCCAGATTCTCCTCAATTATGTGTCAGAAAGTTTCTAAACTTTCTGCATAGCTCAGCTCCCTGAAGAAAAAAAAAACAAAACACAAAATACATCTGAATTCACAACAAAATAAATTAAACAAACTGCTCAACACAGATACTTCAATTGTCTTTCTTTATGCCACTCTCTGATTAAAAACACTCAAATAAAATACCCTTAATGAACAGTGGGTCAGATGAGAGGAGAAGCTAGTAAGAACGCAGAATGTGTTCTTCTACGAATATCAGCTCACACAGTTGTAGAGGGAAACCAGATAATCCTGAGTGGATATACCAGTGGTTACTCAAAACCTTATTTTCCCTCCCATCAATTAAAAGATTTGCAGAAGGCAGAAATGAGGAAAAGGTAGGAAGTCCAAAAGTGGTGAGGGAACCGGAGGGTCACAGCAATAAAGGCACTTTTTTGTAACAACTGTCTTTGCTTCAGAACGAACAGAGAAGCACAAAGAATCTACTTTCTCCAACCATGCTGAGGAGCTGTGCTAAATCTCTGATGAGACAAAGATTTTCTTTAAACTTTTATAGGAATGAGAAGGTCTCCACTAATGAGAGTTTAAGGGAGTTTCTTAAATCTAAAGTGAAGGATACCAGGAGTTGAACATAACCTGAGGGTTTTCCTGTACATGTTCACTAATATTACAAAGAGCTTTCAGAAAACCCTCTGAAGATCCTGTTTCCTGCAGGAAGGGAAGAAAAAGCAGGGCAGATAAGACTTTGGGGAGCTGAAAAGGAAAGAATATTGCTATAAAGTTACATACACAGTATGTTGTTAGAGAAGCAAGTCTCCCAAATGCCTGGGTGTAATTCCTGGTAGGTAATTTGAAATGAAGAAAAAAAAGGAAAGAAGGAAAAAAAAAAAAAAAAGAACATAAGAACAAAAAAGTTCCCTCCTCACCCCTTCATAAAAGAAACTGTTCTAGCATACAAAACCAGTGTGACCCGAACAGGAATACACTACTGTAACTGAGACAATACCTAAGCTAATTGATAGTGTTTATGAAAATATAGCACTGAAACTTTCACAAACAGTAACTGAACCCAGGTCTTCCAGAATGACACCCAACAAAGAGCTGGAGAAGTACAAGAGGATTTTTCACCCTTCCAGAGATGCCAAAGTCTTCTGTTCTCCTTGCAGTAAGGGATGAGACAGGCCCCATTCACACTGAGACAGCAAATGAGCCATTTGACATTACTATCTCAAAAGTGTCCTGTTGGCAATAGTGAACTTAAAAGCCAAACCAAAACAGCCATTAGAGCCTTTAAAAGGTATAACTTTCCCTCCTGGTTTTGTGTGCATAGCTAAACAGAACAGACTGGCACTGTCCTGTCTCTGTATTGAACAGGGGCAAAGAGCTGATCCTCCTGTAATTCCAGTAATAATTGTCACATGTCAGCACATGGAAAAGTTTAAGCTGCACCTACTCAATGACCAGGAAAAACAATTTTGGTTGTTTTTTTTTTTAAAGTAAAAAAATAAAATAAAGCAAAAACAATGACTATGCCAAATTCATCTGCCTTTATTGTCTTCAATGAAAGCTCTGTTTTCTAAATAGTGTATTGCTATAAAGCACAGACTGAGGGGAAGATTTAACCTTTGTATAAATGGAGAGCAGTCAAGGGCAATAAAAGCTTATGTCAGGTAAGAGAGGCTTATCAATGCTGACAGGGGTAGGAATGAAGAAGTCAGAGCGCTTGCTCCTGAGCACAAGGTGTCAGACTCGCAGAGACCTTTATAAAGCTCTTTTCTGGTTCTGTTTCATTACAGAAAGCTCCCTTTATGTTGGAACATCTGCTAGGAAAGGGAGGAAGGGAACCACCTTTCCAAATCCTCAGGAACGGAGTAGCCTGCCCTTCCAAAACAAGGTGACTGAAGTACGAAATACTGCTGTGACAGCAGCCATAACAAGGGGACCAAACAAGGCAGCACTTCAAAGTTTGCCTTGGAAGACAGGGCACTTCACAAAGCAGCCCTTCAGCTTGTGGGGCCTGCAGAGAGCTCCTGGGGCCAGCCCCAGAGCTGCAAGGGAGTCTGCAAAGGAGCACCAACTGATGGGACCAGCCTTGGGGCAGTACACAAGAGGAGGATAGGGCAGACACAGAAAAGAGGCAAGAAATCATCACAGAGGTGCTAAACCAGCATGAAGATAACCAAATGACAGCCAGGTGAATGAACAGCTACCAAAACTAAGGCTTTAAAAGTGCAGTGAAAGCTTCATAAACTGTCTACAAAGAAACACACTGAAGCTTAGTGCAGCAAGTTTAAACTTGGAGAAAAGATGATCAGATTACAGTTGGAATAAAGCAGAAGGAACAGGTGAGGAATTTTGGAGTGTGTGGGAAGGATACTGAAAAAGGCTGGATGCTGGAGAAACTAGAAAAAGAAAAAAAAAAGCCACCCAAACCCCCCAATAATACATCTCTAAACACCAAGAGAGATCCTGAGGCTACATCAAAGAGGGTGTGCTTTTAGAAATTACAGTGAAGAGGTCGAAGAGAAACTGCTGGAGCATCCTGGTCCCCTACCAGCTACATACTGCATGCAGCACGCTGTGGCAGAGGAGCAATTGGTGGATGTGCAGTTCGAGTTACCTTGAGTGCTCTCTGAGGAAAGGGCCTTCACTGTCTCTTTTCCTTCATTTGGCCTCAGCTGAGACATCTTAATGCCACTATCTAATATTAAATCACACCACTCTTGTCTGAAAGATCTTTCTACAAGTAAGTGGCACAGAATCATCTTTCATTTTCTTTTCTCACATTCATTTCTTCAAGAACCAAAGCTTGTCTTCTCAAAGATTTTGGGTAGCATTCAAGAGAGATGTCATCATTTTTTGTGGATTATACAAAAAAAAAAAAAAAAAAAAAAGAAAAAATCAGATAAAAAACAAAATACAAAGGAAACCAAGCTCTAAGTCTGATGCTTTCACCCGAAATACAGAAATATTTGCTTGTAATAGTCCATGCTGTCTTTATTCCAGTCTGATGTGCAATGAGAGCCTACTACTTTGTTACTCAGAACTTCCATTATATAAGCCCAGAAGTAGCTTGCTAAGTGTGACCCTGCCTGGAGGTATTTGCATCTGGTATCTCCATACACTACAGAACCAGTCTCCTTGCCATTATTCCCACACACAAAAGGCTATAAGACATTTCCAGTCTGCATCATCAGCTCTCATGTATTCAGCATCTAGGACTGCTATGTCTTATATTTTGTACCAAAAAAAAAAAACCCAAAGCCTCTGCTGGGAATGGGATTATTGAATTTGTAACATGTATGACATCAGTCTTGAGATTCTGCAGGTTCAGAAGCTTTCATAAGACAATGTTTCCGTGTTTGACACAAGGTTAACTTTTAAACGCAATCCTGTCTCCAGTGCTCCCCTTTTGCATGTATTTTACTAATATATCTCTTTTGTTAAAGTCCCAAACACTTTTCTGAAGTGAAACCTAGGGAACCCTGTCTCTTTAGAACCAGAGGGAAAATTAGTACTAGGCTGCCTTAGCATCTACTACACAGTTGTGATGGTTCTGAATAACACTGAATGTTTTGTTTCTTCTCAACAAGAACTCTTGTCAGAAAATACAGAAATAAAATTTTGTACTGTATTCTAATAGCTGCACAAATGTCCTAGATAAAAAAAAAAAAAAAGCATAAAATGCTTGAAATAATAGTAGTAGCTAGGGGGATTGCATTTATGGACTATTTGTTATTATGCTACGTGAATTGCAAGGAGCAACTCAAGTGAATATTTGTACTTGTGCTACCTTATTTGCTTTGTACAGAGTGGCTCTTGTAATGCAGGCATTTGTGCAGCCTTTGTATTTTACATGGCTTCCCAAGAGGAGAAGCAGTAGTGAAAACAATAAAGCAGGCAATAAACCCGTATTAATAATGTATGCAGAGCTATAGATGTCCCTTTATATGATACAATATTAAAGTGCAAATGCATTGCGGAGGAGGGGGGAGAGGGGGTTTATGTGAACATGAATGACCAAAACAGTATTCTTAGTTTTTTACCAACCATGGCATCTTCGTAGTGCCCCATGTTAAATAACTCTTTTACTACAAATTAAAAAATATCTGATCACCTGTTAGTGTTTTTATGTCATTATAGGGTTGCATTACTTGGTGCAACACATGTGCACATTTTACTAAGACAGTGTGTGAGGCACAGCTGAATGAGCAGGAGGGAGTGTGGCCACTGTCGGGCTGAATTTTACTTCAGGATTTAAAAATTTCATCTTGCTGGCAGTGTCTTCAGCAAGCACTTGGTTAACTGGTAGATCTGAAATATCATTAGTAATGGACATAATAAGACTTTAACTGTAAAGAAGTACAGTACAAATGGTAATATCCTTTTTACCATCTGTTATTTAAACCAAGGACATCCTAAATCCTTTAGCAAGGCTCTGATGCCCCGAACTTTTAGTCTCAAAGAGAGACAAAAGTAGAACAAGCAAAGCTTTCTTTTCTTCTGTAGTGACAAAACTACAAAGTACCCTCCTCTGCTGGGGTTTCTCTGTATATGAAGAGAGACCAAAAGTATTTCTGTTTGATCACTTAATATCATAGTGGGATCCTAAACTTCACATTTTACTATTTTTATGCAGGTGATAACCATGGACCCAGATCAACAGCTGTAAAACTCAAACTAATTTTACAACTACAGTGACCTATATGCTTCCAAGTTCTGCTGAATTGCCAGAGTTGTTCTGAGACTACTGTGCAGTCAGCTTGGAGCAGACTGGTACCAAAAGTAACATGTCCATGTCATCAGGTGGCAGTTTTAAGAACTAATTTTTCATTATGACTACTATAAAGTAGTATTTTCCCCACCTATTTCAAACTATGTTCTAAATATGCATTGGGGACAGCATAAAAGTATTTCTACCATTTTGATTTTTGCCCTAGCATACATCCAGTTTCTTACTCCACACAGGGAAAATCAGCTCTGTCCACATTCCCAGTTACAAAGACCTCTGCTGCCTCTCACCTAAAAGGGCATGTGCATCTTTGCTATATCAAGTGCTGTTCAGTGCTTGGGACAGCTTTGAATTCCACCAGAGCTCAATACTGAAAATAAGACTTGTGCAGCGGAGCAGGTTTAAAGTCTTTACAGCCTCCCAGGCCAACTATGGCCATCTTGTCTTCTCATCTCCCCGATTTCCTATCACTGCCTCAGCTCTCAGCTTCACTTCTTCCTTCACCAACTTCACAGGCTAGAGGGGAGAAGCTTTACCTGCTGCTGTCAAACAGGAGAACTGAGGAGTGTGTGGATACAAGGGAAATGCAAGAATTCAAAGTGACTAATTTAAAATATGTTCTTCAAAAAAAAGAAAGATATGACTTGGTCTTTCAGAACGTGGTTTTCTTATTTTTGTAGAAAGTGCTACACACATCAAGGGAAAGCAATACTCACCCGAGAATTTTGGTATAGATACATCTTTGAAGGAGTTTCCAGCATAAATTCTACAATTACCAGGGGACAGACAGGTAGTCTTTAACAGGAGGAGGAAAAAAAGAGCTATAAACAGAAAAAGTCAAGTAGCTGGAGAATAGAAACAAATAAAGAACAAAAAGAGCTGATGAAAGAACCTGTCCAATTTTTTAGAAAGTTTCAATCTATTCGATATTTGTTTCGCAAACAAGTATTTCAGGATTGCTGAAAATGTGTGTACCTGTCTGCAGTGAAAGATGGACCCCTGAAGAATTAGCTGCTCATGCTGGATGAAGAGACAAGTTTTCAGCCTCTCCAGGGCTCAGCACTCTGGCATATACAGTGAAGCTGGGTAACTGCTCAGTGCTACAGACACCAGAATACATCAATTTAACAAAAAATTTCCTTCTAGAAAAAAACACTACATACTGGGTTTGAGCAATGTTAGGATTAAAGCACATGTTGATAGTTAGAACTGAATCAGGATCCAAGTTAAGAAGAAAAATGTTTAGCTGTCTCACCCATCCTGAGATGACAATTCTGAACTTTATGGCTTTCATTAATACAGAAGAGAACAAATAAATGTGAAAAGGTGCTGTTTACATGAGGAGATGCATTAAGATTTTGAAATAAAATTCTAAAGAAATATGAAAGAAGCTGCAACAGAAAAGTAAAGTCTAAGCTGTTTGACCTACAGGATAAACAATAAGGCAAGACCCTGAGGCTTCTCCCAGCTCCTGCTTTCTCTCTTTGAACAAATCACATCATTTCTCTTGGCTCTTACTTCTAACCTTTGTCAGTCTTGTCTAGTTGGCCTGTAAAGATCTGCAGGCCAGGTCTTGTTTCTTATTATGCTATACCAAGCACAGTCTCTACTGGGTTCTCTGGGCAGCCTGGTGCAAAAATACTGATACTTGCAGCATCACTGAAAACTGATGAACAATTGTATTAGATGCATCTCCATTGCTAGGAAAGGAAGAATGTCCACACGGGGTCAGAGCAAAGCCCAGTGCAGGGTTCAACTGGCCTCACTGCTGCCAAAGGTAATTGTGCAGGAAAAGGCATAAGCACAGGGCAAGTGTTAAAGGGTATCTCCTTAAGTACTCTCTTCCCAACCAAGCTTTGTAGCTCATTGACTTTTCAAGTCAGCAGCAGTGATACTGGTCTCGTTGTTCAGATGTTGCAGTGTCAGCTAAGCATTTCCGCTAAGGAGGACATCCAGCAGGAATTCAGGTCACTAGTGCAGGTTGTGAGTTAACTTAGGAAAACTTATTTAAGATGATGTAGGCAGCTGCAGAATTTACTTCCCAAGGAAATCACATGACAACTGACAAATGCAGACAGTGAATGCTCTTACCTATGAGCAGAAGTTTCTTCCATGATCTGGGAGTGACATGGAATTGCTACCAAAACTCCTAAAACCCCCAAGAGGGTGTTATATACTGCTTTCCTATTAGGAGCTCCATGTCAGTGCTGATGACTTCTTGGTAACCCAGACTTGTTTGTAAACTGTTTTTCTGTTTCTTTATGTCTTCCCTATAATCCTTTCATTCTGAATAAATAGGATTTTGCTTTATGGAAGCTGGTTAACCTTATGCTGAACTAAAAATCAAACTTGCAGTTAATTACCAGGATCTGCAATCCAAAGCCCTGCAATCTAAACATTTTATATAGAGAAAATTGAAGCACAAAGAAATTACTTAGGCCAAAACAGAAAAATCTAATCAGACTTCGGCAGAGTTCAAAACAACATTAAATCGCTTATTGTAATTGCAAAACATATTCCAGCAAAAACTGATCATCAAATAGCAAAGGGAAATAGCAAAGGTATTAAGAACTCCATATAAAGCACACCATTTGAGATGCTGTATTTCAAAACCATTAACATACCTAGTAATAGAGTACCAATTAATTTTTTTATAAGTCAAATATATGGTAGGTACAGAGAAAACAACTCTTATTCAGTTAGGAAAGGGAGACATAAAAATGTCTGAGAAATACACATGCTTGTATGTCTTGTATGAATAACAAAAGCCCTCTGTCAGAGTGTATTGCTTCAAAACAGAAGTCCTGGTTTCCCAGCTGTGAGACAGACTCCATTCTCCTCTGCATTCCCCTCATTTCATCTCTGCATTGACTACATTGTCCAGACTGATAAAGTAAGAGCCAAACACTAAGCCAGTGGTTTCATATGCACAAGTTATGACCTCAAACTGATTGTACCCCAGAAGCCTGGGCAGATGCCTTGTCAGTCATTTACTCAGTTTTCAAGGGCAAACATTTATGTGCATATCCAACATAGGCACCCAATTTGGTAAGCTGCTGATTAAGATATAATATACTATTTCTTCACTTGGAGACATTGCAGAATTACCTGGAGAACACTGGAATTCTTTTGTTGCAAACGTACTATGAACTTCTTACCGCTGTGTAAGGTCACCCTGCGTGTAAGCTAAAAAAGTGTGTGCAAGTTTCCTCTGCAATCCCATAGAAAACATAAACATTTACTGCAGAAAGACCTTAAACACTTAAAACATTCGTAATGCACATCAGCTTTACCTACTTTTACTGGGCTTTGGGTCTATAAAGCATTCGGGATGAAATACACCCTCATTTGGGAAACTCTCAAGTGCTTTAGCATTGTTTCACTCTCAACAAGTGAGTCTCAAAAGCATGTTCAGACTTACATTGCCAGGCATAGTGATTCTTCACTTACATTGCCACTTCTGGACTCTTCCAGGCTTGAAGTATCCTGCAGTGTTTCTTTTTCCACCTTCTGTATCAGTACCAGCTCTAGCACTTGTGTCTCACACATCTTGGGGAAAAGAGGTATCAGGTAAGCAGCCAAAACTTGAAAGGCTGGAGAAATACAGTCTCCAGAGTCCCTATCTCTACACAAACTGCTCACTGAAACCAATTTGAAAGTCTCTCCAATTGATTTATCATTGTGCCCTTTACAGAGCAGTGAACTAGGACCAACACCAGGCCTTGATGAACTGTCAGTTCAGCCCACTTCTCCCATTCACCTGTGCAGTGGATCTGCAAAAGTACCCACCTGCAACTAACAGCCCCATTCAAACACAGAAGGAAAAAGAAAAGATCCTCCTGAAGCTATGAAAATGAATGAGAGAAGAATCTATCTCAAAAATGTCCATGTTGGACAGCACTCAGTAGGTCTGGCAACAGGAAGTTTCGTACTATGCTATTGAGCCAACTGGGAAAAAACCTGGTATAGCTACGGGCTGTTTGGAACATCGAGGACAAATAATAAATAGCATTTTGTGACTCTGAATGCAGCTTTTTGCTTGAAAACTTGTGTCTGCCTGTGGATTTTTACAGATAAATAGAAGCAGACCCCAGAACAAAGCCTTTGCACTATTAATTTCCAAACAGGCTAAAATTAGTGGGCTGCCATTGCAGGCAAAATCATCAGGAACTAGTACATGAAACATCTAAAATACCTTAAAAAAAAAACCAAAAAAACCCAAAACAACAACAACAAACCCCCAAAACAAACAAACAAAAAAAAAACACCAAAAACCCTTCATGCTGTAGCAGAGGAAAAAAAAACCAACGTTACCCTTAGTAACTTTTTCTTTCTTTATGAAATTTATCTTTTTAACACATTTTGGAGACATGAAGTTTAGTCTCTAGAAAAGCGAGTCTGGAAAAAAGCACACATCTGTGTCTGTTCAGACAGACCAAAAGGTCTGAGAGGAAATCTACCCCACAGCCTTAGCTCAGTGGCTGCCCTTTTTTCCAGTCCTGACATGTGAACTCTAGATCTCATGGAAGATTCTTCCTTCTCCTTCTCATCCTCTCAGAGGTTTCCCCAAGACTGAATTTGACATGGCACCTACAGGTACCATATGCCTGTCTGGAGTGACAGTTGGTACCAGGCAGCATTTGAAATGGTGCTGGGTATCTGTATTCAGGCAAACCTGTGGGTGGGTGCCCTTCTGTCCCACAGAGAAGGGGCGATTCCTCTCCCACCACCCCAAGTCGAATGCTCATATTCCAAGACTACGGCAACCCCGCTGCCTCCCCACCCCACCTGGCTAGACTCCTCTAGGAGCATATACCTTACTACAGGATTATTTTGTTTTAAGAAGAACATCAAAACTGTGTAATAATCCTGCTGCCTAGCCACTTAGGCTTTGTAATTTACATCTATGGGATCTACTAAATCAATGCAGGGCATAAAAAACAAAACATAGAGCATTAAATACTAAGTGCTGACATTCCTCCGAGACACACATCAAGGTGGGAGAAAAACTACAATAGTTATTACTGTTGAGAGCCTGATGCAATCTGAGCTTTCCTGGTGAAATTCAAACCTGCAATAAACATACCTCTTGCTCTACAGTATGTCAGGTTGTCTTGGTGCACTGTTTTTAAGTAATTTGCAGTAACAACAACAACAAAGGAATAATATTTTATATAAATGGATATATTCTGCATACAGCATACTAGAAATCCCAAACTATTTCAGGTACTATTGGCACATATAAGCCATGAAACACTGCTTGGCTATTGCTTTCCCAACAGTTTTAAAATAATTCAGCTCAAACATTTCTTGCAATTTAGTCCTGCTGTAGATTTTAAAATAAATTTAAGCTTAAATCAAGTTGGCAACTTGATCAAGAAAGAAAAGAAGAATAAAGAAATACACAAAAAAAAGAAGGAACTGGCATTTATCTGTTCATATTAGAAATGATCCATCTAGGTATCACTGGGGACAGGGAGACACTTGGTTTTGCAAAAAGCTGGATGCCAGAAGAAGCAGTACTGGTCACTGTTGTTGACCAGATGCTGTCAACAACTGGTGAGAGGGGCAGGACTCAAGCCATGTCCTCCCTCTGGGAACAACTTACCAAGAGGGTCAGTTATGTTAATAATAACATTGCCAATAGCATACTGAGCACACAACCAATCTTGGCAGAGATGGCTGAGAAATGATCAATAGGGGCATGTCAGCTCCCATGTCACCCTCCCCCTTTTGAACAGCCTTGGTGATCTTCACAAAACTTGCATGTACAGCCTGATCCTGGAACATGTCCAGGATCATCTCTTGAGAAGCAGTGATGGAAGATTTCCTGACACACAAACTCTGTCCACCCTTCAGGGAAGGATGGCTCCAAAATACTCTATCACTTCATGTCACAGTGTTGAAGACCTTCCAACTACACAAATACTCACAACTTACAAACTGCACAAAAGTGGGGAGGATTGACATTAGCAGGCAGGGTTTTTTTTTGCAAGCCCATTTGCTGTTTTCCTGTCTATTATAAATACACAATTCAGCACGTCATAAAAATCAGAACTCTGTGGCTCTCCACTAAATGCAGAAGGCATGTTTGGACAGACAGGCATTACTGAAATCGGCACAAAAGCTGTAGCAATAGCAGACAAGAAGAAGGAGCAGTAGGTGTATAACTACTGGAGAAGCTGAGGGAAAATTCAGTATTCAGAAGTAGAGGGTGTCTCTTTTACCCAGTGTAAAAGGAAGGTGATTACTTAAGAGTACTTAAGAGTGCAGAGTTTGCACCAGCCAGAGGAAGGCCAGTGGAATCACTCGGACTGTGTTTGATGGGAGCAATGCAAATCTGTTTTCAGGGCTCCTCATCACGCCTCCACGTCAGTGCACATCATTTAAAAAGTTACAACGACAACGTTCTTCTTTAAAAAGGTCCAAGATCTGAATCTTGCCATCGTTTGAAAAGGGCTGTGAAATCTTCACCTTGATGAGCCTTGTGCTGTCTAAAGCAATTTTGCATATTCTTCCCTCCACTGAGCTATCAATGACATTTTATGCAACAATCATGTAAAAGAGGATGGCAGAACCCACAATCCTGAACATCAAACAAACACATAGTTGTTTTTGGAACAGCTTAATTATTTCTCTCCCTCTAGTTCCATGTGTTTTCTCGTTTTGCTCCACTCAGCAACTTTGCAGTGGAGGGGAGCACTGAACTGCATGACCTTACAGAATTAACTACCTGCACAATTCCAAATATAAACTGTTCTCTCTGTGGAGCGATAAAAGACACTTTCTTTTTCATCAAAACTGAACATGTTAACTAAACCACCATGACAATCTCTGTACTACCACAGTCAAATCTGAATGGCTGTTCAGTGATGCACAACAACCTCTTCTTTTAAATTCTAGCTTGCTTTGTTTCTCTAACACAACCAGTTACAATCGTATTTTTTTATTCTTTCTATGTCCCTTCCAACCACCTGCAGTCAGAGCATGTGTTTCTCATGCAATCAGTTCATATTCTGTACCTGCCAATGTGGAAATGACCTCAAGTAAACAGATAACACAACTCACCTGCTACCTGATTCCCATATGGAATAAGCTTTAGGAAGGGTATCAAGAGCTTAAGTATGTTGGCAGTTGGGATTGCTGCCTTTGGAAGCATACAGAAATAAAACATAAGTAAGGCACATGCTGCGATCTGGTTTTAGTCTTCACAGGCCTAGATTTTCCAACTCAGCATTTCAATTACCTTTACCTTAGAACTTCTCAGCACTTCACAATCGGGATCAAATTTGCTAATATTGCAGAAACCAGCCCATAATTTAGCCCAGCAGTGCTCCTTAAGAGAAGCATGGATTAACCAGATTCATGTGAAGTAGTGAAAAGCAGAAAAATGTCAGACACCATTCTAGCATAGCATCTGTCCTAACTGTGGCTTAACTGAGTCACTTTGGGTAAATGGGAACTACCTTTAATTATCTTAAACCCCAACAGAAAGCCATTTTTGGAAATGCCCATCTGTTATTACACAGTGGTGGTTTCCAGGGCTATTCAGATCCCTCTACCATTTTCATGTACCCAAGAAAATAATATTTTGTATATATTTTGTTAAATTTACAATATCTTATTTTACTTATATCAATGCACAGATTATCTATATCTACATATACTGTTTCTCTGGGGATTTACATCTGTAATTTAGCATTTCTCACTTTACAGAGAAAACTGAACGGAAAAGGACTATCTGACAATATAGGTGATGCTGGACAGTATTACTGAGCTTTGTAATTATCTTATCTCTACCTGCACAGCCATAGTTTCAATCAAAAAACCCATAGTCACTTCCAGCCTTGCTGCAGATAATGTGGGCAAACAGATCGCTTAATCTATACCTGTTCATTCGCAGAGGTGGCAGCAGAAGTACTAACTTCCCATGGATATCTTGCATCAGACTCATCTCAGAGTAGGAGAATTGCTGCTGCATGAAGCAGCAGCCAAAAATACAATTCCACCACAAGCCAGGTTGCCTTAAGACCAGAAGTTACAACTCAGAGTAGATGAAGCACCTATCCAATTATTTTAATCACTTCTCCACATACACTCACATCAAACACTGAGTGTTCGGTTTTCTCGTTATGACTGTACAAGGAAGAGAAATCACAGCGTAGCCCTTTCTCATTTCATGCAATCCTGTAACTGTTGTTGTAAGAGGTTTTGTTCTTCTCCATAGCACAGTGGGAGGAAAACAAAGGCAGAAGGACACACAGGTGAGCTCCGATCACTCATTGCCCACTGTGTCTCAGGGCAGCACCACATTCAACCTTTCTACACTAACTGGGGGTTCCAATGTTTTACTATTTTATTGCCATTAACTCCCTCCCACCCCCAAGGGGTAAGGAGCAAGGTAAGAAATCCTTAAGGAAAAAAAAAATATTAAAAAGACAGTAGCAGCAACCCACTCTCCAACTTCAAGAGAACAAATACAACTTCAACAAACTCCTATTTGGATACAGTTCTATTCAGTAGCAAGGTAAAATTAACCAGAAGTATTTTGCCAAGGTGGTGACATATGTCAACTGCAAGCATTAGGACTGTAGCATATACCTAATTTATAGCTTTTACAGAGCATTTCCAGCTCTAATCATGCTTCTCTCACACTATTTAAGTATATTAAAAAAAAAAAGAAGCCCTGTAATACATATTCCCTAATGCATATTTGCAAGCAAAGCATATATGGTCTCATCCAGCATGACTCACGTTACAGAGCAAAAAGAGTAAGATGATTAAATAGACTGGCTCACCCAGCCTGTTTTTACACATCAATAAATAACCTCAACACAGCAGAAATAGAGATGTGGTTTTCTGTTTGGAGTTAATTCAAACACTGGCTCTTCTTCAGACCTTCCACACTATGTAAAATAGAGCTGGGCAAATACTTCATTATGAATTATTCATTCAATTAATTTAATTTCTTCTGCTCACTAATTAACTATCTTGACTTTTCTGAATGTTTTCATTATCTGAAAATTATTTACTCAACAGTTTCCATGAATAACTCCTTGCCTCTAGATTGTTCACAAGCAGATTACTGCAAGAAATATAAATTGTAAATTCAAGCTGTGTTGAATAGTTTTAATTAGACATACAAGTCACATGCTGTTTTTCTGCTTCCTTACTGGGCATATGAAAAAACCCAAAACAAACCAATATAACACAACTATCTCCTACAAACCCACTCCAAGACTGAAATTTATTTGCCACAAAAATTCTTGAACCTACTAACTGCACAGAATTATTTTGTCTTCCTCTTTGAAGAAACAGTAAATTAAGCATATTAAATTAGAAATGTAAAACACAACTTGCATGCATTGATTCTTTAACCACTTGAGCTTCCCCTACAAGGCTATGTCCTCTTCCAGGCTCAAACCTCCACCAGAGCTCCCCAGTCTGAATCCAGATAAGGGAAGAATGGCAATGCCACCCCTAGGAGTAAATTCAAGAGGATGTCTGAGTTTCCTCTTTAGCCTCCACCCAAGGAGAAGGTCATTTACATGGCCAGGTTTAGCAGGCTGTAGGGAAGCTCTTACAGAAGCTACACTGCTCTTTTTCTGCTTCCCAGAGGAAATCGAGGTATTTATGGACATAAAAACACCATGCAGAGTACATTTTTTGACTGACATCATACCTTAGCACTGGATTCACTGTTTCCTTACTGTGGCACCCAGGCAGGTCATTAAGCCATCTGCTTTCCTAGCTACAGACACAGGAATGGAAACATGTTCTTAACTTGCTTGGCTGATGCATAAAAGGGAATAATGGAATGGGAGACAACTACAACAAGCAACCAGAATATGGTCAACTGAAATGAATGTGGCTGGGGAATCAACTATATACACAGAGGCAAGGTATATAAAAAGCGTTTCAGCTTTTCAATAGCTGGGCAAAGAAAATTTTTCCCAGCATCATCTAACAGCAACAAAGTCCCCCCAAAACCCCAAACCTACCTTGGACATACCTTTCTTCTTCATGCAGCTGTTGTTGCTTGTAAGCGGGAATTGTTCACTTCCACTCCCTCTAGGATGAGAGGAAAGGGAGAAGTTTAAATGACAAATAATAGGCTGTCAGAGCCTAGAGTATTTCAAAGAGAAACACAGAACTACCAACAACTACCTGCTGTTTCTCAGAGGAGATGGCAGCAGACCATCTTATATGGGATGGAAGAATGAGAAGCAGCTGTGATTGCTGTAATCATTACTTGCTATGACCTGAGGGAACTGTGCTGCTGCCATCAGTTAAAGTTAGTTGGCAATTCTCCTGCCAATTTACAGCCATATCTGCTTCCCACCCACCCCAGGTGGAGGAACTGTGCTGTGGACATCTCATCAGATGTGAACAATCAATCTTAACAGAGCTCATGAGACACATGTGGTGTGAGTCATCAGTTAAAAGTTACAGATTTTCAACTGAGGTAACAGTTAACAAAGGATGTATAATATTCGCATATGAAACAGGCCAGATTTGGATGTATTCATCCACAAGAACCAATTTTTAAGTCAACCCTGGGCAGAGGATAAATTATTTTAAGTCCTAAAGTGTCAGTTTGACCTTTTCCTTCAACACATTAAAGACCCCATAGTCCACAACTGAAGACTTTATGAGAAGGCTGTACGTAGGGTTTGCCAAGCAGAACTCTTAACTTGTGTTATAAATGCAAGTGCCTTTAAAAAACACTTTCAGACAGTATGTATTACTGGATAATGGATAAAATATGATTTATGTTAAAGTAATTTCTACTTCTGTCTTTCATCTAATATAATGTATTTCCAGCCAAATAATTTTAGTTAAAATTAGTGTCCTATAGTGTTTTCATTCATGCAAAACAATTCTTTTATAATACCGCACAGACCTGTACTGATTAATGTCCTTGAAGACTTCCTTAAATATTTAGAGCTGAACTTTAATTCTGCTCACAAAAACAATCTTATCTCATTTCTTGACTACTGGAATTCCTCCTATTAAGTCTGTGGCATGCATGTTACAGCAAACAAATGAAACTCTTGGTGACAATATGCATAATGAGGAGGCCCCATTCCTTACAGAGAAGGCTAATTAATCATTAGGTGAGTGCTAGTATATTTTCTGAATCACCAAGTTCCTGACAGACATACTGTTAAGCCAGCAAAATGCCCACAGATGTTACTTGCCCATCAGAGGGGAACATATTCTCTTGAGGACCCTGAGCATCTTGTCATGGTTTACTTACTTATTTTTGAATGAAACAAAAAATTAGCAAACCCATGTAATGATTAATGTGTATGTGCAAGCACAAAATAACAGCATGACACCTATTCATAATTAAAACTAGTACCGGATTTTAAGATGCTAAAATAGAAATGTGAATTGCTTTCCAGCAGCTCTGAAATGGTACAATTAATAGATCTACTGCACTGTCTGCTTAATAGCTTAAGCATAACTTGATTCACAGAAAACTATCTCGAATTGCTTCACTTTACTTTCTCCCTACACCTTTTAGTACTTTGCTAGAGCTGTCACCACACAAAAGCTCCACCACTGCCTTCAGTAACCTGTATTGTTCTCTTCCTCTGGGTATAAAAGCCAGATCCTTTGGTACAGCTCTATGTCTGCCAAGAGCCACCTGACCCATTCTTCCCTTGGTGGGAATTGAAGGATGTGTCACGCATTTCAGACTGCTCATGGGGAGCCTGGTTTGGTTGGCCAGAATGTGTCCAAATATGCCATGAACCCAAAGGCAATATTAGACCCAAACCAACAGCCTTTGAATACATCAGAAGCTTGGATCAGTCTTTTGCAGGATACTTCTTATGACAACAAACTACACAATGAGACCTCAGATCTGCAGCAGCTACACAATGAGACCTCAGATCTGCAGTTTTGCTTAAATTATCATTCTCATTCATAGATTCTAAAAGGATGGTCTCAGGAAAACATTAATGAGTATTTTTTAAGTATTTCTGTAATTACAGTGATATTTTTCAAGCGCAGAATATGAGGCAGGGCCTCAGCACGGCTCAAGCCTGAACCCTTGAGTCTTTAATTTAACTTCCCCCCATGCCTTTATAAAAGATAGTATGAGGCTGGCGTATATAGAAAACTACTGTTTCTTTTATTCCTCCCTCTCCCTCCTCGGGTATTAATTACATTATAGTTCATTAGCTGAGCTCATTAAGACCGCAGTACAGGTAGGAAATAGGTAATTGGTTGGGTACAATTATTACATTAATTTAATTAGGTGGTTTGTGCTTTTATCATAAAGGTGACCTCTGTGGATACTGGAATAGGTTTTGCTCCCTCACTACTTACTGGCTTGCAGGCAGCCATGGCTCTGTGTTTACTCAGGAGAATGAAAAGCCACATTAAAATTGCTTTTGGTGCAGTTCAGCCTGATGGGAAGAGGCAGCTGTATACAGACAGCTGTCTTACAAGACCACTGGGTTTTAATATGACTCTGTCCCTCCTCACTTCCTTGAACGCCATTGATGCTTTATTGTGTGCTAGCCAAAACACAGCCCTGGATATTAGGAACTTGGGAGGGTCACAGAGGCCTTGTGCTCAAGACAGGCCAGATCCCTTAAGATGCCGTGGCAGTAAAGCCAGAGCAAAACAATTAAAAAGCATGGAAGAATGCAGCAAATATACTCACATCTCCATATTAATGCAAATGAGTCAGTCAATGCCAATATCAGAGGCCCAGGCACATCTATCCCATCCCAATTCTGGGACAGTGCCTCTGGCAGAGCAGGCAGCCATGACCCACATGGTCTGGCTTGGTGACAGTGCCATGAAGAGGACAGCGTGCCTTTCACCTCAAGTCACTGCTCAGGGCTCATCACAAGCTGCCCCCAAACACTCCTAGAGGGTTTTTTATTTTCATATTGCTTTAATTAAACAACTAGAATGATTTGTTCCTGAGAGCACCACACAAAGGAACACCATTGATGGGAAGCAGCTCTGGGGATGCTTTCAATTAAAACAGCAATTGGTGGGGGTGGCAAAGCATGGTCCAATTCCTAATTAAGTAAATGTAGCATCTCCCACTGACTAAGCTGGGAGCTGGACAAAGCCCAGAACAGAAAGGAAGGGGTCAAGCGGTGGGTGAATTCAAAACAGCATTAACAGGTTTACTTGTCACCTTTATAGGAAAATGTCTCTAGTCTACAGAGAAGTTGCTGTTTTCTGAAGAATCTCATCCAAGCAAAAAAGAGATATATTGTGTTTAGTTAAAAAAGAGCAAGATTCTAAGTAGGAAAACAAAAGTTTTTTTTCAATTTAATCTTTGTGTTGATTTTGAACAAATTTCTCTTCCAAAATAAAATATCTTTGACTATTCTGAAGCTTAACAGTTTTGTTGGTATTACAGACACTTGCTCCTATTTTTCACATTGCTAAACCCCATGTTTATGTACTTACTGCTTCAGGAGGATGTAACTTCCTAGTGCTGGCAAACAGCACAAATAATGCCTGCCTGTTTGTGCAATCACAAAGGGTATGTAGCTGGGATTATAAATTACGTCCAGCCAAATAAGAAGCACAAAACATAAGCTTGTCAAGTCAACTGGAGCAAATTGGTATTGTGCTAGAACAAACTGGAGAACTAACAAGCAATACAGATGAAATCATGGACAGCTGAAGTCGATCCATAGTTTATCTTCCAGAGTCAGTTAATGTCGATGTCAGTGGAATTTGCACAACGAACCCTCAACCTCAGCTCTGCACTGGCTGACATTTCCCTCCATTTAAAATTGGCAGTGTAAGCTATAGAACCTAAATTTAACCTCTGGAGAATATGCCACATGACATCTGTTCTTTACATGTTCAGCTTAAGACTTTGAAAGCTAATTTACCCATGTACCACCTCAATAAGTGACTCGCCTAGCAACTGCTGAAGTTCTGTCACTTGGCTTCTGTGGCAGAGCCTTTTTCTCTTGGGAACTCATTCTTTAATAATGACCATCTCAGACCCATGAGGATGACACTAATGAGCATTTGAAAATGCCAGGAATTAAAAAAAAATATCTAACAGCATTCAGTGATTTTTGAAGAAAGACCACCTGATCTAGGTGGCCAATGCACCAATAGATTTTTGCAACAAATTGCGCCAGGCTCTGTTATTAGATTCATATTGAATCTCACATCCAAAATACAAACATTTAAACAGACACCTGAAATACTGAAAACCAAATTAGATTTCTTACAAAGTGCTGCTTCTGTTATGTGCTTAAGACAACAGCATATGAGAAGAATTGCTAAACAAATACCACCTCCAAACCAAAATAGCTTCAAAATGATAGACTAAAGTACAGTGGCAAAAGAAACGCAAGTCCAGTCGTATCTCCTCCTCCTCCCCAAGATCAAATTAATTCAGTTGTAAATGAATAAAGATATGGTGCTTTTCCTCCAGATATATGCCTTTTCCTCCAGAAATTACCCAGGACCTGCCCTCACAGTGACGGACAGCAACAATGCTCTCGGCCCCAAGGGAGCTGCACTTTTTGCCTTGCATCAACCTCTATATCCACTAAGTTTCTGCAGCTACACACAGAAGCCATAAATTGTGCAACCACGTGTCCCTCCTCAATTAAAATAGTTTTTGTCTTTTCACCTATCTGGCCTTTGTACCAAACAAATGCATAATGCACTCATATGTTGGTCAGAGAGCCTGGTTTATGGATGACTCTGCTATGTTCTTCCTTTGGTCTATGCACCCCATGCAATTCTCTCCATCTTCTCCCCTTCATTGTTTTAGGTTTCAAAGCTATATGGATATGACAGTGGTACAAGTCTGCAGAAGAATCTGAAATGGAGATTAACTACCACGTAAAAATAGATACTTTTACCACTTCTTAACATCTTCCCCTAAAGAAATAAGCAGTATCATACCCAGCTATATTAGCAACAAATCAAATGCTCAGCAAACACTACAAGGCCCGGAGAAAATGAGCTGCGGTGACTACCCTAATTCTTTACTTATGCACCCCCATTTGTGAAAACTCTCAGTTATATCCTCCCTCTATATTAGAAATAAATTAATTAAATAGGTTATAATTTAGAACAGAAGAGGAAAAATAACCAGTAATATAAAGCCACAATTAATTAGAAAACGTTACTTGAGAATAGATGGAAAGATGCATAAACAAACAACAAAAAAAAGTAAGGTAATTTAACAGGTTTAAAGCCAGTGCCTTCCATATCGTCATTTCAATAAGATGATGTGCTTGTTTTGGAGGAATCCAGCTCTTCTGAAAGCTCAGTAAGAGTTTAAATTACTTCACCTATTTACAGTTATTGAATGGCAAATTGCTAAAGGAAATTATGTCAGAGAACAGCTAGATAAACGTTGACAGCATCTTGTCACCAACCTGAGATGAGCTCTTGCACTGGCTTAAACAGTCAAGTAATTTTACTCAGGGAAAAGGGTAATACTCATGTGTATTATCGAACCACTGTACAAATACCATCTGGATCAGAGACCCAGGTGTCTTCTCTGTAAAAACGGAAGCAATTTCTTTACTATATGTTCACTTAAAAAGTATTCTGATTCCTGTCTGTAGACTGTAGGCATCAGACAAAGCATTAAGAAAACAAAGAAATTAAACTCCTCACATATTCAAGTTCATCTGACCTGCCCAAATACACACCCCCACACGTAATCACTTGCACGTGACAAGTCTGTGCACTTTGTCCGCTACTCAAGTGGGAGGAACGATGCTGGAGTACTGGAAACTAGTAGAAAAGTAATTCAGATCAAATAAAAACTATGGCTACTGAGCACAGTCTTAATTCCAAATTATTAGGTCTAGAAACACATCATCTAACTCACCAGAATAGGTATGAGAAAAGGCAGCACTGTTTACAGCTTCATGAGCTTCATGTGCAATTGCTGGCAGGTATTAAAGACAAAGCATGCTAAATGGCCAGGGGTTTCAAGGCAACCATTTCCTCATTCTGTCTTCGTGTTCCAAGAGTTATTTTTCTGCTTATTTATTTCATCTTTCATTTAATTGAACAAAAAATAAACACAACACAGAATCTGAATGGCACATGATTAAAATGTATCTCTTGAAATTCTGCAGACTCCAAATCCTCTTGGCACCACTTTGTTCTTAAGGGATACCCAACAATGATTTACTGTGAGATGAATAATACATTTATATCACATACCAGTTGTAGCAAAAATAATCTATAAATGTTTAATAAATATTCCATAATGCTTTTGGTGAGCATGCTATAAATAAGTAACAATAGATTTGTGATGAAATATTTATATGCATTTTGGCTATTGTTATGCTTTAAGTGTTCAAGGAGCCATTACTAACAAAGTGAATGGAGTTACCAAGGTTATAGATATGTTCTGTAAGCCATTTATAATGAAATGTTCAACACTTAAAGTAAATGCATTTGTAGGGGTTCTTAACAAAGTGTTAGTGTGTAACAAACCATTCATACTAAACTCCAAGCAGATATAAATGACATGTAGTCATTTGATAGTCATTTACAGTGAGACGTGAAACTCTGCTGGGAATATATTTTAAAATCTTTGTGTGTTCCTTTATACTAATTGGAGCATACTTCCAAATACATGGTGTACTACACTGCAGACATATGGTTTACATGTACTGTGCTCAGCTCTGGGACTCCCAACATAAGGAGGATGTGGCCCCATTGGAGTAAGTCCAGGGGATGCCACTAAGTTATTAAGACTGCGTATCAGCTATCACATCCAGATAACCTGAAGGCTCAAGAGTATAGATAACTTCCAGATAGGTGCTGGGTTCAAAAAGCAGCTTCAGGGTTCTTCCCATACAGTGTGACGCTAAATACGCACTGCTGCAAGGCATGGCTGTGGACAGTGCAGAGCAAAGCCCTAGCCAACTAAGAGGACTTAGGAGTGCTGCAGAGACAGTGCCAGCCTAACATTTTTAGCTAATGCCATCTCACTTATAGTGACAGCAGCTTAAGAAGATAACACTTACTACTGTCACAGAAATACCCAGAAAATAATATACAATATAGCAAGTGTTTTAAGGAAAAGATTCTTAAAGTTGAAGTATATGCGTATCCATCCTAGTATCAAGAACAGCCATTATACCACATTCTGACCTGGGCAAGATAAACTGCATCCCCTTGAACCTGACCAACTCAAGAGTACTCCTGGTGCTGTTTAGGAAGATAAACCTGAACGATTCTGAGGGATATTAATGATGGATTGTATCACACACTATTATTGTATGCTTATGTTTCAGGCTGTTTCACAGCACCCTTGGCTGCAGTGGGAAGCATATGAGGCTGCTGCTGGCTCCCACGGCTGCTTTACACTCACATCATCCTCAGTGCTTTCACAGCTCCTGTAAAACACACTAGTCTCTCCACCTAACCCAGAGACTGAAATGCTCTGGACAGCAGCGTTGTTTTCATGGTAGAAAATCATAGTGATTTCCTCACTTGGTGAAAAGAGCATTACGAATAGTTGGAAAGGTTTAAAACCTGTTTGAAATAATACCATTAAAGGTAGAAGGATTTAACTTCCTTTTTACAAAGCCATTCACCCAGGGCTTAACAGTAGGGGATTTGGCTTGAAAAACTGCAACAATATCACAACAAGTTGAATACAGAAAAAAGTAATACTCATTTTTGTACTTCAGTTAATCTCCCAAAACATAGGAGTATTATAGTCTGTTGGAACACGCATATAGCCACAACAGAACTGAAAAATGAAGACTTCCTTTCAGTCCCTCACAGATGATAAAGGGAAGAGGACATCAGCATGAGATAAATTAGCCAGATCACTTGCTCAAAACACAGGATTATGTTACATTAAACTTCCAAGGAAATAAACACAATTCTAAATTCAGTAATTTTCTTTGACATTAGGAGCTACTGTATAGCAATTATAATGCAAATTTAATTACTACAGTATTTTGTATATAGTTCTACAGTGCTTATTCATTCCAGGGTCAATATGAGGTTTGCTCATTCTGTGTCTCTACAAGGAGTGTCAGGCACATGTGAGAAGTATTAGATTTTGCTCTTCACTTATCTCCTTTCACATTACAAAATAAGGAAGATCTGAAATATGAAAATAACCTTCACTCTGTCTTTAGCTACTTGCAAAGGTAAATTCTTATCTCAACTTTATCCATATCCTCAGCTTTATAGCAACACTAAAACACTACAGGGAGATACTTTCTAATAATGATACATTAATGAACAATAAATTACAGAGGAAATACTACTTAGAACATCCATATTAGTACTAAATGAGTTCTTCATTATTAATATATCATCATCAATATAAAAAGAAATTATCAATAATTAGGCTATTATTTTATACTGTTAAACATGAGAGATATTTTATTTCAAGTAATTTTAATAGACGTTGAAAAAGCCATCTACTGTCCTGCACAGAATTTCACATCAAGTGAAGCTATCTGTGCAAGGAAGGGGTGCTTCAAATGCACAAGCCCTGCCATGCCTGCCTGAAGTCAGCAATTATTTCACTTACAGAGGAAATTTGTTTTCACTGGAATTATAAAATTAGAACCAACATGGCCACAGATCCCAGAAAAAGGAAGTAATAATATTTTGTCTGTGTACAACAGCTTTGTGATCATAATGCATTTTATAGTTGGAATACTGAAATGAGAACCATCAACGTGAAGTATGCCCAAATGCTCTTGTTCCTGATGTCCACAACAGTGCAAACAGCAGCTTTTTGACTTAAGTTCATCATCCCATGTTTTCAGATTTTAGACACTGATGGTGCAGAAGAACGTGGCTTTTTTGTAACAAAACCTACCATGAGACAAACTCAGATTTATTTTCTCACAGTTACTTCCCTTTTTTTCTCTCATTTCTTAAGCTTCCTTGATGAAAGAGCTCCAATCCAACTGCTAAAAAACTGCTTTCGGTGATGCTGCACCACCACAGAAATGACATGAAAAAAAATAGTGTTCAGGCAGTGCGTAAACCAATTTAAAAAGACAAGTTTGTTTCTTTTCTTTACACCGAGGAATATCAGTGTAAAGAAATCAAGTACTTCAGTGTTTAAGTGGGAAAATGGGGGCTGCATCATGTATACTAATTACATTACATGCAGCAGAATCCCCATGAATTTCATGCAATATTAGAGGGGTTTGGGCTGTTTTGACTTAAGTAAGTGACAGAGCTGGGGGAAGGGACCCACAAAAATTCTTTTTTGTTTTCTGCCTTCTCATTATTCAGGAAGAATGTTCTGTACAAAGATGAAGTCGCACAACCCATCATTAATAAAACCTCTGGAAACTTAGGGCTTCATAATTTTACTTTGTCATAGAATCATAGAATAGTTATGAATGTCACATATTTAAAAGAAAATGTCACGTATTTAAAAGAAAAAAAGCAACATGCACACAGCGAGTGACAAATTGCAATCTCACAAGCTACCGTGCCTATGCAAATCCTGTCAATACTGTTCTGAATGGCTCATCCATTGCCAGAGACTCATACCGAAAACTGAAGTCCTTCTTACCAAACTACAGCAGACTGGGGTTAT
The DNA here is from genome assembly GCF_033783945.1 of Neopsephotus bourkii. Lineage (NCBI taxonomy): Eukaryota > Metazoa > Chordata > Aves > Psittaciformes > Psittacidae > Neopsephotus > Neopsephotus bourkii. Next base: position 2,378,558 of record NW_026901434.1, on the reverse strand, counting down.
TTTTCATTTAGATAACTGTTTAAAATATAACTATCTTGCTGAGATATCATTTGTCTTTCACATTCTTTGAAGAAGCACACAATTCAGAATTGTGCTCACCAGCCTTAGAGAGAGACACATGTCACAGTTGCAGCTGGCTTCCTGTGGTCCCTGCTTCTCTTCCCATTGCCCTCCACAGGCTTTGCAGGGTACACTGTGCTTTGCCAGCACTGATCTTTCTCTGAACCATCAGGGAGCAGATTCCTCCTGCCAAATCAGTAAAAAAGACAATGCTCATTTTTTGCATTGTTACTGGGGCTGGATACATTTGATGCTGGGTTACCCTTGTGGTCAGAGAGGGCAACATAAGGGTCAGAGCCAGCACAAGGACAGCAGCAGAATTGTGGGACAGGGTGCCAGGAGTGGGACCACACTCCTAAACAGCAGTGACTCCTTAATCCAGCTTCTCACGAGAGAAACATCTGCAACATAATTCAATCCTAAAAAGTGTTTTTGTGATGGATTTCTCTGTCTACCACAAGGAGACTGAAGAGTTTTAGAAATGTAGGGACCTGACAGGCTCAGATTAGACATTAAGAAGAAATTCTCTCCTGTGAGGGTGGTGAGGCGCTGGCACAGGTTGCCCAGAAAAGCTGTGGTTGCCCCATCACTGGCAGCGTTCAAGGCCAGGTTGGACAGGGCTTGGAGCAACCTGGTCTAGTGGAAGGTATCCCTTCCCATGGCAGGGGATTGGAACTGGATGAGCTTTAAGGTCCCTTCCAATCTAAACCAGTCTGGGATTCTCTGTAGCTGAGCTATATATTCTGCTCTTGCACATCCTTCATGGAAAGAGTAATATCACATGGGGACATAAACTGCAATTGGTGGTCAGCGAAAAAGAAAAAAAGACTGCCACAGTGTCACAGAACAAAATAGGTAGAAATATTTATAAAGAGCAACATGAGTGTATAATATTTAATGAAGGTTTGTGTTTTTATGTGACTATCTTGATATTTTAGTTACGCTTCAAAAAATAACTACCAAGAAAGTCTGTAATTAGGGGAAACCAAGAACTTCACTGTAAACTTGGAACAGCCTGTCAGATTGAGATTTCTCTTTCACAAACTCTTGGAATTGCAACGACAAGAGTTTACTTAATGGATAGAAGACAGTGATACTGCTGCTTTCTTGTGTTGCTAATCTTACTTTTAATGAGAAATAATTTTTCCTTTCCTCTTTCTCTCGGCAGTTGTGCAGTGAGCCTCCAGTCTGCTCTGATGTATTCAGTGCAATTGAAAAGGTGCTCCCAGCTTCTGAGGCTGTATATTCAATTAACGTAATATGTCACAACATTTTCAAAATGCAAGTGTTTTAGAAAAAGAGACATTACTGGGAAAGAAAGAATTTAAAATACATGTAAAACACATTTTCTTGGGAAAGTATTTGATTCAAGTTATTAGAAGACAAAACCCCATAAAGGTCTCTCTTATGCCTTCCTACTTAATCTTCAGCCAAAGTTTCAGCACCATAAACTGGCATCAATGGAAGCTGCATCTCAGGAACGAAAGGAATATATGGCCTTTAATGGAAGACATTTTTACACTTAAAAGAGAGAGAGAGAGGGAGCATTTCTATGCTCTGCAGTCATTCAGCATAAAATTACTTACTTATTATTCATGACTATCTTTAAATGCTTTATTGAAGCATAATGCAAAAAAGTACCTGTCCATACTTAAGAACCAAAAATTCATCTATCCATCCTACATTTGAGTTTGGGCTTCAACATCTATTAAGCAACTCCATTATTTCCCCTTTCTTGACATTGCTAGGTCAGTGCTCCAGTCATTCCGTGGATGCGACAACAGCACACCAAAAAAATGGCACAGCAAGTTCAATTGTATTGCTTGCAAAAGAAAGCTAAAAGGGTTGCTAAGCAGTATCAGAATTAAAGCTGAGGTGCAGCAGGACTTGCTCTGGATATTCAGTGCCCTGTGATCCACGGACTGCTTTTTTTCCTTAAGGCTTGCTAGTAGTGACTGGTTTCCTTGAACCCAAAAGCTTCACATACGACTAAAAAAACTGTCTCATTTCACACTGAAATCCTCTGACTTACTCCTTTCCCCGGTGCTCAGGATATACAGATTCTGCTTTCTCAGATACTTCTGGGAGGTTAGAAATGGAGACCACTGACTTCCTGCAGCAGCCTGCCTCGGATTCCATGCTTCTGCAAATCCTGATGTATCAGCACCTTAGTCGTACCTGGGGCTACATGGCAGGGGAGCCATCAGCTTGTTGTATTTCACAAGAACAAAATAAAGAGCTTCCTGGGAGCAGGCAACTCTCCTCCTGAATTTGGCAGAAGAATAATATAACAGAAAATATCTGCCAATGCCTCGATCAAGCCCAGCATGCATTCAGATCAATTCCATCAAGCAGACAGCTGTTAAGCACTTACTTATGATTTGCAAACATTAAATCTTTTTTCCAGAAGAAATGCCTTAGTGAAAACAGTGGTTTTGTTTAGCAAACTATTTCATCCACTAATGGTTGCAGATTTTCTGATGTTATGAACTGTCCTCTGCTTTACCTCCAACTTCAGGCTCGTGCAAGCTCTTGTCATGTACAAAATGCATGTGCTGTGACTTCCCCTCCTCTGCACTGCTCCAGCTTTATTCAACAGTGCTGACATTTCACCAAGGCCCCAGCAGCACTCCCTGTCCATTTGCATTTCACAGTCCCTGTTGCCACTGCAGGTCCCCAAGGGCCTGTTGCAAGAGCACTGGAATGAGCACACATTCTCCATTATGCCCCTATTTCCTTCTCATCCCTGCCTATATTGTGCAGTATGAGCTACATTGCCTTACCCAGAGGTTGTAAGGGTAAAGCAATGGCTAACACATTGCTACCCTCCTGTTCTTTGCAGTTGCTGCACACCAAGGTACGAGGCAGATTGTTTGCCACACATTGCTCCACTATAATTAAAGGGAGACTTGAGCCCTTCTAGCTGCTTCCCAGCTGCTGGACAGAAAGAGCAAGACTTCTGCCTGACTCCTGAGGAACATGGCAAAGAGGAGGATCCTATGTGACACATACCTTTTCAATCCCAATGTCTCACAGAAGTCAGTGGTTGGACTGAGATGGAAATTAAAGCCTAAATCTCAGTGAAGAGCACCTGCTCACTGCACTGTTTCCTGCTGGACAAGCTCTGTCAGATTTAGCAGGATGGTTTGAAGAGTTAATGCCAGAGCTGCCAGCCCTCTGCTACACAGCAGTGCATCTGTGCAGCAGCTCCTCAGCCACCACACCTGGCAGCCTGGTTAAAACATAAGCACTAAACTCAGCCACCACCACCACCCATTCCCATCCAGTTTATGCTCAGTTTTGAAGCCTGGCTCCCCCAGATCCATCCTTGCTCCAGTTAGCCACAGCCTCTGGCAACAGGAAACCTGAACACTGGAAAATAGTGACTTCATACCCACCCCAGAAGAAAAAAGCCAGACAAGCTCAGCACATCAAAAAGACCTTTGCTCATTGTTTAACATGGACCCAGGGTATATACCTGTATACTGTTATTCTGTAAATGAATGGAGTTTTCATTCTGTTAGCATAACCTCCCTGCTGGTTGGAAGTTTACTCTTTTGGCAGTTATTCTGGTGGAATGTAATCATTTAACTGTGATTTATGGCACAGCTATATGCAGCTGGCTTAGTGCAAGGTGAACGCACAGGAGTGCTTTAATAGTCCTTTTCCATTAGCAGGTATGTTTTTCAGTTGGCTTCACTGCGATTGGAAGAGTTGATAAATGTAACATATAAAACACTGTTGGTAAATGTCTTCAGGCTACGAGTAAGCTTACTGCTTGCCTCTCAGAAGGTGAGATAACTATATGCCTCTAGAAAATAACCTTCCAGGTGATAGCTGTGACTAAAATTTGACAGGAAGGAGGAAAGAGTGTTTACAGTAGTGAGCTAAAAAGGAGTATCTATTCAGAAGCAGATCTAAGGGGGAAAACAACCTTCTCTTTTCTTGCATAGCTTTCATGCTTACAGGCTACCTTTCTGAATATCAACACTGATGCTAAATGCCATTAATAATTGCTAAATTGCATTAAATTGTGTATCAATCAAATTAATAATGTCTACCACACTTGAGGCATTTAGGTTCTTCAAAATCACTTGCATCTGCTCCTATTAAAAATGCCAGATGATTTGCAAATCCAGACTTTTGGTAAAAAATGCTAGCTAACAAGGTGAAATTAAAATTTACATCTTATTCTAACATTGTGAAGATCATTAAAAAGAGTGATAAAATTTTTTGATTAACCCTCATCCCATTTTGCACGGGACTATTATATAAATTAAACATTGAATATTGCAGACTTAGTAACAGCAAAGATTCCAGTATAAACATACTCTAATTTAAAAATTAAGAAAATACAAAAACATGTCACTGGATCTCTCACTGCACTCTTTGTCATTGCTGAATTAAAAAGCAGAACTGGGGGCATATGGAGCGGTGAGATAACTCATGCCTTGAGTTGCTGAAGGATTAGAGTTTGCTCCTGTTTCTTTCTTGTACCAGGCATCATATTATTCACACAATGATTTCTGGGTACAGTTTAATTAGCTCCCTAGTATAATCAAGCTGCGCTCTGTCATCATAAACATTCAAACCTGGCAAAATATGCATCAGAATTGCTGCATTCTAGGTTACTGGGTTGGGGTTGTTGCTTTTAGTTCAGTTCTGTTATTTTTCCAGCAGTAAAGGTGTCACAAACCTCTTCATTTTAAGTTCTGCCTGATAGAATGATGCCTGGCAGCACTGTATGGCTCTGAGCATTTAAAATCTTAGTTCAAAAGTCCTTTTGGTCCCCCAGGAGTCCTTCCTTTAGTCTCCACAGCTATTCTGTGAAGGCCTCAGCTAAAGACAAAAGCACATCCTCAGAACAGAGTTTTAGGGTACCTTTTCCTTCTGTGTGGATATTTAGTTTGGAAGGACAGTTCAGGAGTTCCTGCCTGCAGCTTTCCGGGCTGGGAAGCTGCATTTCTGGCAAAGCAGTAGGGCAGCTAGCAAGTATTCCAAAAAGAAACTTCTCCAAATTCACAATATCCATCTTGCAGAGAAAACTATCACTGTACAGGGACACAGATGAGATGGTACAAGGGTTGTAGTCTATCTCTCAAATCCCAGCTGCTGCTTAGAAATACTGTATACAATGCTTTCTACCAAATCTACAGGAAGTCGTTGACCAAACTACTTGTCTGCTGCTCCCTCAACTCCCCCCCCCCAAATTAGGGTAGCTAACTTAATGAAAAATGTTTTTTTTTTTCCTTTTTGTCGCCTAGGAGGGTCTGAACATAAAGCTCTTATCACCAAGCCACAGCTGTAGGAGGAATCCTTTAATCACAGCCTTCCTCCTTGAAGAAGAATATAGATTTATGACTGGACTTCGGTTACTGAGCGAGAAAGAAATATTGCCAGCAGCCACCATACTACTTCCCACAGGCTGTAAACAGCTTTAATCTGCTTTAGCTGTCATTTTGAAGTCGAGAGATATTAGAGTACAGTGTAATTATGTATTTGCGGGCAGAAGCACAGTTTATTTTCTTTAAACTGAAGTGGCAGAGGTAAACTTGTACACTGTGCCTAAACAAACAAATCCTCCTCCCTCGCTCTTACGGTGCTATGGTTGCAAGGGTCCCATCCCTTCTGTGCTGCTTCACCTGTGCTGTTCTTCCTCTGATACTCTTTCATGGGGACCCCCACTTCCCACCATAGTGACATGAGCTCACATGTCTGTCTCTCCTTCAGACACATATAAAGAAATTTGTTTTCTTGGATAGTAAAAAAGATATTGTAGATGATGTATGCTGTTTTTGTTAGGGGCAGAACAGCAACACATGCATCCCTGAGTTTCCCAGGGCAAGAACCCCCTCCCATAAGCACAGATGTTGATTTCCTACTTGTTTCAGTATAGCATATGCCTGTTGTTACACAGGTATTTTTAGAATAACCTGGTTAATTATGAATTATCTTTGCTTTTGCATCTAACAGGGTTTGGCAGGAAAGAAAACTCCTACTTAGTATTATATACACCTTGTTAGCTACCTAGGGTTTCCCCCGTCTCTGGAGAAAAAGAAAGTAGTTCCTTTCAAATTATTTGGCAGGAAGGACCTGTAAATTCATGCCTGCAACATGCAAGCTCCAGGTACAGCACTTATTTAAAGAGTATCCTTTATCCTAGGTGAATGTTGTGAACGTTAAGTTACAGAGCTATTCTTCATCTGACCTAACATTTTGGTTTGCATAGGAGGTAAATTTTTGTCAACAGAAAATAAGAGAAAGATCAGTTCTCTACCATACCTCAACTGTTGGGCAATATGGTACCCATTTCTCAAATTTTTGCAACCTTTATCTGTCCTGAACTTGAGAAATCTTTACATTCACTTTCTACCAGTATTCTCAAGAGAGGGACCTCTTGGGTCTAATTCAGTAAATCTGTGAGTGCTTAAGTGTAACTTAAATAAGCATATCATCAAAGCACACATTTGGTTTTAGAGGAATCTATACATTTCTAAAACTGTAATAAGCATACAGATATATTTCCTCACCTTATTTATTTCTTCATTTAGTGCACATAATGAAAGTACATGGTAAATAAAGGAATTTGCTTCTTGGTCTGAGATTTCAGACCAAGAAGAAAACACTAAACCAAACTTTTCCCTGTATAGATGTAATACTGCTGTCTTTGAATGAGTTAAGACAACAAAGTGCAGATAAATTGCAGTCTTCCTGGACTTATATTGTTTTATGTGTCATATTACATTTTAAAATTCATAGACTGAGGGATCTATCTGCCATTAGCTACATGCTAATGCCTTTCAAAGAGACACTGGAACTATAACGCAGGACACTGCAGCCTCTCTGGATTTTCATACCAATAATCTCCTGATTGTCTGAGTTTGTCCACCTCCTAAACTCTGTCAGAAAGTGCTCATAAATTCTGAGAGTATTGAGTACCATCAGTTCAACTAGTTTTAGGAGGTGCAACAAGACGGCACGAATTAATACTGCTATGACCTAGAGAATATAGATTTGTTCATTCATTAGCAAAAAAGGGAAAAAAGAAAGGCAAAACATGTTTTATCAGATGAATTAAAAGGAGATTGATGTGCTACAGACTAGGAGCAGTAATTATCAATTCTGTCTGAAAAAGGAATAAACAGCCCTGCAGGGCTTGTTGCAGCATCATTTTGCCTCTATATTCCAGCCAGGCATCAGTCTCCATGGAATCCAAACAGTTATCCAAGCAAATTATTCCTGCTAAGAGCAAGACTTCTTTTAGTAAGCACTTAAGATCTTGGTGCTGTGGACCTATCAGTAAGATCTATTGGGCTGAACTTCTAATTTCAAAAGCTGAGGAATGTATATCTGTGCTAATATAAAGAAGTAAAATACAGTGGCATATACACTTCAAGAGCCTTTACTACCACCCTATAGCTCCTTCAGTTCTTTATTCAAATGAAAGCACAAGAAGGATAGGCAATTTTAGTGTCACTTCTGAGCTTTAAAAAAAAAATGAAGCTGCAGAGCAAAGAGGACTGAGGAAAATTCTTGTGCAGTCTCAAAATGAAATTACATAGCTTCAAAGACTGATCAAGTCTCTTGACTGAAGACAAACATTTTCAATTACTAGCTTTTATGATAAACAGTTATGATAATGAAACAAGAATAGAATTTAGGTTGTGTAGGATGTTCAGGAGGATCAGTGACTTCAAATTTCTCCATGCTTTTGTCCATCAGTATGAACCAGTCATTCCAGACATTAAAATGAACAGTTAACCATAATCCTGTGCAAAACAGCACCATGGTCATAAAAAAAACCAGAAAAAGCAGTCCTATAATTTTTATTGAAACAGACAGGGATGTTCACTCAAAACTGGCATCTTCTAGTAGGAGATATCAAGATAAAGATAACCATCAAGAATATCTTTGCTGGATTAATGTCATAGGTGGGGTCACACTGACACTTTTTTGTAGTAAGCTCTATGATTAATAAAACTGCTTGGAAAGTGGTTCTTTTAATGACAGACAGATATATATTGTACGACCCAAGTTCTTCGTAAATGCCATTTTATTGTCAAAATGCTGAGGGAGAAATTTTATATGATTAATGTTCTTTCTTCCTCCCTTTCCCCCACACTGATCAAACAGTGTAGGCTAATCCAGTTGCCTACACTGAAGCGATTAACAATAAAAGGGGGATTTTTTGCAAAATTCTGTCCTTGAGAAACACCTTTCATTTTATTAATTTTGCATGACAAATAATTAAGGGATATGAAGCAGAGGGCTGGAGGTAACCCCCAGAGATCAGTTAAATCTGTTTCCCTGCTTGCAGGCAGAAAAAAATCACACATGGGGTTTCCCAACAGATGTGTGTCTATCTGAAGTTGTTAAAGAGCCGCAGACAGGGTCTCTGCAGCCTCCCTGGCCACTCTGCTCCAACACTTCATGATCAAGGAAAAGCTTTCCCTAACACCTGAGCTAAATTTTCTTTGCTGTTATTAGAATTTCTTACCCCATCGGCCAACAGTATGGAGAGCACATGTGCTGTTTCACCATTATTTTAAGCTTATCCAGGATGACATTCTTGTCAGCAGGTGGGACCCCAGCAACTCTGTCTGCACATCCCTGTTACGTCCCTTGTGATGGCTCCAGTGATTCAACATCTGTCAGCTGAGTTGCTGATCCAGCTGAAAATGAATTGAGAAAAACAGCTGGGTAGTTTTGAAGCAGATCAATGGCTGCAAGGTAACAGGAAGTCAGCTTGAGGGTTGAACCCCCTCCTGATGCTGCTGCTGCCAAGAGAAACACCTCCAGAGCACCAGCCCCAAGATCCTTTCCATTGAATTTCTACCTAGTCAGCTTTTTCTATCCTGTGTTTATGTACTTGATTATTCCTGTGTAAGCCCAGTATTTCCCTCTTGTCTCTGTTGAATAGAGCCACGTATCTCTAATAGTGCCATATATATATAACAAAACCACGTATCTAATCACATCTCCTGCCATCCAGCATTCAGATTTCTCCTAGTTTGTAACATCTGCAAATTTAACAAGCCTACTTTCTATCACATCCTTCTGATCATGATAAAAAAAACCCAAATAGTATTAGACACAGATAAAATGGTGGCTTAGTTAATGTGTCTGTAATTGAAGACACCTGAGAAACATTTTAATAGAACAGAATGCTGTTGATGCATGACTGTATTAGAAATCAGGCCTTACTCCTGCCTCATCAGCTGAAATATCAGAACAACTAGAAAACAAGTCCAGCAAACACAGTGGTCATGTGTGATAATGAACCCAGCTTCTCTAGAGAATTAACTTCATTATTCTCTTTCTCACACCAGCCATGATGGATCTTCAGTGAGATGCAAGAAGTACTGTGACTCTCTATTTTATTATAGCTACAACAAATGGAAGCCAAGATTTGTGAAGAGAAGTACTTGCCTTTCACAAGAAATAAAACTAACACATATTTGATGGAAAAGTCTGCAGTTACTTCTGGCCTAAAGAAAATCAGTTTTCAGCCACCTCATGAATATCACTGTTTCCATTCAGTAGTAATTTCCAGACTGTAACAACACATATAATTCTTTTACACAAGATGTTATGAAGGCTAAGAGCTACAGCAGGCCTAAGAAAGTTCTCTCCATGTGAACACCAGCAAGGCCCTCTGTGCATGGGGAAGGCAGACAAACCAGAGGAAATTTCGAAAGACAGTACATAAAGTCATCTGTAGCAAAAGGAGCTATTAGGATACTTAACTGTGACTACCAGAAGTTAGCTTGTGTAAAAGAAATTTGTTGAAAACTTCAGGTAAGGCTTGTTTGCATTTTCTCCTCATAAAAGCTTCCTGATACAGAATCAGGGAGGTAGAAGAAGGAAGGGGAGATGGACCCCATCCAGGCTAGCCATTATTATCCAAACAGCAGTGTTAGGAATGCAGATTTGCTGCTTTCCATCCTTATTTCCTGGAATCAGTAATTACATTGTTCCTCCCTTCCCCCACAGTCAATATCTACTCTTTGTTTTCACCTGCTTCATAAACCAGAATTATTGTTTCATATATAAGCCTCGAGAAATGGGACACTAAATTAGATAAACTCCTGGCTAATCTGTTAAGGTGATTCTTGTATTCCTCATAGAGACCAGTTCTCGGAAAGATGCAATCATGAAGTTAAAATTCATTCCCTGTGGAGAGAACCAATGAAAGGCTTTTGTGCCACTTGTAAGCCCTACAGCTGTTGTGCTGCACAGATATATATATTTAACCTATTCACACTAGTGAGCAGGAGTTCAGGATTTAGTTCAGTCTTTAAACAGACTCTACAGCAGGTTAAAAGAAGAAAGAAAGAAAACCAACACAGTTATTTTACATATACAAATTAAAATCCTACAGGATGTTTTCTACTAATAGAGTTTTCAAAACAAAGTTTAGGCATGTAAGTTGTTCACAGGGGTACAGCACTACTTCTCTCCACAGCCTTGTGTCCCTTCCCCTACCTTGGAGACTGCAAATCACACACTTGTTTCTTGAATGTTACAAAACTGTTGAAGAACAGTAGTTTCATTTAAGCACCAGAAGAAAAAAAAAAAAAATCAATATTTATGATTAGAGCATTATGTGCTAATATAACATTCAACAATTAAAATTACTTGCATCCAAATTTTATTGCCACTTAATGGCATCTAAAATAATACTGATAACAAATGACACAGAATATCTTCCCAGAAGTCTAATTCCAATTCATAAAATCGTTTCATATGCTAGCTTGAATAATGATACAATATATAATGGGAATAATACATCCCATTTGTTGATGATTTTCTGCAAGTTCTACATTAGAGTTTTCTTTAGACTTACACAGAAAGCTGAAGAAAGTAAACTTCCTTATATGAAATTAGTAAAGAAGTTTAAATGGTGTCTGAAACCAGCTCTAGTTTTCCTTGCAGTTCTAATAGTTCAAAACAGACCCCAGGCTCGACAAGCTTTTCATGTTCACAAGGATTTTCAGTAGATTCCAGTCCAAACATACCAGTTGATGGTCTCATTCCAGTGATCACAGTACTGCAAGGAGTCCTTTTAACCCTTATGAGCAAAAGCAAGGAGCAATCAAAGGACACTGGCTCTCTGGTATGCAACAAGAGAAGAAAGCAGTCAACAAGGACTCAGGTAGTTGCTAATGAGCCAAGTTTTCCCACAGCTCTGAGAGCTTTCAGAAGCAGGCGTTCAGCTCATTTACATGTGTTAGAAGGTGAGCACTTACTGATGACTCTTGAGAGCAGTAGGGGGTTAGTGAAACCCAAGCACTGAACTGCTCTTTTTATTGCTCATGAAACTTTGCAGTCCTAGGAAGTCTATGGAGTAGTAGATACACTCCTCCAGTGGTTTTTTGTTTTGTTTTGTTGTGGTTTGTTGTTTTTTTTTTTTTACTGCTCTTCATTCATTCCTCACTCAACTCTTTAGAATTAGAACCGAGGTTATAACTCCTATACAGAACTGTCATTCAGATCATACCTTGCATAGTAAATGCTCCACGTTTGCCCTCTCCTACTGCACCATCTCTCACTTGGTGATACAGACAGGACTGTGTGCAGTCTCTGCCTACATTTCCCAGAAATGAGGGTCATCAATAAAACAAGTCGTAGCCACAGTGCAGATTCCCCTGATTCACAGCAGGAGGGAATGCTACATCTGAAAGCAAGTGCTGTCGTTTCAAATGTCACCCAGTATGTCACCAAATGTCACCTTCCTAGATTTTTTTCTGTAATGACAGTTTAAAGCTATATGTGGTGTTTGCTGAACCCCCTTGGTAGAACATTTATTATGTTCCACTTCAAAATCAGATGCTAGACCTTGCTGACATCTGGCAAATGATTGCCCTGTAGTTACAAAAGTACGAAATGAAAAGAAACCCAAACACCTCCCTTCATGCACACGTGTATGTATGCACACAAGACACATGCTCATCGAGCCTTCACCTTTCAAAAACAATGAATGTCTTGTAAATCCACACAAGCACTTAAAGATCACGTCAGCACCTTCACACCCCACTCTCACCTTCAATCGATTTGTCTGCCATTTGTGGTCTTTCTTGGTCACTTACTTGGAAAGGTGAGCATTTCTCTATTGACAGAGATAACTCACTAACTTTCCTTAAATGAAAGTTCCAAATGAACCTGTTGAATACGTAGGGGTTAAGACAGGTGGACATCTCAAATCTCTCATTTTAGATTAAACAGACACTTGTAAACAGACATACATGGAAATGAGTCCAGAGTATGAACATTTAGAAGAATTAGGAGGGGGAAGCTTGCCACACTTGGGCACTATTTTTCATCAGTTTGCCTTCATGGTAAGTTCTGTTATACATTTTGAAGTGTTAGTGTTATTTTCCATTTATATTGGCCCATTTTGAGTATCAGCCGCACAGCATCAATAACACCCAGCACATATGAAGGAAAAACAGCAGCTCATGCACATTTCTGCAGGAACTCTAGCAAAGCAAAACATTAAATAAAACTCTCAGATCCATCAAGTGTCACACCCCAGTATCTTCCAACTCTTCTACAATTCTGTACCTAACACCTATGGACTGAGAAGTCTTATCTTTAGTAATTTGTGTCTCTAAAGGTGACCTGATCCTCTTACGCAAGTCTTAAACCGATGCAGGGAAATTTTCAATTGCATTCTTTTTTTTTTTCTTTTGTTATTAGCATTGTTTCTAAAACACCTGCAAAGGAAGCAGGCAGTTTTACTGATGACACTCTCTGGGGGTTCATCTCCTGACTAGCCCACTGGTTACTGGTGCTTGCTTTTTTCTTTTCCCCTACTCTCTATTCTTAAAATTCTTAACACTTGATGTTTCTTCAAAGCCGCCTCTGTTACATTTATTGTCCTGCCAAGTGTAAGGCTTCTTTCTCTCTGCTATGCTTTTGGCACTAAACTCAATGATCAGTTGATCAGTCTAGCCTATCTGTCTGGCTGTTGACATTGAGCCCCTTCAAGCTTCTGTTTTCCTGTTCTATTTTTGTATCATTCAGCAACTTGCATTTTCCTCTGAGGTCACCCTTAAAGGTCCATGTGTCATGTTTTTCATTTCTGCCTTGTCAGGAAAATCTTGCCACTGCATCTATCAAAGTAATCATCAGGCCTTGATGTAAGAGCATGGTTCCTCTCACATTTTTCATTACCAGATAATTTATTAATATCCTCCTGAACAAGACCAGATTTAGCTTGATAAAACTGCTATCAGTGGCATTACAGTACACAGCACTAAAACTGTTTAGCTCCTGTGGCAAATGCTCAGAGAAGAGGTGTCCTTTAACCTCTTCCACCCCTTAATTCCTCAGCCAGCTAAAAGAAGATTTTGGATCTTGAGGCTCTGGAGGCTTTGGGTGTTGAGCCACTTCAGTAAAGCTGACCTGGAGCAGCCTCCTCAGAGCAGACCCTGCAGCTTTTCCTTTCCAACACTCGCCCTTGCTGGCATGGAATACATGACTATTAAACAAAATAAAAGTAATGTAATGATATACATGGAAGCAAAAAGCTTTAGAGTTAGGAGTGCTATCTGACATCAAGAAACTACAGGCAGTCATTTTACATTTCAGGTTGAATAGCTCCTGACACTGCCCTGGATATTTTCTACCCAGGCAGATATTCTGCTTTCTTCTACCAGTTGGACCCTGCCTATGCAGCCCTCCCCATCTGAGCATACTCTTCCTGGAACAGCCATTTCTCTTTTACAGTATCTTTGATGGGAAAAAAACCAAAATCACCCTGTTGTAAGGCTACTCAGCCAGCTCGCCGCTCTATTATATACTGAAATTAAAGCACAGGAGGCCCTCCACAAAAGCGGCTGGCTAATGACTCTCCTGGTGGACATTAGGCAAGAGATGCATTTGTGACATGAGTGGCAGCTGTGCAGACACCAGTTTTATGTGATTCAGCAAAGCTATTTCATTAATTGCATTTCACGGTTCATTTCCTCAGATTACACTCAAAATAAATAAATAAAAAGAACACAAAGCGGCTGTGTTGTTTGAACTATCCACCAAACAAAAAGAAGGGGGGAAAAATGCCCTTATTTTGATTGGCTTCCTTCATATTCTTCTGTCTTAGGTGCTTTTTAAACTGTAAAGGAAAAAAAATAAAAATAAAATGAACTGCAGTTCCATTCTGCTGTCTCATTATCTCACAGACGTGGTACCTTCCAGAGAACCCTGCGCTGAGGGAACACGCTCTAACAGAAGTGAAAATGTTGCAGGGGCTTAGCTACAAACATGACATATCTGTATCTGCTGCTTCAAAGGTTTATCTTTTGTGCCTTCAATTTAACAGAAAAACTGTGTGTGCAGGCTCAGGGAATCAGCAGCTTAGTTTAAAAACTGACTATAACTACATGACTCTATGCATAAAGAAAAGTAATTACAAGAAACACTGAAAAATGAAAAGCAAAAATGGGAAAAAAAGTTGCTTTGATTCAAATCAATAATGTGAGTGGCTCTAAAAAGACATCCAAACTCATGTTTGAACAGTGACTTGCACAGCATTGCAAAAACCATCATCAGCAGCCAACATGGTCATGAATTTTTAAGATTAGATGTCATAGGAGATTGTCCCAAAAAGTTACAGTTTGATAAAACAGCAGTTTACACATCAGAAGGTATAATTTTAAAAAACCCCAAACCCTTCTGGAAGGAGCTTTTCCTAACATTGAAATTAGCATGAAACCCCAAACCAGTTCTAGTGGCTGTTGCTGGAACCTTTGGCACTCATAGCCAAAAATTGAGGTGAATCAGATACAGTAATGTTCTAAAGATAAAAATCTCCATAGATTTTGTAAAAGCCTTTCCTTAGGAAGTTTTTGAGGCTTGCAGAGAAAGAGATGCACTCAGGAGTAGCCTTCAGCCTTGCTGTAGATCAGTCATGTGGGAATGTAGGTTCAAATCTTCATTTGAGGTTAGAGCATGTTCTAGCTAAAAGCCTTACAAAGCAGAGAACTCTTAGTGAGAAAATGAACACCGTTCCCTTAGAAAACAACCAATTTTGACAGGGAAGATACCTAGCACTTTTGTTTGTTTGTTTTTACAAAAGATGCAAATATTGAAAGCTTAATGTTTGCAAAAAATTGAGAGTGAACATATTTAGAAAAATATGAGGCAGGAAGTCTAGGCAATTGCTGACTTATAATAATCACTCTACTATAAATATCTGCAGTGTGAAAATGGCTCTCTCTCCCCCTGTGTTTCAGCACTGCTGCTAAGCACTAAGCTTTTTTGTGGTTTCATTTTAGTAACCAGGATCTCTCGTACTTCCCGGACAGATGGCCATTCACACTTCAGTGCTCATTTAAGCACATACGTCAACTATAACAGAACATTTCAGCTGAGAACAGGCCAATGTAATCTTCCAAATTCAAGGCTATCTGTCATTTTTGTTGGTTATATAAAACCAGAGTCAAAGGAAAGTAGGACTGTTCTTATTTGGAAAGCTAGAAAGAAAATGGAAAATTCCACCTGGCTCGCTGTCAACATGAAACTCAGGCGAGGCTATTTAAAATGATTTGAGAAGGTCTGAACGTCTACCCTCTGCTGATCCATTGGCAGTTGCTCTTGAGGCCTGCTAAGGAATGGGAGAAGCTAATATCAGATTAGAGAATGAATGTTGGACCTTGCAGGCTGCTCAGAGCCCCCACAAGAGCATTAATCCTGTATATCCTCTTCAAATCCATCCCAGGTTTATAATGTAATAGTCCTTCGTTTGCCTCTTTAGGTATCAGATAAGTACATGCCAGCACCTTGCAGCTGCACTCTGCAATACACAAAAGACAAATTGGAAATGGATGGAAAAGTATCTTCCTGACTCTGGTGCTGATCCCCTGTGTTTGCTCTGAGTGGACACAGTACTTACATGGATAAATAAAATTATTTTCCACTGCTGCCAACCCTGCACCTTAGAGAAGATGGAAAGCATTTATATTTCCTAACATTATCTTCAGCTTCAGGGTGGCCTGTGTATAAGAAATGGAAATCTGAAACATGGGGCATAAAAGCAATCTATTCATGCCATTTCTAGTTCCTGCCTGCCACAGGAAGAGCTTGCATTCTGTCAAGAACATCATCTTAACTGAAGTTATCAGCGAATGATTTTTTTGTTTAGTTCAAATAAACTTTACGGGCAATCTTTTGGGAGCTTTGCCAAACCTAAACCAACCTATGAGCCATTTAAAGTTCAATTAATTAGTAATTAGGAGGACAGAAATAACCCAGGGGAGTATTTAAGAGAGTGGATATGTAATCAGCCAATAATTATCAACACAGCAACAGAAGTGTGACACAGTATGAGTTTTCAGTATATCCACCTAAGTGTGTAAAGATAATGAACATATCAGTGGCTAAATATTTTAGCTTGCCACCCGGGTAAACCTCCAGGAAGTCTACTTCTGCAATTTGTGCCAAAGCTATAAGGCTAAAGAGGCTCAACTGGGAGTAAAAAATTTCCCTAAGCTTACAATGCTGTTTTACAGCTGAGTCTCAAAACTGTGTTTTCAAGAGTACTGCTGATAAGCAAGACATTTTTTATACCCTACTTCTGTCATTTGTGTCTGCAAAAGGCAATCTCCCATCACTAACCAAAGCACAGCAGTGGATCAACAGTCCCGTCAGAGTTACTAAACAAGTGGGTATTATAAGTGAAAAGCAAAGGTCATGAAAACCAGCTTGACCCTGAATGATTCTGTTATTCTGAAAGTAAAAGCTGTGAAAACTGCAGAGGTTAAGAAACACATTTTATGAGTTAGCTGAATTTATGCTGCAGTAATTTACACAGAACAACCACTGCCATCTCACCATGGAGGTCTAACTCCAGTGGTACTGGAAACTACTAGCACATTGCAAGGATGCAGTCATGACCCTGCATGAAGATCAAAGAGTTACCAAAGCATTCAGTATTTTTCTGCTATTCATGGGACAAAAATTTAGAGATACGATTAGGCTGAATAAAAATCTTTGAGATAGCCGAAGCAGTATAACTACTTCCAAAGGCATAAAACACAGTGGCTGGATTTAACCTTAGTCATGTAGTTCATACTGGAAAATGCCCCTTAAACAAACTTGTCTTGTCAAACACATCGCCAAATAAAAGAAGCTGACCCAGAAGGATCCTTCAAGGCACAACAGAGGAGTGACTTTACAGATCAGCAGCTTTAACAAAGTAGAGGACCTGACCCAGGATAGGATTAGCTGGATAGGCAAGTGGTACGTTGTGAGTACCTGACTGAGCTGGAACAAGACAAGATGATAATATAATACCCTTCAGCTTCTCACAGAATCCACTGCTAAACTTTCTGGGGAACAAGATAAATTTGAAGGAAGACAGCAGTTAGCTTCTCTTCTGGGATGTAATTCATTCAGTCTGAAGCAAAAGGAATGAGGGGGTTGTGGAGGAGGCTGAAGGTATCTCAGAAAATCTTTGTACTTCACCTTTTTGCTTTTTCTGATATAAGCATTCTCTTGCAGCTGGTGGGAATATCTGAAGTTGACTGAACGCAGATAAGAGGGCAGGATGGTCAAGACTCATATTCACTGTACAGATTTTTTCCTATATTTTATAATCTGTGGTTAAGGCATACAATGAGATCTGCCACATCTAGTTGATCCTTCTCTGTGTGAATGTCAGCAAAGCAAAATTGCTTCTGGGTTAGCAATATTAATTTATAATATTTTTTTATAGAAAAGCTTTAATCTAAAATTAATTTCATCATAGTTATATGGACATGTCATCACTCTTCCTGAAAATAACAGATGATTCACTGTGCCTCCTACTTTAAGTTTTATATATTTTGCTTATGTAATCTCTGGCAAAAAAAAAAATTAATAAACACTACAGACTAATATACACCAAATATTACGAGTCTTCTTTGTAGATATCAAACTGGTTTACCACTCAGTAGTAGATATTAATTAGACAAAGAATTACTGAATGTTTAACTTGAATTTCTGAGGTTGGCAGTTGGTTGGTTGTTTTTTACTTACACATGATCTGGAACTTCCATACAATTTACGAGAGCTCTGAATTTCATTTTCACAAGGTGCTGAATTCACATCTTTAAACATGCATTTTGAATCCAGTTGAAAGAACAAAATTACATAAATGAGCATTACTGCAGCACTTCGATGTGCAAATCAGTTTCTTTCAGTATGCTTCCCATAAGCAGATTATTTAAGTTGTAAATGCAGTCCAAAGCCCAGTGGCCTCATCTGAATCTTTCAACAAGTACATTTCAGCCAAAGGGAGAGATTTATCTGTTCAGTAACCTAAGTGTGAAGATTATGTTTCATATACAATTAGTCAGTTCGCTACATGTCATCTCAGCACTTTCTCCTATCAGTTACAGGACTTCTTACAGTCTCGGTACAGTTTTTACAGTATACTTCCTGACTGCATAATTGCCACTAATGCCTACAAATCAGGCATATATTCAGTCTCTGTCAGTAACACAAGATCAGTACCTCAGTAGGACACATTGGCTTTTATGGCTTTTCATACAGGTTCTTTAGGTGATGCCCATCAGACCACAGGAAAGCGGGAAGTCAATGTTCTTCATCATTCACAAGTATTCTATTAGTCACCTGTCTGTTCCAGTCATTGCACCACCTCAGTCGCCCAGCCAAAGTAAGTAGGTGGTTTTGGTTTTGCTTCAAGCCTGAATCATCAAGCCCTCACTTGAACAGCACTGCTTTAGCCTGAAGTAGTCAGCAGCAACATGAAAAAATTGCTTGGACTACCTAATTTGTGGAGCAGCTCTGTTCAGTAATATTAATGACAGTATAAATAACAAAATAACTTCTTACAGTTTTGCAAGATGGAATGCTCTTTTAATACCTGACCTTCTTATGTTTTAATAAACTTACTGAAATTCCTTTTTTAATTATTAAACACTGTAGCTATAAAAAGAGATAAAATGTCTTGGATATTGCTTGTCGTTTGACTACCATAAACAAGAATTTTGCCTTTCAAATGTCAGTTGTGAAACAGTTTCTTGAACATGTGTCTTTCATTTAAAAATGATGGTAGCTACATTGCCTGAAGTGCTTTAAAAATATCAATCTATACATATCATCAATGCAGCCTATTTTGCTACCTTCACTTATCTCATAATAGCATGTATGGGATATCCAGCTGAAATCTATCAGAATAGAAAAGGCTGCCCCATTTGTACAAGACTTATTCTGTGACGATTTGCAATTTTATTTGTATCATGTCAGTGCCAAGCAGACTTGCCCCTTATGAACAACACTAGGAGCAAGAATTGCCCCAACATCCTACTACCAAAGGAATTACAAACTAAAAATCTTTAGATTGCATGTTCCTTAAATTCTTCTCATAGCTGCATTTAGAAACTAAATGTTTCTAAGAATATTTCTGAGCAAATGGAGTCTTTCCCCTGGTTTTATTCAAACACACATCACACCCCAGAAACCTGAATGGCAACTCAGTTACATGAATGTGAAGTTAACAGATGAACACAATGACAACAGAAGCGAAATCACTGCCTGTGACTCACTCAGTGAAGACATACCTACTCTCTAGAGAAAGAGGTTTGTGTGACATATCAGCAGAAGATCTGTAACCACCAGGCAAAATGTTCAGGAAGAAAGGCTTCAAGGGCTAATGAATCTTGGGGGGGGGGGGGGGGGTGGGGGGGGGGTGATTTTAAAAAAGAAAAAAAGTAACAAGGTTTTCCACACATGAGTAAAGTAGCTTTGAAAAATTTTTAAGCTCTATTTCTTCAGGCAATCAGAACCCCCTAGCAAAGTAACAACCAATGCATAGTACAGTTGCTCTCCTTGTAAATGGAGCAGGAAGAAGGGAATGATTTAGGTAAGAAACAGACTGGTTAGGAAAACATAACCCCAAACTTCCAGAACAGAACACTTTTATCTAAGCTTAATTTAAGTATCCATATTTGTTTTGTGAAAGAAGAATCTACAAGTTTTTTTCTTGCTTGTATTTTCTGAAATGAAGTTGTAATTACCATTATTTGAGTGCTTCAATAACATCTTTTACTACCTCACACCCTAAAAAAGTAGTTTGGAAAACTGTGAAGCCCTATTTCAGATGGAGAGTAGTCTCCTTAAAAGCCGGGATCCAATCTACAGCCATCTTAACTCTGTGAAACAGATCATTATTTGATTATCAGACACACATGCCAAGTCATAAATTAATATTAAAGTTAGTGATGGGACCTGAACCTTGATCTGGTGACTTCCCAGGTGAGTGCTCAGCGCTTGAGGTAATAGAGTAATTAGACAGCTTTTCTCTCTGAGGATAATTGCTAATACATGTTAGCTGTTGGAGAGGAAACCCTCCTGAGGAGCAGATATGGGTTTCCTTTTTCATTAAAAAAGAAACTTAACTTTTTCAGTGGTTAACCTGAAGCATATTAAACTGTTTAGTGCCTAAGTTAGATAGAAGTGTTCCTCTGAGTAACAAACAATTAAACACAGCAAACAAGTGCGAAAGTAGGTCTCTGGTTCCCTGACAAACCCACAGTGACAGTAAGTAAAAGCTGCCCTGCTAACCATTCTGTATGGCCACAGCCCACAATATTGTACAGCTGTTAATAAAAGTAATAAATCCACATGTTCCATAAGAAGCTTATGAACAGTCTATACCTTGCCTACAACTGTAATATTTCAAAGATGATACTCAAGATGTGTCACATTACCTGTGTACAAACCTCTCTGCTTAGGAAACACAAGAGTTCGGTTTCTTCACTTTTCCTGAGGTCTGCTCTTGCTTTTGGAGAGCCATAAACCTCCTATATATGCATACACATCTATTAAATAAATTCAGTTAATAAGTGTCATTTGATTTAAATCCATTCTCACCTTAGCAAATTAAGATTACCCTGACCCAGAAGTATCACACAGATTGACTCTTAAAAACTACAGATACTCAGAAATTCTGATAGATGAAAGAGAATTGTACAACTCGTGAATACAAAATGTAACACCATGTCAGAAACTCAGTTTGGTCCACTGACATGAATTAAATCATGTTTAGAGTTGAAATCAGTTAAGTCTGATCCTGTCTTTTCTTACACCTCCTGTGTCATTAGCACTTTGAAGACTGAGCGTCCAGCGGGTATGGAGTGCTGTTAGTCTGTTGAGTCTCACGTCATCAAGATTTTAATTTCCTTTTAGGCATTCTTACTTCCAGAAAATGCTTTTACTTTGAGAAGAGCAACATAAGATATATCTCAATATACTATAGGTGAGTGCATTATATTGCTGGACAGATTCCATGGGATTCATCTGTCTGGTAACTTGGAGAGTGACAAAAATCTCTTTAACTGGACTTCAGTGTTACTGTGAGACAGATTTGGCCGCAGAGCGTTTTTTGCTTTCTCTCTGAAGTTTTTTATAGCACCTCTTTCTTTCTACATCTTTTCAGGCTGAAGTGGCATTCCTGGAACTCAGCAATCCCTGTCAATCACTAAGAGTTAAGGCCACTTCCAGAAAATTTGAGCTATCAGCATGGTGGCATTAGTGCTGTAGGGACAAGTGGCATGTCAGCAGCAGTAGATGAAGCCATTTACAAATTGCATTAAAAAAAGAGAGGGTATGATTACTGACCCCTGGAAACAAAGTGGAAGCCCATTATAGCATTTTTGGTTATCATCCCAGACTGCACAGTAATTTTCATACTATACAATAATAAAGCACTCTTGTTTTCAGACTGCGTTTCCACACTGCACTCCTTCATACTCAGCATCAACTGTATGCTGGTGACTGTCTTCCAGAATAGCTGTAAAGTCAAGGTCCTGTTCATGAGTGCTTACTGAAGACTGTTCTGTGCTTCCTGCACACTTACTTAACTTGCATGTTCTTTTTAAACTTCAGTTTGAATAATCATACATGCTAGCCAGTCAGCTTAGACTTTCTCAAATAGATGAGTGGTTTTCTGGAATTTCTTTCCATAAACAATACATATATATATAAACACACACATGCCTGTCATTTCACTCTGATAACAAAAGACATTCACTTTTCCCATTTATGTTCTACCTCCAAGGACCTGCTACCATACACCCTCACAAATAATCACTTGACATTCATGTACCTAACTGGAGAGCAAGTACCTTGCAGCACAAGTGTGAGGTAAGGCCATGCCACTGTACACTGTTACAAACAGGAATTAGAGACAAAACCACTAAGGCCCACATCTTCAAAATTATTTATGCACCTGTCTTCATAGGTCTTAAATACATTCATGGATTTCAAAACAGTGCATCCATAATGAAACAGAAACCTGAAACAAACTTTCTGGAATCCCAGGCTAGTGATATTTACTATTCCCAAATGCATCAAGTTTACCCCTGCCAAATGTGCTAGTGCTATGACCTCAGAGCCCCCACAGCCCTTGTATTTGCACAGGGAGGCAGCATGCATACAAGCACATCAGCTTCATCACGGGGAAAGGATTTAGAGTTTTATGGATTAAAAGCTGTGAAGAGGAAGATTTCCATTACAGCATAAAGCAAACAAACGAGAGCAGCAGTGAGAGCTTTCACCATACTGCCTTATTAGCAATGTATCTCAGGAAGGAAAATTAATGGAGACCTTGTGTCTGCATATTCATCAGTCGTTTTGCTGAGACTGCTAACGTGAGTAACTGTGAAAGATACTTGTGGTGCTGGCTGACAACTGTCCTCTGAGAACGTGATCAAGAGCACAGTGACCTACAAAACTTCATTTTACAGATGGGAGATTCTGGTCCAGTCTGGGCCTTTGGAACTAAATTGGCTTAAAATGAAGTTCAGCTTTGGGGTTGGGTTGGTTGCAGGTATTACAACTGTGGCTGGGAAGGCTCTCTGGGATGCGAGATGCCTCTGTGTAAGACTGCTTTATTAGAAATCCTATGTGAATGTTCTAAAGTGGGAAACTATTTAACAAACTCTGCATCTTTGCCTGTTGGCAGGTTGCAATTCTGTAATTTATTCATCCCTGGTTTATCAGCCAAACTCCCTCCAATTCTTAGTCTATTAATTAGGCACCAACAGCGTACATTATGAGTATCTGATATTCATCCTATTGCTTCTGATTCTCCTCTGGGTGAGGAGAGTTCTTGGCAGCCAACTTCCACTGTGACCACTCAGGCTTCCAAGTTCTGCATTAACTTTCTGATGAACGTTCTCTAATAGTCACTTAAAATTTACTGTTTTGATAACATTACTGCCATTAAATTTACTTGTCTGAATATTCATAGAAGTCAGCCCAAACAGTATAACCCCAATATCTTACTGAATATAAATGAGGTTAAATGCATGCGCATTAATCTAATAATTTTTGTTAATTGAATATGATGGATAATATTTCAGTCTGTGATGTTGTTGGTATCGAAGTACTGATTACATTTGGTTAGGCAGGCACTGTTTTCAAGGACTTGCATTCACTACCTTTTGTGTTCCAACTGACATGCACACCATAGTTTTATTACAGTTCATTTGATAACCTGCATATGAAGAAACTGTTAGTTAACATATTAAAGCTGACAGTAACTACACTGACATATATCTTCTTAAACCTGATTTATTTTTTTTTATAATGCTACTAGAATTATTTTTTTGCAGTGTCTAGAATAAAAAAAAAGTAGTTTATAAAGCATAATTTGGTTGGGTTTGCCATGATGCGCTTCACCCATCTGCGCTGACTGCATTATTAAGCATCATGTCTGGCACAGATATTTTAGTCTACCTGGCACAGAAGAAGAGGTTTCTCTGGTTTTATTTCAGAACTGCGGAAACAAGTATTTTAGTCTATTTATTAATATCTATTTAGATTAACTCAATATTTATTAAAGAAGCAAACTGTGTTATGATGCTGGCCTAAGAGTTTCCTTTTAAATTTATCTGTCTTTTAAAATCTAAAAGATATGCTGGTAGAGAAGACATGATCCATGTGACGTGATGACCATTCGGTAGTCAAAGAGGCAATTACTGAGTCGATGTTAACAAGTAGGTTGGGATGTCAGCGTGACAAGATGGAACAGAATAGATTCTGCATGAAGCCAGGGGCTCTCCATCTGCTTTGTGCTCTTTCTATTAATCTAAAATCAGACTCAACAGATCCATGAATAAGGAGACCAGACATCCTTCAGGTTTTGTTGTTGGTGTTACTGAACAGTGAGCACTTACATGTGGATATGGAGATTGTGGGTGGATTTTTTTTCAAGTTCTTATTCAAGTGATTAGGCAGGAGGAATAAGCCTTTGGGTACCTAGTTCCCATCCAGTTTTCTCAGCTTTGAAATGGGGAAAAAAAACCAAACCAACAAACCAACCAAAACCCAACTAAACAACCCAAAACCAATGTTTTCTACTCGCTATGACTTTTTGAATATTATTATCCCTCTAGGGTTGTTCTGGTTTTACATGATTTTGCATTTCCTTAAATTTTCTTAGCTGCCTTTAAATGTTACTGTAAATCCCTTCACCCATTTCCAGCTTGGCAAATCAGCTTTCTATTTGTTTAACTCTTTGTGACAAACATATTTTAAAGACACTCTTCTCCCCTCATCTTACTTTCTAAGTTATCAAAAAAAACCCTTGGGATCACTATGGATACAAGGAAATTTTTCACATGAGGAGCCTAATGCCCTGATCACATTCGAGGCTGAGTAATTGCATTTCATGCATAGTGCATGAACACGTGGAAGAATCTCCTCTTTGCACTGTCAGCTAGACACAGCACTATGGATCAAACTGTTATTTTTCAGATTGCTAGGGATGCTTTATGGAGAGAAATATATATCTGCCAGCAAAGCATTTTCCAAATGAAGACAAAGCATAAAACCATCTTGCAAGTAACACAAACTGGTAATGGTGACATTTTGCAGTATAACTGCATTTGCCAGCACAGTAATAAGAGGCAAAGAGCAAAGTTTTCATGTGCATGCAATGTCAGGGAAAGCTGACAGCATTAGCGTGCTGCCTGGGCTGGAAAACTACAGGAGAGGCCTCAGCAGTGTCAGGAAGGATTTCTTCCTGTCAAACAGAATGTCTCCTGGCTTTTTCGTCCTGCAGCCCCAGCAGCTGGGTCCTGCAGCAGCAAGTGAGAGCATGCCCTTTGCTCTGCAGCCCCAACAGCACAGCTGCCAGCAAGCATCCAGATCACAAACAGAACATGTAGTAACAATGAGTTGCTGCTCTTTCCTCTTTTGCAAGCATTTGCCTTCTCTTCAAGGAAATAACACTGAGTTCTAACAGAAACAGCATATGTGAGCCACTATCATGTTATTTTTCCTTTTTTCCCCAAGTACAAGCAGATACCACCATCACTGAAAAATAAGTAAAAAGGTGTGGGTTGTTTTAATAAAATCTTCTGCTAAAAGGGAAATGGAATAAGGGACCTTGCTACAATGAATGCTTTACTTTATACATCAAATGCTTTAAACCACTTACACTTTTTTCCTGCAACTCTGAAGAAAGTTTAGAAATATTCGAGAGGTGATTGTTTGCCATGGAAGTTAGTGGGTCAAAGTCTCTCTGCTTGAAAATCTGGAATTTTTTTCTCATTATTTAACCCTGGTTAGCGCAGTGGCAAACCAGAACTTTCTTGACTCAACTTATTCCTTGAATATTAATATGGTTGTCCCCACAGAGGAAAGAAAAAACCCCACAACATTCCCTCAAGTTTAGAAAAATCAAGGCCATTTACTTACCTAGGAGGAACAGAACATGGTATTCTCATGCTTGTGAAATCAAAGTTTAAATTTTGCATTACTTGGTAAGACAGGCAGTAAAGCTCTACCAATTTGAACCTGTGAGAAACGCAAAAGCATACCAACATTAGGAAAACACATATAAATCTACCTCTCAGAGGGTAACGTCTATTTTCACAGTCTGGACACTGGAAATATTGGCTGTCAGAGGCCTAGATTCACTTCAGAAACTACTGTTCATACAAAAATCAGAGGTCAGGTAATACCTGAACAGACATAAGATTTTCCTGTTTCTTGGCTTGCCATCCCACAGCAATTTTTTTGAGCTTCTTTTTCATTTAAGGGAAAACTTCAAGACATCTATTTGATTAGAGAAAATTCATAAATTCCCTAGATCAGAGCATTAATGAACCCCAACACAGAAGTTGTTTTTTCGCCAAGTAACTTCTCAGAGTTGTATAGCTGTCCTTGTTTATTTAAACTTCCCTCATATGGGTATTTTCTGTTGTGCTCTTTTTGATTTCCTCGCAATTCCTAATGTTCTACTTAGTGTTTTGGCAGCAAATCAGCACTAACCTGATGTCTTAAGAGAACAATTTACACTGAGTTTACGATGTCTTTTGTGAGTGGCAATATTTAATTTGGAGCCCATAATGACATAAGTACAGTTAGAATTACTTTCCTTTCTATAAATAATACTTGGAATTAATTGTTCAATAACTCAATATTAAGTGATCCGCCTGTAACTTTTCCATGCCCGCTACAGATTAAATTGTCCTGCATAAATTTACATCAAGCAAACTTTGTCAGAGAAACTCGCTCTAAATACACAGCAGAAAGTTTAGCAGAGCCCTGTGAGACCTCATTAACAACCTCCTTCCAGCTTGAAAATTTAGCATTTATGCCTATCCTTTGTTCCCATTTTTTAACCAGTTATTAGCTTACAGAAGAAATTTGCTCTTCTTAAAAGCACCTCTGGAATTCAGGTTTGTTACATTTATCAGATCAACCTTACCTATGTAGCATGTTTGCTGCTGGCATCTGTGGATCTGATCAATCACCATGACTGTACATACCAGGTCCAATGTTGCTGCCATGAAAAGGATATCATGCACCCGAAACTCACACCATCTCCCACAGCTCTGCATGGAATTTAAAAGATACATACTTGTATAGCCATAATCCTTTCATCAGATCAGCTAACCCGTATTCATGAAGCAGCCTAATTCAGGAAAAGCAGATATGATATGCTTCTGTTGTCTGACCAGAGTCTGCTTCAACATGAAGTGGTGGTACAGGTGTTTCTGAAAAGTATCACTGCCTATACCAGGACTCGCTTGTTTTTGAGTTTGTGGGCTTTGCAGGTTTGACATGCTACTTGGACCCAGCAAAACAAACCAGTGCTTCCCCCAGCAAAAGGTAGAGGCCACTATTTGACCCACTGATGTTGTATGTTTGAGATATGGTTCTTTCTCAGACACCCCCTAGAACCTCCCTTATCAGCTTTAACAAAGCTTGACATCTGAGTAGAGGAAAGAGACCAATAAGACAGGACAGTTCATCTTTGTCAGAAGCAGCTAGCTTGCTCACTGATACCTAGGTAGCTTTTCACCATGGTGACTGACAAAACACTGGAAAGAAGTGCAGAGGGAGTCAGGGTGCTGTCAGGACCACCAGGGAGAGGGAGAAACTTGGAGAGGGAACACTGGGGACATGAGCAGGTTCCCAAGGGAAGCATGGGGTGGACAGGGCAGTGCTGGAGGAAACTGGAAAAGGTGTTTCAATACAAGGAGAATGCACATGTGAAAAGCGTTTGAAATAAGGGACACACAGGAGTTTCAAGATGCAAAAAGGAGTGTAGGAAAACAGACTTCATTTTCTGCAGTTCACAAAAAAAACCCTAATTTCTCTTTTACTGAGGTCCTCTTGTTAACAGTCTTCTTAGATACCAGATATTTTCGAAGAACTAATGGCCTTTTCCATCTACAGCAGATGATTCCTTTTTATGCAGCTGATGGATAATTCCTGCAATTCTGGTGTAATTCCAGATTCCAAATTAATCTCCATTCACTTTTGGGACATAACTGTCATATTGAAGTCACTCATTGCATTCACCCTAGCTTATTTAAAGCATGCTGAAATCCCAGTGTCTTGTATCAGACTGCATATAAAAAGGTAAGTGCAAAGACAATGTTGTCACTGAAAGTATTTCCCACCCCACTTCTCTCATGGTCACCATCCAAGCCACTACTTAAATCTGGCTCCCTACTAAAGCCTGTAAAGCACAGAAAGATCTGGCCAAAGTTGTATCATTCAGGGGTTTTTTTCCCCCTCATTGATTACCATTACCGAGCCTTTCAAATCCATTTGCCTCACACTGTAGATGGATGACTTTCAGCAGAAAATGTAACTGCAATAACCATAAAATAATGTTCCCCATACTTAAATTTCTTTACATCATTCATTATGTATATAATCACAATGGTACATCTTAAAAACCAACTAACCAAACAAACAAAACCCCAAAAACCCACAACAAACAAAAACCTAAGTAAAAGAATGTACATTCTCTGAAAGTAAAAATTCCCCATTCTCCCAGACTTTCTGCATTACTTTCTGATACAGAACAGTAGACTCAGGATTTGCCAGAGCACAGGAGAAAGCTAACTGCTGATTAATGGAATCAATACTGAAAACACTATCTTCAGATATTTTCAGGGAAAGACAAATGCTTGACTGTTGCAGCTGAGGCAGGTATCTGGACCTGTGTATTACTGCTGCCTTTTAACAATATTACTAGTGTTTTAGCCAGATTCAGAGATTCATCTACTTCTAATTTTAGGATCAGGCCCTGTTACTGAACCAGGCACTACAAGTTCCTATAGCTCCAGGGGAAGCTGATTTTTCTGCTACCACCATGTTCCTCCTCCTGCAAAGAAGAGAAAGGGCAAAGGAGGGCTCTGCCTTCTCTACACCTCCCTCCTCTACACCTCTACCTCAGTTCCACCCAACATCAGTCCCCCAAAGCCCTCCTGGGCTCAAGAGCTAAGACAGAAAAACGTGACGAGCTTCTGCACTCACACTTGTCACAGAGGGGTTTGCAGTGAAAGCTTCACCTGCAGAAGAGTTATACTACATAGATGAAGAATCCATTTCAGACTATGGATTACTCCTCGTTTTTTGAATTGAAATGTGACGTACTCTCAACAGAAGGCAACTTAATAGCCTTGCACTTGTACAGGTGGCTTATAAAACATACATGTCTCTCCTCCAGCTAGTGACTATTAAAGAGAGCAGGTAATACACAAACACATGATGGAGCCTACTGCCTGGAAATGTGGGACAATTAAGATATTTTATTGCATTCCCTTCTTTGTTTAATTCCAGTATAGTTACAAAGTTATAATCTGCAGTGCCTTAAAACCTAAGGAAAAATTAGCATGCTGTGCACCTGAATAAAAGTATGCTGTTCTTCAGTGCTTCCTTTAAACGGTCTGAAAAATAAACTGTCTAAAGTTTTCTTTGACTAACAATAGCCAACTCCAATATTCCAATTTCAGCTGAAAGGGTAGTGCAGCAGAGGGTAATCTTCAGATAAGCAAGTGTAAAAATATTACCACCTTAGCATACAGGAATAGACAGGAGAAAAAGGTATGTGCGACTGTTTATTTTGTTCTCTGTACTAATTCAAAATACCTCATATTTCAGCTAACTAAAGATACTTACAGGAAAGGCTGAAGCAGTAAGGCAGTTTGACTGGTAACATTCATATTGATTTCAGTTGCTAGGTGGGAGAGGAGAAAAATTATTCCCAGTTTAGTTTTAAAACCTAAAGCCAAAGCAATTTCATTTACTTAGTGACAAAACTAGTCACATCAGAAAAGATTAATTTTGTGTTAAAGTGCTTTGCAATAGAGTAAGATCTTTGGCAAGCTTCAAAATAGTTGTATGACATTTCTACTTCTTTCTATTTCCCCTAATATCATATATGAATACACATACAGTAAACAGTTCCTTCATTTTGACAAAAGCCTCAAAGTAGTGATAGAAGAGTGATGGCAAAATCTATACCACAACAGATGACCAAACAACAGTGTTGCCTCTCTCAGAACTGCTGTCTAAATAGATTCCATTCCTGCAGACACTTTGGCATTACATATCTAGTCATGTTTTCTGAGGTCACATTTGCTTAAAGAATCTCCGACCACACAAGGCTAAAGGGGCCTACCCATTCCGAAATCCAAACACAGACTGACTCAGAGTCTAATGCTTGGAAAGAACAAGGACATGTTGTCTGACCCATGTAGCACGACAGCTTCAAACCCCATATTTACTTGACTATTTCTCAATTTTTTTAATTAACAACCCACATTATTTTACTCCTGATAATGAGCAAGTCAGTGAAACATAGTTGTCCATATGAAAATTATATGATTCCACAAAACCAGCAACCTGTTAAGCTTGTTTGCTATCAGCCTTCCTTCATCAAGGCTTGAAGATAAAAGCTGAGGCACACTTGCAACTCAGATGAGCCTGAAACTATACAGTGTTTTAATCCAATATAATAAAACCTGCAAATGTAATTTTCTAAAACAGAGGAATTAGAAAGAACAGATTAATAGGTATATTCCAAGGCAGAGGTCCACCAGCATAGTCAATGCCATAGTGAAGCCCTCAAAAGAAACAGACTCCCTAGCTGGGAGGATAAAAATCACAAAAAAAGTTTTAAACATAATGGCTGTGATAGCATGCTAAAATATCCTAACTTCTTGGTTGGAAAGGTGATGCATAGATACTGTTGCTAAAAGAATTTTCATGGATTTAAACAGAAACTCCCTATGCTTTCAGGATTGAAACAACATAGCCCGAGGAACACAGCTGTTGTGCAGAGTCAGTCAAAAAATGCCTTCTTTTTAGCTTTATAAATCAATCTAGTTGAAGCGTTCCTGCTTTGACACAATATTCCAACGTCAGACAGGAATTTTTGTGACTGGGTGAGAGATGGAGGGTAACAGATTTGCTGAACATTTTGCCCAGCGAAAGAGGAGACCTGGCTGCTTTCTGATTGTGCTCCCTGAAGCTGAACAGGTTTCTGCTAAAATAAATGGCGAAGCAAGCACAGGGAGTCTGACAGAACAGACTAACACCTTGAGCTGTAAAGAGCAGAGCAAAGAGCACAGCTACTCTGCAATTACTTAAATAATCCACAGCAGATCATCTTGAACTCACATTCTCATTTGTAATGACTGCAAATCAGGTTATCGACCAAATCAAGACCATTCTGCAGTAGCCCAAACCTGTCTTCTAGAGTGCCTTACAATATATTCATAGAATAGTTAGGGTTGGAAAGGACCTTGAGATCATTAAGTTCCAACCAGCCTGCCATGGGCAGGGACACCTCCCAGTAAACCATGTCACCCAAGGCTCTGTCCAACCTGGCCTTGAACACTGCCAGGGATGGAGCATTCATAGCTTCTTTGGGCAACCCATTCCAGTGCCTCACCACCCTTACAGTAAATAACTTCTTCCTTATATCGAATCTAAACTGTTTAAGTTTTAACCTGTTACCCCTTGTCCTATCACTACAGTTCCTAATGAAGGCCCCCTTCAGATACTGGAAGGCTGCTATGAGGTCTCCACACGGTATGCATTACAATATATGTGTCCCATGACCTTTCTAATGCATCATCCTAACACCTTACACTGCCTGAAATGTATGAGATTAAATAATAGTGAACAAGATAAAAATTAAAGTTCTATTTAATTTTGTGTCTGCATCAGTAGAATAATTTTCACTTAACATCCTCTTATTAACTGATGCGCTAACATGAGTTTGGATGGAAATGGCACCAGCTCCAGTGCCTGCTCCAGCCTCCTCTCCCTTCTCCTCTCACCTGGGTGCTCACAGGGCTGTTTCTTACACTCTTTTCCTCACTCTTCCATGCAGGGCTTTCTACCCTCTACCCTTTCTTCGATCTAATGTCCCAGAGGCATCACCCGCATTGCTCACTGACTCCTGTGATGGGACCATTAGGGAGCCGATCATGTATGGCATGAAGCATCCCCAGCCTCAGCTGCAGCCAGCTTCTGGCACAGAGACCAAACACAGTAACAGAAGAGTTCAAAAGTCCAGTGGTTCTGAGCTGACTTTGCTTTCCCACAAGTTACAACATACCATTATTCTGTATGTCATTATACTGGTGCATGAGGCATCAGTGATGCCAGTTACCAATGCTCATTAATCAATGTATGAAACACAAGTCCTACTTCAGCACAGATAGGAATGACAGAGGCCCACATGAGCCCCTTGGTTTAACTGGCAATTATGATTTCAGAGTATCAAATACCACATAGTTGATTCCATGTAGCTTGAGAAATAGCATGTGAAGCTAGGCAGGAGACTCAGTGAACATGTAAAATTATTCTAGGGTAGGCATTCAGCTATAGAAGACTTTACTGTAGCTACACACATGCTTTATCATAACCAGTTATATACCAAGTGTGCCTAGCAACATCCAACAGTATCAAGTAATTTCCAACAAATCCAACTGGGTTTGTGAATAGCATGGCTGTGTAATGTGAAGTATGTGAGTTACTGTGAAATACGAACTCACTCCTCTAAACAAGATAACAAGGTTTTATTGAGGGACAAAGTCAATACAGCAAAAGCAACAATGCTGGGCACATGACCGTAGCCAGAGGCGTGAGTAATTAGCATTTGTTACACGTTTATATACTTTCACTATTACATTAGTTAAATGCATAATTCCTGCATATAGGTGGGGGATATTATAACTGACTCCTGGAACTTATTATCATAAGTCCCCTCCTCTTGGCATCTGCGCACTGCTCTGTGGTGATCGTGGGCAGGGGTCTTGAGGATGAAGTAAACAGTCTTCCTCTTGTGAGTAGGGGTCTTCAAGATGAAGTAAGCAGTCTTCCTCACAGTGTACTTTTCACCTTTGGCACAGTTGGACCTCCAAGTAATCACACAACCACCTATATCTGTAATTATTCTGATAACTAGCAAAGATTTAAAACAGTGTGACCTTCCTGCAAAATTTATTGCAGGATGGGCAGACAAGGAGTATCCCAAGCTAGCAGATGTTTGGGAGGCTCTGTCTCTAAACTAACTGGTAAGTAGAAGGATGGTGTGAAATAACTCATTCACGTTTAGTGACAGACTTACAACATAAATATTGTTCTCTTTCGACAACCTAAGTTAAGCTAAAAAGTACTTAACTCTCTGTTTTCCAGGCACTAGCTTTCCTTATATCAAGCCCCTCCCCCCTTTCTTTCTTTTACCTGTACAAATTCTTTTGCTATGTGACTCCATTTTGATCAAGAGATCTGAACCTTTTTAACTTGTTGTCTAGTCTTGTGTCTTTAGTGAGTTTTGTTTGTTATTGTAAACTCATACAGTTATATCCACATAACCACACCTATGATTTGTGAAAGCCGATACATTTATGTGTTTATCACAGTTACCTTACAAAAGTAAGAAAAGAAGTTACAACCTGACAGGCCTTTATCAAGTTTCTCTGCATAGTTACACAAAACAAATTCTCTTTTCATTTAAAGTTTAAGGAGGAAGTACTGGGGGAAAGAAAGCAACAAGCAGCAAACTAACAACACACTCAGTTCAAGAAAATTGGGCAGCAGATTCGTAACTAGTGTTCAGAGCAAAAACTGTGGGCAAGCTGCAGTTCAGGTTTTCGTTATAAGGAATGAATCTGGGGTTTCAGGGGGAAAACTGAGGTTGGGGGATGTTGGCATTAAAGAAAATGTTGCCCTTGTTTCTGAGCAGTAAAGTGATTTGTGAAAACATGTATTTCACTCTCAATGCAGAATTATGCTAGCTCAGGAGAATGCTTTAAGACCCAAGCTCTGTGGATATTAGCAGAGTCAGATATACAGAAAACACTGTGGAGGATTTAAAAGTATGAAAGGCATAAGGATAATATAAACTTGAACTATGAATGGTGTTGAAGTGCATTCAAGAAAGCAATAAAGACTAGTGAACCAGAAACGCCCTGCTCACTTATGATAAAATATTTAGTTAATACCAAAGAAAAGCTTCAAATAGACTTGTCTGGTTCTTTAGAAAGTCACTGTAAAATAATGCTAGTATTCTCTGTATAAATACTTTCACAAATAAAGAGTCTCTTTTAGAAAGAAGATTGAACTTGGTAAGTAAGCAGCTTAAGCAGTAAGGAAAAGCATATTAAAATTATTTCTTAAATTGCAGAAATGTTGAATACCAGTCCATCGCTACGGTCTGTAATGACAGCAGACCATACACTGCTCCCAGAGCACTGCAGCTTCCCATGTTTTATGTACAAGACACACACAAAAGGTTAATTTGATCCTAAACGGCAATGCAAAACCAGGTAATAAACACAAACACACCAACTACTTACTCTTTAAGTCTTTCAGTTTTGCTCATTTTCCTGAATAGTGGTGAATTCCCCAGATAACCTACTCTTCTCACCACCACTATTTTTAGTGAAAAGAGATAATTCTGACTAAGTGGATTGAATTAATATAATTTCAGTAACCAAAATAAGTGATGAAAAGCAAGACATACTTTCATCTTAATTAGCTCATATTTCATTTGAGCAAAGTCAGACTTGCTGTTCCAGGGGAGGGAATCTGCAGACACTGTAGACACTAAAGTGCCTTGTTTTGTTTATGGGGATCTTACTAGAATTATAAGACTCCAGTGAACTATGCAAGAAATAAAAACACATTCTAGCATAAGAAGCATTACAGACACTAAGGCAAAACTCAGCACTTCTCCATCTGTTACCAATTCAAAATGTGATCCTCATCAATTCTGAATGTGAGATTAATTTTGGTACATCAGGCATTCTTTTACTGTGCTGGGTGAGGGTTTTGTTTTCCCTTTTCAGCTACAGAACTTAGGAATGTAAACTGAAAAACTCCTACTCGAAGTAGGGTACACAAAGCAGTACCAACAGAATAAACAAAGCATCCAAGTTGAGCCAGAAAAAAAATCTTAAGTCTCTTAAAGCTCTGGGCTTTAGAGTTACATGGAGAAAAGTGCAGGGAGAGTGGCAATAAACTCTCAGAGATGCTGAATTCTTGTTCACCAAACCAGCTCCAGATCAGGCTCCTACCACTACCACCTCATTGTCTGTGCCTCCACATTTGCAAAGCCTCATTAGCAACTCGTTAGGAAAACTACAGATGTGACACACAAACTTGCTCTGGGAGAGGAAATTAGGGAATCTGTATTAGAGAACTAAGAATCCTGGAAACACTTTGAATGATTGTTCAGAGAACATCCTGATCATTGTGTGAAAAATATTACACCACTATTTTTAGCAAACACTGAGCGAAGAAAAAGATACATCATTTTAGGGTTTCAAAGGTTAAAACTACAGGAATTGCTGTCTTGGTCAATTCCCAATTTACACTTGGATTTGCAGTAATAACAGAAGGAAGTTACAGCTTTTACTTAGTGCCTTCAGGAAGGGCTGAATTTATTTAAAGGCTATCAGTGTCTTCTTACAATAATGAAAAGGATCTTTCTTTCCGCCCTCCTGTTAGTATCAACAGCTTCTAAACACTTTGGAAAGTTTCTTCTCTGTTGTGACCTATACTTGTTCAAGGCATCTTCTTGAGTCTGTAATACTTCTGCCTGACAATGTCAGATAGGGATATGTTTGTTAAGACTGTGATGGGAAGAAGGGTAGAAATAAGGCTAAATGTAAATTACTGTCATACTTCTGATGTAACTTTGAGTAGCAGTCCTTAAGCATAAGAGAAAAGTTGAATTCTAAGCAGAAATACCTTAAAAGTTGAACTCAATTATACTATATTCTATACTACACTTCAGCCCCTCCCCCCCCAGCAAACATCAGTTTTATAGCCAAAAAAAGTGCCTTTGATAAGGTTTATTATAGCATATTTAGGTAGAGAAGGACTACTTCAATGAAAAAAAATTACACAAAAAAGTACAGAAAGATAAACCAACTATAGGCATAGAAACTGAAATGAAGTAACAGAAACATTGGAGTGCCTCATGTGACTGCAGTATGTGCTGTCACCTCATTTTAGGGTGGGGCTGTATGTCTGCTGCCTCACAAACTGACAAGGCATGACATCAGGACAGCTTAAATTTAGAATTTCTTACACTGAGCAAAGCCACTCAGTCAGTGTATGTGTACAGTCAGGATACCAATCTGTTCTCAGAAAATTAATATCCAGACCCAAACCCAAAATAAGTCAAATCAATGAGAGCTGAAACAAGGCTGGTAATTCAAAAGTTCATCCCCAGCAACATGAGTAGTTGAATTAAATAATTGTTCTAAATCCCATGAATTCTAACAAACAGTTGAGTAAAATTGGGGTTAAAAAGATGACCTGAACAGTTGGAGAGAACATAATCTTCATGTCTCTGTAATCCAAACGCTCATTGAATAGGAAAAAAACAACTTTTATGCGTAGGTAAGCTATATCCTAATTATCTTATTCAGGGCTTCTTATACTGCCTTCCAAGTACCTCATCTCAGCCTCATCTGATAAAAATATACCAGTCAAACTCAATATGGCAATTTTCATTCACCTATTGTAATGCTGAGGCATTTTGTGAAGGCAGATTTAATTTCTATCAGTTGTGAATTAGACCACAAACAACCCAGAATAAAACCTTTGACTGTGAAAAATAAAATGCAAAGTTCCCAAGTCTTCCTTGGAAAGAGTTACAGGATTTATAATATATCAATTTTTTGTTTTTTTTAAACCTGTTGTTACACATAAGAAAAATGCAGGTTGTTATCAACATACATACTTTTCTTCGGGTTTATTTCTCTAAATTTAATAAAGCCTTCTAGCTTTAAGGGTAATTAAGTCTCAAATCTCCACTTTCTGGTTCAGCTTTCATTATTCCACATTATTCTTTCACCCTTATTATAGAAGCTGGCTTTATTCCCAATTCATAAAGTGACCCAAATTCTCCAGAAGATATTTTTTAGCATTGATTTTACCTCATTCATAAAGTTAATGGCATGACTCTTCCTACCTTTACTTTCGATACTTTCTTTTTTATTATTTTCATAATCCCACACCAACACACTCTTTTCCTGATCTAGAACACACAGTTCTTTTTCTTGTAATAATGCTTTGTGCTTTTCATTTTCCATTTCTGCCCACCCTGATAGTAGGAGACAGGTCTGTAGTAAACATGGGGGTTTATCTGTTTTTAAAATAACATCCAGCAAGAATACTAAAGAGCAAAAAACTTACAATAAATTCTTATTTTGCAGTGTTTGAGTCCTTTTTTGACACCTGTAATTCATCTCACCAAAATTCCTCTCTGAATATATTCCACAAGCTCTTTATCTGGAATGTTTTTCATCTATCATCTTTGTGTAAACATGGTTTTGGGGATGGCATAGACACTCTCTTGTTAATGGCATTTATGAGAGTCACAGTATTTTTCAAGATAAGACTTTAGGAGCCTGTATCTTATAGGATGAAACATTTTCACCCCAGTATATAGTCTGCCTCTTTAGTAAGATTGTTTGTACATGGAAAACTCCAAATATTGTTACCTTTTGTTTATAAAGCCCCATTCTTCTTCCTTCAAAGTATTATTTTTTAAAATCTACACTTCCTTTTAGTTGTTTATATTTTTTCAAGTACTATGTCAGGTTTTCTGATATAGACATTAAAATATAGGAAAACTTACCATCCTGTTTTCATGTAGGGATTTAAATTTGCAGTTCATTCAAAATAGAAAGACTCACAGTCCTCTATCACGTCACTCCCTTTCTGACTTGGATTGGTTTCTCTGTTCCTTGACTGGACAAGGCAGAGTAACTCCTTTCTCCATGGCTGTTCTGTGCATGGAATGACATGGCATTATCCCAAGCAGGTCCCTGACAAAGAAAGCTCCATCATGCAAGGCCCGTTTCAGATCATTGATATCCAGAGCTAGTCCTTTGCCCATACAGCTCTTTGACT
Source organism: Neopsephotus bourkii (assembly GCF_033783945.1). Taxonomy (NCBI): domain Eukaryota; kingdom Metazoa; phylum Chordata; class Aves; order Psittaciformes; family Psittacidae; genus Neopsephotus; species Neopsephotus bourkii. Next base: position 2,340,797 of record NW_026901434.1, on the reverse strand, counting down.
ATCTGCATTCTTAACAGGAGATTAAGTAACCATAAACAAGTCAAAAAAACTCCAAGGCCTTCATTCAGTAAATTGAAACTTCTTGACTCTGATCTTCCCACTCTTTCTTAAAAAGGACAGAATTTTTTAATTCCTCTCAAGCTTATTTCACCTTCCTTTACAAAAGACTTTCTCCTACTTAAGAAAAAAATGACGACAAAATATCAGCTTTGTTAAATTACTTTTTCAATAGTAGATGATTTATAGTTGATTAGGTAATTAAATCAAATACAAGTGCCTGAAAGTAAATCTATTTTTATCATCCCTGTAAATTAAAAGTTCCGCATCATAAAAAATCATGACCATCTTGAAAATGACTAGTCAAGTGCTTTTTATAGGCCAGCAGGATTTATTGTCAATTAATGTATTGAACTGGATAGTCAGCATAACCCTGTGCTCAAGACTTTTTAAATTATTGGCTTTGGCTATCAAGCCGCTCCATATCACAGTAATGAAACGTATCCAGCTATTCACATATTGAACAATTCCTTAGGTTAGGTTTATATCTCACTATAACAACATTTAATTTTACTATTATCTCTGATCCCCTGTAATGAATACAAATACATTCCTTTTTTCCATCATGGGTTTATCAATTTTCATTGATTTGCCTGTAATGAATGCAGACAGAATGGGTGAAGAAAAAAAATTTAAAGAGATCGTATCCATTAAAATATCTGCAGATTCCAAAGTTTGCCATTTGCAGTTGCATCAATTAGAAAAAAAAGAATTCAGAAAAATAAAAGGAAGTATCAGTTTAAGTCTTAATATTTAAATAACTTTAAAATGGAATTTAGGGGCCTCTTTTTACAGAATATTTGCTTTTGGAATTTTCTTTCCATTGACAAAAATAAAGCTAACCCAAAACATTCACAATATATTTTTACATTTCATATAGATTAATGTGATGTAATGCATATTTTCTTTTCTCAGTAGAAATCAAGCTGACAAAAATGCACTTTATGGTGCACTGCGTGATTTGCTATACACAAACTATGTTTGAAAATGGCCCAGATGCCCAGCATCTCCTCTTCAATGGGAATGTCCCCCTAGCCCCAAAATCAGTGCTGTCTGAGGAAAGCACTCACAGTGTTGCAGTGCTTCCTGCACAGAGGAGATCTCAGCACAACCTACGTATTTTCTACAGTTTGGATACTGATACTTTCCTTTTTTTTTTCCTAATTCTGAAACCTAAATAAAACCACACTAATTTAAGGCAAATAAAGACATCTTGAAACGTACAATTCCAACTGTGTTACAAACTTGCATATTGAAACCCAAACTTTGAAATGAGAATTCACTGTTCTCAGTTGTGACATTTTATTGCACTATAACAATTACATCTGCTTGTGTTTGGCAATTATATCATTATGTGACAATGTAATTTGATATGAAGTGATACAATAACATCCTGGCTTTCACTCTGGCACAGAAAAAAAAATAATTAAAAGAATCCCTGGAACATATAACATCCGGTTTATCCAGGAAAACAATACTGACAGCAGAATCTGATCTACTGTATTCATGTTATGTGGAAGAGTAGGACAAGGTTGGCTTCATAAAGAAAAACAAGGAACTGTTAGGCAGAAATCAGCTATCCTGTTTTTGACATACACACACGCACACACACTCATTTGAACAGGTAGAAGGCTTGTTAGAAACAGATGCATAGATAAGTTTGGTGTTCGGCTGTGTTTTTTTTAATGAGGAAATTCACTTCTAATTGTCTAGAAGACTCCTGTAAGTTTCAATGTCTCAGGAGATCATAATCAAACACTATAAGCAGATTTTCAAATGAGATAGGTAGTGTGACTAATAGTAAAAGCATGCTTTGAGGAAAAAAAAACCAAACCAAACAACAAAAACAAACAAAAAAAAACAACCCCCAAAAAACCAACCCAAAAAACCCCAATTGCTGGACTTTAAAACATAAGTTAGTCAGTATTCGTTATCCTGATTTTTTCTAAAGAATCACAGAATACTTTGTTTTGGAAGGGACCTTAAAGATCATCCAATTCCAGCCCCCTGCCATGAGCAGGGACACCTTCCACTAGATCAGGTTGCTCCAAGCCCCATCCAACTCAGCCTCAAACACTGCCAGAGATGGGGCAGCCACAGCTTCTCTGGGCAACCTGTGCCAGCACCTCAGCACCCTCACAGCGAAGAACTTCTGCCTAAGATCTCATCTAAATCTTCCCTCTTTCAGTTTAAAACCATTCCCCCTTGTCTTGTCACTATAAGTCCTTGCAAAAAAAAACCCTCTCCAGGTCTCTTGTAGGCCCTATTTAAGGTATTGAAAGCAGAGAAGAAAATGTCATCTGTTTCCAGATGACTTTCCAGATGACTCTGTCCCTCAGACTTCCACCTGTTGTGCAGAATAAAAATGCTCTCCACCACCCTCTTCTGTTTATCCCCCAATTTCTCTAAAAGCACCATGTAGCATCTAGGATAGCTGTAACACTTCATACACTTAGTGCAAGTGATACTAACAGCCAAAGTAACCTGGTCCCTAACTGGTGTCATGGGATGCTTCCTCTAGTGTAAAAGATAGAAAAGATGCAGGGGAAATAAAATAAGCAGTTAGTGTACTTCTGCCAGTTACCAGAAGAGTTGCAGAAAACTAAAAGCCAGCACCATAATGGTAATTTCCAAACTACGGGAACCCTGGTTCCTGCTGAACATACAGGCTCCTTCCTGGAGATGAGAAAGGTATGTCAAATACCCACTGATACAGTTAAAAAATGGTGCCTCTCAGCATTACGCATTATGCCTAGAAATCTCATTGTCATACATATTAAAACTTTCATACATTACAAAGACAAATTATTTTTCAAGTAAAAAAAAAAAAAAAGAAGAAAAAAAGAGATGTAAGAGTAACTCAGGACCTCTTTTTAGTGTTGCTAAATTGGGAAAGATTAAAATGCACTAAAAAGAACATGTACTAATAAATTTCTTCTTCCCTGCTAAAAGGAAGTTCAGAAACTGCCAGACTGATTCCCTCTAGACCTACTGAATCTGCTTTTTCCAAGGATGTTCTTAAATTCAGTTCTCTAGATCACCCTACTGGAACTCAGTGAGAGCCTGGTATCTAACTTTCCTGTGCTGCTTTGAAAATTCCAGCCTACAGCATTACAAGCATGCTTTGAATGAGTTACTTCAAAGTAAAAATGTCCTTACCTCTATCATTTTAACAGCTTCAGAAGGTTTTCAATGTTACTCTCACTAGCAAATAAACCAGATATCTCACCTTCATAGCTGATTATTATTATTTTTTTGGTCACATGCAGTATCCTAAGTCACAAGTGTGGCATTTAATACTTGAATAATCAGCATAGTCTAAAGCTTGATAATATTATACAGGAGATAAATGCTGCATGTTGAACTCCATGGTTTTATTTGCAAGGTGTGCCAGATGGAAGAGACTTCCCTTGCAGTCTTGAGTAACAAAAAGTTTGCAAAACCAAAGAACCTTAGAAGGCAGTACCTGCAGTAAAACACACAGATGGCCAGTTCTGCTTATGCTCTTTTTAGCAGTAATTAATTCTGTTTTGATCCAAAACACTTGGGAAAAGAAGCAGATAAAATTATTTAGACATTATAGAGTACTTACAAGAGTGATCTGCTGTAGATACTTAACTTTTAGGAAACTTTAAAACACATTATTTCAAAGCCAAAACATGGGTTCATCATTGAATGAAAAGCAAAAATAAAGTAAATGTCATCTCTTGGAATTTTTTTGTATCCATGTTAAAGCAATCAGTATTACCTTCTAATCTGTCAAACATAAATTTGAAAAGTGCTGAGGTTTGTATCCGTCGCATGTGGTCCTCCCCAAGAATAGCCAGTGCTTTCCAACTAAGATTTTTTGAAACTTCTCTTTAAACATACAGTCTTATTTTTGTGCATCACTGATAAATTTTAAATGAGTAAAAACAATCCCATACCATAATATTTGCTCCCAAGGTCCAAGCTTGCCTCAGTGTTTGGGAATTTTGTTCAGAAAAAACCTTCATTGATCTTTCAGAGCCAACCACTGGTGAAAGAGGGACTGCCTTGTTACAAGAACAACTCTTCTGAATAAGAATGTACTTTGTATATCAGGTTTGGAAATACTAATACTCTTCCTCAGAAAATACAAATGAAACTGAGTGATGCAAAATCCAGCTGAGAAGTTTGCCCACCAATCAAATTACAGTGTTTTGGAAAAGATTTCACACCACTGCAGGCTGTTTCATGCCCTATCAGTGTGTCATAGCCCCAGCACAAAATATTTCACATCTTTCCCAGTCTCTACCAGTATTATTAGAAAAATCTATTAATAATGACAGCATACATTCTCCAATGGGGATTAAAACCCCAAGTAAAGCTGGGCATTTATGATTTACTGAACTGCCAGATCTGTTGAAGGACGCCAAGGGTTTAACAGCTTCACTGGAATAGTGACTTTTTGTTAAAAAAGAAAGAGGTAAAACTAAGGTAAGAGGCAGGGGAAGCGAGTTGGACCCAGAAGATCCTGATTCAAACCCAGAGCCTAACAGAAAGAATTGAATGGAAAAATTAACAGCTTGCTGAATGAGTAACTAAGATTCTAGAACACTTTCTTCAACCTAGCAAAAGGAGGCATCTTTGTCTGCTTTGCTTTAAACAAGCTTATTTGGTGATAAACTCTTTATTATCAAAGGTGTTTTCCTCTCCCTGTACTCCCAAATGTTGTGATTCCCATTCTTCTCCCGCTTTGCTCCTGGACATTCCTGAAGTTGAGGAGATTGCTGTATACCTGTTGTCTCATTAAGACCCCAGACAGCCAGAAGCTCTGCAGAGTCATCCTGACACAAAGCACATGCCAACCACAGAGGCTTTGTGGAGCACTTACCACATAGAATGTTTGTTGGTTTGCAGCAAAGGTCGTAGCTGCTGTTACACGCCTACAAGTTCTAAAAGCCCACCATTGCCCTTGAAACCCTTAAGATAACAGTCTCCTCAAGTGTTATGACATTGTTTGAGACAGAAAAACAAACAAAAATATGACAGAAGGTGCTTAGAAAAAGCACACATATTACATAAAACCTGTTGCATGATGGGTCAAGTAAGCCCACCCTGCAGACATATCTTTCATGCCTGGCACAGCCTTTCTACCCTCAAGCACTTTACAAGACACCTCAGTAAAAGAACTTCTTCAATCTCTTCATTTAAAAATCGATAACCTTCAGGCTTCCACAGCTTCCTTTGAGACTAAGGTAAATAAAACTGAGGGAAGGCTGGAGGGATTTGAAAAGCAATGAAGTCAATTGAAACTCAAACAACAAATAGAGTAATTCTGTAATAAAAATCACAAAGGAGAAAAAAACATGTTTAAGCATTATGGAGCTCCTGAAAGAAGACTGGAGTCTTTGAAAAAAAACAGCAACAACAAAAAAAAAAACAAACAACCAAACAGCTTTGTCATAGTTCTTGATGTTCTCAGCATCTCCCCTGAAAGACCCAAGATGGCTAGAAACTTATGGAAAAATCCAAAGCAGACATACTGAAGAAAAAAACATTATTTGGAGTAGCAAAAGCAATACATCTGCATGAATGTTCAAGGCTCAAAGTGCTGTATAGGAAGAACATCATAATCGCGGAGACCATGTGGCAAAGCAGGGTTTGAGTGGTGGCCAAAGAATTAGGATAAAAATGGAGGCCAGCCGTTTTACCACTCCATAAACCCTTGGCAAATGATAGGAGGTAACTTCATTTGAAGAAAGAAAAATTTTTACTAAATGACCTTGCATCAATCTTCTACCTTGCCAGACTGCAGTAACTACTCTTGAGAGAAGAAATGCAACACTGCTGGGAAGCAGCAGCAGCACAGTGTTTCACACAGAACTGAAACAGGGAAGCAAGAAGTTTGATAACAAGACCATAAGAAATTCCTCAAGCTATTTGTTTCATTACTTTATCACAGAAGATACATTTGAACATGGCTGTTCTGGAAAAAAACTATTTGGGCTCTCATCCTCTATGCTGGGCATGGGTTATTTGCCCTCACATGCTGGCATAAAAAAAAATGTTAGACTAAAATAATGCAAAAGTTGACAGGCCTACAATAAGTGAAACAACTTGCAACAAAGTGTGTTCTGAACTAAATCACAGCATCCTACAGATTTTCTGAGAAGTATGGTTGTATGGCTGCATTATTTGCATGGCCTGAATAGGAAGTAGAAACAGATGTAAATATTTTGAATCACAAGAGGTAAAACAGCCACTTTCCATCCCTAAAATGTAAAAAAAATAGTATCTTCTCTAAAGGCTCACACTAAAAAAATCCCTACATTTAATTTATCTTTTTTTTTGACACCGAAACTAGCAGTATCTGGTTTTACTGACACACTTGCTCCAAAGCACTGGGGTCGAACAGAAGGCATCTGGGAACAGAATTCAAACACTATTAAGGTATTTCCTGTGTAACACAGGCTCATGGTTTTGAGTTGGACTGCTTTCTGGTTTGTGACTTACACATAGATGAAGGCTTCTGTGGCTGACTGGTTTGTTTGTGGTTCTTTGTTGCAATGTTTTGTTAACCTTCCTTTATGTATTTTTAATGAATACTACAAATAAGAAATGTGTAAACTCATCCTGAGAAGAGGCTATAATGTCTTCCTGTGCTTTTGATTCACTGCCTCATTTGCAAGATTGCTGCTTATTCACAAATTAATTATGCAATGGCATCTTTAGCTAATAAAGTATAAACAAAAAACATTTAATCCAATTCATAGTTTTCTCTCAATCAAACCAAGTCTGTCAAACATAATTACATTACACATGCAAAGCAGGAATGAGCCAAACATGTGCCACACCTGCTTAGCACTCCTTCAAGCAGACGATACACAGTAGAAGAACAGTTGGCAGCACAGATGGCAAAGCAAAGAAGACTTGTGAAAAATGTAGCTGTGGAGTGTGGTTTTGTGCTTTTTATTGATGGGAAGGGTCAAACAGTGACCTCGCTTTATGTCAAATACACCTTTCTGGTACCTTCAGGCTTGACAACTCTAATTTTGGAGATACAAACCCCAGTCACCTTGCGCTTTCTAAAGGAAGAGACATTTGCAGCTCATGGGGAGTCACTGATGGTTTCCAAACCTAGCCACAAGCCAGGACATGTGTGCTATCATTTATGACCATAGAGACCACAGTGTATTTTAGGGTGGGTCTAAACAATATACATGCCCACTAACATCATTGTATATCTATATAATAAAATCTATTGGGCAATAATAAAGATAGGAATTCTGTACCTTTCAGTGCCTCCAGTTCACATAAACTCAATAAGGAGCCAAGTATTTCACTTACAAGCACAAAATCGAAAGATAACCCAAGCAGTCCTAGGTATCTTTGCAATTTTGTGGATATACTTAATTGATAAAACAGACATATGATACAATATTAATGTGCATTTATTGTTATTTCTACTTTAAAACTATGTAATTATACCAAGAGGCAGTGTTTCTGAAAACTGCTTTTGCAAAATACTTCATGGTATCTCCTAGTACCACTGAAATGATCTCTACCATTTCACGTACAAAGTTAGCATCTTGCAAACACAAGCAATGCATCACTCCTCATTTCCTAAAGGATCGATATACAGCCTTTGGCTTCCTGTACACATACAGGAAAGAAAAACTCAAAAAGTTCTTATTCAAAACAGCTTATGCCTCTTATCTCAATTACTGTTATCTACATCTATGTTATAAAAGCTTGGTATGAAACCATCACTGCAGTTAGCTGCTTTCACCACACATCTCTGAGGTTCTTCATAACTTTCTCCAGTTTTGCCAAGCTTTAGGGAAACATTATTCCCACCACAAAGGTTTTCTTCCCTGACAGACTGAGACAACTATTACAGAAGACCTTGGGTTACATCCAGAGCAGATACTCCCAGTGGTCTATGCTGCACCGGTTGTACTGTGCTGACTGGGGAGAGGTGGGAGAGACCACAGAAGGGAGCTGCCTCTCCATCCTTAAATGTGGTAATCCAGAGAGAAATGAGAAGAGCCCAAGTTCCAATGAACAAACTTAACTCGGGGCTCTCCACTTACTTTCAGTATCCATCTGGCTGTGCCATACTGACCAGAAGATATTAATAGCTGGAACATAATGTAATAGGCAGATTAGCTTATTAAGAACATTTTCTAATAGCAGTCTTAAGACTCAGTTCTAAGTTCAGTGTTGGCATCCGTGCATCGAAGCAGAATATAGCTCAAATACATGAATAATTATTCTACAGCAGGAAGAACGGCTCTGTCCTGGCTGCTATGTTTTAAGTATGTTATACATTAGAGGAGCTCATTCTCCACTGAAGTTTTGTTCCTGCCTTCAAACTTGTTTTTTACTTATGTGACCAAAATGCTAACAAAATATTCATACAGTATTTCCCACAGGTGTAGGTACACTAAATGGAGATTCTGCAGCATCAAGGTCTGGGAAAATGGTATTGAAAACAGCGCATGTTCTAATAACCTGTGCAGCAGTCATTCCCTAGAATACTAAATTTTCAAATCTATTAGTGTGCTTCCAAATTCAAAAAGCATTCTGGTAAAGAATATTCTGCTTTTCTCCAAGGACACTTGACCATAAGGCTGCTAGCAAGAGCTGAGAAACTGTCATTGGAACTAAAAGGACAGCAATAAATAAATAAATAAATCATAAGCAGTTTTTCAGGGAGTGCAAAAAAATATTCACAGGAAAATACACTGGGATTTAACTTAACCAAAGTTTAAAGAAATTCACAAAGTTTAAATTACTGAGTGAACAACAAATGTCCTGGGAGAATTCTTATGACAGCACAAGTCAGAAAAAAAAAAATCAGCAGAAAGGAATACGTATGTTTTTCTGATGAGAAAAATCTCTGTGCCATCAGAAGTATTAGAAATAAAAATAAAAGAAATGAACCAGCCTCTCTTATTCAGCAAGCGTATCTGTGCCAGAGCCTCAGCTCCCCTGAAAGACACCAAGATGAACCAGCAAGCAAAGCTATAAAACCAAAATCCCAAAAGAATAAATAAAAAAGCCATCTTCTGTTTCAGAAATCAGCAGTCCCATAACACATTGCTCTATAAATTTCTTCCCCATAGACCAGAAAGAGAATGTTCTTGACTCACAGATCTTTCTTGCTGAAATATCACTTGGGATGGATAGTACTCACTGGCAGGCTTGCACCATCTGCTTACTGAGGCGCTAGTAAAGTAAGCAGCATAACTGTTCCATGTTTGCATAGCACTGATTTAAAGGAAATTGTATCCATTTTTACTTTGTCACTCAGGGACATTTATAAAAAGCCTAATTTTATACCACGTTATTTTCTCGGCTGCACACCATTTCCAAATAAAGCTTAGTGAATGTTTTCCTAAAGCTGAGAAATGCTGGTTTTCTATTATTTATATCTCAGTCTGAACTAGATCAGAGCCAGTGGAGTATCAATCAATAAATTTTAACTCTTCAGAGATGGCTGTGGATTCACGAATTATACTGACAGATGTTTGAAGGGTGGCCACAGGACTGCAATCTGGGCACTAAAATCTCTTGCCCTTCCTCATTCTGTTTCCAAGTACCATAGTCCTGAAGTCTTTGAGCATTTCTACGGGGTACAGTGGAGCACAGCACTAAAATAAGACTTGCTTAGAGCCAGAAGTAGCACGAGTACGGAGCATGACTACCAAGCAAGTATTTTAAATAGTCTTCCTGAGACAAGATCATTGGCATGGAACAATTTTAGGCTGAAACAAGCTGGAGGATCTTGGTGCACCCTGCTGCAGTGAAGCAGCCTTAGTGCTAACCACCCTGGGAACACCATGGGCAACGTCCCTCAGCACTGCACTGCATCAGGCACACACAGACATTACAGTCAGCTCCACTGTGTTTTTGGTAAGGATGCAGTAAAAAGTAAAAATAGCTTTTAAAAAAACTAAGCCAAGCCAAATCCAGTGTCTCTTCAGCTGGCACTGTTCATATGAGATTAATATGAATCCTATATGCCATTAATACCACCTACAAACAGAAGGTAAGATCTGTTCAAGTTTTAAAGTCAGAAAAGGACCTATCTCATCTTTCAGACCTCAGATTTTACAGAGGATTTGTTGGGGTTTTTTTCCCCAAGCAGATACAGATATCTATCATTAAGTAATGTGATGTTTCACCTCTTAAAGTTTTCATAAAAAAATCTGAAGTACTAAAATGATAGACAATTATTCATTCCCTTACCTTTAATATCAAAATGTAAATTAAAATGCTTAATGCAGAATGCATGAGATGTGCAGTATCCAAGTTTGTCATCTCTCCTAATTGTGGCAACTGTCATTACATTTAGGTTTCACTGAAAAGCTAAGTCCTGTAAGATTTTTGAACTTTCATTTAAAAGTGCTAGTTCTCAGAGACTAATATTCATACATGCTTAAGACACTCAAAAATATACAGCAAACCTATCTCCATCTTTATTTTTTCACTAAATTTTGTTATCTTCATACCCATCCAATGAGTTTTGTTTGAATGGTTGAAATTGGCCGTGAGGTTACCTTTTATTGTGCAAATGAATGTTGCAAAAATTTATGTATGATTTAATCTAAGTATACAGCCCCAGTGGTAATGTTTGCGTGCACAACCATAATCATATGCATATATCTGTCAGACAAGTATCTGTTTAATTTCGGGACTGATTTTTAATATTGATGGTTTTATTTGTAAGCAAGGTTATTGGAAAATGACTCCTTAAAAATTGCACTGTTTTACACCCAGGAAAACATTCCAGATATGAAGAAAATAAAATTCAAAAAATGGCAGACCAGACTGATAAGCTTGAAACAAAATATGGAAATGGCTCTCCAAAGCCCTTAGATTCTCTTCATATTTAACATTATTCTAAATATAGCCCAAACCAACATACATTAGAGCAATACAACAAAGTAACCTAAACATCCAAGTAAAGCAGAAATTGGATTTTTGCCTGGTCCACTAAGGACTAACATCACACCTCTGCTATGGGTAGAGGTGTCAGAGTAAGCCTGCTGTCGCTCATGTCATAGTCTTTTACCCTCCCACAATCTAGGCTCTTTCACTCATTACTGAAAAGCAGGAAATCCTCCTGCACAATGTGGCAGCTCTTCAACAAAGAAAGGAAAAGCTTCCATATGCTTAGGTCCTGCTGATGCTTCACTGATGGAAAACATTAAACTGTACAACTATGAACTGTTATTAAGTATTGATTTTATTCCTGTCCTGAAAAGAGAGGACTGTGAATCTTGTCAAACCAGCATGAACACAGGTTAATACATGGTTATATACTGATCTATCTGTCTCTTTACTAAGACTATTCATTATTCCACTAGCAGAAAAGTATCACATGATGTAAGCATATTCTGAAGATCTGGAGATAATGAATGCCTAATCTCACTCACTCTTTGGTGTGGAATTAAATTCTCAACACCTATGTATCACCTTGTTTATCTTAGAGTGTGAAAATTAACACTAGGAGACAGGGAAGCAGGCAATGCCAGGGGAGAGGATAAAAGGATTTTGCCATTCCTGAGTCTATACAACATTTTTCTGTGGAAGTGTTCTGTCAGTTGGGAGTTGTATACTACATTCCTAAAACAGACAGGCCTGCAAAGCTGCTCAGTTGCCTCATATGCAAAATGAACACAGTGACAGCTGGAAAAGATGTTCGAACTCAGGATTAGGACCAGTATTTATCTTCTTGGCAAAGGTGACTACATGAAAGACTAGAGTAATGATACCATACTCTACAAAAATAAGATCAAGAAGAATTGCATAAATACACCTATATAACATCCATCACATTAATGAGAACATAGATACAAATGCAACTTGCTGCTAAACTTGGCATCTATTGATTATGGAAGAGAGTTAGACACTGCAGAGACAAATAGTATCCTAAAGCCAATGGAAGACCATGGATCTGAAATGATCTGACACACAAAAACTAATCCCTCCAACAAAGTTGTTTGTCTCCAACAGAATCTTTCAGGTTTGGCAGCCCACCTAAAGCAAAACTGAACACTATTATCATCTTAACCGTGGTCTTTTCAGATTGGTCTCTGAAAAACTGACTGGAAGCTGATCACACACAAATAGAGGAAAGGATTATTAGAAAAAACTCACTCACTAAAGGTTTAGGTGAACACTACCAGAATTGTAGAATCATAGAATAGTTAGGGCTGGAAAGGACCTTAAGATCATCAAGTTTCAACCCCTCTGCCATGGGCAGGGACACCTCTCACTAAACCATATCACCCAAGGCTTTGTTCAACCAGGTCCTGAGCACTGCCAGAGATGGAGCATTCACAAGCTCCTTGGGCAACCTATTCCAGTGCCTCACCACCAGGAAAGAATTTCCTCCTTATATCCAATCTAAACTTCCCCTGTTTAAGTTTTAACCCATTACCCCTTGTCCTGTCACTATAGTCCCTAATGAAGAGTCCCTCCCCAGCATCCCTAAAGGCACCTTTCAGATACTGGAAGGCTGCTATGAGGTCTCCACACAGCCTTTTCTTCTCCAGGCTGAACAGCCCCAACTTTCTCAGCTGATCTTCGTATGGGAGGTGCTCCAGTCTCCTGATCATTCTCGTGGCCCTCCTCTGGACTTGCTCCAACAGTTCCATGTCCTTTTTATGTTGAGGACACCAGAACTGCACACAGTACTCCAAGTGAGGCCCCACTAGAGCAGAGTAAAGGGGCAGGATCACCTCCTTCGACCTGCTGGTCATGCTCCTTTTGATGCAGCCCAGGATACAGTTGGCTTTCTGGGCTGCAAGCGCACACTGAAGCTGGCTCATGTTCATTTTCTCATCGACCAGCACCCCCAAGTCCTTCTCCGCAGGGATGCTCTGAATCTCTTCTCTGCCCAACCTGTAGCTGCGCCTGGGATTGCTCCGACCCAGGTGTAGGACCTTGCACTTGTCATGGTTAAATTTCATGAGGGTGGCAACAGCCCACCTCACAAGCATGTCACGGTCCCTCTGGATGCAGAATAGCTAAAACTGAGGAAGAAGTTAGTGATGGCTGGGGTAAATTGATGGACAAGCAATCTGAAAACAGAAGCGTTAGTTTAGCATCAGATGGGGTGGAAATAAAATGTCTTTAGGTTTCAAGCAAAGGATACACCAAGTTAAAGGGATATTTGCTCAGTATTTTGATCAAGAGAATGGAAGGCTTTGTGAAGCTAATGAGAAGTTAGCACATGTGAAATGTAACAACTTTCAAAGAAGGACAAGATTTCAGCTGGTGAAAAAAGTGCCTGTGTACTGCCCAGTCATAGTGAGCGGAATTTTTAGAAGTATCAAGTGATAACTTAATTCCCATTTTCAAGCTTTTGTAGCTTGGTTAATTGCAATGCTTTACTCTGTTTTCACCTGTAATTCTGAATTGTTTTTCAAGGGAAGGTAAAAACCATAATTACCACAATTCTTTTTAAATTCCAAAGTTTTGTTAAGCAATTTCTCATCATACACCAGGATTGATGGCTTTATAGTTACACAACAATCAGTTATTATTGAATCTTAAGGTAAAAATAGAAATGCCACTTTTACGTAATTGTTCTCAGAGCTATTAGTAATTATCCTTTTTTCAATTATTTATTTATTTATTTTCCTCTTGAAGTAGGCAAAGAAGCTCTTTAGCCAAGAGCTAAGTATAGAGGAGAAGTGGCTTTGGGGCTTTTTTGTTAAGGTTATGAGACAAAAGAAGCAAGAGGTTCAGGTTGCACAAGAAGTCATAAAGAAATGGTTGTTAATGACGGCAAGCATGAGCACAAAGTGATCAAATGTGGTACAAAATGCCTGGCTCTTGCTCAGAAAACAAACCAAAGAAGTAAGGTCCTACGGAGAGCGGTGTCCTCCTAAACTGGAGACAGCAGATGGTTATGAGTGTGCCTTGAGTCTCACAGATGTGTGTTGAAGCGATAATTGTGAGCCTGCCTTGAGTCCATTCTACAAAGGGATAAAATATCCACAAAAGGACAAGGCTGCTAAACACCCCCTTTTGTAAGAGAACCCATTAAGTGTTTGGCATGAAGCTCTAAAAGTGCTCCAAGTTTACTGTTTCTGGTGAAAGCCAAAGGCCTTCTGCATCTGTGTCATATCCCACTGTCAGCAAATGACTGGCAATTTCTGCACTGCCTGACAAACATTTGAAAAAGCACAGTGTGAAAATGTATGCATTTCAAATGTCTCCTCCAAATTTTTATCACCAGACCTGAAAACAAAACAGCTCCGATGGCACCAACTACAGACAAATAGAATAAAACCCCAGTTAACACTCACACAGACTGGTGAGGATCACAGCTTCTCTCCCCAGCCACAGCTCTGTGCAGCTGCTTGTTGTCAGAGTGCAAAGTACGAGCCTTGGCATTTCTCCTCTGTGCTGTACTCTGGATGCCTGCTCAGCACATTGAGGTAATTGACTCATCTTGGCTCAGTCATCACCTCAATCAGCTGGACCATCTCATTTTCCCCATAGCCAAGGAATCCTGCCGGTTTTAATATTAGGGCAGCAGCCAACCTGTTTTCAGAGGGAAGCTTATTGCAGAATATCCCTCTGTATCCCTGGGAATTAGCTGAAAGCTTAAATGTTTCTTTTGAAAGAAAATACTTTTTCGAAGGAGGGAAGAGAGATCACTTTCTACTGGCTTTCTGAAAAGATCTCAGAACAAAAAGCCAAGTCCCCAAACAACACTGGGAAAAAGTGAAAGGAAAAAACACTCTGGGCTAAACATGCGCCTCACACTTGCTGAATTCACAATCAAAATATTTGTTCACTGGGTTTGAAATCCACTGCAGGTTACTTTCATCTCACCACAGGAGTTAAAAAATGGAAATCTCTGGTTTAGACATTTACAGATTTTGAGGTACCGGGATTCAAAGAATCCGAGTCAATAAAAGTGACAGCCTTGCCTCTCTGGAAAAGCAACACTGTTCCTTCTCACCCCACCCCAAAACAACCGTAGTTCTAAATGCAGCAAACCCTAATCAAACCTTTATAAATACTGAAGTGACCATGTATTTTCTATGAACTTCACAGTCACCTCAGTTATAACTGTATCTGGGGTCTGTGGAGGACATTGGATTTTCATTTTGCTCCATAAATAAAAGTGAACTTCAGCAAAACCAAACAACCTAATTTTAGGAAGTTATTTTGATGCTAAACCATAAATTTAGCTTAACCTGTCACAAACTTCAGGGAATTTGAGGGGCTAACATTAACCTGCTCCCTCAGTTTTCAAGCAATTCCTGCCCTTTCCTTAGCTCTTCTGTGTGCGATATTGACAGCAGTTAAGGCAAGGCAGAGGAGAAGGGAGGCAGCAGCAACATGTTCTCCATGAGCTGCAGCAGGGATACCACTGTATGGTTGAACCTCTTGGTTCAAGCAACTTCTGCCAGAGGCTGAACTTCGAGGAGGAGGGGAGAGCTCTTTCCCCAAAGCAAGGAAGAAGTCTGTGCTGTGCTCTTCATTCCTCTCTCTGGAACTCCTATCCACAACTTATTTCCTTCTTGAGCAGCCTGAACTGTCTCCTCTCACAGCTCCTTGGCTAAGCCCCCGTTATGCTTCAGCATATCTTATCTTCAACAACCTGTTTTCTTTGTTATGCACAGACTAAACGCTAAACAGTTAGGTAGGCATATCTCAGCTTCTCCTTGCCTGTGTAGGAGCATCTCCCAGCCCCTCCCTCTGGCCCTGGTCTGGTATGGAAGAAACACAGAGCCTGACAAACTGACATCCTGTCAGTGTTTGATGCCAAAACATTTCAGTTAAGCTCTGGTATTTGCTTTAACACTGGCATATATAATTAAAGCTTAGAGAAGAAAAACAGCTTTTCAGCTGGTGCGTTACAGAAAGGAAAATAGTATTTTCCTCCAGAGCATCAAGCCTGGAGTAGGTTATCTGCCTCCCGTCATTGCCGGCTTTTATTTTTGGGAAAAAAAGAAAAAGGAGAGAATCTGCTGATGCTTTTGTAGGCTGTGGTGTTCCTCACAAGCCATTCCCCACACAGGCTCTGGCCCCTCCACCACTAATTCCACTGCCCTCCAAGTAAACACAGCACATTTTCTGTACCTCCCAATTTACCCCTGGTAAATTAAACTAAACTAAACATTGGCACCTGGATGCAATTGGTGGTGGTTGGTGATGGTAATAGTATAGTTTCTGCCCCTTTCCTTCTACCCCTTTGTCATTTGTTTTCAGCTTGCAAAAACCCTACTCTCTGTGTTTATCCTTCACGAAACTTTTACTTTCTAACTCAAGTCCATCTGAAGTAGAAGTGAGGAGATAAATGAATTCAGACTTTTATTCCTGAAGATGTCTTTTTCACTGTGTCTTTTTTTCTCTCTGCTTTCCCATCTTTGCAATAAGTCATTTGCAGCTTTTTCTTTCCAGTGTTCCTCTCTTACACAATCTTGTAAGATGAAGATAATCCCCATAAACATATATATTACACTGGAAAAATTCAGCTTCTGAAAATATTTTGTGGTATGTCAAATTTATTACTGGGTCTGGAGGGCCTAATTTCTTATTGCGACATATGGAATTTCTCCTTGTAAGTCACCTACGCAATGTGAGATGCACATACAGCTTTATCAGGAAAAAATTCTTCAGTTATGGGAGTAAAGTTCTGGCATACAAAGTGGCCACTAAGAGTTACCAAGAGCTTGCAAGAGGATTATCAGTGAAACCAAGCAATATCATTGTTCTGCAACACAGAGAATTTCCCTGTGGGGCATCTCACACTTTATCACAGAAAAAGCTCACTAAATGGTGATTACTTTTACTTCAGTTCTGCTAGGAAATCTAACTGGGCGGCGGGCGGGGAGGGGAAGACTGGAACACTTCCAGAGGGGTTTCTGATGGAAAAACACTCCACATGTAAAAAACACTTTGTGGGAATGTGTTGATTTCAGTGTATTTTTGAACGGTTTCTCCTGTGAGTCTGCCCAGTTCCTATCTGATGAACTGCCAGCCTGTCTGTTGTTTAAGCCCAACAACTGTCTACCTGGTGGGCTTCCAGAGTCAAGCTCCTGACCAGCCCGCGTGTTGCATATGGGGATCAAACACTAGTACTCCCTACGCACAAGGCAACAGAGGCGTTGCTCCACCTTTGAACCCGTAAGTTTAAACACCAAGACATTTCTTGCCCTGCTTGAGGCAGCTGGTATGTAACTGTGCAAAGATTAGTACATGTTACACAGCAAAGGACTGCAGCATAAAGGTATGCTGGTGCTCATGCTACAAGAGGTGCAACCACAAATGACCATTAGCAGCTAGCCGCAACTACCTATGTGTTACAGCTTACACATATATATATACATGCAAAGTCTTGCTCCAAATATCTGCCAATATGTACACCCCTGTACATGTGTGCACATAAGTTTAGAAAAGACATCTCATCCTCTCTTGCATAAGAGGAGGTATTTTTGGTGCAACCTTCTGAAAGCTAAGTGAAGGGTGAAAAGCAAAGCAGCTACAGAAGTTGGCATTATTTCCACTTAATCAGTGCAAAATCATTACAGCTTTGCTATGAAAATGAAACAACCCTAGTCATACAAGATACATCATGACACAGAAAAATGAGAAAACACTGTGAGCTCTGCACAGCAAGATTTGTAAGCCTGCCAGCAGAATCACAAACTCGCACAGCTCCAATTTGTCTGGGAAAAAGGGGTGTTTAATTGCTGTGCATAATAAACACACAAACGTCAGAGAGCAGCCATGGATAACATGCACAAGTAGATTCCAGCTGTACTGCTAAGGATACATAAAAGTGATTTATTTTGTATCTTGATCCTGAGTCAAATAAATCACATTAAAATAAAATGACCAAATTTTCCTAAGTGCTCAGCCCTGAGCAGCTCTTGCTGGCCTCGCTACTCAGCTCTTTTGGAAATGCATTTATTTCATTTAGGTATCTGCAGGGTACAGTGCCATGCAGCATTACCTGATCTACCGTGGCCTCCACAAGCAACCGCTTTTTAGCTTGTTCAATTAGCTCATACAAAGCTGAGCACTAATGTAGTTTGTAGGTGCTTCTAGTGCCTGAACCAGTTTATCAAGAGCTCACCCTGCTCAATCTTATCTCTACTCCACGTGCAAATCCCTTAAGCATCAGCTGATTGCTTTCAAAAGCCTGTCCAGTTTGTGCTGCCTAATGAGAGCCTCCAGGGGCCAAGCCCTTGGATAAATATCTAATCAGAAACTCATTTTTGTTCTGCTCCTAACTACAGCCAGTACAGATCATCAGATAGCCTATGGTGTACATGAATGGGCTTTTTATAAAACTGTATTGATATTTTAGGGTTTCTCTCCCCCAACACCCCAGCCCCCGAGAGAGCTGGGAAAAGAGAAATGAACTAATCTACTAAAAAGGATTATTGGGGGGGGGGGGGTTGGGGTGGTGTGTGTGTCACTACCTCTCTGCATCTAGCCTAACATCAATATTCTTCACACTCACTTCTTCTCAAGCTCATCTTTTATTGACAGCTGAAGAGGAGAGGACATACTAATGCAAACCACTCTCACAGGCAAGAAGTTATCTTTTGCTAAGGTATGACTCACATCACAATTTAACCCCATTGCAACAGTGAATGCTTTAGAGTACACTGCACTCAGACCAAGTTACAGTCTACTTTCTATACAGTTTGGCTTTAAATTGTGTTTGTAATCATTAAACCTTGCTTTTCCGATATGAAGTTGCCCAAGATTTTATTGACGCTTTAAGAACTCCTAAGTCTTTCATTGCCTTTCCTTTTCTGCGTGACTGGCTTCAAGAAAAAAAAGGTATTCCTTTCCGCACTGAGATTACAAATCACTATCAATGGCTTGAGTTGTAGATGACAAACCACTGTTACAGACAGTTCTTCAAGGCTTCAGATACCTTGGGATTTATCACTCTTCAGAAGTCCTGCATTTGTACATGGCATTCTTGCTACCTGCAACCACTCCTTCTACACTGCAGAGCATTTCTTACATTACAGTCAGCACAAAATTCTGTCTGCAGTTCCCCTAAAAAGCAGTGGGGCTGCCTATAAAGTTGAGTATTTTGTTATTTCCCCCCTCACACACACTTATTTACAGCATAGGATTTATGTGAGAATTAATCTACTGTTTACTTGACTCAGGAAGAAAATTGCTGACTTGCAGGGTCTCCTGAAAAAAAGTTTATAAATTAGCCAGCTGCTGTGTGCTTGAATCAATAGCAGAGATTAGAACCTGGCTTACCTTGTTAGGGTAGTGCCCAAGGTCTATCCTCATCCTCAGTGCCATTTGTGTAAACATGAATAACATGTTTAAGATTTTCCAAGTCCTTCAGAATTTACATCAATCGAACAATGAATAACACTAGAAAATCATGGTACTTTAACGGCTTTTTCATTTTGCAGTTGTAGGGTCCTCAGTTTGATTAAAAACTCATAACATTAAGGGCATTTCTCTCCATGATCACAGTGATGAAAAAAGCTTTAGCTGAACATGAAGAAGATACTGCCATAATAAATAAAGAGAATAAATAAATTCGTCCTTTGTTCTAGTGGAAGGTGCACAGTTGGAGAAAGGAGAGGCTTGGGACTTGGTATTATTTAGTGCACGGGATTGTTCAGCCATCTGTCCATGAAAAGATAGCATCCTCTCCCATTTGTGCTGGTATAATCTCTTTGCAACATCTTGCCAGATCAAGGTTGGCAATGAAAAACTGACTGAAAGAACTGGATATAAAAGTCATGTTGGAGAAAGTTATTAAGAGAAAACTGTAACAGAGAAGACAGTCACATAAGACAATATTATGATGCTAAGTATAGAGAGACAGGTACAAATGATGGCACCCTAATCTCTTGTATACTCAGAGAGCAAAAACATATTTATGTGACATAGTACAACCAGAAATTTTTATTTGAACACCACAGAGAAAGTACTGCATCTCCTACCAGTTAGCCAATAGGGAAAACATCTTAAAACCCTATTTAAATGAAAACATATTTTAGAATTTGAGAAAGCTATCAAAGTATAAATAACAAAATCTAGTAAGAAAATCTGAGTAAAGCATCTGCCAGAATCACTTGTTAAAAAAAAAGGGATACTCATTAGCTGCTGTATCACAAAGCAGAATAAGAGAAGGCATCAGTTTTAAACTATGTCTAAGCGTACTGAAAAACTGAAAAAAAGAAAAAGGCACACAATGAAATTTAATTCTGTTGCTTGAACAAGTTTCCATATTTTTATATACATATAAAATTTAATTTTTTATTTTTTAACCAGATTTCTTCTAAACTTAGAACCTGCATTTTCTCTGGGAATTGAAAAGAAGTTAAAGCTTTAGGGTGAGAGGATTCAGGCATTCAAAGCGTGAAGTCTGTTTATGCTTATAACCAAAGATTCAACTGCAACCTTGTATCTTCCTGGAACTATTTATATGGCAAATGGATCTTCGTTATGGGATTTACATAACTGATCTCTATCTAAGCACTTCCTTTGTCAGAAATGGGAAACCATGCACTTCCATTTTGTAAATTAATGAGCAATCAACAGGTTTAAAGCTTGTATCTCAGAATACATACGAATCACATCAGGCTAGAAGTCTTCTAAGAACTTTACAAGTCATCTTAAAGCCATTCAATTTAGATAACCTTTTCAGAATAATGGGTTCTAAGGCTGCAATTCAGCACAAATCTGGCAATTTTACTGTACAGCATATCCACATCTTAGAGAAGTGCTCAAGGAAAGATTAAAACACTTCACAATAGGATAAACTACTGCTTCAACTTGCAGTTTTAAGTGAAGTACTATCAAGATCATCTTGAAGAACTCCGCTTTAATGTTTAGATTCTCTGGTACCCAGAATGCTTCTTTAGGTTTATCAAATTTACAATAAGAGGGAAAAGGGAGATTTACTAAATCAATAGTGCTTGCTAAACTACATTTCTCAGGCTGAGTTACAAGTACATTATGCTTTATAAGTTAAACTGGACTGTCAAGATAAATGCATAGATAATACAGAGCTATTTGTAAGTAAATGCCTCTTTATGTTTAAACAGGTTCTTATAGACCAAGAGGCTGAATCTCTTTTTCCTAACAACATTATAAATCTAAAAGCTGAAGGAATAAAATTAAAGGGAAGTGGGCCCTAGGTCTTTGTGAACGATTGATGACTCAGGCAGTACTAAATCTACCAGAAATTATTATTTTTCCTTTCTTTAGCTGGCTTTTGTCTAATAATCATGGGAAGCAGCAGGAGAGGAATGGAAGACAGAGAAGAAGGGAAAAGAGAAAAAGCAATTTTAGCTTTTTACTCCTTCTTTTAGGAAAAATTGTCTTAGTTACCTGCATATCATGAGATACAGATAGTACTAAGTCAGCAAATTACTTGTTCTGCTATACTTACCATGATTCACCCTGCCATTTACAGTGAAATACCACCCTATTGTAATAGCAGAACGACTACACTTTGAGGTTGCAGAAACACCAATTATCACTAGTGAGAAGGGAATATCAGTTGGTAAACTACATAATAACAATCTCCTATCTCAGTCCCAAAAGTCTGTCATCCGTCTCTGCCTATTAAGTGAAACAGTTCTGCATCAAGACATCGCAGGGAATCAGAAGCCCATAAACATGCCGTAGGAACACAACAGTGATACAGACACCTCAAACCCTGCAGCCCTGAGTACCACTGGGCAGTTCTGCTGCAGGTTGCTCTGCCCTCAATTACAGGGGGAAATTCTTTTTCTTTCTTTCTTAACCTACAAAATTAATGCCTGAAGCAGCTATTTCTGTCATCTACTTGAAAATGCTGTAGCAATTTGAATGGGCAAGCAAAAATAAGCATCTTAGCAGCAATAAAACATACAAAAGGCACTAAAGCTGTTGCTCAGTGAAAAGCAAAACCAGTCAGAAAGACAGACTCAATTTCAAATTCTCTTTTCAAAGATGGCAGGCTCTGCTGTTAAAGCTAATGACTCCTCTGCCATTCAAGAACATATCCACACAGCTTGTTTACAATCTCTGTATAAGATACAAAAAGATATACATAAGCATTTGTAATGACACACTGTTTTATGTTTGGCAAGTCAATAGAGATTCACAGTTTTCAGCATATAACTCATAAGCTGTAGGCTGGTACAGCACATCCTACATTATGAGGCATTAACAATGCAAGTTATGAAACCTGTGAAATGAAATATTACCTTGTATACAAGTCTGTCTTCCCAGCTCTGAAGCACCAGAATGAGATATTGCCACAGATACAGAGAAAAACTTACTTGGCTGCAATTGGTCAAATGGCAGCTCTTCAGGAATCTTGCAGGGTAAGTTATTTAAGTTAATCAAAGCTAAATGTTTACAGCTTAGAGCCTAAGCAAAAGGATTTTCTTACAAGGAATCCCCCATGCAACAGGTAATACTGAAATAGCCAGGTTTGTGAACGTCTGTGTGTGCCAAGCAAACTGCGTGCTGTGTGGCTGCCAAGGTGTGACTGTGGCCCAGTAACTGCACCACTGGCTGTGAGCAGAGGGGCGGGCTGCCCCAGGGCAAACAAAGTCGGTTCCAGCCGGTCCTCAGACAGACTGGGGACCCCTCTGAGAGAAGCAAGATAGAGCTTGGGACCCCTCTGTTCATAGAATCACAGAATAATTTGGATTGGAAGGTGCCTTCAAAACTCATCTAGTCCAACCCCCTGCAAGGAGCAGGGACATCTTCACTAGACCAGGTCACTCCGAACCACATCAAGCCTGGCCTTGAATGTCTCCAGGTATGGCGCATCCACCACCTTGCTGGGCAACCTGCAACCAAATACTATTTTACCACCCTCACTGTAAAGAATTTTTTTGTCCTGTCCAGTCTGAATCTCCCCTTTTAGTTTAAACCCATTTACACCTGGTCCTGCCACAATAGGCCCTGCTGAAAAGTCTCTCCCCTTCTTTCTTATAGGCCCCTTTTAAGAACTGAAAGGCTGCAATAAGGACTCCCCAGAATCTTCTCCAGGCTGCAGCTCTCTCAGCCTTTCCTCATAGTATATCATGCCTCAACATTTCTGTGGCCTTCCTCTGTATCGTCTCTAACAGCTCCATGTCTTTTCTGTACTGAGGATTCCAGAGCTGGACACAGGACTGCGGGGAAGTGTCTCACCAGAGCAGAGCAGAGGGGCAGAATCACCTCCCTTGACCTGCTGGCCATGCTCCTTTGGATGCAGCCCAAGATACAACTGGCCTTCTGGGCTGCAAGTGCAATGAGTGTTGACAGAAGGACAAAACCCTGCCCAGGCCCATGAGCTTTTCCATCTTATTTTCTTCCCCCATCCTGTTGAGGAAGGGGGGAAAGAGAGCAGCTGGATGGCCATTAAGCAGAAAACCACAGTCATCCCACCCCATCACTAATAAGCGGTGCAGTTAAACAGGAATGCTAAATAAAGCACCTTTGCACTGCGTTGTCCAATTGTCAAGAAAGGAGCACAGATTAAAAAATGGGAATTCCTGACCTGTACGAAGACAAAGTAAAAGGTAACATCTAGGGTTTCACCAAGAATATGATGAAAAATAATGGTTGGACTTGATCCTAAAGCTCTTTTCCAACCTAGTTGATTCTATGATTCTAAGAAAAAGTGCAATAGAAATGCCTGACATTTCCAAAACGTGATCTTCCTGTCTCTATAACACCTCCCAGGAAATGATCAGTTTCAGAGTTCCAGAAGTTACTGCCACTTAATGGAAAGTCAGTGGGAGCTGTTGTTAGGCCTTTCAGGAGTACCAATTGCACATATCACTAACATATGGAACAGGCATAGACAGAAAAAAAAAACAATGCGAGAAATTATTGTTTATTACTTTATTCTAAATTGTCATCTTCACGGTAATAATTTTCTGTATACCCTGGTATCCAACAGCAGCAGTTTCTCTGGTGTTTTAGAGTTCTGGTTTACTGGAGTGGCCCAGCAGAAAAGGAAAAAAAGAAAATGAGAAAAAAGGAAAAAAAAGAGAGGCATCTGTGAGATTTGCATAGAAAGCAGAAAAGGAGCCCTCTTTCTCATATTGCTTCTGCCCCAGCCATCAGAACTATACCATGCACACTTAACATCTTGTAATAAAAATATCTTGACTGAGGAAACTACCTGCAGAAGCTAGTTTTGAGGTTGGAAATGTCATCACAGGAGGTACATGGAGAGCACCAGCTGTGAACTAGAAAAGTGACAAACACAAGACTCTCCCCTGAAAATTTGTTTCTTTTCTTGTGTTTACCAAGACTGCTTGACCTCAGTCTTTAACACAAATACTCTTGGTCCCTAAGCAAATAAAATACCAACATAAGTGCATTCTCCAAATTCCACAGGAAGTGAATCTTGACCATACACAGGACATCACTGGCTATTTACCTCCTCGCATGCCTCGTGCTGGGCACAGGGAAGGATGGCATGGAATAAAGGGCCTGAATGCTCCCACCACAGCATACAACCTGGTGGAGTGCATGACTGTAACAGGAGCTGCAAAACTCCCCATCCAAGTCTGCTGCTGGACACATCTGATGTAAGGGATGTATTTCCATAAAACAGCCTGGCAACTCCTGCTGAAGAAGATTGGATGCTTTGTTCAACAGCTGCCCACCAGTACGCAACAATGTTCCACAAGGCATTTAGAAACTATGGCTGTAGATCATATAAAGAAGCCAACTAACTAGATAGAGAAGCCTATCTCTAGTGGAGATAAGCAATCCAGGACAAAAAGGATAATCAACTAAATTCATGTTCCCACTTAAAGTGGTACCAATTTGAAAATCTACTGCAAGATCACTGTAAATGGTTGGCTGTAATTGACAATGGAATTTAGCTGTTATAATGAAATGAAAAAGAAGAAACAAAACAAAAACCTTAAGGGAGCAGTTTGGTGTTGTAGACAAATTATCACTGTTTAGGCCAGAGAGGGGCCAGAGATCGGCTTAAAACCATACATGGTTTAGGCTTTGCATGTCCCTTCCCCACTTCCCCTCCAAAAGGATGGAAGTGCTAAAATATACATACTCCAGACTGGGCTGTCTAAAATATTGTCTCTCCTCTAAATGAATGTTTTATCCCAACATCAGCTGAATTGCAGGCCCAAAGTTGTGTATGTAGGTCTGACTGTCCAATTCTAAGTGCAAATGTGATATAAATGTTCCAACTTATGTTGGAACGGAACGGCCATATGCAGTAGTTCTGCAATACATTTTATGCCTATGAGAAGACAAATCTTTCACTTTTAATACCTCTTTCTGCTCCATCAATTAAATATTAATCTTTATTAAGAAAATATTAATTCCTTACTGGAACAAGTGCATAGATTACACTGAGTGGTGTTTTTTATTTAATTGCATGGGGTACATGGACATCCCAAAAGACAAAGTTTCCATCCAGTGCCCATAAGAACAGATTTGTTTTATTTTGTCATTTTGGACAATTCATCAGGAAATTGAGCTTTTTCCTACCATTTTTGTTTCACTTTATGCACCCGTTATAACCACCAATGAATATAAAAAATTTCTGCACCCCCCCCCCCCCAGTCTAATTGTATTTAGATTTCAGTCTGTTTTAATCAAGGCATTTTCACCTATTATGTAACTCCCTCAGTAACAGTTCTAGTTAGAAAGAGAGGAGATGAGTGGTCCCTTCGTACAAGGCTACCTTCATAATGATCTGTGGAGATGTCGCTTTTCATCTACTGCCCTTTGATAAGAGAGCAGAGATTTCCTACTCAGTTGATTAAAACTGAGTGACTGCATAATCTTGTAATAATCTCATCTATTACTCAAGCAAAATGGTTACCTACTGCATCATAGTGGCTAATAAGAAAGAAGGGCTCCTTTCTGTGTCAGGGCTTTGTAAATTGCCTGCTTTACCATATTTAGTTCATGGTTAAGTTACACAGGAAGATACCTCTGCCTTCCTGTTCTTCCCTGCGGTAACGCCACCACCAACTGTAAACATTTTACTCTGTCTACAGCTGGCACCACAATTTGATAAAGATAAAAGATGACTTAACATCACTATAATACTTCACGGTAGCTATGGGCAGCCCATCTTATATTGAATTGTTTCCAGAAGCCTACTTAAAAAAAAAAAAGAAAAAAAATTCTAAAAAGCACCACTGGCATTTTCTAAAATCACCATTATCATCATTTTCTTGTGATCAAGTTCTCTCATAGAAGTCACTGGAAAATTGTATAGCACACAATACAAGGCAAAAAAAAGCCAAGTTGTGGGGATTCAGCCACTGCACGGCAATACAATCCTCCATGACGAGGATGGTATCTGGATCTCCTGTCAGTATCTGGGCCATGTTGGCCTGTTCAGTTGGTCCTGTTTACAAACTAAATATGCATATTTTTTTTTGCTGAAAAACTCTTTCCATTTCCAGACTCAAAGACAGAAGAGGTACCACATGTTTCCTTTCCTTTGCCCTCCTTTCCTCTTTCATCCAGAGTAATGAAATCTACCTTTCACCTTTCCTGCCCTAAATTGTTCACCAGCAGTCCTTTCCTGTTTTTGTAACGTGCTGTACCCTAGGTATAATAGCTAGGGTATACACACCCACAAAGACCTGATCTGCTTATCTGCAGCCTGTTACGGAGTTCATCCTGAGATGCACTCTAGGCCCCTGAAATTTATCTCTACCTATGGCTGGAGCTAGTACAAAATTTACCTGCTGACAAGACAGAATTGCTACTTTTCCTCTGCAAAACCTTCTAATTAATTATTTAATTAATTAATTATTTAATTAAATTATTGATTAATAATTACACACACCTACTGTCCCAGATCAAATGAGATGTCACTTATAAGCAAGCATTTTGGCTAGGAATTGAAAATCGAAATTGTTCTGAAATTTATGTTGCAAGGTACTAACAACATTATGTCTGTAGCACAGAAACATTAAAAAAAGTTTGAGAACCTTGGTAAGCACCCTGGGATCAGATCAAAATTATCCATCTATTACTTGAGAGGATTAGTTTTTTTGCTTAGATCAACCATCACAAAACACAAACAAGGACTTCCTTCATTGCATTCTCTCACTTGTCATCCAATTTTGAAACGCCAAAAAAAGTAAAGATTTGCAGATTTCCTACACAAAATGTGCAATTCCATTTCACTGACAATGTTCACCTAAAAGTACGGATGTGTTATTGGCATATGGGTGCCCACGCACAGTATACTCTTGTGTATCAACTTATATGGGGGGTTTTATCTCCTAAATGTGCCCAAGATTACTCATGTTTAACATGTTGATAGCTTTTATGAAGCTTTGAAGGTGAAAATTAATCATGTCATAGTGTTATTATTCATGCTATATGTAGAGTTTCTAGCGACATAGAAAGCGTAGTTTCAAACCAGAGTCTCTGTAAGACTCACAGAAATCAGGACAGCCCTCAGCTTCCGTTTTCTGTCACCTTAAGATATCATAATAGCTGGAGAAGGAGGAAGTGCGGCCTCGTCCCATTCAGCTCAATTTTCCCCCTTATGTTCTGCAGGCAGATAGATAGGACTTTACTGATAACAAATTACTTGCAGTTATATGAAGTGTGAGAATATTACAGCTCTCTATACAGAGCCCAAAATATTTATATACTGCTCTTCATATATTATTGGAGTTGCATGCATAGCAAAAGGTCTGTCTTTAAAGTCCACAGCCAAAAAGTGAGGCTCTTCAAAAGAACATGATTTCAGCTGTATGTATCTGGCTGTTACACTGCAATTCAGATGTACGTTTCTGATTCTTACTGCAGAATTATCTAACACAGGTGCTGAGATGGCAGTTTTACTTTCTGTTAAAATGTGGGCCACCTCAAAAAGGAAAAAAAATATAATTCCTGATTAAGTTGAAATTGCTAAAGAGTTTTTAACTGCCCAGTTAATAGAAGCAGAAATAAATCTGTAAAGGAATGACTATAAAACTTCAGTGTGCATCTAATAGAAGGCTGCTTACCTTGTTAATCTATGGTCTTTTCCTACAGTGGTCTAAGGTGCCTTTCCAAAGGGCAGAAGAAAGATAATCCAAAACAAAGGGTTGTGGTGTTTTGTTTTTTTGTTTTTTTGGTTTTTTTACTAAAATTAATATTTTTACTACCAGGCTTTTTGCTGCCAGTTCAGGTGTTGCCTTTATCACTTGATTAGAAATAATCTAATTAGTAAGAAATAATCTAATAAGTAAATTGACATCTTGAGGTAATGTAAGCAATTCCATGCAGTATCCAGTAACAATTTCCAAAAGCTGGACTGGCTCACAGCAGGAATGCCTGAGATGCACCTGGAAAGGTTAGATCTAATGTAGATGAAACTGCAGGATGACTGAGCTCTTCAGACTGCAGAGGTTCCTTACAAGGTAGGCAGCTAAGCAACCCTTAAGGAAGCACTTAATGGCAAAGGAAGCACTTAATGGAACAGCCTGAACTGTCCTCAGGCCAGATCTGGAGAAAAAATAGAAAACCATGGTGGTTTTTTTTCAATCCTATACCTGAATCTTCTCATTAGACATGGAATTGGGACCATTTTCTCCCTGTATTTTTTAGAGCAGTTTAAAAACATAAGGGTTTGGGGGTTTTTATTCTTTACATTTTAAATGCCAAATTATGCCAAAACGTTGAGTTGGTTTTGGTTTGTTGTTTTTGGGGTGGGTTTTTGTACATACTATTACAGTCTGAGACTTGTTCTTCTAGTAAACTGATTATTTTCTGGCTGCTCTGTTGACAGTTGTGCAAGTAGTGCCAAAACTTGTCAAGTTTTAGAGTTACCTTTTTGTATGCATCAGATCCAGAAATATCATTTAAACACTGAGGCTCCAAAACAACGGTATTTGTTTATTCTACAGATACTGAAAGAGCACACTCATATTGCAATGAAACTTCAACTGCTCTTGCATTCAAAATGCCCATCTGAATGTAACATCACTACAATTTGAATGGAGGTGATCACAAACTTAGAAATATTTTCATGTTCTCAGCTTCACTAAACTGATACTGATAGAAACTGTTTACAGGTTTAAAACATTCCACAAGCAAAAACTGGTAAGTGAACCATCCCTTTCTGCTGTGCCAGTGAAAACATTTTTTTGTTTTAAAAAGTTCTGAAGAATTAGTTAAATAATTTAATCTCATATAGTTACTGACATTACCCTTTAATAAAACGAATCATTTCACCTCAAGCAATACTGATATTGAAGAAATATCATTAACTAAAGAAAAATTACACTCAGTATCTGGAGTCTTTAACGATAAGAGAAGCAAAGATTTAAAACATTGACCCATAAGAACAAAACACTTGAAAATCTCACTGATGGTAAGCAGAGGGCTGTGCCACGTCCCCTTCTGCTGACCTTCTGCAGGCAGCAAAACAAGCTCACATCCAAAACTCTGTTTTCAAATGGACAGTGCTATCACACCTTATCTTCTACAACCTGAAAATCCACCCATACAGTTACAAACAAAGAGGTCACCTGAAATTCCACATGCAGGGAAGTGGAAGGAAATCATACTGCTGTATATCATCTTGCACATTATTTTACCTTTATTTTGCCTAATTTGTTTAATCTCCATCTGAATAATAGTTTCATAATTTTATCACAACTGAGACAAATTTAAAAGTGGAAGTATCACTCTGTGTCTCAAAATACATTGCCAACCTTATCTTTCAACCCAACTATTTCAAACAAAGACTATTACCCCTTTGGGGGTAGGGGAGGAATAAATAATTACAAACAACCCCACAAATAAAATCCAAACCAAACCAAAAACATCAACCCCCCAAAAAGCTTACTCCCATTTGCTCAGGTATCACACAACAATGATCTAACACTGCTATTGCACAGTGCTCTCATAATATCTAAGCCAAAATACCAAAGGTCTTTTTAAGGCATCTGTGGTAAAACCACAAGGATATCCTTGATAGAGAAGAGAATCAAAAGAAATCTGTTCAGTTGATGGCTCAGAGTTTACTTCTGTTTTCTTATACACCTCTTTGCAGAAGGGAATCCGCAGGGAACATGCTTCACCTAACTGGTTCTGTTCCTGAATCTACAAAGGTGACTGGAATATTTTTCAAAGACAGCAGTTTTAAGTACATAAAGGTATAGCTGAAAAAAAAACAACACGGAAGGAAAAAAAAAATCATTAGGGATTCTGACAGACATGTATGTATTTCAAATTATTATAGAGACTCTAAATGATAGCTTGCACTAGCATTCACTCAATCCATTACCAGAACTACTGCAGAGATATGATTGACCATGTAACTGATCAGAGAAATGGATCAGGAAACTGAATGCAAAAAGAGGCCACAGTATTTACTCTGGCTGTTGCACAGGAGCATTTTCTTGCTGATATTATGACTTCATTGACAGATCTGTAATTACCTTCTGAAAGGTGTCAGGAAATTAATGAATCAAAGGGAAGAGGCATTGCTGAAAGCATCTTGGAAAACACAGTTAAGACTCGGGTAACTAGGTCAAGCGAGCTACATGGGTTGTACTCTCCACAGTATTAAACACTTGAGGACTAATACTGCAAAACTTTAGCTAATTAACATTTTCCTACACTGATGGAACCGATCAAACTTTATTATTAGAGGAAAAAAGTCTAATATTAAAGACAAACAAAAACCTCCACTTGACCCAATGGTAGCAAAAGTCTAATATTAAAGACAAACAAAAACCTCCACTTGACCCAATGGTAGCAAACTTAGAAGTAAGTTCTCTGTGAAATGTCAGTTAACATTTCCTTAGATAATTAATCTCTCTCCAAATTGGAGAACACAGAAGCACACCCCTTTGCCTCTTTCTTCCTACTGGGAGCCATGATGGCCACTGACCTCAGAAAAAAAATCTTCCAACTTAGAATACAGGTGCTGTGACTTGCTACCCTATTTTCCCCTCCCTTTGCCTTCAAATCCTGATAAAACAATTAAAATTAAAAAGCTCTCAGTCTTCTATAAAGCATGTCAGCCACAGGGCCAATAGGTAGCAGTGGGAAGCAAAGACCACTGCACTTAACTAAATGTTCTGTTTGCTGCATAACCAGTTATTACATTATAAGCATGAATTTTATTAAATATAGCTGTGTTCACACACACATGCAAACCCAAAAACACCCACGTCTACTTTGACAGAGAATAATGAAAAAATGGCATTCATTATTCATTCATTTAAGTTCTGTGGTTTTTCAGCATCTGGTTTTGATGAAAATCTCTCTTCAATCTTCTCTCAAAGGGGTTTCCTACTAAGAGGTCCACTGACATGCAGTCTGCATGAAACTGCCTGTAAATGCATTACTGAGACAAAATTTCAAGTGATGGGTTACATATTAATTTGCACTCTTCTATGGTAATTTTATATTAATTAAATGTATCATATTAATTAAGTAAAAATTAAATTATCTCTTGGAAGGAAAAGTTAAAGTCAATTACTTTGTGGCATGTTTCATAAAATACATCAAGAAACTGGACTGAACTTTACCCATATTACACCATATTATAGTAAAGATGAAGACAAATCTGGTAAGAAGCAGAATTTTTTAATCATGGAAGGCATGATAAAGTTAACGTGATAGAAAGATTTAGAACTTAATTTATGGTTAACACAAACATGGTTATCTGATCATTAAAATACCAGTAAGAAACTTGTTAAATTAAGTAGGCTTAGATAAAGGGTCAGGGATATTTAATCCAAAGACTCACTGCATTTGTACAAGGCCTCATAGCTGCCTTGGAAGGATTTTGAAGGATGCTGGAGAGGGACTCTTCATCAGGGACTGCAGTGATAGGACAAGGGCTAATAGGTTCAAACTTGAACAGGAGAGATTCAAATTAGATATAAGGAAAAAAATTATTTACTGTAAGGGTGGTGAGGCACTGGAATGGGTTGCCCAAGGAAGTTATGAATGCTCCATCCCTGGCAGTGTTCAAGGCCAGACTGGACACAGCCTTGGGTGTTCCAGGACTGAACAGGGAGTTCCACAGACAGCCACTGCAACATACACTCTTAGGTTTCAATGTTCATTGTTCAGCACATATAAACTCTGGTCATTGCTACATCTTGTCCAATGTTGGCATCAGTACACTTTCAGCTCATTTAACCTAAATAAATACTGTTCCAAAAAGAAAATGTCATAATGCAGTGATCTCATTTTAAGTGTGATTTTTGATTCAGGAGTTTCAGGATTCTTGTGTCATAAATTTCTGAATTTCTTATGGGCTTAAGGCTCAAGTTTCAACTTCTTCCTTGGAGTTGACATCATGATATTCCCAGTGGATACCTTGAAATTTCTTTGAAAGAGGAGAAATAGTTTCCTAGATCCACTTCCCTCTCTAAAGTGGAGTGTATATGGAGCAATTCTGTTGAAGTGAATGGAGCTATAGTGGCAAACTGCAAAGGATATCACAGAGGATGGCAGAATGGATATTTAACTGACTTCACCTTCAGAACAAGCAACAGAATCCAGCCTGAACCAAGCGCATTTTCCAATGCAATGGTAAAGATTCATTATAAAAGGTTAGGCCACAAACCTTTTAGAGAGTATTCAACATATGTGTACCATCTCATTTATTGCCTAAACTTTAAATTATCAAGTTCTGCAAGTTATTTAAAACAACAGTGAATCACGCAGAACTGGAAACCACAGTATTAAGATGTCCGACTTATTTCAACAAGATCTAAAATACATTAGGACTTGCTAAAGACCATAATGAATCACATGATGGAAAAGGAGAGGGCACAGGACCCATCTAGCATCTTACACATTTTTCATCTATACCTTACTACAATGGTGATAAACAGCACCACAATCAAGTCATGAGAGCCATTATTAAACTACACATGTCAAATATTAAATTCTGGATTCTCTTTGGCCAATGGCACAGAAAGAGAGCTGACCCTCCCAGCATAGCGCACTCAAGGCCCAGGTATGAATACAAGAATTATTCATACCCAGTGCTTCAGAGGAAGGTGAGCCAAAGCAGGACCTAGCTCCCTGTCACAGCTGAAACCCTGACCCATTCTGCTGGCTAGATGGACAGTTTGTTTAAATGTAGATTAGTTATATTACAATTTTTATTCCTCTTCTAGCAAATGCATATGCATTTGCCCTATGTGACCAGAGGAAGATGAGACTATCCTATTGCAAACTAATCTGGTGCTGCATACACACTTCTGCAGAGGAAAATGAATCACTGAAGTGTGACTTCTGTGTAATATAAATGTGCTGCTCCCCTTAAAGAACAGAAGTACAAACCCTTCACACTCTGCGTGATCAAATGACACCCTTGAAAAAGAAAACTGCAGCAGAGAATATCCAACATAACCAAGTATACTGAATGTAAAGTGTTGTTCCATCTAAGTACAGGTAAAACAACAGTTGCTTGGCAGTGAAAACTTCATTTTAAAAAGGAAACCAAGCTATCTGCTGCAATTTTTAAGAATATATTATCTCACTGTTTATGACAGAGGATTTCTCAGAAGCTCAGACATTAGTGGCACTGATATATTTCCTGACCATTACAGATACATTTTCTATTTTGCCAGTATAAAACTGATTACAAATGATGGCCCTCTGACATCTATATATCTGTTAAAAAGAAAACCAGGCAGCCCCTCATATATGCATTGCAGATGTTCCTATTATCATTCCTTACACATTAATACAGACAGGGATACACATGAAGCTAACAATAATAAACGTGTGTGCATGTGTGTATATATATAATATATGTAAATTCCCTGTGAATACAGTGAACATTACTGACAAATCACATTTCTCCTAGAATGCCAAAAGTCTTCTAATCAATATTCATAAAAATGCCTCCTTTTTCCGCTTTAAAATACACCTTTTTGAATCATAGAAGGGTTAGGGTTTGGAAGTTTCTCATCCAGCCACAGACACTACAAATAATTTCAGTCTTCCACCAGTCAGACAAATGGCAAACTTTGATTACTTTGTTCTTCATCTGCCCACCTTCCCACTCATCTACTTCATTTTGGTTTTCCTTTGTGCGTTACAAAAAAACAAACAACAAAAAAAACCCAAACAAACAAAACCCACCCAAACAACAACAAAAAAACTCCAAAACGCTACAACCCATTTTTACTGAGCTTTCATCCAAACTGAAGATAAGTGTTTCTGGGGGCTGACTCTTTACTTAAGCTGGTGATAAGCTGAAAAATGCAATTGGAATGCAATCAGGTCTGGAAACAATAGATGATATCAGAGGATTAAGAAACTAAACTCTCCCAGTTTATCCAGAAGACAGTTGAGGGTTGAGCTGATTACGTGGAAGATATTTACATTAGAAGCTCTTACTCTAGCACAGAGGGCACAATGAGGTACATTGTTCACAAGTTAAAACAGGACAAATTCAGAACAGCAAAAGGACATGTATTTTTAACCTACCAAGCAACCAACAACCAGCACAGACTATTTATTAGGTACATGGAAGTTTTCCTATCATTTGGTGTTCTAAAATCAGCTCTCGATATCTTTCTAGAAAATACACCATCACTTCATGCAAAGCTACAGCCTTGCCTCGGCAATAACTGGCTCGGCCTCCATGACCAAGCCACAATAGAACTCCAACTAGAGGTTCGCAGTGGTTAATGCTGGTCCTAAATTTCTTATTCCGAGATTTCACATGAGTATATGGAAGCTAATTAAACAACATCTGAAACAGTCCAAGACCCTATGAAGGCAAAATTAGTTTTATTTTATCCTAAGCCTATTTTTTATTTTGTCCTAAGTCTATTTTTTTCAGTATTTTATCATACTGAACATCAGACTCAAGTTTACAGTATGGTAAGTTCTGAGCAGTGGTCATCAGAAAGCTCATAGCAGAAATGATGCTAACTTTCCAGTATCATAAGAATCTAAATGATAATGTTATTTAAATGAGAAGCAAGCTTCAAATCACAAGCAATATTAAAGTGGAACTAATCCCACAAAAATTTTTGAAAAAAAAAAAAACCAACATAAAAATTTTGTAAGTCCAGAAATATTTTTGTGTTTCCTGAATCCTGAAAGGTGAGTAACTCTTAAAATAGACTCAATGGCTAAAAGGCTGAGGTGTTTAGGATCAGCTGTAAGCATAGAAAGAAACAACTTCGTCAGCTTGAGGTCAGAGCACTTTGATTAAAGATTGCAATTATTATTTCCTCTTATCCTGCAAACAACAGAATTTACCAGAACACTTCGTCATCAACACATGTACTGCAAACAATAGGAAATATATCTATCTATCCATCACTGATAAACAGATGTGGTAGAGATATATTTTGTCTCACTTGTAATTACAATGCCCAGAACATCCTCCCTACTCACACATGCCATTATTCCATTTGCC
The DNA here is from genome assembly GCF_033783945.1 of Neopsephotus bourkii. Classification (NCBI taxonomy): domain Eukaryota; kingdom Metazoa; phylum Chordata; class Aves; order Psittaciformes; family Psittacidae; genus Neopsephotus; species Neopsephotus bourkii. Next base: position 2,305,396 of record NW_026901434.1, on the reverse strand, counting down.
TCACTGAATTCTGTGCTTTGCTTGAAAATTAAATAAGGTCTTGAATTTGAAACCAGGACAATATTGAATCCCAAATCTATCAAAAAGTGCTGTCTCCTTAACTGAGCAAAAATTTCCATTTCCCCCCTCAAACTATTAATATTAAGATACAATCACAGTGGGGACAAAAAAAAAAAAAAAAAAAAGCAGAGCTGAGCTTTAGAATATATCTCTTCACTGAATAAGTGACAAAAAGTTAAAAGCAGTAATTTAGGAAACTTAAATGTGACAGTGTGTGATAGATGTGAGTTGGCAAGGCAAGAAAATGAGAAACATTAAAATCATATATTAGAATAGATCAAGCTCTACATACCAGTTTATGTCAGCAAATTTCTTTTGATATGTCAAGTCCCTATAGGGCTAGAATTCAAATATACTTTGAAGATGTATTTTAAAAAGAATATCTTTAAGTTTAGAAACTTAATAAGGTCATGTGTGTACAAAAAAACAAAGAAAAATTACATTGAACGCAATATTGCTAAGTTCACTGCAACGTTTCTCTCTGTGCAGCCTTTCTAATGTTTTTCATGTTCTTCAGAACATTGCAGATTCTTTTGCCAATAGAGTCTTGTTTTCTCAGGTCCTAAGCCGATGACATAAAAGGACATAGAGGATTTTATCCCCTCTATAGCCTATCAAAAATTATACCAAGTCAGTGAATTGCAGCTTAGTCAAAGGACATCAGGCAAATTGAAATCAGGCATCTCACAGGGTGTTGTCAAAGGATTTGTCACTACTAGCAGGGGAACAAAAGCCATGTTCCAGTCAACACCGAGCCAGACATTCCCAGGGAAACTGAATCCCTCTCTCTAGGTAGAATCCATAATATCACTGAAGAGAAGGTTACTCAGTTATAAATAAATAGATTTGTACATTGAATCCCTGCCACCACTCCATTTTAAATACCACAGTGTGGACTAGCAATTAGATGTAATAGCAATAATTCCACATCTGAGATGCTGTCATTAAAATCATAAAAAGGACTGTTTGCATATTTTCATACAGCAACATCACTATGGGGGTTGCCATCCTGACACTAGTCAAGCAGACAAAATGAGTGATGTCTTGTGATCAGGAACTTGGTCATCCCAAGTCTAAAAAAGAAAAGAAGGGTAAAGTGCTGCCGGTTATGCCAAAGCCAGATTCTCCACCACCATCAGGTTAGAGACACAATACTACTGTGGTCAGCCAGAGAGAGATTCCTCTGCCAGTAAGGACTGTCTCCAGAATTTGAGTCTACGCAGTACAAATACTATTTATGCTGTCTCTGGTGCCTATCATTGCTATTTTAAAGTACATCCAAGAAGTATGTCAAGATGTGGACAAACAAGCAAGCAAGAGACACTGAAGTGAGATGATGATTCCCCTAACACACCACAGGAGGTTGGCAGCTGGATCAGAACTCATTTATCGATCCCTAATGAGGTGTTGTGCTTTGGATCATCCTGGAGGGTATCTGGTATCCCAGGAAACAGTAAGACACTTCAGCTCTAGTGTGGTGCATATTAGATAGGAGGGGTGCAGGTGCTCCCGAATGCAGGGCTGTGCCTCTGTGCCACACAATGGCACGGGCAGTATTTCTAACACAATGGTTCCGTCTTTTGCATCTTTTAACTATGGAACAGAACCAGGCATGACTGCTGTGAATGTCTGTATTCACAAAGAGATCGTCAGATTCTCACTATTCTTTCTCCCTTTAAATGAACAGTTTAATATGCGTGTTTGCACTATGCATTCTGGAGGATAAATAAACCACCTGCTGGTACACAAGTGGGTTTGTAGTTTACATGTATATGTAGAAAATAAGTGATCATGTGAAATGGCTATCTTCTTCCTAACTGCAAATGGATCTACATAAAGCCGTTTGAAAGACTGATGTTTGACAGTGTTAGAGAAAGGCACAAATGCTTAAATGATTTTGAATCAAAGGTGAGCCAAAGGTAAATAGCATCTAGAATGACAGGGTGGACCATATACTCCCTCAGCAGCCACCCAGACCCAGCTGCATCTCCAAAACCATCAACACAAGTGCCTGTGGACTCTGCCAGGAAGCCAGATGCCATTTGCTGGAAAACTGTGTTTTGCAGCTTGGCATCTGGCAATTGTGATGACCAGCCAGTAACTATGAAGGGAGGAAAATATATTTTCTTCATAAACGGCACTTCAGTGAATAACAGGCAACTGATTCCCCCCCTTAAAAAATGCCACTCTAAAGACAGAAGCGTAAAAAGGCAGGAGCAAACAAACAGCCCACAGAGCCCTTATTAACACACACACAAAGAAATATTTCTCTGCACTAAGGACATGATAAACACAAGCTTTCATTTATGAGCTCTCATAAATGATACATTTTTAGGAGGGCTTTACTCAAGCATCTGTAGAATTTGTTCAGTTCTTTGTTTTCATCCAAATAGCTTACTGGCAATAGGAGGGAAGGTTATGAGACAGTTCTGCTTACCACTTTCATGGACCATCACCTCTCCCTGCCAGCCCCTCCCCAGCTTTGAGTTAAAAATGCTGCATTCAGGATACCACTAGGAAGACTTCCAAACCCCACAGCTGGATAATAACCAGCCCTATCTCATCTGCTGCATGTTGAACTCTTACACAGTTCAGGAGATCACAGTTTTTCTGTGGTGTAGCTGGAAATCAGACAACCCTATGCAAAATGCAAAAGGAGGGATTTTCTTCTGCAAGAATTTCACTGACCAAAAGATTAGTCTGTTTTCAAGTCTGAAATCAAACCTACAGTTACTGATAATCCTTTGCTTCAAGTGAAGTTTTCCTCAGTGTGCTCTACCACCATAAGCTCACAACAAGCCTTCATCCCTCACAGAAAATTATAAAAATTAGGTGATAGTCAAAGTTTTCTGCCAGCTCCATTAACAGTGAACCTCAGATTTTCTTATAATAAATTTCAACTGCAATCACAATATTCAAACTTAGTTAAAAAATCAGATCTTGCTCCACGCTCTCTGGGAACACACACCCCTCCTAAGGAGTAAAAACCTCAAACAATTACCTGTTATTTTCTCATATTCTCATTGCTTCTCATCAACAGTATTTTTTTATCTCCACTGCTGGCCTAGGTAGTAGAAAAGCAACCTAAGCCAGCTCCACTTTTGATACATACTGCTGCTCAGATCACCCTCATTTAATAAAGCACCTGCATGGAAGAGGAATTCAGGATCAAGCATCTCCCTATCTGGATAGGAAGGACATTGGTTTCTATACAAACTCCTGTGTCCTGGAAAGTAAACAGCTGCATCACCCCATTTGCCTTCATGTACCACAAAATTTCTCAACATCAGATTATAAATCATCTTTTCTTTCATATATGACATTTCATACCTACATTCAAACCCTTATGAAAAGTCTTGTTGATCTTTTCAGGCTTTAAATCAAGAAAGGACATTTCCAATAATAAATACTTCTGTCTGAAATCTTTTAAATAAATGCATAGATTAGTAAGACTATCCCTTCATAAATTTGTTAGAACAGAATTTGAACCATGTTCTTCTTAATTTAAAAAAATGTGTGCAAATTCTTTTCTGGTCTTTCTGCATTTTGTTGCATAGAGTAGCTTGCTGTACTCCTATTCCGAAATATTTTACACTAGTAACAAGCAGGTGAGATTTAAAAGACACACATATCCCATAAACTGGAACTGTATAGTTCATGTCACTTCTCATATAGCCAGAGCCAATTGCACCCTGTGAAACAGTCAAGCCTATTAAAACTTTTCTGATTGTGAAACAAGTGTACTTCTATACCTAGGGTTTCACAAAATGTTCAAAACCAACAACTAGCACCACATTAGAAGCTTTTCTATTCACATGCATACAGAGACTACTGAACCAAAACCACCAAACATTTATGTAACCAGCATCCAGATATGCACAGGTTTTACAATATGAAGCCTAACACAGATGTCTAAGTTTAATTCAAAGCTCTCTTGTTACTCAGTTGTTAATAAAGTTGAATTTAAGCATTCATCTCACTCCAAACACAGACATTCTAGTTCTGTCATTTGTAATGAAGTCGCCTAACAAGGGATAAAAGATTATTGGCAGGAAAAGACAACTGCAGTACATTAAAAGCAGATTAAGGTTGTAAGAAAAAACAGTGGCAGGAAGGAAATTCACAGTTAAGGGGAAAAGGCTCCATATGTCTTCCAACACTGAGATACAATTGGGGGCACTGAGGAAGTCATTAAGGAGGTACCCCATTGTGCTGGAATTACACGACATATGGCATGTTTGCCCTAAACTGTGGATTTTCTTTATTGTCTACTATCACACAATTCTAATGTTTTCCAAAAACAATTTTTAAAGAGGGGAAAATAATAGCCCACAGTTACATTAGAAGTAGTTGGCTTGTACAGCAAGTATTATATTGCCTGACTGTCTCCTTCAGATAGACCAAACTTATGAAGATTTTGTGATACTCATGGATCATGTACAGTAGTAGAGCTCAAGCCCCACTGCCTAAAACCAAAATGAAATAGTAGTAACTCATAAATTTACTCTATTCCATGATTCACGTCAAATTTAGGAATAGCTACCAAGTTTTAAGTAGGCTATGGAGGTAAAAATTCCTGGTGGTGAAACTATCATTACCCACCTGTTGTACAATAGTGGTCGGTGACATACCCTAACTTGAAAGGAAAACACAGCTTACAGTAGCATTTATACTGGTCACCTTAAACCCTGATAATTATATAGAAAAGTCTGGAGACACTCAGCACCCTCAAATGGTAATATAACCACATTCAAAAAAAAAGAAAAAAAAAAAAAAAGGGTTTCTGTGTCGTGGAGAGTCATGTTTATTAAATAAATGTCTAGTCTTTTAGATTGCTGTGGAAGGATCTCCAAACTCAAGCCACACTAGCATAAACAACTCAATTTTGCACTACAGCACCAAGCCTGCAAGGGGATACCTGTCATTGAGGAAACGTGCAATAGTAAAACAGATGTTCAGCCACAATCCAATCATACCTCTGAATTCAATGTTTCACATGGTGCACATACTATAAATTGTAATATAACACTGTGTGGATACCTGGGATCAGTATGCTCTCCTGGCCCACCTATGACAAATGGCCTGGTTAGAAACACTTAGTAAAATAAGAATGTGAGGATAAAGAATATGATAGGAATAACCCCTAGATTTGTAGACCAAACGGACAAAACTGTTGTTAAAACAGTAAGTAATAGCTTCCCTGCACAACACAAGATTTGGTTTGTAATTAAGAATATTTGAAGCTCAACACTGAAGCTGGGGAAAGCTAGCATTCTTCGAGGCTTCTATGAATAGAACAATAAATTCAGTGACTCACTTTTCCAATCATGAAGGGGGGAAGTATGGCCCAAAGGCTCACCTGTTTCTGGACATGTTTCATAGAACAGGCTTTGGAAGCTAGTCCATTGACATAAATGTAAAGAACCTCCCCTGCTTCAGTGGGCTTTCATTCAGGCCAACAGTGAATACAGCTAACTGCATCTCACTGACAGGTTAGCAAGTATTGTATCGGATGAGAATGCACTTGACAAATGCTACGGGGGGGTATGCTCTCTACTATACACAATCGATAACGTACCTTTCTTTTACTGCAACAGCCAACTTCAATAACCTATTCTGTATGAAGTTAAAGATCATAGTCCTGTTTACTTTGGAGATTAATTTATGACTGCATCCAGAACAACTGTCAATCAATAAATACTTTATACTCTCTATCTTTTATAGAATGAATCCTTTTTAAAGCACTTATTATTTTTTACTGATTTTGGCAAAATCTAATTTTATATATTCCACTAATACTGCATTAATAATCTTTTAGTACTATTTAACTTTTAAGCAAATTAACATAACAAACTACACTTGAAAACTGCTCACAATTTCATTAAGATATTTATTTCAATTTGGTAAAATGAATCCATAATAAGTCTACAAAAAAAACCACCATCTATTAGCAAAGCCATTGTATTTCCCGGCATGTTTTCATTACTGCCAATAATCATAGAATCATAGAATAGTTAGGGTAAAAAAGGATCTTAAGATCACCTAGCTCCAACCCCTCTGCCATGAGCAGGGACACTTCGCACTACACCATGCCATCCAAGGCTTTGTACAACCTGGCCTTGAACACCACCAGGGATGGAGCATTCACAAATTCCCTGGGCAAACCATTCCACTTTTTCCACAATTTCTTCCTTATATCCAGTATAAACTTCCCCACTTAAGTTGGAGCCTGTTACCCCTTGTCCTATCACTACAGTCCCTAATGAAGAGTCCCTCCCCAGAATCCCTATAGGCCCCCTTCAAATGGTAATTGAGGGAAAAAAGCCCCAAAGGTTAAATGAAGTAGTGAAATTCTCCTCTTCTTCTATGATAAGTGTAAGTCCAGTGATCAAGAAAAAGGGGGGGGGGCCCCCCCCAGAGAAGGCTTTTAACTGATTGTAAGCCACAAATTAGTAAATGCTTGAACTTGTAAGGATATACCTGGTGAAACAAACACCTTTAAAAAGCCTGGCACAGTTTGAACAGTGATAAGTGAAATAAGACCCACCAATGACATGAATAGCTGCAGGTATCATTTTTACCCCTCTTCTAAGCACGGAGAAAAATACAGTGATACTAGTGAGTGACATGAGGGAAGTCACATACCTGTAGAATGTGCAAGCTCAGGTCCATGATAACAGCAGTTTTTAAGGTGAAGATACTGAATGATAATAAACCCAAATAGCCTGCAAGTAGATCTGCCACAAAAAACTTACTGTAAGGTTTCTCTGTGATACAGTATCCACTATTTGCACAGTTTTCTTGACATGGGCAACATATTTATTTAAGGACATAGTATCATATAGATAAAGTAAGAGCCATACCTTTTTAAAAAACACCAGTTTACATTTAGGTTTTGAAGTGCCTCGACTACAGGAGGTGATTCCAGCTATTTATACTTCCATTAAACTGATTAAATCTTGAGAGGAGATCTCATCTACTACTGAACTTCTCCAGGTATTCAGTACTATGAATGTCTCCTGACTTTTTCTTATATTTCCCTAACTTGGTAAATAGCTTTTTGCTCAAATTAATTTCTAGTAACAAGTCCCTAAAAGTTTCTGAAAGGCCAAACGCAGTTATGTCTGTGAAAAGCTGTTGCAACAGTTTAAAGGGAGCAGAAGAGAAATAAGCTCCTGTTGAGACAAGGTGCTCTTGATTATCATCAGAAAATGGCAGCAGCCTCTTTGATAAGATACACCTGAATGCTGATTTATCTGTGTGTGTGAATATAATCTCTTCTAAAACTTCTGTTCGCATAGACAGGAAACTGGCAACATACCTGCTTGGTTATTGGATATCAGGAATAACAGATGCCTATACACAGCGAGATCCACAATTTAACATTAAATTTTGATACCTTGGTATCTTTTCCACTAGGACTTTCCAAAGCACAAGAAAATTACAACATTATGCTCCTGAATAAATAAGGCAGGACACAAGCAGAATGGTAAACAGGAGAAAATGGACAGAGGAGAGCAGGGCTTGTCAAACAAATGCAAGAATTCCATGTCTTGAAAAAATGTACTTCACTTATTTGTTCAGTGTTATCCCAATCTTCGAAACAATTTTTTTTTCAAATTTTATTCATTAGTAGTATTTTACAGAGCAGTATCCATTTCCACAATCACATCCCATGAGGTCCTCCAGCAATGAAATATGCATTTTGTCAGAGCTCTTAAAATCTGAATCAAACTGCTAACTAATGCAAACCTATCTTTTCACCCCAAATTCAATAACTATAAGCAAACTGGTATCTGTCATGTCCCCTGAGACTAAATGCACATGATTAACTTCAATGAACTGACATTTCAATATTCAAAGAGTTGTTCACTCAGAATTGTAGGATTCGATCTATTTATTTTTCGATTAATATTTTCACTTGCCCGATTACATTGCTCAAAAAACAGTAAAAATTCATCTAGAATTTTCAAATTACTTGTGCTTTCATTCCTCATTTCCTCTCCCAGTCTTCTATCCTTCTTTGACAGGTGCTGCCATTTCAGAGAAAAGGGGTGTCTGAGGTACTCATAAACCAGCTCCATGACTTGAGTCTGGTGTCGCAAGACAAACTAAATCTGTGATAGACAAGGTGAGAGCAGTAACCATTTCAGACACCCAGTTTCAATTTGCTGCCAAATGTCTGTCAGAGCCCAAAGGCATGTTAGCTCTAAGACACCAGTACTATTTCTTAGCAAAAGCATCTGTCTCAGCTAAGACACCTTTTTAGAGGGATGTTAAAATAGATTTTGACATTTATAAACCAAGCATATGTATTAAAAACCTAAAGTTCAAGAGAAAAAAAAAACACCAAGCTGGCCACATTGGTAACACTACATGCAGCTGGCCTTTTTCTAATGGGGAGAAAAAAAAAGTAGGTATCACGAGTAGCCTCTGTGTGTGGCTATTGACTAGTTGACAAAACAGGCTAAAAATCAATAGCATTTTCTATGAGAAGTTAGGTAACTTCCCAATAATACAGAAGAAGAGTCTGCTGAGGAATAGATGTCATCTCTGCTGATGGCTTCACTAGAAATACTTGATTTATTTACTTCTGCTTCTTGGAGACCTCACTAAGTTCAGTCCTGGTACTAACGCTCCAGGGAATAAAAGAAAATGGTTAGTAGTTCTGTATTAAAGCAAAAGGGAAGCCCCAAGCCATACGCAATACTGAACACTTAGCACTTTGCTTGCTGTAAATACTAGAACTACCTACAATTTTTGAGAAACATTTCCTCGTGTAAAATTTACCTGACAATGCAAGAACAGGCTCTCAGAGTCAAATATGAGCATATCCTGCTTCCCATAGGTCTGAAATCCTGTTATGCCTCACCTCTTGTTGGACAAAATGGAAAGCACCTTATAATCTACTAATGAAATAGTAGTTGTCATCTGACCTTTGTACATAGTCCATTCATGGCAATGGCAAACTTCAACAGACAACTAAGAAGGAAAATAAACAAGTTTGGTCACCAAGATTTAAAATGTGTAAACCAAGATTTAGAAAAGGTAGATACATTCTGAGAACAATTCCTGCTGCAGTGGAGGGCTGGGTGGTCTTCCTCCTGCAAACAGGCCACCAACATTAGAAGGGTGTGCTTTAAATTTTCAACTGACCAACTAGAAAATGGCAGTGTGTATTCATAGAGTCACACACAGCTCTTTTTACTAAAAATGGATGCAGATATTTTCCAACATGAAACGGGCATTTGGGGGAGAGGGGTCATTTGAAAATTATAGTAATTGTGCTTCTTTCCATTGAAATTCTTCATGTGACATTTTTTTGTCAATGGCTGCTCTCTTAGCTTTGCTATCTAACAAAAAATTTGTGGCAACTATTTCTAGGAGAAAAGTAAACTGTATTCCTTTCTTATCAGCATGTTTTACTCTTTCTTGTAGCTTAACCTGAACACAACTGCAAATTTAAACATATCTTATTTTTTTACTGCAGGAAAAGTAATTAAATCAACTTTGTATTTGTGGAGCTGCTTTAGAGTATTAAAGTAACTTGATCCCAAATGAACTTAAAATTTTAATTCATTTTACCTTATGCTGGCTGTGTAAGAAGTCAAATTTTTAAATGCAATATGACATATGGCTGTTCATTATTTATACATTCTGTAGCAGACTATAAATTTTACTTTGGACATATATCGAAGCACTGAAACCATTTCAGTTGCAAACACATAAATCATAGTTACAGTTATTAGTCTAAATGTAATGCCACCCAGGTTCTAGATCAAAACCTTTAAAATCCATTATAATTGACGTCTGCTGCATAACTTATGTCTGATTTTATTAAAGGAGCTCATTATTATTTATATCTTTGAAACATTATATTCCTAGCTGAGCAACCAGTTAAATGTGAAAGATTTGAGGAATGAGGAGAAAGAGGAGACGACCATAGTCTACAAACCAGGAAGAACAACGCTGTAACAGAGGACAAAACATTTTGAAACAAAATTACCTAATTCAAGGTATGAATTAGCCTGCATGAGCGACTAACATTCATTTGGGATGAACAAAGCAAGAAGCTCTGTATCGGCTAACTTCTACAGCCATAAAAAGGCTGCAAAACAAACCACATTCCCCCATGTTACACGCTGACCGTTGCTTTACTGGATGGAAGGGGAAAGGTTTTAAGACAGTTCATGAAGCTTGAAAAATCACTTGAACAAAACAGTAATGGCTGAAAGGCCTTTATAGATTTATTAGAAGGCTTTTTGCTGATGAGCTATTTCCTTTGTGTAGTCTGGATGCAAAGTGCACTCTGGGATATATGCCCTGTAAACATGAGCAAGTCCTTTGCTGTTAATCTTCTGCCAAAGAAGCTAAGCCTCAAAGCCAGGTCTCCTCTGGACCATGGAGACTTTATAATTCCCTTCCTGGTTTTCCTTTTGTGTTCAAGAATGTCTTTTACTTAGCTCTAAGCTGTAGCCAGAAAAAATAAATGAGAGAGCAGCTATGTCAGTTAAATGTCTACTGAAGAGCTGATATTGCTATCTCTAAAATCAATTACAAGACTTCAGAAGACAAAGGATCAGACTTTTAAGTGCTTTGAAGATTTCAGTGAATGACACAAATCTCTGAGACACTAAATTATGTACATGTGAGTTGTTAACACCTTCCCTGCCAGGGAGAGGGAATGGATTAGACATAAACCCAAGCCCAGCCTGGGTGGGGAACAAAAACCACTTAATGACCAATTTGCTTGGAACAATAGAGGACTTTATTGCCTAGTCCACCTCAACCTTGCCTACTTTATAACTGTACTTAGCATAACATATTTCTACATTGTGATTATGTCATGTTTATATTATGCTTATATTACTTACAAGCTGCATTTATACATTTAATTATATTTTAACTCCATTTAACCTTCACATTAGCTGAAGAGAAAAATAATCAAGACAAAAATATTACTCTCCATATCCTGCTTTAGTTTAATAGCTTTTACTCGCTTTTAGTAATTTATTTCCATTTAGTAATTAAAAAAAAGTGAAAAGCTACATTTTAAGTAGAGTAGAGCTGGCAATATGACTGCACGGGTTGGTATTTTCCTTGATTTGTTACTGTACAAAGTTAATTTTTTAGTTTTTACCTTGCATATTTCTGTAACTGTCAAAGTTAATTATCACTTTTTTATTTCTACTTTAATACTTAATATTTTCTTTTACTCAGAGATGCATATGTTGAGGCAGATCTAGACTTTGATTTGCTAATGTGTATAGGCAAGGAATAAAAAATGATTTTGAATATCTCAATGCATGATAGAACAGACTCCCAATATTGTATTTTTCTGAGGAGGATGCCTCAGCATCTTCTTAGCGTCAGGTACACAGCAGTACCAAGAGTATACTAAACAGTATATAAAACAGTATATGAAATGCTCGTCTTCTATTAGAAGGGGTACAGACTTTTATTCTGGTAGGCCTGGACAATTTCTCTTTCTTGAAATCAAAAAAACCTCCAGGAATAGGAGAATGGCAACTGATATTAGCTCCACATGTTGAAAAAAATGCAAATAATGAATATAGCTTAAACTTGTATTTTATATGTGAAATGAAAGAGAAAGATGTTGCTGATACAGCTGTAGTGAGTATGAAATGTTAAAAAAAAATTAAAAATCCAACACCAGTTTAATAGTAAGAATACCCACTTAAACACAGTATTGAGAGTTTTCTCCTCATTATGAATCCCATCATACAAAACTTCTTAATGAAAATGACACCTTTCCCCTTCATTAAAAGCCTACACTTCTAGTAGTATCCTTTTAATGAAACATATTGTCCATTCACCCCCAAGTTTTATACCAAGCTCTTTTATGTTTGTCCCTAAATGCTAACCGTTTCTATTCAAACAAACTTCACTTTTCAAATAAAAGAAAATTCAACTGTTGACATAAGCCACAGAAAGAAGTGGCCACCTAGACCTCAAATCTGGATAATCTGTAAATCTGCTTGTGTAGGCTAACTGTAATAATAAAAACTCATTAATCATGTAAGGCAGTGGTGCACACTACAATAGTCCTGCAGCATTTCTTTGCTGTGGGAACAATATGCTTCATAAACTCAAATTAGTGTGCTGCAAAAGCTAACTGAATGCATGTGTGATACTTTGCCTTGGGATAACATACACCCAAAAGTCAAATGGTCTTACAGCTTTTATTACTTGGTAAAAAACAGCTGTGAAACCTGGTAAGTCAGTCTAAAAATTGTCTGATACCCTGTTTCTTTTCTATGAGTGCCCTCCTTCCTATTGGAATATGCAAACTGTCAACCAAAGAAAAGAGAACAATCCATTGGCTATCAACCAAATATGAGCTCAGTGTGAAACTGTGAAATGTAGTTACTCGCACTGCTTAATTCTGCTTGTTTTCTCTAGGCTTGCTTTATAATTACAGGAAACCTAAAAAAGAAGTGACAGAAACTGACTGTTTTCAGTTCTTGCTTTGAGATACTCAGATAACATCCTCCCATGGGTATTTGATGGGCCACATATGTATAAGTCCCAGAAGACCCATTTAGATTCTTCCTGAGGTGCTCTCTGTGAGAAGGCTGATAAGAGATTTAAGGTCCAGAATGAAAACAGATCCTCTATCTAATGAATATCAAAAAGCTAATCATCTGTATCCTACTGCCCCTGAAAATGATCTTTCTGTTGGATGAGCAGTTTGCTGAGCTTTAGTTTTGATTTTTTTTATTAATGAAGTTCATTATAATACTGTGAGCCTGTGGTATGCTTTATGATTATTATATTTACTGCACTATTTACTGATATGATGTAAAATACATGCAATGCAACAAAACATCTACCTGGCATAGTATTAATGTCCTATTGTACTTGTGTCCTGACACAATATAATAAATGTGCTGAATGTGCATTACTGATTAAACTCTTTTCCCCAAAGGAGTCGGCCCAAAATGGCTAGCAGAATTCTAATTCAGGAAAAGAAAAATAATCTGATTTTACTCTATTTGTTATCTTTACAGTGAACAGTATTTTTGCATACTGCTCCTGATGACAAAACTTAGAATATTCTATAGAAAAAGAGGCTGTATTTCAGAGTTTGGTGATTTGTCCATGCTGCATCCATTTACTGGAGATAGAGGCATGTTTTTCATATGGTGGTTCTTCAGAGAGTTTTTTGTCATTTGTATGGGTCCTACTGGTTTCACAACTTATTCGAAATTTAGAGTGGAAGACCCCACATCCAGTGGGTTACATCCCATAGTTTAAATAACAGTAAACTTCAGAAAATGAGAGAAATCATTGTCCTGAATGCTAACAGGGATCCAGATCCACGTAGTTACCATATAGCAATCTTAGTAGTTGTTTATCATAGAATCCTAGAATGGTTTGGGTTTGAAAGGACTTTAAGATCATCTAGTTTCAAACCCCCTGCCATGGGCAGGGGTGCCTCACCCTAGACCATGTCACCCACGACTCTGTCCGATCTGGGCTTGAGCACTGCCACGGATGGAGCATTTAACACTTCTTTGGGCAACCTGATTCAGTGCCTCACCACCCTCACAGTAAAGAACATAACATGACTCACTTTATGAGTAATGACAAATTAGATACTGACTCTAAGAAATCAGGAAGATTTTATTTTCATTTCAGAAATAATACCAAATACAGCTATTACATTTTCAGGGGCTAACGGAGCATGTGGAAAGAATTATTTGCAATCTGCAGCTGCAAAGGTTGAGGAAGATGGACAGTAAGAGTGTGAATCAAGAAGCAGCCAGAACTATGCTACTCATTTGTAAAGCACCTCTAGCAGAAAAAGGATGCTGTCAAACTGGTGTATAGTCTTTTCCCTCAACCATGACAGGCTTGCTTATTTCACTTGGTTAATTCATATTATGGCTATTCAAGCCCTCCAGGTGCCATAGAGCCTATCATAGTCAGGTTGACTTCTTTCATGTTGTTCTTTACAGTTGGTCATTAGAGGGATTAAAAAAAAAGAAAAAAACCCCAAAAAACCCCAAACCAACAAAAAAAAGGAGGAAACGGACTATTAAAAGCAAGGGGCTTCCTCCTAAATCTGTTGTCCCACACAGAACTGCTTTGCTGTCCTGCAGGGGGCTAATGAGAAAACATACTCGCACCAGAAACAGCCGGCTGATGCACTGGTAAAGAAGATCCTTCCTGGTGCTGACAGGAAAAAGTGGCAGGTCATAGTAGTAGTTGACTCTACTTTGAAAGGGACAGAAGCACTCGTCTGTCCGCCTGACCCAGTCTCAAGGGAGGTGTGTTGCCTACCAGGGGCACGGATCAGGGATGTTGCAGAGAGGCTGTCTGCGCTAGTAAGTACCACTGGCTATTACCCGCTTCTGGTGATACATGTGGGTGCTAGGGATATAAATAGTAGTAGCCTGGGGAACATAAGGACTACAGAGACCTGGGAGAGGTGGTTAGGGGCTCTGGAGCTCAGTCTTTTCATCAATTCTCCAGGATACAGGGGAGGATCTAAAAAAAGCTAGGAGGATTAGCCAGGTTAATAAATGGTTAAAAGGGTGGTGTCAGAGTCAGGGGTTTGGGTGTCTTGAACACGGGACCCAAGTTTGTAGGCCAGGTCTAGTGGGAGTTGGTGGAGCTGGTCTAGAGCACTTTTGGTAGGAGGCTGGCTAAACTGGTTAAGGAGGCTTTAAACTAGATGTTTTGGGGGAGGGGGGCACCATTCCATCGCAACACTCCCAGTCATTTGCCAGCACCTATAATAAATGCTCAGAGCAATGCAGAGATATTCCGGCTGCTCAAGCCAATGAGCCGGCTTCATTTGGAACTTGGCTCAGATGCCTCTATACAAATGCCTGTAGCATGGGGAACAAAAGAGAGGAATTAGAGATGTGTGCACATCTATGCGGGTATGATATAATAGGCATCGCAGAAACATGGTGGGATGGCTCCTATGACTGGAGTGTTGGAATGGAAGGTTACAGACTCTTTAGAAAAGACAGGCCTGGCAGGCACAGAGGGGGAGTTGCCCTGTATGTTAGGGATAGGCTGGAGAGTATGGAACTGTGTCTGGGGACAGGTGAGCAGTTAACAGAGAGTTTGTGGGTCAGGGTTAAAGGGAGAACAGTGATGGGAGACATTACTGTGGGGATCTGTTACAGACCACCTGATCAAGGAGAACCTGTGGACGAAGCAGTCTATAGACAGATAGGAAAAGCCTCACACTCACAGGCCCTCATTCTCATGGGTGACTTCAACCACCCTGACATCTGTTGGAATGACGGTACGGGCCGGCACAAGCAATCCAGGAGGTTCCTCGATTGTGTGGAAGACAACTTCCTTCTCCAAGTAATAGAGGAACTGACAAGGAGAGGTGCCATGCTTGACCTCGTGCTCACCAACAGTGAAGGGCTCGTTTGAAATGTGACGCTCCAAGGCAGCCTTGGATGCAGCGATCATGAGATCCTCAGGACAGTGAGAAGAGCATGCAGCAAGCTCACTGCCCTGGACTTCAAGAAAGCAGACTTTGGCCTCTTCAGAAACCTGCCTAGTAAGGTTCCATGGGATATAGCCCTAGAGGGCAGGGGGTCCAAGACTCTTGGTTGATATTCAAGGATCACCTGCTACAAGCTCAGGAGTGTTGCATCCCAACTAGAAGTAAGTGCAGCAGGAGGGCCAGGGCCTCCTTGGATGGATAGGAACTGCTGAGGAAAATTCAAAGGAAAAAAGAGTCTTATAAAAAGTGGAAGCAAGGACAGGCGGCATGGGAAGAATACAGGAATGTTGTCCAGGAAGCTAGGGACCAGGTTAGGAAAGCCAAGGCCCAGTTAGAATTAAACTTGGCTAGGGATGTTAAGGGTAACAGGAAGGGATTCTACAGGTACATAGCAAATAAAAAACAGACTACGGAGAACATAGACCTCCTCAGGAAGTTCTTGGGAGAACTGGCTACAAAGGATTTGGAGAAGGCTGAGGTTCTGAATGACTTCTTTGCCTCGGTCTTCTCTGGCAAAGGCTCTGACCGTACCATGCAAGTCTTGGAAGGCAGACGCAGGGGCTGTGAGAATGAAGACCTTGGGCTCACTGTAGGAGAGGATCTGATTGGAGACCATCTTAAAACTCTGAATGTGCACAAGTCCATGGGTCCTGATGAAATCCATCTGCGGGTCCTGAAAGAGCTGGCAAATGAAGTTGCTAAGCCACTGGCCAGCTGGCATCCTACACCCGGGTTGGAGTAATCCCAGGCACAGCTACAGGTTGGGCAGAGAAGAGATTAAGAGCAACCCTGTGGAGAAGGACTTGGGGGTGCTGGTCAATGAGAAAATGAACATGAGCCGGCTTCAGTGTGCGCTCGCAGCCCAGAAAGCCAACCGTACCCTGGGCTGCATCAAAAGGAGTGTGACCAGCAGGTCGAAGGAGGTGATCCTGCCACTTTGCTCTTGTGAGACCTCACTTGGAGTGTTGTGTGCAGTTCTGGTTTCCTCAACATAAAAAAGACATGGAACTGTTGGAACAAGCCCAGAGAAGGGCAATGAGGATTATCAAGGCACTGGAGCACCTCCTGTATGAAGACAGGCTGAGAAAGTTGGGGCTGTTCAGCCTGGAGAAGAGAAGGCTGCGTGGAGACCTCACAGCAGCCTTCCAGTATCTTAAGGGGGCCTATAGGGATACTGGGGAGGGACTCTTCATTAGGGACTGTAGTGACAGGACAACGGGTAATGGGTTAAAACTTAAACAGGGGAAGTCTAGATTGGATATAAGGAGGAAATTCTTTCCTGTTAGGGTGGTGAGGCACTGGGATGGGTTGCCCAGGAAGGTTGTGAATCCTCATCCCTGGCAGTGTTCAAGACCAGCCTGGACGAGGCCTTGGGTGATATCACACAGTATCACAGTATCACAGTAGGTTAGAGATTGGAAGGGACCTCAAAAGATCATCTAGTCCAATCCCCCTGCCGGAGCAGGAACACCTAGATAAGGTTACACAGGAACGTGTCCAGGCGGGTCTTGAATGTCTCCAAAGAAGGAGATTCCACAACCTCCCTGGGCAGCCTGTTCCAGTGTTCCGTCACCCTCACTGAGAAGAAGTTTCTTCTCAGGTTCAAGTGGAACCTCTTGTGCTCCAATTTGTACCCATTTCCCCTTGTCCTTTCATTGTTTGCCACTGAGAAGAGCCTGGCTCCATCCTCGTGACACTCCCCCTTTATATATTTATATACACTAATAAGGTCACCCCTCAATCTCCTCTTCTCCAAACTATAGAGACCCAGCTCCCTCAGTCTTTCCTCATAAGGGAGATGCTCCACTCCCTTAATCATCTTAGTTGCCCTGCGCTGGACTCTCTCCAGCAGGTCCCTGTCCTTTTTAAACTGAGGGGCCCAGAACTGGACACAATATTCCAGATGAGGTCTCACCAGGGCAGAGTAGAGGGGAAGGAGGACCTCTCTTGACCTACTAACCACCCCCCTTCTAATACAACCCAGGATGCCATTGGCCTTCTTGGCCACAAGGGCACAGTGTCGGCTCGTGGTCACCCTGTCGTCCACCAGGACCCCCAGGTCCCTCTCCCCTACACTGCTCTCTAACAGGTCGTTCCCCAATCTATACTGGAACCTGGGGTTGTTCCTGCCCAGATGCAGGACTCTGCACTTTCCCTTGTTATATTTCATCAAGTTATTCCCCGCCCAGCTCTCCAGCCTGTCCAGGTCCCTCTGGATGGCAGCACAGCCTTCTGGCGTGTCGGCCACCCCTCCCAGCTTAGTGTCATCAGCAAACTTGCTGATAGTACACTCAATTCCCTCATCTAAATCGTTGATGAATATATTAAATAATACTCGTCCCAGTACCGACCCTTGAGGCACTCCACTAGATACAGGCCTCCAACTAGACTCCGCCCCATAGACTACAACTCTCTGGCTTCTCCCCTTCAGCCAGTTCACAGTCCACCTCACTACCCGATCATCCAGACCACACTTCCTCAATTTAGCCGCAAGGATGCTGTGGGAGACCGTGTCAAACGCTTTGCTGAAGTCGAGGTAGACCACATCCACCGCTCTACCATCATCCATCCACCGTGTTATTTCCTCATAAAAGGCTACAAGATTGGTCAAGCACGACTTCCCCTTGGTGAAGCCATGTTGACTGCCCCTCATAACCCTCTTATCCTTGATATGCCTTAAGATGGCACCAAGGATAAGGTGTTCCATCACTTTTCCATGAACGGAGGTGAGGCTAACCGGTCTATATGGATATGGTTTAGTGTGAGGTGTCCCTGCCCATGGCAGGGAGGTTGAACCTTGATGATCTTAATGTCCTTTCCAACCCTAACTATTCTATGATTCTATTCTGTGATTCTATCTAAAACATGGGAAAAAAGATGCAATGTGACTTCTAAACTGCCTTGATCCAGTAATGTCATCAGCAAATTGCCTAAGACCTCTCATACACTCATGTACTCTTAAGCCCTGAAATCCAAGAGTGTTTATCTTGCTAATACGAATAACTGGAATGTACTTTAAATTAGTTCCTTCAGTTTTTATTCCAACCACTACATCTGATATTAGTGGGAAACATTTTCTCCATAGGGTGCTTTTGCACACCATATTTTAATTCTCCTTAGGTTAGACAGCTATTTAGCTGTTGAGCTTGTCTTCAGCTACCAAACCCAAGTGTAGGAAATTGCATTAATTTGGCAGTTATTTATTTGTTGAATGTTTTTTCATCTTTTACTATTAAATGACTGGATCTTAGATTTATTTTCAAAGGCAAATATCTTGCTGTTACTTACAAGGGTATTAAGAAAAAGAAATGGCTAAGATTTGATTTCATGAAGGCTTAACTTAGGCTTCCTAGAGCTGGAAATATTGTCCTATGTCACTCAGTTGTCTTAACAGCTGCTAGCTGTGGGTATATACAGACATGAGGATTGCAGGATATCTGGATTATTTATTCCACCCCCCCTCCCCCCAGGTTTCAGCATTTTAATTTATCTGGTAAAAACAAATTTGGCACTTCCCCCTCCCATCCCCATTCCCCACCATCCAATTTGCTTATTTGCTTTAAAATTCCATTAAATCTATTGTATTATTTCTTTTCTGTAGCACTGAGTAACACCTTACTTTTTTCTAGAATGGGTGACAGATCCTAATCCATATTATCAAAATTAATGCCAAATGAATTTTAAATATTCTAATACTCAATTTAAAATGTTGCCAAATTCCCTCAATAGTTATAGTAGTAAAGTGATCTGCTTATTAAGGTGACTTTTGCATTTTCACTTATATAGCTGGCCTTAAGTTTTTCCATCCAACAATTTAGATAGAGAACATTGGGAGGGACTCTTCATTAGGGACTGTAGTGATAGGACAAGGGGTAACAGGTTAAAACTTAAACAAGGGAAGTTTAGATTGGATACAAAGAGGAAGTTCTTTACTGTAAGGGTGGTGAGGCACTGGAATGGGTTGCCGAAGGAAGTTGTGAATGCACCATCCCTTGCGATGTTCAAGGCCAGGTTGGACAGAGCCTTCGGTGATATGGTTTAGTGGGAGGTGTCCCTGCCTATGGCAGGGGGGTTGGAACTACATGATCTTAAGGTCCTTTCCAACCCTAAATATTCTATGATTCTATGATTCTATTTTTAGCAGGTGTGGCCCCCAAAACAACAGGTTTAGATATCTTAGGCAGTATACTACAAAAGGCATTCTGTTGACAATGAAGAATCCTATATAACACCTTTAGTTCCATACAAAAGCAGTTTTCTTAAGTGGGGAAGAACAGAATTTATGGTTGCCCTACTGTAGGTATAACATGACGGGCAATAGTGAACGTATGAATGTTTTGCCTCTGAAATGGGTTTACATCAGAAGCAGACAATTAGTGTATTTTAGAGGTCAAACAACCTCCCAAGCAATGTTTCTGCAATGTTCACTGCAAAGACTCATTATTCAAAACCTGTACCCTTTAGTCTCACTTGTGGCACTGTTCTAGTAACTGCGACTGTCAACCTGTATCAGCTGGCTGAAAAATTTCAGCAATGTTCTCTCTTGCTAAAATATGCTACTTTACTGAAACTACAGTGTTTCATAGAGATACACTGGGTTTAACAATTTTGTCATAAGAAAGGGAAGGAACAAGAAAAAGTACTCAAATTTCCTTTGCCTACAGGCCACGGCACCACTCCCAAGCATGGGATAAACTACATTGACAGCTGTGGCTGGGCTTTTCATGGCTGATTAAGAGACATTTAGGATGAAGGGTCTTCAAGTAAGAAAGGGAGCTCTGGTGCATCCCATTCTGTTAGGATCCAGGTAGTACCATAACTCCTTGAACGTATGATACATATGCTTTGTACGTTCGTAGAAAGTATTTTTTCTTCATTTCAATTAATTGGAATGCTAATAAAAATAACTGACAAAAGGACTGGGGGTTAGTAGTTTCAGAATGTCTTGATATTAGATTATAATTGTTAGGAGGCCTGTACAGTGCAGCAGAAGGGCAGAGCAAGGTAGAGGAAGAATACAAATTGGCCTTACACATCACAGCAGCAATGATGAACTAAACAGTCTAATTTTACAATGAAGAGTGCAAATCTCTTTTCAGGTCTTCGCTTTCCTTTAATTC
This sequence comes from Neopsephotus bourkii, assembly GCF_033783945.1. Taxonomy (NCBI): domain Eukaryota; kingdom Metazoa; phylum Chordata; class Aves; order Psittaciformes; family Psittacidae; genus Neopsephotus; species Neopsephotus bourkii. Next base: position 2,284,717 of record NW_026901434.1, on the reverse strand, counting down.
TTACAAGACTACAAAATTTAATTACAAAAACTTCTGCTTCTAGCATCAACACTTTCAAACACAGTTAATTGCAGTCCCTATCTGTCCTCTTAGTTCTCAAGTTCTCTGTCCTTGGATCCACAGTTTTTCACAAATTGTATCCTCTACATGCTCAGAGCACTTCACAAGTAGGTCTGAGGAGCTGAACTGGTGACAACTTTTCAACTCAAAACAGTCTATCTGGAATATCTGACTCAGATTGCCAGGTCTGAAGTATCAAATGATCCTTATGGTTCCCTTCCAACTTGAGATATTCTATGATTCTATGAACTCTATACTAGGACAGGCTCATCAATTGGAAAGAATGTAACAGGGGACTGAAAATGAAGCATTCATATTAGTCAGATATTTAATACCAGGATAATGCCACTACCTGTGCACTAAAAATTTCTGCATGGCAGACATAACTGTTAACAGTACGAGTTCCATAGATTCCAGATATTTTATATTAACTTTTCTAATTTTTTTAACTTCAGCAAAACTAGGAATATTCCTTTCTCAGCGATGACAGAATACTATAATTCTTAAATATGTCATTCTTTCTACTATCACATCATGACACTAAATACCTGCAGTATGATAGGAGCCAACATATGAAATGCACATGGCAAAGCTCACAACACATTAAATTTTGGAAAACACAATAAATATGCCAAAGCCAGCCGAATACAAATGAAAAAGCTTTTTATCCAGCCACACTGAAATTGGGATGGCAAAGACAACAGATACAGCTACTGACATACTGTTCCCTCTGTCCTAAGTCAGAAGAACAGTCTTTGTGGCCTCCTGAGCCCTCTTTTCTGTGATCAACACACTGTGTCAGAGCCTGCTCACTCTTCAAATGTACATGGTGGACCTCCATGCCTTTTGTTCTGTTTTTTTTTCTACCCCACAGCAGTCAGAGGTCTGCCAGTGACCCAAATTAAACTTTTGATGGCTGGGACATTTAATCCTGAAGCTCAGACCACTAAAGGAAGGTTGACTGCCTTCCAGAAGTAAAGCTTACATGTTAATACACCATATAGAAAGGTAGTCTGCATTTTACATCCCATTTGATAAACAGGAAATAAACTTGGCATAAAAAGTTTTTAATCAGTGAAGCTTGCTGCAGTATATTCGTTACTGTTACAAAATGGGATTACAGTTATTTTGTCAGACTTGTATGCTTCATATATTTTTATTGTTATTTATTTTAATGAGTATTTTTACATTGAGGCATAAAAGATTATATGCTATTACTTGTTTAACAGTTAAATATGACACTGGAAATATTCACCCATGTTTTCAAACTATCATTCCTAAAATTAGTTTTCTAACAGACATTTAGGTAGCTGGACCAATTTTCAGAAACGATGAACATCTCCCGTTTCCACTAGCAACTCAGTCTATTGACTGTATTGATGTATACTTTTAAGCACAAATTTCAGAAATTACTTTTAGCTATCTCTCTTCAGAACACATGGACCATGATGTTTCTCAGTACTTAGGTTTTGGTTTTGTGGGTTTCTCCTTACACACACCCACTTTTTTCTGTTAACTCCTTGGTGTGAGTAGATAATAACGATTTCTATTCAAAACACACCTTACCTCTTACAATCTTAATCTATAGGAGTTGTCAACTGTTATGCCCACATATTCTGTGTTTTTTCTAGATGTGAACAGAAGGGGAAATTTGAATTTTATTTCCTGCACACACCTCATTTTTACATCTGTAAAATGAAAGTAAATTTTTCTCTGCCATCTGAGTAGGTCAAGAAACTACATAAATATGACACATTTTCAAATAATGCCATAAAAACATCTGTGGGAGAGATATCTATGACTTTACAGCTGCATCTTATGGTTTCTCTAAAATTCATGAGCCCTGAAACACTGAGAAGCTTGGTGCTGTGTATTTAAGAAAAAAAAAACCAACAAACCCAACCCCACATAATTTGCTTATACATCACAAAAATCTTAAATAGATGTTAAAATTTGGACCTGTTGTACTTCCTAACCATTTTTCACATGGCATAGGAATAAATTTTGAAGGAAGGTACAAGTTTCCTGTAGTAATCTGAGTTTCCCATGGTCACAGGCAAAGACAGCTGAACGACACACATTATCTTTTTAATAAGCCTTTCTTAATATAAGCATTGCCAGACAACACAGACTTTGTTACATACCAAGATCTTTCAAAATGATATGACAGAAAGAGAAGTTTATGAGTTCCTTTGCTAAGCAAGGAAGATGCAGTAATTGAAAGTGCCCACGGGCTCAGAGATTTATTGTTAAGGGAAGTGTGCTGTAAACAAGAGTAACGTTAAAGGATTTGACTGTAATAATTCAATCTATCTTACATTACAAAACAACATCTAAGTTTGCAAGTACTAAGGTCTTGTTTACAAATAATTTGCAGCCTTCATGATGTAGGCAGCTTTCAAAACCTCCAGGATGAAAGAAATTTTATAAAATGCAAGATACAAGCTCAGGAGTGTTGCACCCCAACTAGAAGGAAGTGCAGCAGGAGGGCCAGGAGACCTCCTTGGATGGATAAGGAGCTGCTGGGGAAAATTCAAATGAAAAAAGAGTCTTAGAGAAAGTGGAAGCAAGGACAGGCGGCCTGGAAAGAGTACAGGGACGTTGTCCGGGAAGCTAGGGACCAGGTTAGGAAAGCCAAGGGCCAGTTAGAATTAAACTTGGCTAGGGATATTAAGGATAACAGGAAGGGATTCTACAGGTACATAGCAAATAAAAAACAGACTAGGGACAACGTAGGCCCCATCAGGAAGCTCTTGGGTGAACGAGCCACAAAGGATTTGGAGAAGGCTGAGGCTCTGAATGACTTCTTTGCCTCGGTCTTCTCTGGCAAAGGCTCTGACCGCACCACCCATGTCTTGGAAGGCAGACGCGGGGACTGTGAGAATGAAGACCTTGGGCCCACTGTAGGAGAGGAACTGGTTGGAGACCATCTTAAAAATCTGAACGTGGACAAGTCCATAGGTCCTGATGAAATCCATCCGTGGGTCCTGAAGGAGCTGGCAAAAGAAGTTGCTAAGCCGCTGGCCATCATATTTGAAAAATCATGGCAGTCAGGTGAAGTTCCCAATGACTGGGAAAAGGGAAATATAACCCCCACTTTCAAGAAGGTGAAAATGGATGACCTGGCGAATTACAGCCCAGTCAGTCTCACCTCTGTGCCTGGCAAAATCTTGGAGCAGATTCTCCTGGAAGGCATGCTAAGGCACATGAAAATCAACAAGGTGCTTGGTGACAGCCAGCATGGCTTCACTAAGGAGAAATCCTGCCTGACCAATCTGATGGTCTTCTATGATGGGGCTACAGAACTGACGAACAGGGGTAGAGCAGGTGATGTCATCTACCTGGATTTGTGTGAAGCATTCGACACTGTTCCACACAACGTCCTTCTCTCAAAATTGGAGAGACATCAATTTTATGAATGGACCACTCGGTGGATAAAGAACTGGCTGGATGGCCGCACACAAAGAGTTGTGGTTAATGGCTCAATGTCAGCTGGAGACCAGTAATGAGTGGTGTCCCTCAGGGATCAGTGTTGGGACCGGTCTTGTTTAACATCTTTGTCACTGACATGGACAGTGGGATTGAGTGCACCCTCAGCAAGTTTGCCAATGAGACCAAGCTGTGTGGTTTTGTTGATACGCTGGAGGGAAGGAATGCCATCCAGAGGGACCTTGATACGCTTGTGAGGTGGGCTGATGCCAACCTCATGAAGTTTAACCAAGCCAAGTGCAAGGTCCTACACCTGTGTTGGAGCAATCCCAGGCAGAGCTACAGGTTGGGCAGAAAAGAGATTCAGAGCAGCCCTGCAGAGGAGGACTTGGGGGTGCTGGTTGATGAGAAAAATTAACATGAGCCGGCTTCAGTGTGCACTTGCAGCCCAGAAAGCCAAACATATCCTGGGCTGTGTGATTAGCAGGTTGAAGGAGGAGATCCTGCCGCTCTACTCTGCTCTCGTGAGACCTCACTTGGAGTATTGTGTGCAGTTCTGGTTTCCTCAACATAAAAAGGACATGGAACTGTTGGAACAAGTCCAGAGGAGGGCGTCAAGGATGATCAGGGGACTGGAGCACCTCCTGTATGAAGACAGGCTGAGAAAGTTGGGGCTGTTCAGCCTGGAGAAGAGAAGGCTGCATGGAGACCTCATAGCAGCCTTCCAGTATCTGAAGGGGGGCTACAGGGATCCTGGGGAGGAATTCTTCATTAGAAACTGCAGTGATAGGACAAGGGGTATTGGGTTAAAACTAAAACAGGGGAAGTTTAGATTGTATATAAGGAGGAAGTTCTTTACTGTAAGGGTAGTGAGGCACTGGAATGGGTTGCCCTGGGAGGTTGTGAATGCTCGATCCCTGGTTAAAGGCCAGATTGGGCAGAGCCTTGCGTGACATGGTTTAGTGTGAGGTGTCCCTGCCCATGGCAGGGGGGTTGGAACTGGATGATCTTAAGGTCCTTTCCAACCCTAACTATTCTACTTCTACCCAAGCACTGGTCACAAGTGAGTAGTACAAACCAAGTGCATTTTCCATTTAAATGGGTTCAACCTCCATGCCCTTAAGTGTGTAGCAATGATAGTAAAACAGCAAAGCAGAATAATCTTCCTCTGTGGCTGGTCAAACAGATCCAGCTGGAGTTACTGGATTCGGAGCTGAGAAGCTGCAGGATCAGATGAACTTCAGATGACTAGATTTGGAGGCAGGCATCAAAATATCCTGCACTAACCTCCTGTAACTTAAGCACAGAAGGTGCTGCTCACAGCAACCCAGCTAGGCAGTCCACATGAAAAACAGGCACAAAGGTTTTCCCCTTGGCTAAGTCTCACCTCTCTGTATGATGCTTTATCATTTTGATAAAGCAGCAGTAGGACCTATGCAAACCACTGAAATACATGAAAGGAATTTGGCTAGAAAGCGAAAACTTACAGTTGTAGAAGAATGGGACCACAGAAATGTGTATTTCAGAAGCAACTGGTTTTCTTTGCCTAGGATTTCTGTTCCACTGCAAACATTGAAATACAGCACTATGCCTGCAAAAGGAAAAATGCATATTATTGTAAGGCTGCAATTCTTTTCTCAGGAATAAATGGTGCTTCCTTCTAGACAAAGCATTCATCTTGCATTGATCCTAAGGGAAAAAGCTCACTTAGCTAAATTACTAAATACTTAGAACATACTAAACATTCAGATCCCATACCCTACACAGTGTGATGGAAGGGCTATGTTCTGTCTCTCCTTTCCCCTCCCTGCTGCTTCTGACACTAAATGCAGAACACAGCTACCCGCCACGCAATGCACAGACACATCTGTGTAATGAGTCAGCACAATCTTTGCAATGTAGGCATTTACTCTGGTAGAGTGACAGACGTTACTGATGGTCCTGCAAGGACCTGTAAGGACCATCAGTACCAGACCATCAGAGCACAAGATTAAAACCTTCACTAGAGACATTTGATTTCATAGGTTGTAATTTCTACAGAAGGATCACAGATCTGTCATTTGAACACACAGAGCACTTCACAAAAATATCCAGATACACTGTAGAATTTGTCTCGGATCAGACAAGGAAAGGAAAAGAACAGATAACCCACTTGATCTTACACAGAAGCATACACTGCTCCAGAGGAATTATGAGAAACTCTCTGGACCGTAAGGATAAAATTGTTAACCCAGTACTCAACACAATTATTTCGCTATTACCTTTTAAGATGGTGGGAATTGCATTGCTACTATCCTTACAATCTGCAGTTCAGCACAGAAATCAGTAGAAAGACAAGTAAAGCATGTGAACTTAGGGTATGTGAAAAACAAAACAAAACACAATAAAACCATGAAAGCAGGTATTTAAAAATATCTTGAATATTTAGAGTAATCAGAATATACAGTTGAATCAAACAAATATAAAAGAAGCATTAAGAGAATGATTTTCAACATTCTCATAATATCACTATGTTATCTGGGTTTCCAGATGTTCTTGCTTACAGAGCTCATTTATTCACTTACTTAGAAGTATTCCAGTAGTTCAAAGAATGAAAAGTACTCTCAGTTCAGGTGCTGCTATTATGCAGAGGTAGTTACTAAGAAGATGTACCAAATAGCCTTTTACACTTCAAAAACACATTACAGTAGTGATAGATGGATGTGCATGCCAGTGTGATGAGGCAAAAAAGAAAAAAGGAAGTGAACTGAAGACAGTTCCATTTCCATGGCAATTCCTTTCTTAGGAGGCAATTGAAAAAAAAAAAAAAAAAAGGAAAAGAAAAAAAAAGATTCTATCTATAGAGGAAATGGTGACAATTAGAAGAAAAGGCTACACCTATCATCTATTGATCCACTGCTACACAACAGCCTTTATCACTAACCAAAAGTGCTGGAAAATGTGGTTCCCTAACAGGGAGGAACAATCACTAGAAACATTTTAATTTCTTCCTTAGTGTACATTAACGTCAAAGACCTTAAATACTTTTGTGATGGAGAACAAGATAGATAGATACAGAGCAGATCTTTTAATGCAAAGATACAAATACACTTTGTAACTATTAATAAATGCCATTCACGCCATCCCTCGAAATACTGTGACAAATTTTATAAAAGAACAAACTACAGCATAAACAAATTTAGATTCTGCAGCCTTTGAAGTTGAATGGTAAATTTTCTACTGAGCTGTTATAGAATTGGGTAGTAGATTGGTCTTTAGATCCCAATGAGAAACTGTCTGAGCCAAGATTGGAAAGGTAACCATGAGGAACCCTTTCAGCAGTGCTTATTTATTAAGATAATTGATTACTGCAGGAATAGATACAACTAGTAATCAGAAAGTCAGCCAAGACTTGCCACATTCACCTGCCATGTGGAACTGGCATGGATTCACCCTGTTTTTTTATCACATGATATTATATAATTAAATAATTTTGTCCTTCATGTTCTCCAATATCAAGCACTATTACTATATATTTATTTATACTCAAGAACAGCTATAAAACCTTCTTGATCATATTTTCTCTGTCACTCACTAGCTTCTTGGTTTTGGGGCTTTAGGATGGTAATGGAAAAAAGCTAAATGAGTTTTGGCTTTCAAATCGTCACCTACAAAGTAGTTATTACAGTAGCTACGCTTCAAATTAAAAAAAAAAAAGCTTTAAGAATAGTACATACTGACTGTCAGGGCAAATCAAAGTATGAGAAAACAAAGCTGGGAGGTTAAACAGCACTCATATGGAAAACAGATTGCTTCTTTGTAGTCTAAACCTTAGAGATGGAACAGTTTTATAACCTGGAAGAGCTGATACCAGCGTGCCAATGAACTTTCTAATCAATTTTCCCATTTCCTACATTCCTTGTTGCTTGCTTTAACAAATGCAAATTTTGACACCTGTAGTTTCACAGTGAAATTATACAAAAAAGAAACTTTAAACAGTTAAGCAAAAATCAACAGGTCGCCTGAACACAGATTCATATAATCGCTGAAGACAGAATACAAAAGCCAAAACTATGTGTTCATGCTTTGGGGTTGGAAATGTGCAAGCCTTAAAGTGTCAGGAGAGAGGAAAATCCTAAACGGAAGTGAAACGTGCAAGAAAAGCTATCCTGAAGAAGTAATTGTTGCTAGATATAGTGTTTGGTGAATGTATGAGCTGTGCTCCCCATCTTTCTCCAGTGGATAAACACATATTCTAATGCAAGTTGCAATGGCGTTTGGGACTTATTACCAGCTGTCAAGAGATCAGTTATTGAGGGCTTAATTGACACTGGATAATTAGCTTCTCTATGAACGTTGATTGTGTTGCAATCTGAAGACAGTGTAGTAAGAAAATGAAGCATATGGCAAAGTCAATTATGATTTTTTTTCTCAAAACTGTTTTTAATGGTATTTAACTATTGATCTGTTGGGTTCCAGTTTACTTTGATGTGTGTGCAATATCCTAAGAAGCTACTGTATTTAGGCTGTTTTCTATTTTAACTACTTATACCCTATTTAAACATAAAAAAAATTAATATACTGTGATTCCAAAAAAAAGGCTATTCTTCAGTACAAGCTATGGAGCAAATGAGAATGCTTCACAAGAGTGCAGAATTATCAACAGATTATAGTTTTGTTGCGACCTGAAGGCAATCCGAGTGATCCCTATTACTTTCACTGTTTTTGGAGTTAATGCTGTCTTGGAACCAAACATACTGAAAAAGGTCTTCTAAAGCTTTTTCTGAAGGTATCCTTTCTGCCTTTGTAACACAACAACAATTATCACAACATTTTAGCTCATAAGTACCAGCTGAGGAGCACAGGGTTATCCTAGGAGGCAGAGAAGCACACAGCCTGGTACTTCTGCTTGCATATGTACATTTGCAGAAAACATTAGCTATTTGCACACATGTAGTGCAGTAAGATGCCTACTGGATTAATTTAATGTGTCTATATCACTCATGCAGATAAAACTAACTCAACAATCATACAAAATGACACATTTATGAGGAAAAAAAAAAAAAAGAAATAGCCTGTGTCCCTATCCTTATTTGAAGATATTAAAATAATGTTTCTTGTTTTCTCTTCCCACTCCCCCCTCCCCCCCCCATATTAGTAAGTGGACAGAACATTTTTGAAACACTAACTGCTTTCTAATGATGATGAATTAGTCTGCAGGCAGCAAGTGAGATAGGAATTTCTCAGTCTGGCCATCAATTTTCTATGCAATATTGGCTAAAAAAATCCTTTAATGTCTAGAGGTTTTATTTCAGACCTTTTTGAAAGGTTGGAATTCCAAAGGTGGGAGAACAGAACTTTATTGGAATGAGTCATCAGAAGTTAAGAATCTAAAATTCCTAATCTGGTTAATTTAAAATAGATATTAAATCTTAGTGTTATGGTTTCTCTAATAATACTAGACAGAAGGAATCTGATTTACAAAACACAAAGTCCTCTGAAAAGAGGGTCTTAAAAATGCTGGAAGTTTATTTCTATTAATGTAACAAATTAATTCCCAACAGATTCTCATTACAGCTTTAAAGACAAGAAGGAACATAAATGGATGCGTAAGAAACCCAAACTTATTCTTACATCCCACTGGCCTTTTAAGTCAAATGCATACTGAGGCCAACAACCCAGATTTGCACAATAAGTCTATATTTGTTCAGTTGAAATCTTTCTGAGGAAATTCTTTCTTTTCCATATGACAGTGTACTAAATAGGAAGCTTATTTTCTGTACTACGGCACTATGTTATTTTAACATCATACCACCATCCTACTATACTCATAGATTAAAAAGAACTGTTGCAACTGATGAGTTAACTCATTCTCTGAACACTTAGTTTCAGTAGTAAGGAAAGAATATCTGACAAACACAGAATACAAAAATTCCCCCTTCTTCCTATCATCCCTCTTCTCCAGGAGAAAGAAGAGGCAGGGCACTGTAAACTGAGACTTGCATTTCTTTGTATCCTCTGTGTCTGTGGATAAGGCCACTCCAGAAAAGTTACTGTGGCTGTGGGTAAGTCCACGCTGCAGCAGGGACACTCCTAAAGAGACTGCTGACCATGTGTAAGTCCATGATGGAGCTGGTACACCCCTAAGGGACATGTTGTTGGCTTTGCTTTTCTTAGGTTTAATTTTTACTTGTTAAGGTGTTTTTATTTAAACCCATGAATTTTCACGTTTTTGCCCTTCTGATTCTCTCATCCATCCCACTGTGGGGAATGAGCTGCGTGGTTCTTAGCCGCCTACTTGGAATAAGGCACAATACTTGGATAGGCATCACTTCTAGTGGGTCAAAGCAGAAGCTGTCTAGTCTCCACACCAATCCAATACAAAACATGCCTGCTGAAGATACTCAAGTCAGCTACAATGACATATCATTTTATCTTTTGGATGCATATACCCTCTTTTGGGAAATAATCCAACATCTCAAAATAAATTACATGAAGATTCAGGGTCCTCAAACTGATAGATTTATAGGTCACTAAGTCACTTCACTCTAGGTTTTTAAGAAAAAATTGTAAGATTCAGAGGCCACTGATATAGCATCTTTGTAACAGCTGTGTTTCACGTCTAACAGTTTAACCTGGATTTAATTCAGAGATCTGAGAAGTTAAAAATGGGCACATATATTACCAATAGTGTATTTCACCATGTAATGAAAGCAAAGACAAAAGTGGTAATATCCAGTTCCACTCTAATGGCTTTTATCTGTAGATCTCCAGATACTAGTGATATTCCAGCAGCTAAGTACTCTACATTCAGCTCAGGAGGAGGTCAAGGGCAGAATACCCATGGACTCTAAAAGTCTGCTGTACTGAGGTAGATGCATCAAAACATATTACTCTAGTTTCTGTCTTACATAATAAACTGTGGGCCAAAGGAGCAGTAAAACATAAACCACCAGCCTGATAATTGCATTTCTAATGAAAATGTGCGCCCCTTTTGTGTCATTTCTACTGTAAAACAGCATGCTAGTACCCACTAGTGAACAGTACACTCAGCATAAGCATAACTAATAGGAAAAATAAAAATTACGTCCCTGATAGCATATATTTTAATGTATTAAATAATGTTTAGGGGCAAAGGGCAAATATTCAGCAATCAGCAAGCACCAATGGGGAAAAAAAGATACTGATTCAGTAAGTAAAGGCAATTAAAAATCTTACTGTGGCCCTTCTCTGAAATCTTTTCCCACTTGTCATAAAAGTACTGAAACATATCATCCTTCATTTTGATTGAAGCTAGTCACTTCTCCAGATGTTAAGGTTGTTCTGTTATCTGTTATTATGTCATATATATTCCTGAAAATATACTGTCAGAAAGACATACTTGTGGGTTGACAGCTAAGATATTAAAAGGCAATTCCAGTTACAGTTGGCCAAATTTCTGATTAGTTCTTCAGTAAACAAAGGGCGATTTCAGACAAGATAGGTGTATGTCATAGCACAGTTTTCAAGCCTCTGTTGTGTGTTATGGTATGTTAAGAGATAGCACAAGCATCTCCAAGAACCTTGCTGGCAGACTTAAATAGACAAGGTAAGAATCCAACTTGCTAAACAGACTTTCTTGATTGTATTCCTCTTTCATATTGAACATACTGAAATACTTTTATATACAACCACAAATTGCTGTTATGCAAACCTAGATGCAATGGGATACCATTTGGGAGCTTTATAACATTACAGATCCTTTACAAACGTTGGCTAAAAAAACCCAAACCTGTACACAGAAAACATGACAATTATTTCTTCTATAAAAGGAATGGAAAAATATAGACAAATGGACAGTGCAGGAGAATTGCCAATTATACTTGGCCCGGTTCAAGAGGTTAATGACAAAATACATCTCCGGCTTATATTTCAAGAAGAAAACTAGCAGTAAAGCAAAATTATTCATTGTGAATCAAGTAAAAATGCCTCCTTTGGTCTTTCTCTATCTGTTGCTAACAATTCACCACTACAGAAAGCTTTCTGCTGCTGAAACAGGCATGCTTAATCTTCTAAATTAAATTTAAACACTTTCAGACAGAATGGACTAGATATTTTTTCCCCTTTATCTGCTACTTACATACTTCTAATGATGTAAACAGAAATGAAGGACATGGGAATGATATCAATCCAATACTACCTTGTGGTTAGACCAGATCACTGGAATATTTACAATAAAAAACTTCATTTGCTCTATCAGTTAGTTTGGGAAAAGGCAGTTAAAAGAGAACAACTGACATGATAAAATATCTAGATAAAACATCTCCTGGTAAACAAGATATTAAAAACAATAATTACTTGCCCCATTCACTGTGGTAAAGTGAGGGTGGCTTGCCAGGCTGAGAATGAGCAGCACAGAACAGGCAAAAACTGTCCCCCTGTCCAGGGGTTGGAAAAAAATCCATAAAGTATTTAGAGGAGCCAGCCAACCTAGACGTCACTGCACCTCCAAAGTAACACACACATACAGTGTGAAGTGCACAGGACTTAACTCTTTTTGAACTTCCAGGGGAAAAATCAAACCTGAAGTAAAATATTATTTAAACACACAGCTCATTCACCATGCTGTTGTGTTTCTTCTTTTTGCTGTTCCTTCCATTCAGAAAGTTGTTGACAACTGCCAGAGAGAAGACACCAAGCACACTCCTATCCTGCTGGATAAACTTGGCTGATCCAAGACTGGATAAACTCCTATCCTGATAGGAGGATCCAAGGGCAGGATAGCTGTTAATCCTAGAAAGGCTGGGCACAACACTGAGGGAAAGAGTTGGTACCTTTGCTAGTCTGCAAAGGTATAATTAAATCATTAGTAACATACATGATACAGTAATTTTATTGAAAACAGTTCAAATCTATTGTTATATCATGCATACATGTTCAGCTCTCACGAGGGAAGCCCCTAAAAGTGAGCTACTGCTAGAAGAAGCATCAGCATTTGCAAGAATCAAGAGCTTTTAGCCTACCTTTCTCAAGTACTTCCAAATTTACAAGCCATATTGTCAGAAATCTTTGAAGGATCTGATTTGCTAAAAATATATCCCAGTAGAAATAAAACACCTTTAAGATATCCTGATTTGGATATTTAAAAACCTGTAGCTCTTTTTAAAGGCTCTGGCTTTTAGTAGGCATTCATCTGGAGGATACCTACTAATTTTACATTTAAAATGAGATTTCATAAATCAAGCAACACTGTTATGCAGTTAACTTGAGCATTTCCTCCTTTCCCCCCCCCATTAGATTTCTCTTACAGTTTGATTTCAATTGCTTTCAAAACTACATATGCACAGTCAGATTGCTGCAGTAACTTGTATCTTTGTCATGCACTCTGCCCCAGATGAAAATCTTCAGTCAAAAACTCCTCACCAAACAATAACAAAAAAAAACATCCCTTTACCATATTCTGAAACTTGTCAGAACTCAGGTACTGACACATAAGCAGAGGGCAAACTTTAAAAGAGAGTCTGACACAAAGTCTGCCAAAACCAACATTAACAAGATAACATTAACAATGAAACTAATAAAGCTATTTAATTTAAATAGTAAAAACTACCTTCTGAATAATATATACGTCAAGACAAACTTTCTGATTAGTTTTAAGGCGATTCCAAAGATCTGCATTTGGGAGTAAACTGAGATTTGCTCCAGGTCACACCACCATCTAAGAATATTGCATAGGTGACATGCTTCATCTAAAGACAAGAAAGCTATTGTTCACTTTGGCCTGTCAGCCCAATTGACACTGGAGTTGTCAAGAAAAATAGGAAAGGGTGAACAGAAAAGCAAAGAAAAATATACAAAGTAGCAAAAAGGAAGACCTGAAAATAAAATGTCTTGCTACAGAGGTCCTCCTTGGCTATGTCATGAATTTGCATCACCATCTAGTGATAGTTAGCAATAGATATCTGTTAACCCCATATGGAAATGAAACATAGTCAGGATAGTCAATATTAATTGCTGAAATAGAGCACACTGATGCAAAAATAAAGACTGCATAATTATTAAATGATACCACTAATGATAAACTAAATTTGGATTTGGGGAGCAATGCATTCCTGAATTTTAATGACAACTGTGACAATTCATTAGGTGTCCTTGGCAAATTACCTGCCCTCTTTGTTCCACAGACCCATACAGAACATGAAACAACACAGGTTTGGATACACAGGAGTGTGTCTGCAGTTACCATAAATCTAATCTTTCATAGACATCATCATTGTATGTACTCAATGTGCTTTCCAGATGTAATTTTGGTAAATGTGTCCAGGTACTTCATGATTCAGATGTTCTCTATAGCCAACCGGAATAACACATGGAGAGCCATGTGAAGGGGCAGGTCTGGCAGTCAAAAGAGGTTGGTGAGAGGTTTCACTTGGGTTCTTCCATCAGAAATATGACCACCCTTTGAATCTGTTTATTTATATTGATTAATTCAGGTTAGATTCGTGAAGAATTCAATAAAATGTTACACATGTCAAAGAAAGACAAGAATGTTGTGAAAAGGTGTTGACTAGGCTTTGCTTAGTACAGAAGAATTATGCAGAGAAGCCATGTTTCAGGCTTACCGTAGCTGAGGCTTGCTGTGAATAGCATTCTGAGGTTGCATGCAATTTATCCTATTTCCACTACCACAGAAGTGCAGCTTACAAACCATTGCAAAGGCATTAGATAACAACCAAGTAAGTATTCATATATATCACTATTTTCAGTTTTCAGATGAGAACTCATGAGAGTCTGAGTCATGAACGTGGGCTCATGAATAAGCCCACAAGATACTGCAATAACCTGGCTCATCCTGAACCAGTAGGGTAGTTTCAACTGCCACTTTTGGCTTCTTTAGAAAAAGCAAGAGTAGCAAGAGACTTTAAAGGCATGCTGGGGTAGAGGAAAAAAGAAGATAAGAAAATCTGTGAATACTACATAATTATAATATCGTAACACAGAAGTTCAGAAAACTACCATGAGTTCTTATTTAGAAAAATTAATGTTGAGAATTGAGACACAGTTTACGATATCTATTTGGCTCATGATCATGCTGAAAAGAAATGATAAAAGTATTTAGCAAGAATAGTTACTAAATTAAATCTTATTTTGTAATCTAGTTTTACTGAAAATAAACCCAGACATCCTAAAATGCTCCAATAGAGCATGCTGATCAAAACAGTTTTGGAATGAGTGAGATTTATATCCAGCAAGGTATTTTGATGTACATTGCAGAAGGATGAGCTTCAGGTTTGCGAACTGACTGAATTATTCTATTGTCGCATGTTACCTCAATTTTATTTTATTTTTAAATATTAACTGCTGCTGCAAGCAGAACACTGGCAAATGCATCCTTCTTCCTCCAAACTAATTTGAGGACATACCACATACTCTAGACTGATAACTAAACACTGTTTGAAAGAGCCAAGTTAAACAGTGATTTTTAAAGAACCAAGTTAAACAGTGATTTAGACTAGTAAAAATGAAAGACTTTGAAATAACTTTTTAGCATCTAAAAAGCACAACTATTTATTCCTGTTATCTTGTTCGATTTCCCAGGAAAACTCAAGAATCCTTACTGAGGGAGTATCATTGTGACAGTCAACACTGAAATCAAAAGCACTGATGCATTACCAGTTTCAGCCCCCATATTTGGGAGCACTGAATGCAAAAATGTTACTATTTCCTTTGGGTAATTTCCCACATTGAAATCAGATCTGACTGAATATCAGATAAAACAAATCTTTAAATTGTTAAAATACTTTAGGTGATAAGTGAACAAAAATAGATATAAATAAACCACCACAGCTGCAGTATTCACTTTTCTCTTTTACAGAGTCAGACTTATTATACAAATATATGATCATACAATGCATCTTACATGTTTTAGCTGCACATTATATTCTGATAATAGTTATTTACATAATTATTCTTTCTGCAGGGAAAATATGGTGCACTATGAAAAACATACTTAGAAAAAAATTCATTAGACAATTAGTCATACAATACTCTGGAGCTAAATCCACAACACTGTGCAAATAAGTAACTCAATGTACTTCTGTGAAGAAAGGTTATCCTAAGTGAGTTATCAATTTTAAAGCCAAATCTCCCCCCGGTGTTGAGGCAGACAGTAAATTTCATAGAACTTACATGCACTTACCAAATAAACAGATCAATTTTGTATAGCCATTAGAAGCACCATTACTCCTTTGTTAGGTTTTCTGCTCTTCCTACCATCTTTTTTGCTGGCAAGTTTTGCAGAAGTAGAACTGTGTCCAAGTCCATTTCTCAAACTTCAGCGCTAGAGTACTTTGGACTTCAAAAAGGTGAACATTATGCTAACAGGGGGACAGCCTCGGGGTTGCTCTTTTGTCCTCTTGATCCTAAACAGTTTTAGTTTTTGGAAGGTTGAAACAACTTACACAAAAAAAACACACACAGTGGCTCACAGACTGTGTGAGGATGGCCAAGTAATTAATATACATTGTACAAGATTACTCATGCCTTTTAAAACTCAGCCCAAGGTGAGTTTATTTGTACAGGGACAGTTTGGAGGACAGAGACAAAACAATAAAACTGTTTGCTGCAAGGCAGTGATGAGGAAGATCTCTGATGCCTAGTGCATAAGATTTATTTTTAAAAAGCAATTCAGGGCAGGTGGAAGACATGCCGTTTTCTAGTACGAGAGTTACTGTGCAATAACTCCAAGTACTCCTCCTCCCCAGTATGCTTATGGGGCCTATCTTACTTATAAGTTCATAATTATTTTTTACAAAGAAGGATGAGAAGAAACTCATAGTCCCATAATCAAAGGTTTTCCCCAGAGGATTCAACAGAACTCCCCAGAGAGCTCAACAGAACTGGATCTGGGGATTGTTCAATGGTAAATAAGCACCATGGACATGTATTAAATTTGCTGTATGCAAATAAGTGTAGGGTGTTGAAGTGGCTACAACGCTGGGTTGCACCTGCATCAGACATGATGGTGCTGTGCAGCCCTGATGACTTTCCGTTATTCCCCCATGAGGGCATGTCCTCTTTTATCAAGTTAAGTCATACTTTTGGGAAAAGCTGTCTTTCCTTCTCTTTGTGTCCACCAGGGCATCAGCCTTTGCTGTGGTTTCTAGGGGTTATTAGAATAAGATCAAAATAATGGAGGGCTGGAGGGGGAGGTTGGTTTCTTAATTTGAGGATCAGTCCTGTGGTAGTAAAGACTTACTCAGGCTTTTAACAAACAGGTGGAAAACACACCTCTGAATGGTCTGTAAACAGTGCTTGGCTTTAGATAAATGTTGATGCTGCTAATAACTAAGTATCAGTGCCCTGAGCCAGCAGGTTTTGATACAGTTCTGTATGTTTCTTACAGTTATTTGCCCCCTAGTAGTGCTTGTTTTCTTTTGAAGAATAATTAAGATTTAATGGAATATTTTCACAGGTTTTTTCTGCTTGCTTTCTTGCTGCCTACTGTGCTGATTGCTTGTGTCTGATCCTGGTCATTATAAGAACTGTACAGTAATTGTCTATCTGATAACTCATTAATGAAGGCCCCCAGAGGGATGAGAAGCTGTTCTTTTGAAGTTCATCATGTTTGCTGTTGGCCTTCTAGTTTAATCTATACATTCAGGACACCTTATTCAATTATTGGAAACTCCTTTTTTCTAAGGATATAGACACCTTGTAAACAAGGTCCTTTATCTCTGCTAACAACATGGCTTACGTCTGATAAATCAAAGCATTTTGCATCCCAAACACTCTTTTCCTCTTGAAAAGCCAGGATGGTTCAGAAAAAGAAAACCAAAACATTCTGGTACAAACAGGTGCTTTGACTCAGGGAACTGCCTCCAAAATGCAGCATTTCAAACATCTGAAATTCAGGAACATATTGTAACAGAAAGCTGTGTTCATGAACACACATTTTCCAACTCTCAGAAGTTGTTTTTTTTCTCTTTTAAGCTGAGCTTTATAGCTCAGTTTAGAGCCATCATTTTAGAATTTGCTGTGAAAGGAAAGTTTGAAATAGCTTAAAAAAAAAAAAAAAAGTAATAATTGGCACCAAGCCAAACAAAAGTCTGGAAATAAATAGCTGGAAGCAGCAAACTGCTCTCGCAGACAGACAAACCGTAAGTTATCCTTTATCCCTCCCCTAGCCCACTGCTAGCTAGGAATGCTACCTTCTCCCCAGTGCTTAGCTCTGACTCCCTGCACTTACATACCCCACCAACAGTAACCTAAGATGTCTCCAGAGCATCTCATTTGATGAATGGATTTTTGAGAGACCTGTCCCCCAGAAACTTATCAAACAGTTTTACAACACATTCTGGCTTTGACAAATGAGACTGCCAGGGAAAAGATCGTTTCAACTGCACATTCCCACTACTGTAGCACTGTAAATACTCAGCATCAGTTCAGACACTTAAATTTTTGGTTTGTTTGTACAGTGATGGCAGTACACAAGGTGGAGGGTAGCATTTTGCCTTCGGTGAAGGGCACACTGAAGGTGATTAACTGCTTCAGTTTTAGTATTTGTGTCATTTACTGTTTCTACAGTTGGGCTACCCTACAACAGAGCTATCAACCTGCATGGGGGGATTCACTGTTTGGATTCACAAGTCTGCTTCATTTTCTCAGTTTGTTTACCTATAATGTAAGAGAAAATGAAACAGCTGTGAGAAGGAAGTCTCCAGAATGAGGGCAAGTGAGGAGCTCTTACTGCCAGCAAATGCAAACACATGCTCTAGAAGGCTTGGTCACTGCAAATCCCACCGATACACCAGGACTTGAAAGACCCATGCAAAAAAGTTTCTCTGGGTGCCTAAGGAAAGTAACAGGAAAAGACAGATCCCCTTAGGTTTGAGGTTTGATGGCAGTGGTGAACCACCACAGCAGAGCTACTGTAAAGTTAAGCAATCAGGCTGGCAGAAGTTAAACACAAGTTTTGCATAAAAGCAATTATAAACAGATACAAATGGGAGCTCTTAATAGCTCAACAACAAATTTAGTTTGCCCAAAACACCTGATGACGCTACCAGAGCCTCCTGGGCACCCCTGCTACTACCTATTTGCATACACCCTGACACTTTGCAGAGCACTTGTCTAACAGTTCTCATCAGCACGACACAAGAAATCTCATCTTAAAATTCAAGTAACAGCTCTGTTTTGTGCATAGTTGCTGCTATCCTGAGCATTCCAATCTACAAGAAAAAGAACTCTGAATCTATTTTTGTAATTGTGCAAGGAATCATGGGAATCAAAACAGTACAAATAAAAAGAGTCATTACAGCTTAACACCACTTGTCATGGGATTTACATGGTGGAGAGGATCCAGTGGATCAAAGCGAAGTCCGTATTATCCCCTCACTGCAGAAAGGAAAAAGCAGGAGTTGTTAGGTGTGGCTGAAATTGGGTTGTCACTAAGTGACTGCCACAGGTATGTTTAGTTGCACACAGGGAATTTGGATTTAACTTCTTTAACCCAGTTTCACTGTATAATCTTTACTGCTGTGGAGTGATGTGGAATACAGCATTTCATACCTGTTGAAATGCAAGTGGATGGTAACGCTAGAGTTTTCCTGGCCCTGTGGATTTGAATGAATATGCTTGATCAATATTTCTGCAACTGCAAACTCGCCTTCAAAACACATTAAAAAAACCCAATGAATGTTGGCTGTGAAAAAATCCATGCTGCTGAGGGTTTGATACCTTTTTTTCCTCAAGAGATCATACCACATATCTAAGGCATATTGTTAAACAAAAATAAATATTTTACTCAAACTAGTAGCAAATCTTATCCCTATACATCAGCGTATATAACAAAATGGTAGAGAAAAGAGTTTAGCTTCTTTCAGAAAACTTTAGTTACAGAGTATGTATTTGCCACATGCAATTGCACTGTACTATACCTTTTTGTAGCCCATATTGGTAGCAAATTAATGGAAATATTGTTTCCTTACACAATGACATAATTTGTTCCTTTAAACCATTCATATTTTAAGAAACCATTACTCATATGTTTTCCTGACCTCTTTAGCTACCTTTGATGTAAAATGACTGTTTTACTTAACAGCTGATTAAAAATAAGCACCATTTGAAAAACAGAACTACTGGGGCATCAGGAATCTATTAGATGAGCTGGAAAAATCCTGTGGAGTATAACAAATGCATGTGATTAAGAGCTCTCCACTGATTGGGTTTCCTTTTCTACTGTCTATTATAAAGACATTAGGAAAGTTGCATCAATTAAGACACTAGGCCTGAAATATAAAAGTAGTAATTTTTTTCAGGGAAAGTACAAATAAAGGACAATGAGAAATCTGTTGCTCACTTGGTATGGCCTTCCTCATGAAAGAAACCCAATGATTTGCAGAAGTTTTACTGAGATTCCTTTCAAACAGCCATTTCATGAACATTCCCCAGAACAGCCACCAATCACAGTACAAAAATTCAGTGTCAAGCTTTGCTGAGAAGGTTCTTGCACCTTGATCTTTTAATCAGCTCATTTACAGTAGGCATTACCACCACCTTTAAAACAGAGGCTACAAATATTTTTGCACAAAGAAAGTATTTCAAATTTGACAGTTAAAATAGGTGCAAACTCAAGTAACTTTGCCACTTCTAAAGAATGAATCATAGTTTGTGTACCTTTTCATAAAATACACAAAGGATTCCTGAGGTTTAAAATGGAAAATTTCCTCACAGTGTTAAATACATACATTAAATTTACATCAAAACCTGTTGCAGTTGGGCCTTATATTTTTAGCATCAAAATATTTTTAAAAGACTGTACGACTGACTCCACCATTTCTTTTGGTCTTTATTTGTCGCTTGACGTCAGAGTCTAGAGAAATCAAGTATTTTCAGCTAAATCTCAGCATTAGTCTCTAGTCAAACCAGAAATGGTAAAATTCATGTTTCCTTTGCAACCAATCTTCCTTTGAAATATTTCCAAAGGAGTTAACTGGACAATTCATTTGTTCTATTTTGTTATTCTATAACCCCAGGAAATGTTCACAGTCACTAACATAATGTATAATCGCACAGTCACAATTAATGTATTTTTTTCTCATTTACAATCCTTTATTTTGCTGGTTTGAATTTGGGGGAAAAGAGGGAAAGCACTACATTACTCCATACCTATCTTCACTTTGTAAAAACATTAAATAAAAGTGCGAACATAGTCTATTTTTACATGATCAATTTTATCAATTTTAAAAAGGATCTGAGAACACTCTTTGCAAAAAAGAACTGAAGAGGGTGCAATGGTAAAAAGAAGGAGCTGACAGTGGTCCTGTGAATAGAAGATGGAGACATGAAGACAACATGAAGCAATCTGCTTGGGGGTTTTATTTATTTCGCAGCCTTGAACCAAAGACTGTCAAGAGAACAGAAAGATGAAAGGGGTTGGTTGGTTTGTTTGTTTTACATCAAGTGATGTCTGGCAGCTGAACTCAGTTACTTCAGGTCTCAGAATAAAGAGATATTGAAGGTACAGTTTTAGAGATTGAAGTAGCTCTATTTCTAGGGCGCTCTCTCTCAAGAGTCAGAATACTGACTAGTCAGTAGATGTATTAGGCCAGCTCCCTACCACCTTTTTCTGTTGTTTTTGTTTGTTTGGGCGGGGTGTTTATCTGGATTTTCTTACATAGAAATAACTTGGCTATTTCATAGGATCTCTACAGATAGTGTCAGCACTGTGTGCTTCTAGGAACCAGGCTCCTGCACCAAATATTTTCCTTTACCAGTGAACCTTGCCCTATCATGACAGAACATGAAAGGGTGCCTAACACAGTTTGTCTTCTAGACATGCCCAGACTTTATCTAATAATACACTCCATATTACCAATGAAAAGCAAGTAAAGCACTTCTGTCTTATCATCCTCATTTGAAAACATAAGCTAAAATCCAAGAGTACAGGGACTCAAGAAGCCATTGATATATCCACAGAATGGGTCCTTTTCTTGCAGCTCTTCAAAGGGTGTTCCACTACCTCAGCTGCTTACTTGGTAAGAGCTCACAGGATCTGACCCTCACATGTTAATGCTTGTAAAGCACTTGGAAAACACAAAGTGCTCTTTCTAAATGGGAATTGTCATCATAATTATAATAATCATCTAAAATAATTATTTTTGGAGTACTCATATAACTGAAAATAACATCTTGTTCTTAGTATAAACATATTATTGGATCTGATATCCAAGCCATAATGGAACCTACATAAAAAAGGCAAGTAATTCATTAAGATGCTGCACCACTTGAAAACAAATGTATGTCTTGACTCCTAAGTACTTTCTCTTTTTCAGTTTAAAATACAATAATGCACATTTTCATCATAACCTAAATTATCTCGGTTTTAGTATTATAAATTCTATTATGATTCAGAAGATCATATTACCATAGTAAAACAGAGGAGTAATTCTAAGCCTCCAAAGGCAGCAGTGTAACATAGTTGATGGTAGACTGCACATTGTTAAGCAGCAAAAAGAGATTAATATGGGGTACATTAGCAATCTCAACTTAATTCACAGTCTGATGTCTTCCAGACATCAAATGGAAATCTGGGATAAGGAGCCGTTTGCCTCTCTTTTGTGGGTCAAGTGGAACAAACAAGAATCCTCTACGATTCAAAACTGTTCTTGACTCGTTCTCTTGCACAAACCAAGCAAGGAAAAGCAAGCTGCCTTCCCCCTACCTCACCCTTGCACAAAACCCTCTCCATTTCTACTTTTCCTCACTACCTCATGCTCTTGCAAGTTACACACAGGACTTGTGCTGGGTTCAGCTTTAGCAGTCATTTTTCTCCTTCTTAGTAGCTGGTGCAGTGCTGTGGTTTTGACTTTCAGCCTGGGAACAGCGCTGAGAACACTGATGTTTTTAGTTGCTGCTCAGTAATGTTTACTCTGACCAAGGACTTTCTGAGACTCATGCTCTTTCAGCGAGGAGGGGAAACCAGGAGGAAGTAGAGACAGGACACCTGACCCAAACTGACCAAAGAGGTATTCCATACCACAGCACGTTATGCCCAGGATGTAGAACTGGGGGCAGTTACCCAGAAGAGCTAGACCACTGCTCAGGTCGGGCTGGGTATTGGTTGGCGTGTGGTGAGCAGTTGTATTCTCTCCCCTTGTCATTTCCCTTATCGTTATTATTATTGGTGGTAGCAGCAGTGGTTTGTGTTATACCTTAGTTACTGGACTGTTCTTATCTCAACCCATGGGAATTTCATTCTTTCGATTCTCCTCCCCATCCCTCCAGGAGCGGGAGGGAGGAAGGTGGGGGCGTGACAGAGCAACTACATGGTTCTGAGTTACTGACTGGACTTAAACCACGACAGGACTGAACAGCTCCAAATGAAGATAAGCTTTAGCACTTCTTCTAGATTGAAGCCCAAAGTGAGGAAGACAGTGGGGCTGCCTGTAAATGCTGCAGTTTTAACATCTAACAATTATCACTGCCCACTGCAGCCACAACTCCTTCCTCTCTGCTTCCTGTACTGCGTTGTATTTGCCTTGTATTTAACAAAAGCAAGTCGGGAGTACACCACCATTATTCACATAAAATGTAGGCCCCCACCACTAATTCTTTGCATTTATTGCACTGAAGCAGAACATTTTATTAAATATTTGAAATGCATATAATTCAATAAAAAATGCCTACTGCCCAATTTTAATCTGACATGGCTTGAATATTTCACAACATGCAGGGTTACCAATACTTGCTGGATTCACATGTTACATTTTTTTCAAGGTGAAATTAACGTCATGTTAGCAGGAGATCAAACTAAAATGTTCTTGTATGGAGAGACCTGTGGAGAGTCAGTGTGGAAATGTTCAGAGGCTTGTAACTTGTATTTGCAGTCACATAATGCCAATCATTCCTTCGTTACTCCTCTGTTCTCCCTCAAATGTGGAATGTGCAAACCACAGCTCTCCCAAATTAAAGTAAGAAATCCACATACAACAATTCCCGGCCTTCTTGGACTTGCTAGTCATGTGCTTTTAACAGCCATTTTGCTCAGCTGAGCTTCACCTGCACAGCAAAGATGCCACACTGCAAAGTAATACCAGATGCAACATGGCACAGGTCACTTTTTGACAAGTTACCTGGCCACTTTCTTTGTTCAGTGTCTGTCTTATCATCCAAAAAGGATGTGTCAGCCACAGGAATACAAATGCAAACTTGACAGGAAGTTTTGTCCAATAGACAAAATATGAACTGCCAAGAGAGGCTTAAAACTAAAGTCACCTTTTTAATAGTTAATCACAGTATACTGAAGAAATGTAAACCAGCTTTAATTGAGAGATGTGATCGTAGCAAATCCACAATTCCTCTAAGATCCCTTTAAGAGATACCTGAGTTTGCTATGAATAGAATTATCTTTAGCTCTTTCATCTCTACAGTATTCTACATCAAACAACTGACGTTAAGTAGATTTAAAAGAAAACAAAACAAACAAAAAAACCCAACCCAAAACCAACAAAACCAAACTCTCAAACACACAGCATACTTATATGGCTAATGAACAATAGAAAATTACTGACTCTCATATCATTAAAGCACTAACACAACCTAAATAGATATTGCAATGAAGATTAAATAATGCTTGGGCTAAAAACTGTTCCTGGTGGCTTCTCATTTAAACAGGGAATGAAGAAAAACCAACAGCAAAACACTTCGAAACAACACGACTGTAACAGTACATGACTGTAGATCTGAAAGTTTTATTTGCTGATACTGCAGTTAAACTGGGTATGAAAACATTAAAAATCAAATATTTTTGCAAACATAAAACTGATGATTTGTTACATTAAACAGTATACAGCCTTGCAGCAACAAGTTAAACCAGGGTTAAAATGAAATGTGATTGAAATACAATGAGACTGCAATAGGAACAGCATGACTGTAGCCATTACCAAACATGTTTTGAACATGGGGCAAATAAGGGGCCTTATAACACTATGAAGAGGGAATTAAATTCAGTGATAGAATGGCAGAGCTTCCACAATGGCATCAGACACAGCCATTGCGCAGTACAGCAAAATTGTAAAGATAACCAACGGCATGTAAAGAATGTACTAAAGTAGTAGATCAAAATATTTAGCTTGATGCATAGGTGTTATTCCTAAAACGGGATTGTAGAAATAAAACCTTCTACAAAAAGGCTTATAGAAGGTTATGCTTCTATAAAAAGAAGCATGATCACAGTCCTTATATCTGTTACTCAAAATGCTTTCTTCCTACCACGAAATTCAGTTTACAGGAGAAAGGCGCAAACTAAAATAAAGAGGGTGTTAAAAAAGGCTGCATGGTTTCTTTGGATTCATGATGTGCCCTGATGCCCTTCAGCATTCTGATGTGAAGAGATGCTCTTTTGATATCTCAGCCAAAAGACAGTTTGTCCAAGGAGGATGCAATGTGACACAGTCCTTTCCATGCTTCACTACAAGGTCTTCTAAGGACAACAAGTGCTCTTATGTTGGTGTGATTATAACATCAAAGGCACGTGTTTCTCAGATTAGAATCAAATGGAAGTGAAACTATTGCTGATGGTTTGGTCAAGTCTGCCATTTTCATGTTCCCATATAAAATTATTTTTTGTCCAGATCCTAAGGGTAACATCAAGAGGAAGATTTGTTATCTATTCCTACAGTAGATAGATGTTTAATGAGCACTTGATGATTCATCTAGAGTATTAAATTTCAGCTGAGAGGCTGGTGTTATTATTCAAGCCCATTTTGCAGTCAGACAGCTCCCACTCTTCTATAAAGTATTTTTTTACTCTGTGAAAAACAAGGCCTTGGAGGCAAGTCAGGGGATACACATTGGCATACTGAATTTAGTGGCTTTATCTTGAACAATATGGCAGAAATATTTCAGTGATGTAAGATCTAGTCTATAAATAAATCAAAAACACAGTGAAAGACTGTGCCAACAGATTGTTGAAATCCCCAGTGGTTTGAATGGGAGTTTACTAGAGAGAATTCCTAAAGGGTTACAATTTCAGGCAGAACTGAGCCAAATAAAAATAAAAACAGGGAATCTAAAATGTCACTGAGTAAATGAATCATTTGATACTGCAAGGGAGCAATACTCGATCACTGTTCAGCATTTTATAATTTCAAATGCTTGAATTTCTTTAAAGCAACTAATTTTCTCCTCCTTTCTTTCATCTCCCCTTTTTTTAAATGGGAGTGCATTTTAAACATATGTGCTTCAATCCGTGGGGGTGGGGGGGGAAAATACAAACATGGTACCAAAGAGTGGCCCAAAATGAAAACAGCCAAATGAGCCATCGGAGCATGAAATTCCCCATCTTCCTACCCCATCTGTTTCCTGGTCATGATTTCCTAACTTCTCTTGCTCTGCTTTGCTTGGCAGCTGCTGCACAAATCTTCACCCTAGCCAGAAGTCGAAACCAAGAGGTTGTTATCAGAACGGGTGCCAGCATGGCTTCACGGAGCCCTGCACAGGAGGCATCAAGCTGCAGAGCTGGCACTGGGCTGCAGCTTGGCAGCCTGACTCCTCTCCTGAACTTGGATCTGTACTTGAGAGCACAGCACAGCAGGGGTTTAGGCAATAGTGTGTACATATACCCCTAAATGCAGCTCACTACTGAAAGAAGCTTGAGGGGGAATAAGTTTTGCCCAAATTAACCCTTTTTTTGTATCAAGAAAAGCTGATCTGACAGCTTAAACTATCTAGAAGCCAAGCAAGCTGTGTTTACAGTCATATAGGGGTGAATCACAGCCCAGCTACTTCTATATTTGCAAGCAGCAGCTATTGCTTACAAGGTTGTCCTTGTCTCATTCCCATTCTTTCTGTGACACCACAGTGACATCAGGAGAAATAAAAACTGCCCTGTATCAGGGCCCACACATACTAAGTTTAAATATTTGAGTCAAATTCCAATACCAAGCTTGTTTCTATTACGGCAACAGGTGAGATAGGCAGATTAGGTTAAAAAAAAATAAAAAAAATTGAAGAGAAATTCACGATGATGAAACTGGTTTCTAGCTCCCCAGCACCAGCCCCAAGACCCTGTTCTGTCCTGGTTCAGGTGCCATTAGAAACAGAAGCTTTCTGTTGTGGCCAGAAAGTCTCTCCTTTCCTTTTCCAAACACACCAATCCTACTGGTCTTTGAAGAAGGCTCAATTCAGGTAGGGAAATCCTGTCTTTTCAAAGGTACTCAGACTTTCACAGCAATTAAACTAATTGGCAGCAGGTACACCTACCTTAACTGTTAACTGCAAACACTCCGTGATTATACTAAATCCTTTCTAAAAAGGAGAGTGCTATTTTAATAGGGCTCTGAAAAATACATATTTAAAAAGAAAAAGGTTTATGTTAAGATATTTCAGTAGATTTCTTTCAAAAGTCAAAGAATCCAAATACATAACTTTGCCCTAATAATCTTACCTGTTCCAAAAATATACCTTACTATTTTGATCTTGTAGCCATGATTTGTTCTTTTTCACCGATCTGCACCTTTAGTAAGGTCTTGCCCTTATCCCCACATTTTTTCTTGTATTAAATCTTAGGGGTTTAACATGCACAGGGAACACAAAATTATTTAATGATCCTCTTTTTTTCGTATTCTTAATTAAAAGACTGACAACTAAACCGAGCTGATCAGTCTCACCCAAACCCAAGCCAATTGCGAAGTGCTGAGCCAGGCAGGGCTGCATCAGAAACACAAATTCAAGGGACACAAAGGAGTTAATGGTCTATCTCTGAAGGAGGCTTAAATCAGCTCTCACACAAAGCACCTGCAAAAGACCTAAGCAAGATTCTTCCAGTCATCACTAACAATCAGGAGTGAAGAAGATGCAAGAGAGGAGCACAGCACAAGCAGCTGCTCTGCCTGGGGCAACTGGTATCCCAAGAGACCCAAGTCACTATAGGACTATTTTCATCATTTTCCCACCACTGCTAACACTGATTCAGCTTCACTCATTTTACCGGCATTGAAAGCTGAGCAAAGTCAGGCTCTCGCTAGCAATCCAAACATCACTTCCTTTTAGATACATTTTGAGCTATATGGAATGAAGCTAGTGACTTATCTGTGCAAGTGGATGAATCAGATAACTGAATACAATGTTGACAGCACACTGTCCCCCCCAAGTAACAAAGCAGGATCAAGACTCTTGTGGCAGCATACAAGCTAGAGGAACTGCACCAAGGAGGCTGTTAACTGAGTAATTGGGTTACAGCTGAAGCAAGTCTCCCTCGTTTTATAACTGGAGTCCTTCATACATCCGAGTCAGTGGTGACTTTTCACTTAGCATCTTTGAAAAGAAGAAGGCATTATTTCCAGAGAAACAGCACCTCAATGCAAGCAACAGGCATAACGCGTTCTATGCACAATCCAAATGGAAGCAGGCAGAGAGTGGGCACAGTCAGTCTTGGATTACCAAGCTGTCAGGATACACTAAATTGTACTGCTCTGGCTTCACACATCCCTTCTGGGCCTTCTAAGTTCTAGCACATGCAGGAGCACTCAAGTTTTTGGTTGGTCTGTTTTCATCTCTACTAACTTAAATGTATTTGCAGGAAGAGAAAAGTTTGTTATCAGACACATCTAAATCTTTTTGTCTCTCTGCACTTTCAGAGGCTAGGTTTGACAGCATGACGTATGCTTGCTCTAATTTTGCTGGACACAGTCAATTCACTTGATAAGGACATGACAAACTTTGATTCTCAGTGTGCAATGCCATAGCTTTTCGTAGGAAGACTAAGATTATTATGAAAGCCTGAATTTTCATAAATGCAAATTTTTAGACATCCTACACTTAGGGTAAATTTATTCTAACCCTGCAGTATGAAAAGGAGGAGCTAATGAAGACCATGTTTTTGAAGAGAATAGCATTCATTTTTATCTGGTTTTAAGTACTAAGTGATAGGGAGAGCGGACACTTAAATTGATTACACCACCCAGGATAAGTCCTTTGGGAGGCTCAGCTGGAGAAATGTCTGCTCCATTCAGATCTGGTTGCCTCAGTCTCCAAGATTCTTAGCCCAATGAAGGCATTTCTGTGTATACAAAAGCAAAATGTTCAGATGGACACCAGTCACTCGAAAAAGCCAGGATTTCCTCTTTGACACCTGAGTCCACAATGCTTCCCTTTTTTTGACATTTTTAGATGAACAGTTCAGTCAGAACTGAGAAACTTCTTTAATGCAGAAGAACACATAATGAAATTGTACTATATCTAAGTGGTTCATGGGACAATACTCTCTGAATTAGTGATATTCTATATTGGATAAAAACTTACTTCCAAGGATTGCTAACTGAAAGAACATTACACACAGCATGAACAGTTCTTGCCACTTGTGAGCTTTACTTCCTTCAGAGCACATTTTTCCCTCTGTGCCACTTCAAAAGTTCCTCCCAGATAATGAAGATTAACTGAAACTGTATTTCAGGTAACTTGAAGATTGTAATCTCTTCAGCTATTCCTTAGTTTAGCAAAGACCAATACAAATCAAATCAAGTTATTATCATTATTTTTAAATTATTATATGAATTAAATTCATCAGAGCTCTGAACTTCCAAGAGTTTTAAAAATAAAAGTAAGAAGGAAAATTCTTATTGTGTTTTTACTAAAACAGCAACAGCTTGCTTTGCTCTGAATAACTTGGAAAGAGAATTCCCTGAGATACTGCCTGAAAGATCTAAGCATAACAACTGAGGAAACTTTATTATTTTACTTCCGCTCATGCAAAAGTAATGTCTGCTGGCAGAGAAGCAGATACCCACTTTCTGTCCCCAGTAGCCAGGATAAAGGATATGGCCATGGGAAAGCAAACATAGCTTCAACATCATAGAATCATAGAATCATAGAACTTCATAAGGTTGGCATCAGCCCACCTCACAAGCTTGTCAAGGTCCCTCTGGATGGCATTCCTTCCCTCCAGCGTATCAACCAAACCACACAGCTTGGTGTCATTGGCAAACTTGCTGAGGGCGCACTCAATCCCACTGCCCATGTCAGCAACAAAGATGTTAAACAAGACCAGTTCCAACACCGATCCCTGAGGGACACCATTTGTTGTTGGTCTCCAGCTGGACACTGAGCTATTGACTACATCTGTTTGCATGTGGCCATCCAGACAGTTCTTTATCCACCGAGTGATCCACCTATGAAATTGATGTCTCTCCACTTTAGAGACAAGGATGTCATGCAGGGCAGTGTCAAACGCTTTGCAGAAGTTCAGGTAGATGATGTCAGCTGCTCTACCCCTGTCCATCAGTTCCGCAGCTCCATCACAGAAGTCCACCAAATTGGTCAGGCAGGATTTCTCCTTAGTGAAGCCATGCTGGCTGTCACCAAGCACCTTGTTGATTTTCATGTGCCTTAGCATGCCTTCCAGGAGAATCTGCTCCAAGATTTTGCCAGGCACAGAGGTGAGACTGACTGGGCTGTAATTCGCCAGGTCATCCATTTTCACCTTCTTGAAAATAGGGGTTACGTTTCCCTTTTTCCAGTCATCAGGAACTTCACTTGACTGCCATGATTTTTCAAATATGATGGCCAGCGGCTTAGCAACTTCATTTGCCAGCTCTTTCAGGACCCGCAGATGGATTTCATCAGGACCCATGGACTTGTCAACGTTCAGATTTTTAAGATGGTCTCAGACCAGCTCCTCTGCTACAGTGGGCCCAAGGTCTTCATTCTCACAGCCCCTGCGTTTGCCTTCCAAGACTTGGGTGGTGCGGTCAGAGCCTTTGCCAGAGAAGACTGAGGCAAAGAAGTAATTCAGAACCTCAGCCTTCTCCAAATCCTGTGCATCTAGTTCACCCAAGAGCTTCCTGATGGGGCATACATTCTCCCTAGTCTGGTTTTTTATTTGCTATGTACCTGTAGAATCCCTTCCTGTTATCCTTAACATCCCTAGCCAAGTTTAATTCTAACTGGGCCTTGGTTTTCCTAACCTGGTCCCTAGCTTCCCGGACAATATCCCTGTACTCTTCCCAGGCCGCCTGTCCTTGCTTCCACTTTCTATAAGCTCTTTTTGCATTTGAATTTTCCTCAGCAGCTCCTTATCCATTCAAGGAGGTCTCCTGGCCCTCCTGCTGCACTTACTTCTAGTTGGGATGCAACACTCCTGAGCTTGTAGCAGGTGATCCTTGAATATCAACCAAGAGTCTTGGGCCCCCTGCCCTCTAGGGCTATATCCCATAGAACCTTACTAAGCAGGTTCCTGAAGAGGCCAAAGTCTGCTCTTTTGAAGTCCAGGGCAGTGAGCTTGCTGCACGCTCTTCTCCCTGTCCTGAGGATCTCAAATTCTACCATCTCATGATCGCTGCATCCAAGGCTGCCCTGGAGCGTCACATTTCAAACGAGCCCTTCACTGTTGGTGAGCACGAGGTCAAGCATGGCACCTCTCCTTGTCAGTTCCTCTATTACATGCAGAAGGAAATTGTGTTCCACACAATCGAGGAACCTCCTGGATTGCTTGTGCCGGCCCGTACCGTCATTCCAACAGATGTCAGGGTGGTTGAAGTCACCCATGAGAACGAGGGCCTGTGAGTGTGAGGCTTTTCCTATCTGTCTATAGACTGCTTCGTCCACAGGTTCCTCTTGATCAGGTGGTCTGTAACAGATCCCCACAGTAATGTCTCCCATCACTGTTCTCCCTTTAACCCTGACCCACAAACTCTCTGTTAACTGCTCACCTCTCCCCAAACAGAGTTCCATACTCTCCAGCCTATCCCTAACATAAAGGGCAACTCCCCCTCTGTGCCTGCCAGGCCTGTCTTTTCTAAAGAGTCTGTAACCTTCCATTCCAATACTCCAGTCATAGGAGCCATCCCACCATGTTTCTGCGATGCCTATTCTATCATAGCCCTGTAGACGTTCACACATCTCTAATTCCTCTCGTTTGTTCCCCATGCTACAGGCATTTGTATAGAGGCATCTGAGCCGAGCTCCAAATGAAGCCGGCTCATTGGCTGAAGCAGATGGAATATCTCTACACTGCTCCAAGCATTTATTATAGGTGCTGGCAACTGTCTGGGTGTGTTGGAATGGAATGGTGCCCCCCTCCCCCAACACATCCCTGACAACCATAGGGTATAGATAAAAGTGTAACTACAAACTAGAGGGGATTAGAATAAATGACAAAAGGTTAGAGGGCAGTGTGAAATCCCACTGATAATCTTCCTAACTCTTCTTTTCCAGAAAGGCAATTTGAAGGTTTTTTGTTCACTCACCTTGGTTTTGGGGGGAGTGGTGGCATGGGGTGAATTTGGGGATAATAATGTAAACTCTCGTACAAGTGGAAGTAAAAAAAAGTTAATTACAACTTACAGATTGCAGTGCACAGGATATTTTAATACTATAAACTTGCACATGCGTATATAGAAGTAACAATTTTAATGATGAGAGTATCATGAGCAACAATGAATGAGATCCCATTATAAATGATGTCAGGTATTCAAGGGATGCCTTCACTGTATTTAAGAGATGATGAAGAAATAAAACTACGTTTCAGAAATTGAGACCTTTTAACAAATGAAGTTCAAGCAATTTAGATTTGTTCTGTTACAGGACTTTCTTCTTTCATTCTTTGCCATTTTGAATTTAATCTTTTTTCTGTCTCTGGAGTTTTGCCATTCATTTTTCTCACAGGACCTTTACAGGCTCAGTTTCTGCTGCAGCAGTATTTCATTAGTATTAGGAGGCTACCTACTGGTGAAACATACTGGCTCCAGTACAGTCTCACAATGAAAGTATCAAATACCCTATCACCCAAGACATTTAAAATTGACTGTCCAAAACCTAAGAGAATTTCCCTATTGTCGTGGTTTAACCCCAGCCAGATAACTTGTGCACTTACTCCCAGTGAGTGGTGCCAGGCTGGAAGCAATCGAGGCCCACGTTAGTCCCCCCCCCTTTTCCCCAGGGGCTGCCCCCCCTTCCCCACTCCCAGAGGGATGGGGAGGAGAATTGAACGAATGCAACTCCCACGGGCTGAGATAAGAACAGTCTAGCAACTAATGTACAATACAAATCACCACTGCTACCACCAACGACAACAATGATGAGAGAAAATAGCAAGGGAAAGGAGTACAATACCAGGTGCCAAACCACGAGTCCGATCCTGCAGACCCCCTGTCCTTCCGGCCACCCCCCCTTCCGGCCACTCCCAATTCCCCCCTGGGCATGACGTGCTGTGGTATGGAATACCTCCCTGGTCAGCCTGGGTCAGGCGTCCCGTCTCCGTCTCCTCCCGGCCTCCGCTCCTCCCTGGCAGAGCATGAGGCTCACAAAGTCCCCGGCCAAACCAAAACACCATCCTCATCAGGCTTGTCCCCAGCCCGAAAGCCAAAACACAGCACCGCACCAGCTACCAAGAAGGAGAAAAAATGACTGCCGCTGCTAAACCCAGGACACCGATGAAAATGAAACCCCATCAGTGAGGGATTAAAGAAGACCAAAAACCTAACAGCCCATCTCGTTTCTCTTGATTTCTATGTCCCCTCTTGTCTGAGGATGTGTAGCATACGTCAGTAACTTGTGCTCCTCTCCAGTCATCTTCTGTGAACAAGAATAATTTCTTCTCCCTATTTCATATGCATCCCCTTCCCGGTATTCATGTCTGAAAACAGAGTCTGTATATCCTCCAAGGAAAGTTTATTGCAGTGAGACATCCACAGTGAACTGAAATGTCAAGTCTTAATGACAAGAAAGCAGTTTATTCAAAAGATAATGATCTTGGTATATAGTAGTGTATGCATATAGTACTGTATGCATATAGCAGTGTATGCATATAGTAGTGTATACACAGCTTAGATTATAGGAATTCAAACCTAAAGCAAAGAGGCTCTTAAAGACCCCAGAACTGTGACTGCCTGAAAAGACCATCTATTGAGTATATGCTTCTCGTTTCTTCCAGCTTTTCAAGCTTGTATTTTCTGAGATTTTTAATTAAAAGATAATAGCAAAAGATCTGAGGGTTTGAAATTAAATTACCATATTTATCTAGTTCCCCTAGTAGTCTTCAGTTCTTCCGTTCAAATATCTCGCAACTGATATTGAAAGAAACCAACCTACTCAACATGAATAGTGACATGCCCTTCTCTCTTTCTCTCTTTTCTCCACCTTTCACAAGCATAGCAGGATGTCAGATCTGAAGAGAAACCTATGCCTTCCCACTGTGGAGGGGATGGGGACAAAAATGCCCGAGAGTACCCACAACCTGGTTTCATTGTGGTCTTCAGGTCATGACACAACACAGCAGATGTGTTATTTGGTTCATCAGTACCATGCTGCTGCTTCATAAGCCCCCCACCACTTAGAGGGGTACAGTCCCAGTGGAAACTACCACAGCAGCACCTACGATGACTCCATCTCCATAATCGGATGCTACAGCCCTGGGGAGACGACTGCCTTTACCAGCCATGCTCCCATTCTCTCAGTCTGGGTGTTCTGAGAAGAAGTAACTGGTCTTGAACAACAGCAGCTCCCGGGCTTCCATCTGGAGCCTGACAGTTGAGAAACTACAAGCCCAAATCTCTGGTTCACAGCATGCCCCAGCTCCTGACAAGACCGCTGTGAATCCGGGAAGATCTACGTTCACACTGAGATAATTCTCTTCACTGACTTCCAGTAATTGCTGCTTTTTGTTTCCCTTTGGAAGAGGGACTGATCATGGTACTTGTGTTGATTTCCTTTTCCCTTATTTCCTTTTACTTGCTAACTCAGTCTTCATCACACATTTCATCACAATTTACAGGTATCCCTGCAATATTACAATATCCCTGCAGGAATAAGGAAGCATTAATTACAACAGAATAAACCAAATCACCACCACACCCAACATAAAAATCCCACAAAAATGAAACAAAGACTCTTTCACACCCCTAAACCTGAGCTTTTTTTCCCAGAACTTGCTTTGTAACTGAAATTGTTTTTACAGTGGATATCTGGCTAGCTCATATTCTTTCAAACACCTTATTCATCTCTGTACTTCCCATGTGATAACAGAAAAAATCTAATAGGTATACATCCATTTTTATGGCAGTCCTTTAAAAGTTAATATTTTAGCTTGCATTTTTAAGGAAATCAAAATAGTATTTTGTAAAGATGAAGGCACAAAACTTTTCC
The DNA here is from genome assembly GCF_033783945.1 of Neopsephotus bourkii. Lineage (NCBI taxonomy): Eukaryota > Metazoa > Chordata > Aves > Psittaciformes > Psittacidae > Neopsephotus > Neopsephotus bourkii. The sequence goes on along the minus strand of NW_026901434.1, from coordinate 2,250,127 downwards.
AACCAGTCAAACAGTGCAGGTTAAAATAACTTCACTCCAATGCTGTATTTGAAGGCAGATCATGGTGCAGACAAAGTACCTCCATACAAGTTTATTTCCTCTATCTCTGCTCACCTTCCTCTTGCAAGTTGTTACTTCATTTTATCGAGAAGGCTGAAATCAATATGAAGAGTAGAAAAGCACGCAAATTAGAGATGTGTGTGTCAAGTGGCAGCATAAAAAGAGCAAGAGAGAATTTTGTTCCAGCATAAAAGCTCTAAAAAAATCTTATACACCACCAACGTGGATTCATTTCCATAAGAAACAAATCGGTAGCTGATGCTGATGAAGGCCGCTGTACACTTTACTGCTAATAAGTGACTCTAGGGGCCTTGTTACAAAGTATTTCTAAACATCAGAAATTCTGTAATGGGGCCCCCAAGGGCCACGTCCACAGGCTACGGACCCTCTTTGTGCCGCGTATGCACAGTCACTTGTTTCCAAGGCAACTCACCCGAGCATGAAGGCAGTACAAAGTACTTGGTGTAGAGAGGTTGAGTGAAGCCTTCTCAGTATTTCCACTCTGTGGTAGGGCCAGCATATTAGGAAGCAGTCTTTCCTTGATTTTGGACTACAGAATCAGCCTGTATTTAGGTATCATCATCTGAAGAAGTAATACATTCAAAGAAATAATACAGAATGCCACAACTGACAATGGTAAGGGCAGATTCCTCATTTTCTTTTCAACAGCTAGAAAAACAAATTCAACCCTTTCACAAGAAAGCAGCTGCAAGACATGAATAAGCACAAGAAGCATCTGTGTCCTGTTCCAGACCTGAAGGTAACAGAAGAGTATCATTGGTTTGTTCAATCTGCCCTTGAATCTTGGTCACACTGTTGCTGATAATTAACATCAGCTACATTTTCTAGGGTACAGTATCAGTGCTGCCAGCTCCATCTACATCAACCCGCAAATCCACCACCAGACAGCAGCTTTTCCATGACGACAAACGTATCTAAAGTAGGGGGGGGCAAATAACTATAGACTCCACATACAAACATCCTCAAACCATTATTCGTTTCCCTATCAGTTGAAAAATCAGTTCATTCACTTGGAAATTTTCAGGCTTTTTTTGTAAATGCTGAGGTTTTTTTCAACATTAACTTCAGAAGGCCAGGAAAGGTTAGAATATCAGGATTCCATAAAAAGTATGGCTATGTAAGCTAGAAGTAAACAAATCCTACATTATGCTACTTGATCAGTCATCCCATCACAGAAAGATCTTAACAGTAATTGTCCTTTCTAGTCCTAGGTTGAGTCTCACTGCAAATAAAGAAAGTCATCTTTCCTGCACAAATGTGCAAGTCGCTCATTAGATCACAGCTGCACATCAGCTAGCAATACATATTTCTGTTTTAACTCCTGAAGCCAAACAAGGGATTTGGACTGCAATTCCTATGATATTGGGCCTGGGTATCTTGCTCAACCCATTTACAGTTAAAGTCAGCCAATAAAGTCCACACCTAGGTGCCAGTTTGAACTGACATGAATCTGACATGCTTTAGGTGCAAATACGTAAAGCACCTACGGACGTCTTCGTTAAGACTCTGCTTACCACTACTGGTAATTTAAATACTAAGCCCTGAAGAAGATAAATAGAGATACAGATAATTTTCAGGTTTTCTGCTAAGGCTACATTTAGTTAATTAGAAAAGCACTGAAGTATCCCAAAGGAAAGAGGAGAAATAACAAGGTTTTCCTATCCCTCCACCCCGTTAACAGTTTTTAAAGTAGCACAGGCTCTGCTACCTGCTACGATCACAACCCAAAAGCCTCTCTCCCTCCCCTGGTACAGGTCCGAGCCTGGCAGCAACACTGACCTGGACAGAGGCACCCACATGCAGGGTCAACATGCACGGCAGTGGCTTTAAAGGACAGATGTGAAAGGACTCTCCACGTGTCCTCCCAGAGCAGCCTCACAGCATCACCCTTGTAAGCTCAGGAAACACATTACCTACATCTCATTAAAAACAAATCCTAGGAGAGGTTATTTTCCTTTCAAGGAACCAAGCAAGAAATAAGGTTATAGGTACTAAAATACCTACACTGTATATTAAATTCACTGAAGTTTTGATTAAACATCAGCTGTGCTTCATAATAGATGAAAAAAATTTGCTCATGTAGAAAAAGCCATCCCCCCCACTTTTGTCTTTTACTCTCTTCAGAATTTCATTTTTTTCTCAGAATACCATTTCAGATTTCTGCCCCATGTAGTATGTTTACAGCCACAAACCTGTCATACAGTGAAACATTGCTAGCTAGGCACCTCATTTTCATAGTCTCTTGAGAAGCAGCTGACTTCTCCATGGGTCAACATATTGGTAACCTTACAAAGAAAACCATACAGGAGGAAGGTTCTCATACTCTCAGCAGAATGAGCTAGTCTCCTCTCTTGCCTCTGTGGTATACATGAGGACCTGCAGTGCTACTCTCTTTCCACTTTACACTGAAGATGCACCAAACTCATAATACTGGAAATTCTATTGTAGAATGTGGTTTGTGTGAGTGATGCCCCAGCCTGCTGATAACTGTCCAAAGCAACAGAGGAGGATGTCTTCTTCTCAAAGAATATCTCCAAGTCACAACCTGAACAGTGAAACATACAGCTAAGCCCCCCAAGAGCTATCAGTACAGAAGAGAAGTAAAGGCACAACAGAAATACCAAAGCGATTCAGCAAAGCCAGCCTAAGGATCCATGTGCTCTCATTACTACCACCCCAGTGACACTAGCATTGAATACGCAAGTGTTGCAGCACGCTGGTTGCCATTACAAAAGCATCTGTTCCAACATGGCAGCACATTTAGAAGCTAGCTATGCTTTGCATTTTCAAGTTTCCCAAAGCCCACAGGGCTGCCAATGAACCAGCATAGCTCAAGAAACAAATCAATGTTTGGCTCTCCTCCCAAAGACGCTTCCTAGCTGCATTATCATTGACAAGGTAACTGATGCTGTCACAGCCTGTCAGATGGCAAATTTGCACAGGTCTTTTGCCACCGATTTGCCAGTGGGGGATTCTGTTTGTAACAAGGAGAGCAGAGAAACTCTGGAATAAGCAGTTTCTTATTCTCTGGAAACTTCTTATTCCAGAGTTTCTTATAGCTCCCTGTCCTCCTAGCTTCTAAATGAAAGTACATGAACCCTCTGGTACTGAAACATGGATATAAAACCTCAAATTTCTGTGTGGGAATTGCCAGCTAAATGGGAGCTTGCTCCTCTTATCTATGGTATGAAAAAATGCCTAATCTTTTATTCTTTTTCTCCCCTGAATAAAAATACAAAATATCATCATGCAGCCTTATTGTTATGAGGAAACGGAACTTCACTTGCTTCAGTACTTGACATTACTCATAGTTAGAAAGGCCAAGTTTTATCCGTTACTTAAGGAAGATTTCTCTGATTCCAGCTGGTGATGTTGTTGAGAATTTGTTACCTTTAAAACAAAGTTTCTTTCAAAGCTAAGTGTGTTTGCTCCTGAAATATTATGTAAGACTCCAAGCTACTGTATATGCTGACAATATCAGCTGCAAGGGTCTTTGAAAACACTATTCATACAGCATGAAAATTCTGAACAAATGGAAAGTTTTATAGCAATACAATACACAAAATGGTTGCTTTCACAATTCCACTTGACACTTAAATATTTAAAAACAACAAGGGACATATGGGTTATTTATTTTCTTTTTTACTTTAATTCTAGTTCTGAAAATAGTTTCTAACTTAGTTATTTTAAAACAGAAATGGCACCATTTTAGCACTGAACTTGTGGGCAATTCATCAGGTTGTGAATTCTAACCTGACACTTACAATACACCAAATGCTTTTTCAATGCTGCTGTTGCACCATCTGCTTTGATATTGCTTCAGAATTATACTTAAAAATATGTAGCTGGAAGCAAAACGAGGTTTATAGAATTTGACTACAATCTATATCTTTCTTGGAGGGAGGATTAATCTCCAGTGCTTGAAAGCTTTTATGCTTTATAATTTTTGACAATATTTGAAAAACAGAACACAACTGGCACTGCCACAAGGATGTAAAAGTTTGTTCCTTTCAACTCCTAAAATAGTGATGTTCTTGCTAAGTTCTTCTAAAGAATATTTTGTGTGGTGTCATTTTTCTCTAACCCACAGACATTGCCAGGGTTTGTTTTAATGATTCTTTCACGTGGGTATAAGTCCAAAGTATTATGTAACTTTAGAATGCTGCAGTAAGGCAGATCTGTGAAGGGTAAAGCCTGTGTTATTTTCTTACAGACTCTAAAGAGCAAAACAACTCAAAATCTCACTTCTTTTGTGAGCAGACGTAGCATAAACGAATGGAGAGGTTTCATATTGTTACAGCTTCATGTCATAGTATAAATATTGCAGATTTTACAGTTTCAGTTGAAAATTTATATGGAATAATCAAGTTGCAGAGTAGGGAGGCAGACAGTTTTATGAGATGTACTGTAATTGTTCTGACCTATTCCTGCTACTGATGAAATAGGGGGAATAAAGTGAAAATCTTACTGTTTCTTTGTCCCCGGTCTGAGTATGACCTAAATGCTGCAAATCTTGACAAAAAGAAGCTGTTTCTGCATGTGAGCTGGCTCTATTGTTGAAAGTATTTATTAGGAAAACAGATTTTACTCGAATTGTTGAGTGCGAGGCTCTCCAGCCTTCCTCTATGGCATCTAGCCCTGATCTCTGTCAGAAACAGAATCTAAAAGTAGGTGAATCAGGAGTTTAAGCAGCACTGTAAACCTCATTTTGATTTGTCATTATTCCAAGCAAAAAATCCCAACACTACTCTCAATTTTATCTTTTTGAACTTTTCATAACCAGTAGAACATAAAGATGAAGTAGGTAAGGTGTATTATTTATATTCATGCCTTTAAAAAACATTTATAAAATAGAAAAAAGGAAGAAAAAATGTGGACATACTATGTATGCTAACACACTACCCTTCATTGTAGTTTTCTCACACTTTTTTCCCTGGCAAATTTTAAATGTGCAAGGTGGATTTTATCACTTCTCATGAGGATTTATTCCTTAGGCCATATCTAGCAACTCCTTGATAGACCAAACACAGAACTGTGACTTGAAGCATTACCACATTTCTACAGAGGGTGCTCTGTTGTTCTGAGTTTTCAAGAGAGATGGTCACTATTCTAAAAAAAAAAAAGAAAAGAAGCAAGTGCAGTGACTTTGCTTGTTCAGCATGAGCTCAAGGGAGCATCAGATACTACTCCGCAAGTGGATATAGAATTAGAAAACAGTGATTGTGTACATGGATCACTATTTTTCATTCAGCCCTTCATTCATTCAAATACATTTTCCAACAGTGTTTCATACTTCAGAAATTCTTTCTGAGTGCTAAGGCAGCAATAAGGAAAATTAATCCTTGCATTAATTTTCTGCTTATTTATCCACTTCAGTTAGGAAGTTCAGCACACCACCCCAGGGCTCAGAAAGGCATGTGTGTATTCCCTCATTTCACCCATAGGTTGATACTGTTGTAAACTTAGAGCAGATCTAGTCTATATTCTTCAAGCTAGTTACCCCATCAGCTGTGTCTGTCTCAAATACGTTTCTTCACACTTCTCTAATTCTGCCACTTGCTTACATGATCCCAGCCTCTCTTCATTTCCCATCCACTGCACTTTGCCCCACACTTCTCCAGCCTTCTTTTACCCATCATAGTAAGTAACATTTTTACACAAACATCTTTGAATGTTTACTATTTTGTAATTCTCACTTAGTGGTGGCTCCCTCTTATAAGGGTCATTGTTCTACAACTATCTCCTTAAAAGTTCCCATTTGCTGTGGAAAAAGAAGAGCAAAACACAGTATTGCTGACACATTAAGGCTTCTGCCTGTCATGCTTTTGCATTTCCTTCCTTTTCTGTTTATCTGTTTCTTTTTCAGAGCTCTTTAGAAGGAGGATTGTACTAAGGTCCATAACTAGGGCTCTCAGATCAGGGTAGCAGTAGTGATAACACTGCTTCCAAAGCAGAATGTGCTTTGTGCTCGACACACAATAAAAAGCAAATTTCACATCCATGCTTTTTATTGAAATGTGTGACACTAATTCAACTGGAAGCACTCAAACCATCTTTCAAAACTAACGCTGCAGTGACTGAGGATTGCTCAACTCGATGGATTAAAAACATTATATAAACTTCACACTGTCCCAGCTGTGTAGGCAGGAGTTATTCTCATGTTATGAATAGGAAACTGAAGCACAAAAAGAAGATGAGGTTTACAAACATCCTGCACTAACTCAGTCCTGAAATACGTTTAGGGCTGGAAATCTTTTGTCCCCTGATCAATCTCACAGAATAGCACAATCTCACAGAAACTTGTACACAGCCAAGCTGCTGTTCTGAGCCTTCCCTTTTCATAATGCTGTATATTTCCAGAGAACCAACAGTCTCAGTTGCACAGGATGATCCTGCTGAATCCAGAATGAATTTTACGTATCCCCAAATTAATACATGTGTGTGTGCGTGTGTGTGTGAAGGATAACTTTCAGCTTGCTTTGCTTGTTTATTTATAGAACTTAGACTTTTCTGGTAACACTGCAATATGCATGCAACTCTGGTATATTCTGTAAAGCTCTTCAAGAAGGCCCAGAGTAGCATATTCATGGTTTTGGCAATAATGTGAATCTATGCTAATTATTGCCTCGATTAAAAAATTATCTGAATTGTCTTTGGCAAAGCAAACTGTCCCTTCCAACCCACACTAATCTATGATTCTATATACACACAAAAAGACTAATCTGAAACATTCTGTGAGGGTGCTGAGGCACTGGCAGAGGTTGCCCAGAGAAGCTGTGGCTGCCCCATCCCTGGCTGTGTTCAAGGCCGGGTTGGACAGGGCTTAGAGCAATCTGGCCTAGTGGAAGGTGTCCCTGCCTGTGGCAGGGGACTGGAACTAGATGAGCTTTAAGCTCACTTCCAACCCAAACCAGTCTGTGATGGTATGATTAACTGAGGCTCTTGAGTGTATGTTACAGTTTAAAAATAAAAGCAAACCACCATTTTCTTCTAGTGCAGACAAAAATAAATGGCAGCCAATTCATTTTGAACAACATTTGTGTACACAAAGTTGGTGACATAATTAAGAAATGTATCCAAGCTATTACTAATTCAACATAGCTCATCAATACTATCATCAGAGAGCTGTTTATGGCCAACAGTGTCACAACTGAATTTAGGCATTGCAAATACAAATATATTTTATTCATAGAAAATTCTTGTGACTTCAATTATGCAATAAGTATTTCTTTGGAATTCATTATTTTTTGTTTGATAACCATCATTAATTCATGTTCAACTGATTAAGCCTGCTGTAAAGTTTTAGTGAGCATTATACAAGACAAAATATAGCTTTGTAGAGCTCTGTACAAATTCCCCACAACTTCTTCTCTGGAATCTGTGGACAATGATGGTGTGCTTTTTCACATGACCACTGAATTTTATGTTACAGTAGCATTGCTAATCATGGAAATAGGTCATTAAGTCTATTAAAAACAATGTAAATCCCTGGACAAGAAAAGGAATCTACTGATTTAGTAAAGCCTTGCGACTTCAAACTGCACAAAGTTATTACTCCTTTCACTACCCTTTTTCAATTCTGCATATGAGATTAAGATGTAGGGTGTTTCCTCTCCCCACCTCCACCTCATTTAGCAGGCATGTGAGTGCTTGCTTACCAAGCAGCCAAGCTCTCAGCACAACTGCCTCAGTTAAAAAGGGGGGTATGTTTAAGCATACACAGTAAATTTAATCTTCCTCCATGCTTTTTCTTTAGCAAAGAGAGTGATAAAATTTGCACTGGAATATAAAGTAAGGTTCATATGTTCCTGAGCTGACTTTTCTATTCTTTTTGCTCCAGTTTCCTGGAGCTAAGAAAACAGAGGCAAAAAGAACAAATTAAAACAGCACATATGTGACAGAGAAATAAAGACAACAACACTACTTTCTCTATAGTTCCTGTTTCACAGAAAAATCTACTTAAGTTATCCAAGAGAACAAAAGTCCAGGCTGATGCATAAAACCATTTTACTGAAGTTAACAAAAACTGAAGAGAGAAAGACTGAATTAGTCCAACCAAAAAATGCCTAATTATAAAACCAAACAGCTGTGTTGAGATAATTTCTGGTAAACAATGAGAGCATGAAGGCAGAAATCAATGAACCAAAATAGCTATGCTGGAAGTTAAGCCCAATTAGCAAACAAAAGACTGAAAGGAATTGCTGTTTCCATTTCACTTTCTTCCTTCAATATTCTGGTTTTGAGATCTCTTGGGGATTTTTGGAGAGAAAGCATGGACCAAAAGGAGCAAGCGCACTGTTACAGTAGCTGTGCTGCACATCTAGGACCTGTGAATTCACTGTTATTTCCATTTGTGAAATGGTTACTAAAAGGCAAAGACCAGAGACTTAAAGGGTGTAGGCGCTTCTGTGCATGTACTGAACAGCACACCCAACTGAGCTCATGTGGCCAGGCACCTCAATCCCATTGCCTTCACCTTACATCTTTCTCTGGTATCTTTTTGTTTTCTGCACTCATCTGAAGAAAAAGCCTAACTAATTTTGCTGGCCAGTACTGAATCTTTTGGTTTGTGAGCCCTCCATCAGAAATAGGCAGCTACAAATGACCCCTTAATCCAAACACTGCCTATGTTTGCCAGGTCTAAACCCAACAGCGATCATTGCTGGATTGCAAGTACCGGAATCAAACATTTTCCTTGTTACTGTTTTCTATCAATTCTGTAAAATTAGAGAGGCATGTAAGTGGCAGTAATGCTTTCTCACATTCAGCAAAATTACTGCAGCAGTTCCATGTTTTCAGCAGCAAGCATAAGACATCTGCTTCACTATCACCTCTAGAGAAACCCTCTCTGCATCTTATCCTTCATACTTATGTACAGCTGTAGTCTGCATGGTTTTGGAAGGAATTCCATAGAAGTCAGCAGATCCATAGCAGTCTCAGTCTGTACACTGATTCAATGACCATCCTCTTCCTGAAGCATGATTAATGGCCTACGAAAGCTATTCTCTATCCAAAAGCAAGTCTCACCAATATATACTTATTTTGCTTGCATGTTAGCCTGAAAAAAACACAGGTGTAGTGCAGAGACTGTAAACAACTTGTCTCCAGTTTGTCATTTCCTTTGTACCAGAAGAGAGTCTCTTCTGCAGCATCTGTTCTGCATGTGTTTAAGATTACACTTTAAGGAAAGAGTCAGTCTGAGCTGCAATAATGATCCTGAACATTGTGCATCTGTATCTTGAGTCAGAGATAAAGAAGTTAATCCTTTTACTATCAGGCACAGTACAGAAAAAGAATGGCAAAGACCTGTATTTATTCTTGGGGGCATGTTTTGTATGAAAACAATTTAATAAATGCCATGTATGATGGCTTGGCTTCCCGAGCAAAGATTTGGGAAGGGCTTTAACCATGCTTACTACAGGCACGATGACCAAGGGCAAGTGGGATATGCAAATCTGGTTGGAAAAAAGGGTGCTTAGACAATCAGGAAGTGTCCTACCAGGACTGTCAACTTCTGAGTGATCTTGAGCTACCCATGTGCTGGTTCACCCGCATGCAAGGTTGGATCTGCAGCTTCCCATGTACCTTGTCACCTACCATTTCAACCCATGCCTGTCCATACAGACAAGTGAGAGTAAGCCCTTCCAGCCTGCGCAGTGGAGTTTTTAGGATCGAACTTAGTGGCATAGTGCTATCGATATTATGGAATATCTAGGAGTCCTCACCAAATGGCTATAACTTTGCTGTGATAGATGTTGTATAAATTCACAGGGTCAGAACTGCTACTGGTCCAAACTTACTTAATATGAGGAAAATGTGTCTTACTTGATTTCACTTCCTCCAGCCCTTCTACAAGCTTTCTCGTGTGCATAACCATCCAGCCCTTCTACAAGCTTTCTCGTGTGCATAACCATCTGCTTTCCTTACAGTGCCATGCTTGCTTTTTAGAAGGATCACAAAAGTATTTATTTTTTTCCCCTTCCAAAGTTCAATATGAACTCAGCCAGAACATATTCTTAAAATTATTTTTTCCATAAAAACAAGAACCAACCACTGACTTCTGAGTTCACATAACTGCTGGAAAACTCATCTGTGAAGCTGACTTTCAAAATTTCTAGCACCACAGACACCTACGTCACACACTAAGTCTAAGAATTTAATTTGAATTTGTCAAAACCACAACATGGTCACTTTGCAATGAGCTTGTAAAATTATATGTAGGACAAAAGACAAAGTGATATATTTAGAACCACAATTTAAACAGGTAATGTAACTTCACATGTGGCAAGAAAGCTTTTGTATAGTAAAGGAAATATTCAGAACATCAAATACTACACTAATAGTGATTGCTTTTGGTGATAAAATACATTATTCATAATAATTCATATTAAATTCAATTCAAATATTCATACTAAGAGATATAATTCATAAAATAAATATTGGTTATCAGTCAGCACTCCAAAAAATCAAGATCAGAAATTCTCAGAGTGTCTCATAAAGTAATCCTTCATGAAAGGAAAGATATTGCTGGTTTCATTGAAAATCAACTCAGTGGAATATACGGATTAAAGACTGAAAGAACAGGTTCCTTGCCCTTTAATGACAGCATTGGATTCTAAGATGAAACCCAGCAGGTAGGAAGATGCTAAGTGGATTTAAAGAGCTCTCTTACCATATAGTGCTTGAATACAAAATCAGTTTTTTTAAACACATTACAGGTCCCACCCATCAACTTTATTTCTTGTTGGATTGTGCTTGTGGGGGGATTGGTTGGTTGGGATTTTTAAGAAATCCAATTGGAAATGTACTGAGAGAATACCTCTCTGAACTAAGCAATTCTTTTTAACAAACCATCATTGCTCACCAGTAATAATCATTTTTTTCTCATACTGTTAGAGAGCCCATGCAGGCACTCACATTCACTATTCTACAATACCAGAGAGGAGACCATCCACAATTTTTATTCATTATGCCTTTACTTAAACTGAGGTAGCAATATAGTCATCCCAGGGAACATGATTGCTTAGAAAACTGATAATAGTACCAAGTTCTCTTCTACTGGCTTAAATCAGGCACATAACGAAAAGAGGTACTGTCATTTCCATTAATCTAAGTTAGTTTGCTCACTACTTCCTGCTGTATCCTTTTTAGCTAAGGAGAGAATTATTTTTTTGTTGAGAACTGAAGTGAGCACATGGACACAACATTCAAATACAATAATACTGCTTTACATCTCTGTGACAATATAACAGGTCTGGACATTAGCGTAATTTACTCCCAGTTTAAGTCTCCTTTTCACTGACAGAACATGACGAAGAAATCTTCATGCAAATGAAAACAAATCCTCCATGAATTCTAGGGCAAAATTATGATGCAGTGAATGCAAAACAGTGAACAAACTTGGATGTGGATGGAAAACACACAATTAAAATATCAATCTGACCTGAGGGCTTTCCAAGTATTGCAAAATAAGTAGGGAATATCTATTTAGTTCACACTTAGACAACAAATCATAATTTCTCAGAACTCTAGAGATGATAGCAGTAAAGCACGTGATTAATATACATTATGGTATATTAATCACACATTATGGTGTGTCTGTATTCTGTAGAACATGAACTGCCTGAAAGGTTTTCAGTCTTTTGCAGTGGTGACTTAACACCTCTCTGGCAGTATGGAATGATCCATGGAGATCAAGAAAATTAAACCCTGTATCTTACGAGAGATGACATCAAATAGCATTATTAGATGTTGAGTACCTACAGGATACTTCATCATGCAAAAGATCCCAGGCTATCAGAGACCTCGCTGCTATGTTACCACAGTATAGTTACACAGATTTAGAGACAATGCTGCTGCCTATGCTGCTTCCAGACTTCATTAAGCTCACAAAATGTTCAGATAGGCCACTGATTTAGCAGAGCTGCTTTATAAAGGTGAATAAATACCAAAAAGTTGCTGCCTTCATGCCCTCCAGTTCTCACACTATTCAGGAAGCAAGGAAGAAGAGGGTGCACAAGGGAAGCCTCTCCCTCACCCTGCGGAATTTGTGCTGGGGGATGCTGTGTGCTCTGGAAATGATGCAGCTTGGGATGCAGAGTCACCTGGGGCAGCCTGGACACAGGAGATCTCTTAAATTCCACTGCTAACAAGATTGTGTGTATTACACACTCTTGAAGGGTATCATTTTACAATCCTAACCCCACAGGCATACCAGCATTATGTTCTACTAACTACTCCAAGGAGTAGCTTTATACAAATGAAATAAGCTGCAGAAGCACAACACCTAATACTCTTCCCACACAGTTTACTAAGCACAGGGAAGAAGTTTAAGACAGTCCTGCAAGGCTCTCACATACATCCATCATATACCCTAGAGCTTTTCCTTCTCCTACTTTTTAAAATTACGAGGCAAGGATCCTCCTCTCTGATGTGACATCTGGTCTACTACTTCAGACAAGCCCTTTACCTACTGAAAACACGTGGTTAAACCCCAGTTCTTCACCTGTGCTACCCTCTCTGCCTCATGCCAATCTTACTTTAAAATTGAGAGCAGAACAAAGGCAAACTAGTATTCCCATCATGATGATAGTTTTGGGCTAATGAAAATGTATTCTAGGCATTCATAATTAAGATTTCACAACCAGAGATTTCATAAACTAGTTTTCCATCCTGTTTATCAACTGGTATTAACTAGTTTATTAAAGTAAGACAGTAAAATGGTTTAAAAACATCATGAGTAGGCCCTAAACTAAAGAGGGCAGAAAGGGAAATGTATGGGGTGCTAAATCAAAAGAAAGACAAACTACAGTACAAAAGATACCAAGCAAATTCAGTTTTAAACAGCTTAATTTTGTTTCATCTCTTCCTATAATTTTCTAATTTCTTCCCTGTCCACCACAGTTAGTAAAAAAATTGGTTATAGAAACATAGTGTTGTTCCCACCAATAAATACCTTTTGCATATATAAAGAAGCCAACTAAAGAACTTTTATTTATTTGCCATCTATTTTATGTAGTATTTCTACTTCAGTCTGTATTTTACAGGAATGTAATGTTTTTAATGCAGTAGAGTTTCAATCCACTAAAACATAACAATTTCAAATGCTGCTTTTTCAGTTTTAGGTATACGCATCATTAAGTCAGCACAAAAATTCTTTGCATTGCATTTTTAACAGGGTAGTCAAACTATTCACAGTGAAACATTCTTAATTATGAGACTGAATCCTTGCTGTCAGCACAGTACTTTAAACATGTGACATCTAATTTTATTTAATCCCAGATTCTGCAGCAAAAAGGTTGAAGAATGTGCATGATTATGGGCTAAGAAGGGGTGGTAAGGCATTGGTAGTACAACAGGTAAGCAAAGAAAGCTATTTAAATTGCAGGGAATTAATCATCTCAGGGTCTAAGACAAATATTCTACCATTCAAATTACCAACTAGTTTAGTTTTGTGCATGTTTTCTACCAGTGTGCTTTATTAGTAAATCCTCAAAAACTTCACACAGGATTTGCAAGATTTATCTCAAGTTCTTTCTTGGTGTTTTATCCCTACAAATGGAAGGCCACCTAGTTGGAGCTTCTCATGGCTGATTTCTTTCTCCACTAATGCTCAGCAGCTATTGTTTTATTGCAATGTATTTACAAGAAACAGCCAATTTTTTTTTTTAGGTGCCAAGAGCTTCAAGCTTTGTTTGTTTATAGCTCCTCTGTGCACTACTACATGTCTCTTGGATTCAACTGCCAATGTAAGGGATTAAGGGGCTAAGCGAGTTTGACTAGTGCAGGATTCTTTCAAACAAGTTCCTCTAGCTCAACTCTTTCACTGGCAGTTTTTATTTAATGATAACTGCCAAAAAAAAATCCCTTGGTGCAGCAGGAGTGACAAAAGAATCACACATTTCAGGCACAACTCAATATCTATTCACACCTCTGGAAAAAAAAAAAAGTATGTTGACAAAATTACAAAGCTCTCTGGCCTGCTGGCTTGCTCTGGTAGGCTTTTTGTTTAGGTTTTTTTGAGATGCCTCAACTGATCTTCATGTTGTTAGAGAGGGTTGGAACAAGTGTTTCCTGCCCACAGGACAGTAAGTATTCAATTAAGCTCCCATAAGAGAAAATAACTTTTAAGTTATCCTAGAGAAATCTCACATCAACATTCTTCCATTACTGCCTTGTTTCAGACTACCTGACATCTTTCCTTAGCTCCTGTTCCCCATACATCAGTGATGCTCCTGGTGTTTCATCACTAGAAATTGAAATTGTTCCTTACATGAATTACAGGCAGCTTCTATTCTGCCTATAGGGAGGGCTGCACTTTCTAGGGAGGCCTGAATTTTCATTGCTGATGAAAAGAGTTGTTTAGTAATACCAACAATGAAATTCAGGGCTAGCCCCAAAAGCACATCTGCTGATGCAACTAATTTCTGGCCAGTCTTGCTATTTGCTCCTTGTTTCCTGGGCACAGACATTAAAGTTGTAATAAAAACTATAACATGTTTTTTTTCTTGCACAAATGGAGATGGGTTCCTCTTGCTCTCCTCTTGCTCTCCTCTTCTTAGCTCCTGGTCCTTAAAGTGAAGTACAATCATGTTCACTTACAGCTATGCAAGTATGTTGCTGTTGTCATCATTCTGTTTGGTTTTTAAATTATGAACATATTACATCAATTTATATTTTTAAAAGATATCCACACACAAATCATTATTTAGTAAAAGCTGTGGGTAGATCACAGTGTAATTGTGAGAGAGCAGGAAGTAGGAAGAAAAGAATCACCAAAACAAGAGTAGTTTTGATCACACAGTTGAATGCCCATGCAAATATTCCTAATAAAATTTGTGGATGACACAGTGACAGAAAATGTACAGAAAGACTTCATTGCTCAAGAAAGTTGCATTGAAACAAATACAAAGCAGAATTATAGACCGAGGAGCACGGAATATAGGTCCTACCCAAGGGAATGACAGATTGAAGAAAAACACCCTGCAATTCTGACAAGGAAATAGAGAATAAGTGGAAAGGAATTTATATACTCTATCATGATGCTAGCGAGAAACAAAAATAAACCCTAATTCAGTATCTGACAAAGAAAGAAGACTAAAGAGTAAGAACAAGACAACATTTCAGTCCATATGACACAGCATTTTGCAATCACAGTTCTAAGGACAGATAAGAAATTAGCAGAAAAGTTTAAATACATAGCAAACTATAGTTTCAGTATGAAGTGCAAGGTCCTGCACCTGGGTAGGGCACAGCTGCAGGATGGGTGGAAAAGTGATTCAAAGTGGTCCTGTAGAGAAGGACTTGGGGGTGCTGGTTAATGAGAAAAACATGAGCCAGCTTCAGTGTGTGCTCACAGCCCAGAAAGCCAACCAGATCCTGGACTGCTTCAAAAGAAGTATGACCAGCAGGTCAAAGGAGGTGATCCTGCCCCTCTACTCTGCTCTCGTGAGACCCCACTTGGAGCACTGTGTACAGTTTTGGTTTCCCCAACATAAGAAGACGTGGAACTGCTGGAGCAAGTCCAGAGGAGGGCCACGAGGATGATCAGGGGGCTGGAGCACCTCCCGTAAGAAGACGGGCTGAGAAAGTTGGGGCTGTTCAGCCTGGTGAAGAGAAGACTGCATGGAGACCTCATAGCAGCCTTCCAGTATCTGAGGGGGCCTATAACAGACTCTTCATTAGGGACTCTAGTGATAGGACAAGGGATAACAGGTTAAAACTTAAAAAGGGGAAGTATAGATTGGATATAAGGAAGAAGTTTTTTACTGTAAAGTTGGTGAGGCACTGGAACAGGTTGTCCAAGGAAGTTGCGAATGCTCCATTCCTGGCGGTGTTCAAGTCCAGGTTGGCCAGAGCCTTGGGTGACATGGTTTAGTGTGTGGGGTCCCTGCCCATGGAAGGGGGGCTGGAACTAAATGATCTTAAGGCCCTTTCCAACCCTAACTTTTCTGTGATTCTATATAACAAATATTATTGTGAGGTTAAAAGACTGCGTCTTATTGGTAGACAAAGACTTGATATCTTTAACCTATGTAAAAGAGGTCTCTATTGTTATGTGATGCTACCACCTAAGTAGCTTCAAGGAGAGAAAAGGGACAACAACAGCAAGACAGAGTAACTCAGCTGTAGGGCAAATGTTCCTCACAGTGACAGTGACTAACCACCATATAGGAAAAACCTATAAAGGCAAATCACAGATTTCTGATTTCTTGACAACTCAGGCCTTTTGAACAGATACTTATTAATTAGTGTTTTCCCTACAGTTACACTCAAATGACATTTGTGATGTGCAGAACAGTCACACATGCAAACTGACTGACAGAATGTACTCTTTGTGTATTTAAAACTTGTAAAAGTAAACATCCCATATATTTTACCTCTGTAACATGTGGGAATAACCATAACTTAGTAAATTAAGTATATAAGACTCTTCCCTACCATCTAAAAAAATATATATTCCTCACTTAGAATCATTCCTTCTTGGCATGAAGGAGGCTTGACAGCTCTTGGCATAAAAGAACATGTGATTAACACATGTGGGCTCAGTGTTCCTCATTTGAGAATACTGGCTTCATTTGTATGGAATACAAATATGTCACATTTCCTCAGTATCTGAAACAGAACATTTATATTTATGAGGATACAAACTCATTTTCTCAGGTCTCTGATATTTGTTGAAAATTAATCATCCCCTTGCGAAACACACTCACTAGAATATTCATAGGAAGCAAACATAACGAATAATCATATTCAACTTTCATAATCAAAGGTTCCCAAAGCAATTCGCAGGAGATAGGTATCATAATGCCCAGTTATGGTCAGGGAAACTGAGGCGTGATATTAACTTCCTAAACATCAATAGTAGAAATGTGTTACACACTAGGTTTTTCGGCAACTCCCTGGAACTCCTGATCCTCTAATGCACAAAGATAGTAAGGAAAAAAAAAAAAAAAAAAAAGCTTTCATTTCAATCAATATTAATATATTTCTGTGATCTTGTGATCTTCAGCAAGATTTCCCTGAAGCAACTGGTATTTCTCTGCGATGTTCAGAATGTCCGTGTTCTTCAATACTTGCTTATTTTACTTAAGCTCCCTGAACTATCATACTAAATATCTTTGAAAACCTAGAACAGGTCTTCTGACTTTATTTGTAGGAATGCTGCAAAGTCAGAAATATCATGTGGAGCCTCTGTTCAACAATTTTTACTTTCCTTCTGGTCTAATAAAAGAAGATTCAAGTAAAATTTCTTGTTTGTACAGTAAGATAAGGACAAAAGGTCACCATAACCGAAGTTTGTTTAATCTTCATACTATCATTTTTTCAAAAGTATATTTTATGAAGGGAAAAAACCCTCAGCTTAAAATTTAACTTTACAAATTCATAAGATACCATTCTTCCATTACCATTATCATTTTAATTGAGGCTAAAGGATCCAACCTTGAACTCTACATGGAGAAAAGAAATTTAACCTTGCTTTTCACGGTTAGTAGGGAATAACTGGATTTGTTCCTTAAGAAAAATGAGAACACTGAATTTGTAAAACACTGCACTGGCATTTCCTCTCCATTTATGTACCTATACTTTGATGGTGAAGTCGGTTCACAGCCCTACCTAACAAGCATAACTATATATATACTCACTTCTTACTGCTGAGTTTAATAGTTTCTTATAAAATGATATATGCTGATATAAACATAGCTAACAAAGTAATTATATTCACAAAATGCTTAATAAATTTCCTTCTCCACATAAAGACTGAAAAATAAAATCTCCATCCTTTGCTTAGTGATTTTAACATGAAACCACTAGTGAAGTGGTCAACATATTCTCCGTAATACATTGAGCCAGTATGTGTGGATGTCAAATAACTGGAGGCAAGAAGTAACTGAATTCCTTTAGGATTTTAAAGTCCTACTACATTTTTTGCTTGGATACATCTTTTCTGGGCCATTAAGACACAGATGTCAAAAGAATAGATGAAAAAAAGCTTTTAATGTTTTATTGTTGAGTGACAGTTCGAAGGACTTCCTCTATCTCAGTATCCACGGTTTACGTTGTAAACCTGTATTTTATCTGCACACACTCAACCCCCAAAGCAGTCTGCTAAGGGTGAAACTCATTTTAAAGAAAACATAACTGAGTTTTCTGGATTCTGATCACATATCTTATATTACTGCATTATCTGATATGATCCCCTTCATTAATGCATATGCTAGTTCTTCTGCACCACCCAGCAGGAGCTGCTCATTGCCTATGCTGACTGACATGCAACCCTTAGGAATGTGGTCTAACTACACACATGGAGGAAACCATATTGTGCTATTACTCCCCGTTATGCTGCTCTGATGTCCAAGCCACTCAACATACACAAAGCATGGAGAAACATGACTGGTGAGGGATAAAGGACAGTAAAGTAGGGTTTCTATAGGTCCAGTAAGAGCAAAAGGAAAACTGAGGAAAATACAGGCCCACTGCTCAGTGAGGCGAAGGATGATGTGGTAGGCGATAGAGGAAGGACTCAATGAGGATTAATCTTAAAAGGCAAGGTCTACTCACAGACCTCCTGGGGGACACAAAGTTCTACTCATAGTGGAGGAAGACTGACTCACACTGAGCAAACTGGGCATACACAAGTCCAAGCAATGAGACAGGAGACATCTGAGGCTTTAGGTACAAAAAAGACAATGTTAAACAAACCAGACTAAGTCAGGTGGAGAGCCACCAACGTAGGCAGTGGATACTGCATATTACACAGAAGGGGAGACTGAGAGTTGTTTTTATTCAACCTGAAGCAGACAGAAAAGGCTTAAGAGGACGGGAGCAGGAAGGAGATCTACTGCTTTCTAGAACTGCCTACTGGGAGGGGTAGAGATGACAGAGCCAGACTGAAGTGCGTGGAAAAGGAGAATCTCTATACTTGCGGATATTTCAAATTCGAGTGTGCAAGGCCATGAGAAATCTAATCCAACTTGCAAACAACATAATTATAATTTGTTGATTTTAATCATCAACACAATTACAGTTTCAACATCAACATAAACCATCGCATAACATCAACACAATTATACTCTATTGATTGTAATCATCAACATGATTATAATTTCAACATCAACGTATAAGATATAGCATCAACATAATTATAACTGGTTGACTGTAGTAAAGATTTTTTTTCTCTCCATATGACTATTGCTATTGATACTTTGGAAGAAAGAATCTTTAGCACTTTTTCTGCTTTGCATAAAATGCAAAGGTAGGAAGTCATATTCTAACTCTGCCATTCACTTAAGCTTATTCCCTGAAACTCAACTTTAAGAACACATACCCATGTTTAAGCTATACTGACCTTGTTTAGTTGAGGAAAAATGAGGAGGAAAATTGAGAAGACACAGAAGATGGCAATGAAAGACTTAGAAAAATAAAATAATGGAGACAAATGCAATTTCAAAACCTGTTCATACTGACCAAACTGACACAAAGCTTCACTTTCTGTAATATTGTGCACATTAGAGTAAGTATGCAGAAACCTGGGGAGAACTCCCACAGGCTTATGCCAGTGCAGATGAAGAGGTAATATAGAAACACCTCAATGGAGGTAACAGTCCGGAATGCTCAGTGAGAAGTCACTCTACTGCAAAGTACTATATGACTGTGAGGCAAATAAAAGGCTAGGAGAATCCTGGGCAGTTTAGAAAGGAAAAGTCAAGGTGCTGGGAACAGCTTCTCTATACTTGTGGGAGTTATGCCTCAATTTCTGACAGTTCAGTATAGAAAGACAGGTGCATTTGACAGATGTACTTTATTTTCAAGACTGAAGAAAATTCCAGACATATACAATAAAACACTTACTTCATGCTATAAAAATGAACAGAAGAGTTTGTTGAAATCCTTGCAACGCACAAGTAGGTGAAAGAAAGTACTAAAACATGTAAAGGGGACGTACAGAATTAAATGTGATTTATGTTTTCATAAATGTCTTTTTCATAAATTATATATGTTTTCATTCACCTTTCCATGACCCTTACTTCATTCACTGTACAGGGATTGTTTGTTACTACTCTACACTTCAGTGTGGGCAGGGGGGACAGGTCAGAACATGGACATCATCTTATTCAGTTTTGTTTGCCTTAGTTCTTCCCCTAAATTACATGGAACTAGCTAAAGCTCTAAGTCCAGCTAACTAGCTGACCACTTCCTGCTAGAACCAGCCATAGTCTTTCATAAACTGCGTGTAGAGGTTAATGCCTTACTTTATTATTATTTTTCCACCATTCTTTCCTTTTGCCTTACAGAAAATGGACTCCGGATTTTTTCCATCCTACAAACATCAGTGAACTGTGAGGAACAACAGGACATAGGAGAAGAAAGTCTATCAGAGTACACTCAACATCATTTGAATTAGTATCTGTTACAATATGCAGAAAGCAAGAAGACTGACTACAGATGATCAATTCTAGTATGTTCTGCTGGTCATGCAAAGCAACAAGTGGTGGGGGGTTAATTAAGAATACTTGGTTTGAATAATATGAAGAACTGACCCGACTGTGGGATTAATCAGACTACAGAACAAATAGTCTCCCAAAGGAAGAGGTAGAATTTCCACAGCTTGCAACATTATGACAAGACTGAATGAAATTAGGGAGAATCCACAGCAAAATAATCACATCATGACTTCATAAAGTGGTACAGTAGACGTTTAGTAGGTATACTCCAACTTTAAGTTGTTAAAAAATTAAAACTGCATACTGAAGGAACTGCTTAGTCCTATAGCCAGAGGTTGGGCAAGAGTATACAGAATTTCTGTAACACAAGAACAAACACCAATAGTAATAAAACATTGGAGCTGAAGATTCATCTGTGGACAAGAGCATGGTATCTTGCTCAACCTCTAATGCATTGGAAGGAACCACAAAAGCAACACTTAACACCTTCCAACTTGCTGCCATGTGGAGGTGGGAAACTCCCAGGAAAAAGCCTAATTAGCCTGTAACTTTTTATCACATGCAAATGCATTCCCTGCCTTGAAAAATGGTGGCAAAAGGTATATACTTCTGTGCACACTGCTGGTAAGGTGACATAAAGCCTGGTCTCCTTCTGTGAATTTCTGAAGACAGGGAAAAAATAGTAATTACAACAAACAAGCATGACTGATTTCTGCTATACTTCCAAAATACTAATCTTCTGGGGTTTCTGTCTAAATAAAACTCACTCTTGTTGCAGCCTATTTCCGCATATCTTTTTTTAAATATCAGTATCTTTGCCCTTTTAAGCCTTGAAATCCACCTCTGCAATGCAGCATCTTCTTTACTTAACACAATGATCATACTCAGCTCCTCTGCAGCTGAATCCCTTTTAAACCCCACATCTATCAAGTAAACCCCAAACTTTTTATCCTGTTTGCCATGACAAAACATTCCTCTACATTTTAAAATACTTTATGTTCAGTGCAGCCAAAATGTTTCAAGAAGCCTTTAAACTAAGCAGCTTATAAATACTGTGCCATTTTGAAGATGCATGCTGTATTCAAAGAAACCCTTGCAAGTCTTATCAGTTTACCACTTCTACTACAGTCACACTTTAAGATCTGAAGCAAGTCAGATCACACAGAAACATAACAGATGCAACAAGAATATTCTTTTTCTATTTTTCTTAAACAGATCTCAGTGCAATACTCCTGCTCTTAATTAAACTTCAATAATGACTCAAGCTTCTTTCAAGTTTGTTTATTTTGCTACCTAACTAATAAAAATGCCCTAAAATTCAAAACTACATTATATATTATATATACTGCCCCTTCTAGCAAAATTTTCTGCAGAGAGGGGAAAGGAAGGAAGTGCTTGGAACAGGTCTCCAGAAACTTATTTTAGCTACCAGAGAAATTTGGTTTTGCTGGATAAGAATTTCTGTTACTACCCCAAAAGTACATGTGCTTTACAAACCATGACTTGTATTAGAAGGATTTGTAAAAACCCAGCATACTTGTCACACTGATGCACTTCATAAATGCAAGCCTTATATATATATGTACAGTATTGTGGAAGAGAGGAATTGCTAAACAAATTACTGCATTTCACTACCCAGCAGGGTAATAACCATAGCAACATCTCACAGAAGAGGAGGAAGGTTGAGAAACGGTAGCTCTGGGATTAGATATTTGTAGACCCCAGTTTGAAGATAAAATCTTTATTTAATTAAATGTTTATTTAATTTAAAAAAAAAAAAAAGCCTTACGCCTCTACAATAGATTAGAAAGTTTATACACAAAAGTATATAAACCTTGCAGAAATTATACAATGCTAATTGCCATATTTTACAAAATTTTACTAATAAAAGAATAAAAATTAGGTACATCCACAAGAGTAACTGTATAGATATTAATCAAGTATATAAAAGGATGGGGTGAATATACAAAGTCTGTTATGCCCTTTAAAATTCATTCAATAAGTTGAGGGCCAATTTAAAAGGTAAGTTCAGAATCACAGGGACAGACTGGAGAGGTCTAGGAGCTGACTTTTGTCTGTCTTTGGAAGTACCTAAAAGTCTGCCTGTCTACCTGAAATTCTTCAGCTTTTTGACTAAGAAACTTTCCTGAATATTTCATTCCAAAGGTCTTTTCAGATATGCTGACCATTTCAATGTACTCTAACTTACAAATGCAAAGGTTGCAATAAAACTGAATGAACTGTATTTGGATTGTGATGCCCAGAAACACAGAAAGTTGAAAGGTACCTCCAGAGTTCTCTAGTCCAAAACCACACACAAAGGAAATGTGGCTAAGGAAGGTTGCCAAAGGCTGTGTCCAGTGAAGTCTTGAACATCTACAGAAACAGACATCCTCTCTGAGCCTCATTCCAACAATTTACCACTCCTACAGTGAAAGTTTTTCCTTACATCAAGTGGAATTTCCCATATTCCAATCTGTTGCCTCTTGACCTATGCCTCTGAGACAAATTCATCTCCAACAGGACTCCGCAATGCTGCAATTAGGCAGTTGTAGATCACAATAACATCCTCCCTGGTCCTTGTCTTCTCTGGTCTGAACAAGTGCAGCACTGTGAACCTCTAATCATACATCATATGATGCTACTCCAGTCACCTTGATAACCCTCTACTGTACTCCACTGTCTTTGTCAATGTCTTCCTTGTTCTAAAGTGCCAAACCCACATGAAGTGCTCCAGGATTTCTATCCAAGTTTGAATCTCTGTTAAGCTTGCATCAAGTTAAAGGTTATTTGAATTTATGACAGACTCAAATCCATCTATGGTGAAAATGAACACTAGATGTTTGGAATTTCTCAGAACTTGAAGGACAGTTTTCTCCGGGCTATGTTCTTACATACACAACTTGATTCCATGTTTCTCCAGAAGAGAATTTCAATCCATATTCTCCATTTGCATTTCTTTAAAACTTTTATTTTATAAAAATACAAATTCTTATAAAAGATTTTTGTCCTTCCAGTTCTTTAAGTGTACCAAAGTAGGTAAAACCTTCCTTTTCTATTTTTTTATGCTGCTGCCTGGGTTCTGTAATGAGATTGCTTTATACAGTACCATCACAATATAGAAAAACTCTGATTGAATTCTATGAGAGCAAACTGATCATTAACAAGGACAGATTAAAGAGCTCTTTCAGAAATGGAGAAACATCTAACAAAGGCTCAATCAACCAGAAAATATCATAACAATCTAATTCAACTGATTTTCAAAGTACAGGATGATTCCAGCAAAGTAATGCTTCTTCAGACACAACATTCCATGGGAACATCAACATTTCAGTTTGCATCAGAATTTCACTTCTGAAGCAAGCCTCCCGATTGCCCATATATCCTCTGCTCACCCAGAAGACCAGTTCTAAACCTCAAGGACTATACTTCCCCCATGTGAGATTCCAGTAAAAGACATGCTCTGTGCCAGTACTCCATATAGTTCACTTACTCATGGGCATGAAGTCCATGGCACCAGACTAAAACTAGTATGAAGTAAAACCCCAGAAATAATTATACTGTGAATTTCACATCCTCAATACCAATTCAGGTCCTCAGTACCATGAGGATGGTCAGAGGGCTGGAGCACCAGTCCTCTGAGGACAGAGCTGGGTTTGTTTAGGCTGGAGAAGAGAAAGCTCAGGGGAGACCTTACAACAGTCTTCCAATACCTAAAGGGGCTGACAAAAACCTATGGAGAGGGACTTTTTACAAGGGCATGTAGTGACAGGACAAGGGGGAATGGCTGTAAACTCACCAAGGGGAGATTTAGATTAGATAGTAGGAAGAAGTTCTTCCCTGTGACGGTGCTGAGGCACTGGCACAGGTTAACCAGAGAAGCTGTGGCTTTCCCATCCCTGGCAACGTTCAAGGCCAGGTTGGACAGGGCTTGGAGCAACCTGGTCTAGTGGAAGGTGTCACTGGCCATGGCACTGGGCTGGAACTGGATGAGCTTTAAGGTCCCTTCCAACCCAAACCATTCTGTGGTTAACTACTTTGCCCTGGACCTTTGCTCTTCTTTGCCCTTACTACAGCCTGCTCCCCACCTTTTTGTCTGGCCTCACTAGAATACGTGTCAGAATTGTTGTGGTGGTTGGCAATTTGTGAAGTTTTGGAGGTGTAGTTTATGCTGCTGCTTAAAAGCAATTAATATGTGTGACCTCAATGTCCTAAAAAGTTGCAAGTTGGTTTCTACTAATTTTAAGAATTAATTTTTTAATATAGTTATTTTTGGTTTAGTTTTCTTTAGAATGGGTAGTTGGAGCCAATTTCATCACATTTTCAAGGGTATGCAAGCTAAAGGAGATGCCACTGCATTATTTTAGACATTCACATGGCTAGCATATAGTATGTGCAAAGTCACCTGTTCTTTGAAACTAGAGTAAGTTACTGTCAATAGAGGTATTCAGTGCAGTGTACAAGTACATTGCAAGTTTAGCTTCATGCATTTTGACACACAAAGTATAAAACTCAAGAGCATATAGACCCCACTACCAAGAGCTGGTAATAAGAGTTAACTGAAATAATTCTGAAAGTGTATTAGTAATTAGAGGGACACATACAAACAAGCTACTGATACTGATCTGTTAACTGTATGAAGGAAAAAACCAAGAGGAAAACAGGGATAGTCAAAAAGTTTAATCTCTTTTTTGCTTCAGTCGGTACTAGTGACATAATGTCAAGCAGGTTGCCAGTACAGTTAATACCAATAAATGAGGGCATAATTGAATCTCTATAAAGTATAGAAAGAACAATCTAGGACTACTTAGAGAAGCTAAATATTTTCAAGCCAGTTAGGGTGGATTTAGTTCATTAGAGATCTGACTGAGGCAATGTCAAAATGAATTATCATTTATAACTCATGACATTGGTGAAGTATTGGACAAACAGAAAAGGGAAAATTGTGTGCCTATCTGCATTCAAAAAACAGGAGGGGAAAATAAGGGTCAGGCAGTTACAGAGAAGTCTGATTACTTTCCTGAAAAATATTGAGACAAGTAATCAAGCTAGTTAGAAACTTCTGGATAACAAAAAACAGCCAGTATAGATTTACAAGAAGTAGTCACCAGAAACACATTTAATTTCTTTCTATAAAAAGGTAACAGGCACATAAAAAAAAAAAAAAACAACAAAAACAAACAAACAAAAAAGCCACATAGAAAACAAAAACCAAGCAAACCTCAACTCCCCCCCCCCCAAACAATAAGGAGAGAAAGAAGAATAAAAATTAAAATAATAAAGATGTTAAACATCCAGATACTTGCAGGATTGTTGGCACATTCTTATGGGCAAGCTTGGGTGGAATGGAGGGGGACACCTAACTAAACAAAAACAGCCCCCAAAACAAAAGCCCTGTGAACTAGCTTAATTTAATACTTGTATACTACTAATACAGGATGGGAACCTATACAGGATGCAAATGCATCCACCATTGCAGAGGGAGCACCAAGTCAGGTTCCTTCACTGCACTGGTTCTCACAGTTTGTCAGTTTCAGTAACAGGACTATAGAGAGTACACATCTTATTCTGAAAAAGATACGGGAGTGCAGAAAGTTCTATCTACAACAACACAAAAGCAGTGGAGCAAAACAAACTCCGCCCCCAAAAAAAACTTCCCCAGAAAAGTATGACTAATTGGACAAGAAATCTAGAAAAGTGAAGGCAATTCAAAAGGAACAAAGAAATTGAGAGGCACAAAGGAATGATAGTGAAAAGTCAGCTAACTAGGAATCCTGAAGACTTGATCAAAAGGTTATAGCAGATCAGAAGTTGTTTACGACTTAGCAAATATCATGCCCTTACAAGAAATGGAACAATTTCCTGGGAGGCACAAAAATATGCTATGTTCCAAAAATAACAGTTCATCTAGATGTCACCTAAGATCCTGCATCTGTTTTGATCAGTGCTGTTCCAGAAAAAGTTTAAGAACTTGCAAAAAGAATTTAAGACAGAATTCAGGATGAAAAAAAAATATAAAAAACATAAGAATGATCAAAGGTCTTAAATTTGTCCTACGAGAAGAGCTTAAATTAACTCTTGATGCTTAGCCTACAGAAAAGGCACAGGCTGAGACATTTGGTAATAGTCTTAATGTACTAAAAGGAAGGAAAGAATCTGTGCACCATTTTTACTTGGGATACCACAAGAATTAATGAGCTTAACTTACAGCTAAGGAGATTTAGGTTAGATATTAGGCAAATCTTTCTAATTGTAATACTTAAGCTCAGGATAGATTTCCCTGAGGATGCTGCAAAGACTTCATAACTGAAGATCTTTAAGAGGAGTTACATACTCATCTGTCAGAGATGAAAAAAGAACAATTGATCCTGCTTTGAAGCAGGATGACAAACAAAATGACTAAGATCTCTACCTGCTCTTCCTCCAAAATGGAAAATTGATTTTCTAGAGTAGGATCTCAAATGGATGGACTGCCAGTGTGGGAGGTGAGTTTAATTTGATGCATACATTTCAATTACCTACAGTGAAGGAAATAAGAAATGCTAACACTCCAATTTTTACTGTAGGAAAGATAAGATGTCCAGTAAATTTAAAACAAATGGAGGAATATAACTTCCTAGTGGACAGCTAAACCACAAAGTAGGTTTTCCTACTTTGCCCAAAATGTTTTCATGCTTGCAGTTGCACGTTTGCTGCACTCTATATCCTCACATTGTTAAAAGCCCACTGCTGTCCAAAATTTGAATTTCAGAGAGAGGAAATTATTTATTTCTTTTAATATTTTCATATGACCTTTCCTCTCTGTATCATCTACCTGGCTACCAAACACATCTTATATACGGCACAGTCCCAAATGGGAATTTTGGAAGCTGCTGCTTCATCTTTTCATGGGATAAAATATGTCAATCAGAGAGTAAAGTGTTTAGTATCATCTTAGCTGTGCTCATTTAATTTTTTATCAACTTCATGTATATATTCAAGCTGTATTTTGTTAGGAAGTTGGGTACAGTGAAGGGAGAGAAAAAGAGGCAAAGATCCTATCAAAAATACTGAACAAGATTTGAAACATTCCTTACCCACATTCAGGTATAAATTCACTGGACTACCTCTCCTGGCTGAGCAGCATGTCCTCTTGTAACAACTATCTTAATTCTGATGTACGTTAGCACAGAAGATTTCAACTGCTTCAGTTGTCCTTAGTTGAAATTTGGTAAAAAGATATCTAGAGTACCAGCCACTGATTGACAACAAATGTTTTACAGCTGGGTAAGTATACGTATATAACCTCCAATGGCACACATCACTGAAACTAACTGGGTTTAAACTGTCTTTCCTTTAGGAGAAATTATAATAATTGGGGGCATACAAAGCTGCACCTAGTCTTCTAGCTGAAGATGAGAAATCACTCTATATAAAAATCTAACCTAAGTCTTCATGAGATGGGGATGAAACTTAAACTGAATATTCTTTTGATGCTAGAAAAAGCTCTGACACCACAGAAAATCTATTTTGACAACTGTAGGAGTTAAACTCTAATTTCAGATGCGTGGCTGTCAAAGAAAAAAAACACCTCTGTTTCTATGCCTACAGAGATTAGAATCTGGCAGATGATCTAAAAACCCAGCTAAATATTCTTTTTATAGAGTCACCTCCTGGTTTCCTTATTCACATAAGGAGACTCGCAGCATACAAGAACAATAAGGGCAATTTGGCTCATCTTGCTTTTCTGTTCAATAACATGCTGTAAGATAAAATCAATACAGACAACCATATATTAAACTGAAGGTCACTCATATGGCAGTTAACTACTTACACTACAACATAGCCCATTTATACACATTTCTGCTGTTAAGAATGACTGCTTTTGCAACTCTTGGCAATTTTTGAGTGTCATTTTCCACGTCTATCTTGAGGTACGGCAACAAGTGGGGCAGCCCACTATGATGGAACCTGCCCTTTGCAGAGAAGAGCTTTGCATCTTCAAATACCAACATAGGCAATTTCTTGTGCCCTATGCTGTCATAACGCTCTGATGAGCAAGTTTTCCATCATCAGACTCTTGCTACGGGTCAAAAATTCCTTTCCATGGTACAGAGAAATATGAGGCACAAATTTTTAATAGAGGACGGAATGATTTCTCATGAGTTTAGAGGCTGTAAACACAGCAGAGTGGCTACACAAAACTGCTGGTTAAAAATGTATTTATTTCCAAACATATTAGAGACTGAGTTTTTACCCCAGAAAACCTTATCCTGAAGTTTGAAAGTTTCTGAAAGATTAATTCATCTCCAGAAGTCCTGGGCATTTCCAGCCTTAAGTGAAACTCAACTATTTATTCTGCAGAACTAATTAGCCCAGTAATGAAAACACCTAAAAATAATTAAGATCCTGATTTCTTTTTAACTCTCAGCTTTTCATGGTGTTTCTTGTTAAAGATTCAAAAACAGGCACAAAATATATTACATGTTTTTCAAAATTTTAGCTTAACTATCATCTGAAATTTAATGAACACTGCACTAGCCTTTCAGTCTACTGCTAAACAATTCAACATGAAGCTTTAAATAAGAATATGATTCCAAATACTAATGGTAAAGAAAAAGATTTGTCTTATATGCAGTCTAAGTAGAGTAAAATGCATGTGAAAGTCCAGATATGATTATGTCCAGATATGATTCATAATACATAGAGGTGATTAAGAAAAACTTAATTATACTGACGAAGGTGTTATTGTCCATGGTCAGCATTAAAATATGAAGCCAGCAGGAATGGGACTTAATACCCCACTGTCTGCACAAAGACACTGGGATATTGTTCATAACCCCGTTCTGTATCTTCAGGTTTTCATCATTTTTTCCCCCCCAGGATATGTCTATAGAAGTATGTTCTTCCACGAAACTCTTTTTTTCTTCTTTCTAGAATCTTTTCAAAACCAGTGCTGAAAGGTCTGCCCAGGTTCCAGCATGCCATGTCATTCATGCCCACATGAAGGAGCAGCAGTCTGTGCTCTCGATAGGTCATGACACACTCTCAGCAACATCTTGGACCTTAGGTCTGAGAGGCAGTACACCTCTGCTAACTCCCAGCACATGGCAGATGAGCACCTCAGTATCCCTTAGCAGGGGGTCAACCACCACAAGCACTCACCATTTCTTTCTGCAGTGTGCACCCGACTCCCTGTAGACCACACTTGTGGTTGTCTACAGTTGTCAAAGCTTCGTATTTGTCTTTGTAATACTGGAGGGTGGGGACTGAAGCTTTGTGGGTCGCCAGCATTCAAGGTGCCTCATTCACTTAGTGACATGGCTTAGTGGCAGACTTGGCAGTCCTGGGGACTTTATGATCTTAAAGGTCTTTTCCAACCTAGTTGATTCTATGATTCCATGTGCTGTCTGCTAGAGGAGTATGTAGGGGTGTGTACAGAGCACGTAGAGCGTAAACATGCCTCTTTAGGTACTGGAAAGGCCTAAAATACCTAATTGGATTAAAGTTCTCAGCCTCAGACTAGCTCCCTATCTTCTTTACCAATTTAATAGCTTTAGAAGCGTAAGAGGAGAACGATTTGCATACACACAAAGACCAAGAACGATCCTGAAGCGCAATGACGGCTGTACAGAAGTAATGCAGCTTTTGGCAACCTCTGCTTCATCCAAAGACTAAGTTCAAGTTTCAGTATGCCAGACCCATATGGCCACAGATTTTCAAGATCTCACTAGGCTCATGCTTCTGTCCTTGGCTTCACCTGCTCTGGAGCAGACTGTTTCTGCTACCTCTTTGTGACAGGACTGAATGGCTATTTGGCTGTATATAATAGCTTTAAAACTAGCAAAGACATCAGTTGTTCCCTGCTGTTGACTCATTGGGACTTATTTAGTGACATATATGACACTACATAAACAAATGTTCACTCTGCAAAGCATTCCTGAATCCATTTGCTTTGCTTCAGGTAGCTCAAAACTTACATGTATCCTGATTATCTGCTCAATTTCTACACCACATGAGGATTTTTCCTCATTAATTGTTTTGGAAAAATTCTAGAAAGCCCCTTAGAAATCTTACCCTTTTAAGAGACTTGTCTACCTCAAGCAACCATATACAGTTGTTAGACTTTCAGTGCTACTTCTCCCAGAAACACCCCTCTCCCTCCAGGATACTATGCCTTTAGGTGCACTAGACAGTAGCTAGCAGATTCCACTCACACTGATCCTTCCAATGATGCAGCACAGTCACCAAATCGAAGTTTCACATATACAGATACCCCGAGTCATTACTAGTCAGAACAAATCCATACTTTCTTCTCTCTTCCTTTTCTCAGCTGTAGCTGTCGACTCAACTATCGGCATTCATACATTTTATTCTCTCATGTGTCAACAACTGCAGTATCTCTGAGTAAGGTAACAGGAGCAAGAGAAGGCCTTGATGAAAGCTCAGTGCCTCCTCCTATCCCTGCTGCTGCTACGCTGCCTCATCTTGGGTTTGTACAAAATATTGCCTCCAGCTTCTATCCAGCACATAGACAGCACCTGCACACTTCTGTCTCTTTTTAGTCTTACTTTTTATTTTTCTCTTTTTCTCTCCTTTGAAGCAGCTGTGTTTCTGGAGTTTCCCTGGGGAAAATCTTAAACTTGAAAGGGCTTCTTAATAACCTTGCTCAGCCCTGAACACAGGAAATTAAGCCATTCTGCACATTCAGCATTTACCACTCTGTTCTGCAATCCAAAGTTTCGTCCATACATATGGTTTACAGCCATTTGGGGATTCACTCCTTCACCTTAGAGAAGCGCAGGTGAATTTTCAGTTCTGTGTGTGAACTCTTTGCCTAGAGATGTGGGTAATAGTTCATATACTGAATACAAATGGCTCTAAATGTATCAGAGCCATTCTGCATGGCTGTCAAAGAGATCTGTCAGACAAAACTCGTATCAAGTGAAAACATAATTAAGGGCCTTTGACTCTCAGATTATTCTCCACTTGATTAAGTGTAACAAGTGCCTGCTCCCCTTTCAGAAAAAAAAAAGGTGGCAACCTATTTCCCCCCCCGCTCATCTCCTAGTGCCTTGTGGTTTAGGGAATTCATTCTTTAACTCCTCTTAGTTGTTTTCCCTCTAGTCTAAGAGACTGATACTTAGGGACAAAGCCCTCCTTTATTTACATACCAAGACTGAGAAACTGGCTGTCTAATTTGGCTACATCCCAGGCAGCCAGCCTGCAAAAAGCACAGTCAAATTGCTCAGCTGCTCTGTGAGTTTAAGAAGCATGGTGCCTGGCACTCCGCACAGCACTCACAATAATTCCTGACCAGACTGCCCACAGATCTTGCAAAAGGCTTGGACTAAGTATTTTTCCTCCTTTGTATTACAAAAATCAAAGACCAATGCTGATCTGTTTGCTCTCCCATTTAAACTAATGTTTCCTTGCACAAGTGCAATTGCAGATAAAGAATTGTGCTTCTTTCCTGACACTTAACATACAAGAAACAACTACAAATGCTGACAAATCTCACATGTGAGACCAGTCACATTTTTTGGCTTCAAAAAGATACACAGCAGGTGCACAAAGCCTTTGCTTCCCCAAATTCTCCACACTCACTCATCCAGCACTTTGCTACTCTAACTCCCTGTACTTACTGCCAGAGAGCCATCTTTCCAGCTTCCAAAATGCCTGCATTAAAATAACATCTCTGTGTTGACATTTGTAAGTGCAGCAAGCTGTGCCCCTCTGAAGTCACCCATCCTTCTACTTCCCTCCTGTGAGTGACTGAGTGACCCTTTAAAAACACACGTATAGAAAGATGGAGCGCTGTGCACCTGGGCTATTTCTCGATCACATTATATAGAACACAAAATGCCAAAAGCTGGCTTAACTCCACACGTTTCAGTGAGGTTTCTATTAGCTACAGCAGGCCACTGAAAACCCCTGCCTAAATTATTATCCATTGACATCTTCTAAAAAAAATCATGCAATTCTTTTAACCCTCCCTCTACCTCCTATAAAGCTACAGCAAAAAGCACTGGGTAAGAAGGCTGCAGCATAAGGCTACACCAAGCTCTGTTAATGCAGAGAGGGATTTACTCCAAACCTTTTTCTCACTTAAGCTGCTCCTCCAGCAGAGAGGCAGAGAAGGCTGGCAAGACCTAGGAAGAGGAACTGGAAATTCTTTCCTCTACTTGTAGCAGAGATATAGCAAGCACATGACTCAAAGCTGAATTAAGCATCAATGTGCCACAACAATATCTCAGTGAGTTGACCTGTGACTCCTATACAGTAAGCACTCTATATACAGTTTACAATATGATTTTTTTTTTCAGTTAATTGATGTGAATCAGACTTCAAAAATTAAGACTGACAACTCTTTAAGAACTGCTGTGAAGTAACTGGTTTTTACAACTGCTTCACAAATACAAATAAAAGCCTACAATGCTAGTCTTATTTTACTAGCTCATGGGGAATCCAAGAGAATCAGGCTGAAGAACTCTTAGGTAAGAAGATCCCAATAGTTTTCAAAGA
Source organism: Neopsephotus bourkii (assembly GCF_033783945.1). NCBI lineage: Eukaryota > Metazoa > Chordata > Aves > Psittaciformes > Psittacidae > Neopsephotus > Neopsephotus bourkii. Next base: position 2,217,098 of record NW_026901434.1, on the reverse strand, counting down.
GATTTATTATGAGAGGTTTAAAAGTGGCCTGAAAAGGCTTAATACTCCGACACAAACTTATTTCTCTTCTTCCAGACATTTGAGCACACCTGCCAACCCCAGTACCCACAAGATGAACGGAACTCAAAATCATTATCTAGCTATTGATACCAACAGCTTTTGGCTTCTGATTTAAGACAACAGAAAAAGAAGGCAGGCAAATTAAAATTCTACCCTAAAAACCATAATAAATCCCATTCATTATTAGGGAAGCAGTGACACTGGTGCACTGCAGTTAGAGAATGTGAAGCACAAGAGACATATCTGTGCAAGTAGTTTGCAGAAAGTATTACCTGAATTATTAAGAGGAATGCAGATTGTGTTCAGTATTCATAGTAGTAAGTTTCAATAGTAATATCCAAATGCACAGCTAAATAAAATGATCACCTGGCAAGTAGCATATATGGAAAGTACAAATCCAAAGTACCACTTAAGTACAAAGCCCATTATTAAACCCCTTTCCATTCTGTACTATTTTGGAGCATTCACAGATCCAAAATCCAAAGGAAAAATGTTTATTTTCAGTCTTGACAAGCTTCCCCTTACACTTTTACTACAAACAGATGCTTGTTTCCCCACATAAATACAGCAATCAAAACCTGATTATGAATTAGGGAAAAAGTTCAACTGTTTTTTTCATTCTGTGCTTAAAAATATACTCAGGAGCACTGAGAGAAGAGTCTGGCATAACTTGCTGCGGAGCCAGCAGTGAGCCCTAGCGCAAATGTTCTTTTAACATTCTTCGAGATTCTGCCAGTGCCTACAGAACTCCTCCTGATGTACAGTTAAAATATGAGCACTTCCTTAAGGGTCACTGGATTTTCCCTGTTCTCTAGGAGAGATAGGGACGTTATAAGCACAGAAAATTCATATCATTCCATCAGGTAGATCCAGCATCAAAATTTCAAATCCAAATTTGCAGTCTGCTTCACAGATTTGGCATTTTTGTTTAATGTATTTATTTTTACCTAAGAACAGTCATCTTGAAATATTAAAGAAAGCAGAACTGATAGTTTCGCCATCAAGTGCAGGTTCTACATACTGTTTACTGAAGAAATGCACTGCAAAGGAGTGATTAAAATGTTAAGTTACCATGGCTACCTTTATATCATAAGGAAAACTTGCACTCAAGATAAAGAAAGAAGCAAGCCACTATTTTTTTTTGTTTGTCTTGCATTATTTTCAGAAGGAACGTCTGCTTAAAAGAAGCAATCATGTTGGTCCAAATATTTTTTCCCTGTGTGTTATGCAATTTGTCTTTTCTGTTTGCAGGTAAAGCTATAAAACTCTGCTACTTGCATTAGTAGTTAATGAATTAACCCAAAGCACTTAATCCTTCAGGCTTGCTCAGATATTTAACACAAAGAAAAACATGACAGAAGGAACAACTTCAGTACTGCTGTAGTTGCAGCTCTGCAGTGGTAGACCAAGGTTTAATAAAGAAGATTTTTCAAAACAGGGTATTATGCAAATTTTCCTAAACATGAAACAAATGTAATATCGTAGAGACACCTTACAATGAAGATAAAATTAGAGCAAAATAGTTATTTGTTGATTGTGTTGTAAGAAACAGTTATTGTCAAACACCCTATCATAATTCCCCATGAAAGTTTCTTATAAACATAGAATCATAGAATAGTTAGGATTGGAAAGGACCTTAAAATCATCTAGTTCCAACCCCCCCCCCCTGCAATGGGCAGGGACACCTCGCTCTAAACCATGTCACCCAAGGCTCTGGCCAACCTGGCCTTGAACACTGCCAGGGATGGAGCATTCACAACTTCCTTGGGCAACCCATTCGGTGCTTCACCATCCTTACAGTAAAAAACTTCCTCCTTATATACAGTCTAAACATTCCTTGTTCAAGTTTTAACCCGTTACCCTTTGTCTTATCACTACAGTCCCTAATGAAGAGTCCGAAGAGTCCCTCCCCAGCAACCTTATAAGCACCCTTCAGGTAGTGGAAGGCTGCTATGAGGTCTCCATGCAGCCTTCTCCAGGCTGACCAGCCCCAACTTTCTCAGCCTGTCTTCATATGGGAGGTGCTCCAGGCCCCTGATCGTCCTCATGGCCCTCCTCTGGACTTGCTCCAACAGTTCCATGTTCTTTTTATGTTGAGGACAACAGAACTGTACACAATACTCTAAGTGGGGTCTCACAAGAGCAGAGAGAGGGGCAGGATCACCTCTTTTAACCTGCTGGTCACACTCCTCTTGATGCAGTCCAGGATACGGTTGGCTTTCTGGGCTGCAAATGCACACTGAAGCCAGCTCATGTTCATTTTCTCATCGACCAGCACCCCCAAGTCATCCTCCACAGGGCTGCTCTGAATCTCTTCTCTGCCCAACCTGTAGCTGTGTCTGGGACTGCTCCAACACAGGTGTAGGACCTTGCACTTGTCATGGTTAAACTTCATGAGGTTGGCATCAGCCCAGCTCACAAGCTTGTCAAGGTCCCTCTGGATGGCATTCCTTCCCTCCAGCGTATCAACCGAACCACACATATTGGTGTCATTGGCAAACTTGCTGAGGGCGCACTCAATCCCACTGTCCATGTCAGCAGCAAAGATGTTGAACAAGACCGGTCCCAACACCGACCCCTGAGGGACACCACTTGTTGCTGATCTCCAGCTGGACACTGAGCTACTGACTACATCTGTTTGCATGTGGCCATCCAGCCAGTTCTTTATCCACCGAGTGATCCACCTATGAAATTGATGTCTCTCCAATTTAGAGACAAGGATGTTGTGCAGGGCAGTGTCAAACGCTTTGCAGAAGTTCAGGTAGATGATGTCAACTGCTCTACCCCTGTCCATCAGTTCCGCAGCTCCATCACAGAAAGCCACCAAATTGGTCTGACAGAATTTCCCCTTAGTGAAGCTATGCTGGCTGTCACCAAGCACCTTGTTGATTTTCATGTGCCTTAGCATGCCTTCCAGGAGAATCTGCTCCAAGAGTTTGCCAGGCACAGAGGTGAGACTGACTGGGTTGTAATTCCCTTGGTCATCCATTTTCACCTTCTTGAAAATAGGGGTTATGTTTCCCTTTTTCCAGTCATCAGGAACTTCACCTGACTGCCATGATTTTTCAAATATGATGGACAGTGGTTTAGCAACTTCATACACCAACTAATACTATGAACTTCTTGAATACTATCAACTTCTATCAATACAATAGACCTGATTCAAGAAGTGAAAACTTGGAAACATTATCAGATGCTAACACTTAAAGTCATGAAAGCCACACACTTGACAGGAATGTGGTCATACCTACAAAGGTTCTTTGTTTAACGTCTTAAATTTTCATGCCAAGTATAAATCTGGGAACAGACTAAAATAACCAGAAGACTCCTAAAGACTGAGTTATCTCACAGAATGCCAGCTTGATTCCTTTATCAGAATACTAGCTAACTCAATTCACTAAAATAATCTAAAAAAAAAGGTATTTTTTTAAATAATTTTGAACTGTTACACTGCAATCCCACATAACCCTAAAGACTTACACATGCATCATTAAAATGGAGAAAAAGACATGTCAAAGGCAAAAAACAACTCTTCTGCTCTGCAACAAGGCTTGTGCCCAGGTCCTACTGTGGTATGTGGCAGAACAAAAACCTAGACTGGTGAGTTAAGCATTGGTAAAGAAGATAAAGCAATATAGTAAGAGCTAGAGAGAAGCAGGAAGCAAGGCTTGGTGATGATGGCTAGAGAACCTCTTACTCATCAAAAAGCAAGCTTTGAAATCTCTGTGACCTGTGAAACACAGCATGTGAACCATCACTGATGAGATCTGCAAGGGCAATTACACGAGGAACAAAGTTTTGACTTTTCAAAATATAAAACAGGGAAAGCACATATGTTTGTTCTTTCTGTTGTTTGAAAACTGGGATCAGAGCAGATGCTCATATTCCAGTTGTACTGCTTTTGATTATATGAACCAACTAAAAACCTATTTGGTAAGGAAGTACATGCTTTAAATTTAACATGGATGTATCCATTGTTATTAAAAAAGAGTGCACAAAGTCTCATTAACAGAGCTTTTTCCCCTTTCCCTTGTACTTTTAAATGACAGCATAATAGCTTCCAAATAAATGAAGAAAACACATTTATTGGAGCTACAATTGAAAAGACTATACGTTGTGATTGACGGTGAATTGTTTCCAAAGATTCAGTGGAGGGTTATGACATCCATTATTGCAAATCCCATACACCACCAATGCAGAAACAAAAGAACACTGGATGCCATACAAGAACAGTCCAGCCAACAGGACTTTAATCATAATAATGTATGGAAACATATTGTCATTTTAATAAATACATTAAAGGACTTGTTTTTCAAACTAACACCACAGGAGTTTTAGTGGTAATAAAAGATCAGAGGCAAGGTAAAAATCACATAAAGACTCCATTTCTTTTTCTGACGTATTAAACCCACATTATTAGAACTGAAAGGATTTGAGAAAACAATTTATCTTCCACCTTTGTATTTTTTTTATTTACTTCTTGTCACATTTATTTTATGCATGCAACCTGCTTTCCTCTTATCTGTTTCTCTGAGAAACAGTTCAGTTGAGACTGCAAGCCAAATGTTGTTAGGTGATTAACATATTTAATAAAAATTTCCTCTCTCTAAACTGCCCCCAGTTACAGATGCAGAGTGCCTAAAATGTAATGAAGCACACTAAAGTACACAGAAATTAAGGCAATGGTCAAAGCTGTGCAGTATTGGAAAAGCAGACTCCACAGTTCAAGGTCTCTCTGGTGCCTCACAAAAGGAATCATCTCCTCCACCTTCTGAAGAACTCCTCTACAGATTGTTTAAAGTACAGTAACTGTTTTATAAAGCAATCCCTATCGGTCTTTATAGAGGGAATACTGTCCATTGTACCTAATATTGAAAAGATAGGATAGGTAATTGGGATATTAAGAAAAAAGAAGTCTTCCTTCAATAGCATTTGGAAAACTTTCAGGCCTCTCAAAATGGCAGAGTTTTCCAGTCTGGCTGTTTTGTTGTTTATGCTATTGTAAAAATAACACTTTTCCATTTTCTGTAAAAATTAAAAAGGTGTAACTCTGCATTTACACACTTTACAGGTTTTAATTTCCACAGGAAAATTGACAGGTGAGTTAAGTTCCTATATATGCAAAATGTCAGATAAAAAGCTGGTCATCTTGGATAGCTGTTCCAGCTCCTGGAATTTTAACACTCAAGCAATCACCCGTAACTGAAAGAATTCTCCAAAGACCTAGATTCAAGCTTCTGAAATGAAAAGAAACAAAAATCACACTAAAAACTTTTATGTATAGATTTTTTATATATATATATACAGACACACACATATACTTCATGTACATACACTTTATACTCACGTGTGTGTGCATATATATATATATATATATATATATATATAAAAAATGATGGCATAAATATAATGGAATTTTTGTGGAAAACGGCTTTCCAGGACAATGAGAAACCCAAACTGGAAAGCTCAACGCAGAGGAAACTAAGAATATTTGTACACTTGCACCTGACTTCAGCAAAAGGTATACAGTACTTCAGAAAGTTTAGGTCATCTTCTGAAATGACAGCACCTCCATTCAGATTTGCAAGCCCTGGACAGGAGTCCTAAAATCTCTTGCCTGTTCCATTTAAGTGCTACTTATGGGGAACCAAGACCTCCTGTACATTTGTTTGAAGTAGAAATGATAAGTGATAGAAATTCAGTTCCCTGAAAAATTCAGTAACAAAGAATTATAAAAAGCTCTTCTGAATTTCAGTTCATTTGAATACTTCATGCTTACACAAATCCCCCTGAAGATTAAGATAATCATATTAAAGACTCTATGAATATAGCCAGTAGGGATCACAGCAAGTCTGAGTTACTATCAGATAATTTTTTTCATCATGAAATACATAAAAATAAAAACTGCTTAAGTTTTCAGCTGAGATGCTTTTAAGAAATTAAGATGCCATTAGAGATGAACAAATGAAGAACCTTAGTAACATCTGACACAGTGTGTAAAAACCCCTGTACTAAACAACACTGTCAAAGAATTGAGGAGGTACGTTTGTGCTTTTCTGGGGATGGTGAGTCAAATGGAAGAGAGTGGAAGTGCAGTGCTGACAACATTTCCAAATGATGTGAAAGCTAACTTGTGAAAAATTAAGCTTACCTTTGGAGACTGTTGTTAGAAATATTTTTCCAGCACCAAACTGAGATTTCTGGCCACAAAACAGATACATCCAGAACAACGCTCTCCTCATCTTCTTTTCCAAATCACAGAAGTAAAACATCAGGATAAAAATCCAGCACTTTCATTGAAAAATACACTGCAGAGATAAATCTTTGTCTGATTGGTGCATCAGACAAACTTATGCACTGCTTACCCAACCTTTTCATAAAAAACACAAACTCTCCTATGTCCCTGAATTTCCCAGGCTAAAGCACAATACCACAGATTCTTCACTGACTACTAGAATTTTTGTAAATAGGAACACACATCACTGCTCCTGATAACTGGAAAAAAAGTAGGTGTCTCTATTAAGTTTCTAACATCTCTGATTTACTGCTTCCAAAAGAGGGAAAACCTCCTAAGCCTGATGGTCATTTCTGTTTGTGCCTTTGGTAAGGTATCTTTGTAAGATAGCTTAATACTTGCACTTAAGATACTCAGTTCCTATTAAACACTGCTGATTAATGAAATCAGTATATCACTGTGAAATGAACACTGAATGATAATGCTAAAACAAAAACCTCTTGTTCAGAAGTATCTTGTTTCAATGTTATCAAAATGAGACTGATTTAAAATTGGCAAAAGCCAACATGTTTTAATAACATGTGGACAATGTTGAAATGTTTAGGAAGATAAACACCCTATAAATACTTATTCTAATTTGCTCTAAGAGCAACAACATGAAAGACTCCAGACGAGGTTCTGATGTTGGTTATGTGACATGTACCGGTTGTTCAAACATAAGCTTTAAGCCTGGCCTTGGTCATCTTTAGGTGCCTGATGGCCTCAGTTGGCAGCTGAAGGGCAGGGGGAGGGGCCTGCCCCACTCAGCCTAGGTGTTTCCCAGAGGGAAACCCTACTGCTGCAGCTCCCCAGGGAGCTACTGGCCCTCACTCTAACTCCCCTAAAGGGAACCATTTGCAAGATGTGCTTATAACATTAACTACTCAAAAAATCATCTCATGTACAGCATTAAAAAAAATAGATAAAAGCCACAAGTGTCAGACCAGAACAGTGACCCCAGAAGAAAAGCATGCAGATGTTATAAGCTTGAATTCATTTGAACTGACATTTCTTGAAGTCCTAAAAAGGCTCTCATCCTAAGCTTTGTTTCTAGAAAATTTTCCTTCTGGATGTATTGAGAAGGTGAAAGGGAAAGATGGATGTAACTTCACAAAATGTTCTTTGCTCCTCTTGGAAATTAAGAAAAAAATCACCCACACCCCCAAATCCTCCCACCAGAACCTAAGAACATCTATGTTTATCTTCACCCTGAGAGTCTGTGTTCACTCCAGCATATGGTACTGCCTCGGTTTGGTTTCACTGGTAGAAAAGGCTAACCTCAAATTTTATGGCAACCAGCACAAAATTAGATCTTCCCCCTCCCCCTCCCCCCCGTTAGTGTCTGTCGCTTCAGTGATTTGCTGATTTGTTGCAGAAAAGCATTATTTTTAACCATAGACTGGTACAAACTCCTTTCACAGAAGGAATGGCACAAAACAGACTCCCATCAGCCATGAAGCTTTCCCTCCTCTTCCAAAATAAATTGCCTCTGGGGATAGTCTCTCATTTTCTTTCTCACTCAGTTTGCTGGATGCTGGACAGCTGTGGCTTTGCATAGTTTTAGTGGACTGCTCATCTAACTCACCCCATTCAGAAATATTTCTAATTAGTCCCAACAGAGGTTTCTCATCCAATTCTCCCCTCTTTTAATTCGATTTTATTGTTGGAAAACAGGACTACAGGACTCGAACTTACTGTAACATGGTATTTCCTGAAATGTTCCTGGAATTGGTACTCCAAGAACTAGGATGTTTACAGGATTTAAGACTTACAAAGTTTGGACTTTTGAAGTGATTTTTGATTTTGAGCGTATCATGAAGACTGCAACAGCCATCAGCCACATAAAGGGTATAAATCTTTTACCTTAACATGGAGCCTTGGATATAAGAGCCTCCAGGGCTTTAGTAGCAACTCTAACTCCACTATTCTCTAGTGTGGTCATGATCTCTCAACAAACCTGTAGCTAAGTGACATGGAATCATCTCTTCCACACAGGCCTGTCTTTACCACTTACCTTCTCCAACAGTCAGCACAAAGACTCCCCAAGTCAACACGAACAGGCTCCACCACTTTGTTTCAAGTTGTCTCTCCTTGCACCTGTGGCAAGACCTGTGTGTCCCTATGCTAGACGGCAAAATAAATTAGGAAGTCTCCTCCCACCCAGTTTCTTCATTCCTTTTGATGTCATTAAAGCCAAACAGTCAATAATAAAGACCTCTATTCCCTTTACCATTATAATCTTCCTGAAGTGATTATCCTCTTCAGATCTTGATTCCCTCTTTCAAGCCAACTGCTCTTTTACTGGTTTTGCTACGCTTCCTTCCTGCAACCCAGACTAACTGTAGATCACTCCAGAAGAAAATGGCACACAGGAAATTAAAAAACTGAGGGATAGGATATTATTCATAATGACATTACAGAGCTTCTCATATTTTCCGCATAGAAAGTAGGCTCTTGTGCATTTCCCACCAGAAGCAGGAAAAACAAAACCCTCTTTGAAAGAAATCAAAACCTCATTTCCCATCACCTAACCACATGATTGCCTGTCAGTTCAGGAGCTTGGCTGGAATCGCGTGTGTTTGCTATTCCTACAGCTCAGAGGCTCAATGTTCAGAAAGGCCATTAGCAATCTAATGATTGAAAGTAGCATAGTCAGCTTCAGGGAGCGCCAACAAAATCATTTTGAAAAAGAAGAAAATATTTATTTTTGCCTTTGAGAAAAATTCAACAAAGACAACGAGCTTAGGCAACACTCTGACCATCAGGGGATAAATCAGCTTTCAGCTGCCATGGACAGGTAATGAGGACCTGCTGTTGACACAGTTGTGGAGGGAAGATTCACTAGCAAATTTTTGTTCCTACCGTAAAGCAGAAACTGGGTGCTGTTTATTATTATTTGTGACAGTGTTTCATGCAGAACAGCAGGTCCTCATTAAGGAAGCCACATTTACCACAGACACTCACCTCTCATGCAGAGATCAAGTTAGAGTTTGAGCTCAAAGCACATTAAAGAAACCCTACTTTCTCTTTTTTCAGGAGGCAAAAGGGAATCAGAAGGAATTAACATACACATGCTACCACAGACAAATTTCCTTCTTTCAAAATGACATATTTTAAATTTCAGTACCACAGAATATCACCATACAATAGGAAAGTTTGCCTACTTAGTTTTCATTCAGGCCTTAAATGGAGTAGGAGGGGCCTCAGTAAAAACATACAAGTCTTAGAAACTAGAGTTCCTTCAGAATCACAAGTGTATAAGCACCTCTTCATACAATGACTCTAAATGACATAATAAAGCTAATTCTGTAATTAAATACAGACTACAAGTCTGGGCTGCTTATAAATTACAGATGTCAGACACTACATGAGATCTTATGGGGTAACCCCTTTGTGATAAAAACAAAATTGACACATCCAATAATTTTTAAACCTTTTTAACTTTTTAAAACTATTTCATATTTAATGGTTAAAAATCTCATACAACAGCAGGCAGGATGCAATAGAGGAGATGACGAAAGAGACTTGAATTTCTCTTTCCAGTAACGAATGTAGAGGTTTGTGAGAGAAAAGTAGTTATCTGAAAATCCTTGCATTTCCTTGGTCATAAACCTATTTCTTTAACAAAATCACTGCAACTTCACCAAACTGTAGTAGAACAGTTACCACTACCACACTTAACCATGTCAAATGAAAACCAGAAAGTAGACCAGGTTAATGGGCATGTTTTACTTCTAGAAACAAAAAGAAAAAAAGGGGAAAACCCACTTCACTAGTTTTTTGAGATTACAGTGCTTTGTAATCCAGATATGACTTCGCCTCTACTTCTTGTCTAGACTTTATCTCAAATATTTATTCAGATTGCTTGTGGAATATTTGAATAATACCTGATGTTGACACAGACTGTTCAATGCACCTTGTGCCTCTACTCCAAAGCAGCTGCACATCACCTTGGCAATTCACTGTTGCCTTCAGCAGAAATGCTGTTAAAAGTCCTACGTAACAATGGCTAAAAATATAATCTTAGGCTATGCTGTTTTATTAGAAGATACCAAGGAACCACATGGTACTATAAGCTATTTACATTAAACAAAATAATCCCGCATGCACCATATGAACAAGGCACCGTAGTTGTCTGCAATTAGTAGATAAACAACAGCTTTACCAAATAAGATTGCATCTAGAGGAAGCCCTGTAGGAAGTTGTATAGGCATGTTAAATTTGATGACGTTGTAACACGGCAGGACTAGGGTATGATCATGGTAAAGGGGGTGGTGATCGTATGTTCCAAAATGCTCCAGCTGAAACTCTGATAGCTCCCAAGAATTTAGACTGGAGAGTTAAATGTATAATTGCCTAAGAGAAGTCTGAAGGAGGACTTCATGACTTAGATCAGCAGAAACTGCAAAATAGAGAGTTATAACCAAGAGTTATAAACAAGAGTTATGCAAGAGCAAACACATTAGCTTTAAAAATAAATAAATAATGTTTTCTTTTAGGAGGCACGGTTTTTAACAAGAAAAAAAAAAGGAGTGATCACATCATATTTCATTTTTTTATTTTCAGTGATCTAGAGACATGGGTCACCTATGCAAGCAATTTAAATCATTTTCCATCCAAATTCCCTATAACACAAAGAACTAAAAGCACTAACCCAATACTCACTCTGTACTTAGAGACTGAACCACTTTCAGTTTAAAAATGTATTCCAAAAAGATGCCTATATTTTTAACTTATGTTTACTGTGACCCCAAATTTTGCAGGAACCATACTGTCAAAAAAGTGTCCTATAAAATCTCAAGAAAAATACTATTCTGCTCAACTTTCCTACGCATGCTGAGTAGCCTATTTGTTGGGGTTGGGTTTTTTTTCAAATCTTGCATAATTCTGCTACAAATTTTATTTAGTTACAGTGAAAATAATGCCGCAAGGTGAATGTACAAGGAAGAAGACAACCAACACATTACACTTCTCCCAAACTTGCCCAGCTGTAATGAAGTTCCTAGAAACTTTGCCTTCAACATGCAGGAAAGCTTTTTGTACTCCTGGAGATAGCAGCAGCAATGTCAAAAGAGTAAAAAAGTAATTTATATTCTAGAATTGTGTTTTCAAATAAACAAAAGAACAACATAAGCTAAAGTGTTAATGCCATATCTGAGTGCCGACTGGTTTGAACAGGGCATATATCTGTAATTGTGGAAAGTCATTTCCTCAAAAAGCACAATTTAACATGTAGCTCCGCAAATAATGAAGAAAATCAGATCTGCTAAATAGTAATTAACTTGCAATTAACTCAAGTTAGTCAAGAGCCATGTACACAATAGGTGATGGAGTCGGTGCATTAGAGCGAGAGCTGAAATTGAGAAGTTCAGGAAGAGTAAGTACAGTCAGGAAGAATTTGATGAAGTTGAACGTAAAGACTGAAAGCAAAGAACTAATTTAGGAGTAGGTTTGAGAAAATGACTTGAGAGACTAAGGACAGAAAACAAACAATTACTGGAAAAAGGTATTTAAAATAGCCCAGAAAGTAAGAGATGGCTGGCAAAAGAAATCGCTACATGTATCAAGAGTTTTGTATGGGAAAACCCAAAAGAGTCTGATTGATTATGAGTGATGACAGGAAATACTTAAAAGGAAGAATTCCTGTCATCATTGGAAGAAACTAATATTGTATTCTACCTTGAGAAACAGTCCTGAAAATCAACCCTGACCAGGTTTTAAGGCAAATAACAGAATACTTGGTTTACAAGCAATTTATTACAGAAGATCTAAAAGGTGGAACGGACGAGCAGGATAATCAAGCAGGAGTATAATTGGTATAACACGGGATTAAAAGGTACCAATATTATATATTGGACTAGATGACTTTGAAGGCCTATTCTACGATTCTATGAAAACACAACAGCAAATAATCAGAATCACTCAAGAGACACTGCAGTTCAAAGCTGCAAGTGAAGAAAAGACGTTGTCATTAGAATAAGAGGAACAGGACACATTATCTCCTGTGAACCTGCCCTTTAAGCTTCAGAAAGAATGACTAAGGGAGCTAAGCGTGCAAGTATTAGGAAAATGTCTCCTATTTCACTAAGAAAGCTCTGGAGTCCTAAGCAAGATATACTAAAATAGAAATGTAAAATATATCTAAAATACACTAGAATGGCAATGGCTACAAATTGCCAGGAAGAGAGAAAGAGCTGTAAAGACATAAAGTACAATAATAATGACAGATTTTATTTAGTCTCTATATAGTATACTAGGGCTACATATCATGTTTGCTGGACATGCTAAACCACAAAGAACTGCTTTTCAGAGCAGCTTAAGAAAAAACACAAGATGAGAAGCAATTTTTGAATCAGCTCAAGAGTTAAGATTAAGTTATCCTACAAAAACTCTAGAATAGACACTACTCCATGCTCAGATACAAAAATGCTTGTATGAGGGGAAAAAAGTCAAAAAGAAAGCCAAATGAAACCCACAAGAGGTTTAACTTGAAAGGTTAGCTTGCTTAACTTGAAAAAGAAGAATGATACAAAAATGAAGAAGCTAGTTAAAAATAAATTAAAAAGAATCAGCTAAAATTTTAAAATATTCCCATAAATATTTTAAAGCTTTCTTTTTATATAAACTGGCATAGCAACTCTTTAAAGGCACCACTGTAAATGTTCAGAGTACATGTATATTACCTATTAAAAATAATTTTAAGTGGGCTTCCAAAAACAGTCAGCATGCTCGAACAGCAGAGTAAAAGAGGCTATTAGATATGAAAAGACATCCTTCTAAAGCAGAACATGCATCCACCTGAGAAAAATGAAAATAACAAACTCTGATACAATTAACGTAAAATCAGAATCACAGGGGATAAAAAAAAAAAAAACAACAACAAACCAAAACAAAAAACCAGAAGATTTCAAGAACTTGCTAAAGACATAGAAATTAAAAATACCTAGTTTTTCTAATGCCCACAAGAAGCAGCAGACCTGTTTGAACTCATGGAGCTGATGGATGTGTACAAAGAACATACAAGGAAGGCAAACTGAATGAATCCTGTACATCCATGTTTGCCATACAGAAGTTTAGTGCTATTTCTGAACTGCAGACATTCTCCATGTAGGGTGAGCACAAAATGCCTCCACGAACTGAACTCACAGAATCACAGAATCCCAAGGGTTGGAAGGGACCTCAAGAGATCATCTGGTCCAACCCCCCTGCAAGAGCAGGGTAACCTAGAGTACATCACACAGGAACTTGTCCAGGCGGGCCTTGAATATCTCCAACGTGGGAGACTCCACAACCCCCCTGGGCAACCTGTTCCAGTGCTCTGTCACTCTCACAGTAAAGAAGTTCTTCCTGATGTTAATGTGGAACCTTCTATGCTCCAGTTTACACCCATTGCCCCTTGTCCTATCACTGGATATCACTGAAAAAAACCTAGCTCCATCATCCTGACACCCACCCGTTACATATTTGTAAACACTGATGAGGTTACCCCTCAGTCTCCTCCAAGCTGAAGAGACCCATCTCCTTCAGCCTCTCCTCATAAGGGAGGTGTTCCACTCCCTTAATCATCTTTGTGGCTCTGCTCTGGACTCTTTCAAGCAGTTCCCTGTCCTTCTTGAACTGAGGGGCCCAGAACTGGATGCAATATTCCAGATGCAGCCTAACCAAGGCAGAAGAGAGGGGGAGGAGAACCTCTCTTGACCTACTAACCACACCCTTTCTAATGCACCCCAGGATGCCATTTGCCTTCTTGGCCACAAGGGCACATTGCTGGCACATGTTCATCCTCTTATCCACCAGGACCCCCAGGTCCCTTTCCCCTTCGCTACTTTCCAGCAGGTCAGTCCCCAACCTGTGCTGGTACATGAGGTTGTTCTTCCCCAGATGCAAGACTCTACACTTGCCCTTGTTGAATTTCATCAAATTTCTCCCCGCCCAACTCTCCAGCCTGTCCAGGTCTCGCTGAATGGCAACACAGCCTTTTGGTGTGTCAGCCATTCCTCCCAGTTTAGTGTCATCAGCGAACTTGCTGAGAGTACACTCGGTTCCCTCATCCAGGTTGTTGATGAAAATATTAAACAGCACTGGTCCCAGCACCGACCCCTGAGGGACTCCACTAGTCACAGACCTCCAGCTAGATTCTGCACCATTGACCACAACTCTCTGCCTTCTTCCTTCCAACCAGTTCTTGATCCACCTCACTACCTGATCGTCAAGCCCACACTTCCTTAGCTTATCTATGAGAATGCTGTGGGAGACAGTATCAAATGCCTTACTGAAATCAAGAAAAACCACATCTACTGCTCTACCATCATCCCTCCACCTAGTCACTTCCTCATAGAAGGCTATAAGGTTGGTCAAACATGACTTCCCCCTCATAAAACCATGTTGGCTGTTCTTAATAACCCCCTCATCCTCGATATGCCTAGAAATGGAGTCAAGAATAAGTTGTTCCATCAAACTTTCAAAATAGAAAGCTTTTAGAATAAATTGATAAAATTAATAGAAACATATGGTATACACCCAGTGGTTCCAAGGAACTCAGATATAAAATCAGTGATTATCTAATTGTGGTTTGTAATCTACAATTTACATTAATGTTATCACCAGTAGCACAAAAGATAACAAGCACAGTACCAGGAAATCCAACTTCTGGAATGGGTATATTGTTAGAAAATATGATGAAAGACTAAAATGTTTACCTCATTGATTAAACATCCAAGAATTCTGAAAGACTGACCATCCTGGAGGGAAACTGGCCCTCCCAGGTCTCTCAGTAAAAGCAGTGAAAACAGGGTGATCCAACCAGTACAGCTCAATTCTGTTCCCTCCACGCAAAATTGTGACATAGTCTTCTGCTGAAGACTCATGGAGTAGGAAGGTTCTCTTGTAGATTAAAAACTGGTAAAAAAACCCAGGAAACAAAGGCTAGGAAATACCCTTATAAGTACATGGTTACCTACACAGATTTTCAGATAGGCTTTATAAAAGCAAATTCTACAGTAAAGTGATCCTCATAAATTTCACTCTGACACTGGTATTTAAAAGCAGTTCTTATAGAATCAACCTACAGGATCACACATCACTCCATGAAAGCAGCTGTTTATCTACTAATCTATCATTAGTTACTTTCAAGAGAAAGTAAAAACTCATCCCAACATAACAAAGTAAAAGCAGCATGTACAATTTGTCTGCACTACTTCTGGAGAAATCAGATCTGTTTGGTTTTAAGAAAAAATTATGTTAATTTAAACAATAAAGCTACAGTAAGAAATAAATTGTTGCATATCTTACGAACATCACATAACAATGTCACTGTGGCTGAGGCAATTATTTTGGCAAATTGTTGTGGAGGGATAAGAGCTAATAACATAGGTTACAACTAGTGAATTGCACATGTGTCTCAATGCTCAACAGATAAAGAAATTGTTTCTCTAAATTAGCAATATGATAAACAAATGACAACACACTTTTATTTGAGCGATCGTTTTTTGTCTTGTTATATAAATTAAACCCACCATCAACTGGCCACTCAAACAACAGCTAGAGCATAGCCTTTCTTAGCTAATATTAAAGTTGAACTTAGCTGAACACTATAAAATCAGCTTATGATTTTATCATGAAAAAAAAACATTTTCCTTGACTACTCTCTTTAGATGTGGATATTTACCTCATTCAGTGGTGAGTTCTGCTGCCAGAATTACCGGAAGCTCTACAGAAGGCACTTTCAAATGGCAGCACAAAAATTCTCCTTGTGAACATGCAAACATTTGTGCGAGCATGAGATAAATGAATGCTCCCAAAGCAAAGAAGACTTGTGCAAGATCACAGCATGGATGCGAAATTTTTTTCTTGCAGCATTGTCTAGTTTTGTTTCACCACAGTAAAACCCTATTTGGTTTCCTAGTCCTGAGTGAGAACTAAAAATGTCACAATATGCTGAGCTAATGAAGAGGCACCAGGCTGAGCTCTCTGCAAGTTTTTGCTTTGTAGTTTTAAATCAGAAAATCAGATCCTTAAATTTATCTGAACTTTTTTTTTTGTTGTTGCCTGTGTGTTTTAATGTGTTTTAATTAACTAATGTTTTAAGTGAGAATTCAAGCACCCATGGAGATTAAATGAGCCAATTTAGGATCCTGCAGGAGCTGAGTCCCTGTGAAAATACATTACATCTCTTCTTCCACAAAGGAATACGGAAAACACTTAGAAAGATGTTTGCACAGTAAGGCTTTGATAGCAGGGGGCTACAGGGGTGGCTTCTGTGAAAAGCTGCTGGAAGCTTCCCCCATGTCCAACAGAACCAATACAGCCGGCTCCAAGACAGGCCCACTGCTGTCCAAGGCCAGGCCAATCACCAAGAGTGGCAGCACCCCTGGTGTAACATTATTTAGGAAGGGGAGTAGATGAACTGTGGAATTGCAGCCAGAGGGAAAAGTGAGAACATGTGAGAGCAATAGCTCTGGGCAGACACCAAGTCAATTGGACAACGTACTCCAGGTGTTGAAGTAGATCCCCCTACAGCCTGTGGTGCAGACCATGATGATTTGATTGATAAGAAATTAAAATTAAATTAATTTTTCCCCAAATTGAGCCTGTTTCACCTGTGATGGTAATTGCTGGGTGATCTTTTCTCTTTACCTCAACCGATGAGCCTTTCATTGTGTTTTCTCTCCACTGCACAGCTGAGGACAGTGACAGAGCAGCTTTGGTGGGCACCTGGTGTCCAGCTGAGTCAGCCCACCACACAGGCATAAAAGAAAAACAGAAGCGGGATTTTGGCATTTCCTTCACTACTATATTTTGTAATGCCTACAGCAGAGTCTTTCCTTCCCATTCTGCAAATGCTTTGGCCTGGTATCTGAAACACTGAGGATTTATAGCCCTTTTCTTACCTACAGCTGTACTCAAACACATGAAGACACAGGCACTCTGCTCCACAGCCCATTTCTCCTATTTGGTCTTCAGTGATGACCACGCATGTCATCTGCAACCACTGGTCCCAGCTAGCTGAAAGCACAGAGCTGCTCTATGGGCCAGCAAACATGATTCTCGCAGCTCTGCTGAGCACCAGGTTCCATCTTGCTCTTGGTGTGCTAGGCCCTAGGCCGACGATGGCTGAATTTGACGCTGGTGCCGAGATGAGGGCTACCGCCCTCGGCTGCCTAAGGCTTTGCGAGGGTCGAGCATGAGAAAGTGCTGTCACGATACAGGGGCAGCGCCAGGAACCGCCCTCAGCATGGCGAGGCCTTAGGCAGACCTGCGGGCTGGCGCTTCGACCTGCAGCCGGGACCAGGCGTACCAGGCCCCGTGCCGCCCCACTCAGGCCCCGTGAGGGAGCAGCACACTGGCCCGCAGGGCTCCTGTGCCCTCAGCATGAAGGCGGTGTCAGATGCTGGTGGGCGCTTAACACCATGGAAAGCTTACAGTTATTTCCTCATATGCGCTTTTGTTTCCGTGGTTGAATAATCATCACAACTACAAAACAACCTGCTATGTTAAGAAGACAACTTTTATGTAAATGAGAGCACTTTATAGTAAAACTTAAGTAGAAAAATTTGAAAGAGCTAACAGTAAGTCAAAAGAAACATTACATCATTTAATTTCCACAGATACATACCAGACCAAGACCAAGGAGACGGAGTGATGTTAACAATCACTATAAACTAGGCACTGGGCTTAGGACAATTAAATATATACAAATAAGTATCAAAATACTTCTACCAAATATATACAAATCAGAATCAAAAGACTTTATTTGAATTTAGTATGTCAGATAATATTACTGTTAAAATAGGAAAAGTGTTGTATCATAGGTGTTAAATGGTAAGCTCCTACACACAGAACAATTACAAGTTACTAAAAACTTCATTCTGTGAACTCCATTCTGTGAGAGGGTTTGTATGAAGATGCAGAGGCTCATCACACCTTGTATAGACTGAGACAACTAATGGTGAAGGCTTCTGGAAAGAGAAATGAGATTTAATAAAGTGATCGCTAAGATAAACATTGCAGAAATGCTGAGGTCCTGGTTTTAGAAGTGAGAAAGGCTTCTAAATGTGTCAGGTGCTCCTGAGAATGTTGCTGTTCATTTTATCACTGCAGTATTTCAGTGTTTAAGTGCCCATTTTGAGATACTTTGGTCCTGATTAAAAAATAATAATAATGCTGAGCAGCTGGGATTGCCACAGAATTGAGTCAAGCTGATACAAGCCTGTGTTGTGTTATGTTCAGAGCCAAGATTGTAAGTGATCGTTTTGCCAGGTGGTATTTTGATATATAAATAATAATTAAAAGACATTTTTGTGGCTACTAAAGCTTTTCTGTCTCAGTGCTGGTTGTCCAGATTTGTTAGAAATGGGCTATTTCAACACAACCTGGCCTCTGGACCTGGGCTGGTGACCCCTGGCTTGAATTCCTAGATGAGAAAGGCTGCTTGCTTGGGGCGTATGAACTGTTCCTCAATATTTAGTTTTTCCTCTTTAAAAGTCTTGTTTTCTTCCTAAGAAGTGGGAAAGCATTTTGCATTCTAGGAATGCTTTTGATACAAGCAACTGTTTTGTTCTCAGATCCATTTACAGCTAAAGGAAAATGATAAACTATTTTGGTGGAGAACAGTTGGTACCCTTAAAGTACTATTAGGAAAATATTTTTCCAGACCTTTAATACAAATAGTCACCTTAGACATTTACTGTGAATGTTTTTGCATGTAGCTGTTTTTATGAAGCTGTTTTGATGTTCCTGAATACTATGCACAAAAGAAAGCATCCTCATTTTGTTACTTGCTACTTATGAAAATGACTTTATACATCTTATTTATAACCTCAGTACAGAGTTGTGACTACATCTTGACTGTTATGCCCTGTTGGAGTAAAAACACAGTTATGTACAGTTACATTAAAGCAGGAACAGAGAAAAAATCCTGTGTTTTTTGTAGGTAGCTGTTGCACTCTATTTTACTGGTTTGGCTTACAAGACAAAAATGTTCATTCTTTATTTCTGTGAACAGCCAACTGTAGCAGCACCAATGTCTGTAACTGGATTTCATTATGCAAATTCAGTTAAAAAGGGCCACAGGCACAAAAATCCATTAAAATGTTTCTATTGCTTTACATATTCTTCTGTGATAAAAATAGCCCTATATTTGAATTTAAGAAGCTTTAGCCTAAAGGGTAGCAGATGGATATTAAGGAGATTATAATAAAGAAGGGTATAATCAAAAAAAAAAAAAAGGTGGAAAGAAAAGGCAGATGGGGGAGAAGCATTCTTTCATATTTAGGGAAACCATTTGTAATAACAAAAGATATTCCAAAAATCTGATCTCTTTCTAGGTAATCAATAACAACTTGTTGATTCTTTATGTCAGTACATGAAGTTTTGATATAAAAATGGGCTCCTTCCATAAGAAACTGATACAAATGGCAGCTAAAAAATTGGATGGATCTAGGACACTTGTATTGTTGTCACTATCACTGTAAAATGTGACGAGTGGCTGCCATCTGAGCATATTTTGAAATAAACAGCAAATGCTTTTTGGCTTACTAAGAGTTTCAAAAAACCAGCCTTCAGAAGTTTCTAAGAATGTGCAGCCATTACCAATTCTAGACACAATTTCCCTTGCTGTAAGTCTACTTCATATCTGAACTCTTTTCCCTATTTTTGCAAATTTGTCCTGACAGATGTAAAGGGTTTCTCGAATTTCTTGAAAATATCTAGTTTCCTTGGAATCCAGAAAGAGCTTTCCAGCAGCCAGATCAGAATTTCTACTTCAAACACAGTAATGTGTTCTTGCCTGCTGTAGGTAGCTCCATATATGTGTTACAAGTTCGGGACGAAACGGACTGACTTGCCATATTCATATGGGGAAACACACCTGAAAGTTACTTGGCAGTTCACAGAGTTCATAAATTGAAAAATGGCAATGCACAAGGGCAAGACTGCAACCAACTGTCCAGAAGCATTGAATAGTAAAGCAGTAGCTTATTGCTTCTTAGAAGCTGGACAGGCTTTTAGTAGCCCAGCATACTGCGTCCTGTATCCTCTGGCCTTTGGCAAGGGAATGTTCTTGAATTGCAAGTTGTTGCATTCACTGGATGTCTGTGATGAAGGATAGAGCAGCTGACAGGAGGAAAAAAAGATCAGATGTGGCTCATCTCAAGCTTTCTGGTGTGCTGACTGTAGGTGGCCCATTTAAGTCTGATGGGATTAGCTGGCTTCAGTGGGTTTGACATCTGTGTAAGGTTAGACTTTTCCTTCAGTTTAGAGTCTGTCATACCTACCTGGCCCTAATAACATTTCAATGATTGCATTCCCCTTCTTATTCTTACCATTTCTTGGTTGAGTATTGTGAGCTGTGTTATAAGGATGGATTTGTTAGATATTGCTTATGCTATTTGAGCGAGCCCTGGGACTTTTCCAGTGAAAGATAAGGGAAGAAAGGAACAGGGGAAAAAAGGAAACAATTGCACGTCTTAATAACTAAGAAGGGTTAAACAAAGAAATGACTGCCGCAATGCCTAAATGTTTTTGGCATCCCTTTAATGTGAAACCTTTTCATCTGAGTTATACCTTCAGAAGTCAGATCTCACTAGACTCCCTTTGAGTTTTGTGCTTCCATTTCTGTCCTAATTACCTTTCTCAGAGTGAGATTGCTCTTCTGTCGTAGCAGAGGGGGATTTTTTTTAATGCAGTGCTGGATTTTTATATATATAGTGAGAGAGAGAATCAGATTCAACTCTTTTGTTCTTGGCACTCACCATATGCTACTGTTTAATATTTAATCAGCCCCACCTCATCAGAAACACTGCTGGCCTCATTAGATAATTAATGGCTGCCTGTGTCTCATTTGCTTCAGTTGATACATCTGCAGCCAGTAATTAGAGCAGGAGTTTATTAGTTGCACTGGCTTAGTTTATTTGTGAAACAATCTCTGCTTTGATTGAAGCCGCTGGGATTGGCATATGTGGACAGCCTGCCTCCCTGTTCAGTGGGGCTCTTTTGTTTACATTTTTGCTACGGTTTTGCAACACTGCACATTCTGGCAATCCTAGGAACAGTTGGTGGTGAAGATTTGCCTTTTATAATTTAGAAGATAATTGGGTAATTCAATGCAGTAAAGCACTGCAAAGTAATTCTGTAACTTTGGGGAGGGGTGAGGAGGGAATCTGGTCGACAATTTGTTCTTTTACAGTTTTTATTTTTTATTTTCTAGTTTACTGTTTTTTTACTCTTCAAACATCTTAATAAAAATCCTCTGGATCTGTGAAGGATGTATGTGTGTAGCATGTGTTTGGCAAGCTTTTAATTCACTGTTTTTATCTTCATATATTAGCTAAAATCAAACCAGTATTCTTAAATATTGGTGAGTGATTGCATGCCAGTATCAGTAACCTGTCCTCCTTAATGAATTCCAGTGCTAAACCCCTCTCCTTGGTCTCTCTTCTCATTTACAAATGTATAAATGTACTGTGATATTTTCTTCTGGTGGTATAAATTTATGACAAGTCTCTCACTGAGTAGTCTAAAGGAAAACCTTTATACAATTGGCTATATTAAAATAATGAGATGAATTGTTCCTGCCTTTGAGAGAAAACACAGAGTCTTGTCAGGAGCTAGTTTCTGAAAGATCCTTTCCTGTTGTTATACCTCTTCAGATACAACAGCAGTCCTGGTTAAGTGGGCTTTTTTTTTTCTGAGAAAGTAAGTCTTATAGCTGTTTCTCTTCCATTTAAACAGGTTTCTGTACCAATGCTTATCCAGCCAGCCAGAAGTTTGAATGGGGAGCTGCTCCCTCCTCATTGTCCATTTTCCTCTTGCATCTTTGCTGAGCAGCTTGCCTTGGTGCTGCCTTTGTGCACAGAGGTTTTCCTGTATTCAGTTCTGGAATGCATGTCTGTAAATTGAACAGCCCCTAGCAACATGATGCAAGAGTTAACAGTTAACATTGGGAAGAGATCTGTATCAAATTCAATTATCTTTACCACTGTGACTAGGAAGGCAAAAAGAAAAATTGTTTTATTTTTTTCATTTTCATTCTCTAAAGGGCCAGATTATTGAGCCGGCACTGATTTTTCTGTGTGAGAGAAGGTAATTCAAACTGATGCCCTCAATGAGGATTCAAATACAGTGAATATTTCTGGCTAGGTCTTGTTCCGAGATTAGCCTGTCAGGTCTAACCATCCTCGCCTGTGTGCAGGAATTCCTGCAATTAAGCCTTATTTCTGTTATAGTACCTCTGTCTCTACCAGCACATGTGCTCCCGAAACCATACCCTGTGACTGCTGTGCTCTCGGATGCTCTTTCTTCCTCCTTGTTGTCCCTCTCATAACCGTGGGAAGGCTATTGCAGGGCTTTTATCATGTTACTGATTTTTGCCTTCAATCTTGCTGCCAAAGAGACAGGTTCTAGTTAAAATTTAAGCTATACCTTCATTTAACCTGTGTGCAAACCAAGTAAACTACTGCAGTCTGGAAGAAGCATCCTCAGCCTCGAGAGAGGGGTGTTAAAAGTAAACTTGAGTGAGTTATTCAGTTAAAGACATGAACTGTCTGATAACATTTGAGGCCACCAAATCCCCACCCTTTTTCTCTTCATACAGTAGTGAAGTGCCTTTCACTATATTCCTGTGAAGCCTTCTTTTCATTACTTTCTGTGTCTGGGTGGGTTTCTGTATTGTTTGGGGTTTTTGCTATGTTTTGAACAGCAGTTTGTACTGAGGCCAGCTACCTCTCTCATATAGCTGCTTTCGAGATCTAACCCTGGAAAGGAGATATAATTCATGCGAACCGCATCATTAAAGGAATGGTACCAGGCAGTCTGGCTTCACAATTGGAAGGGGTGTCAGCAAGCAATAGTTTTACTATAGCTCCTAGCAATGGTTTCCTTATCAGTCTTCAAAACATTAAAAAGTCTTTTCTTCTACTAGATAATCCTTTATCATGCCTCTGTAGCTCCACTTAGGCTACACTGGCAGATGCAGTGTGTTTTGACAGTTCTGACCTGATGAAAAAGCTTGTGCTATGTTTGCAATTGATTGTACCCATAAATGACTCACGGACTCTATTTTGTTTCTGTCGTTGAGTGTATCACTTGAACTTTTTGTTTGTGTTTCTCTGGTTCGATTTCTCCACAGTGCGACGAGCTTTACAGAAACAAGTTTAGATTCTAATTCATAACGTGGTGTTCAGCTGCCTCTGGAAACAGGCAGAAGGAGAGACAGCCGTCAGCATTTTCTGAGCAGAGCAAGAGTCTAATGATCGCTGTCAGTACTCCGTAGGGTATGCATGGGCTGCTTGGGCATTGCTGCCTGGAAATCTAGATCAGACTAGTTGTTTAATAAGCATTCCTTCCTTCAGACTTTTCTGTCATTGTTTGCAGTCAATAATGATGTCCTAAACCCTAATAATGGTAAACTTCTGCTTTACTCTATTAGTGATACATGGGTATTTACCAAAGCACATTTGGGATAAATTTTTAACTGGCAATACTACATGCACCTACACAACTAATTATAGTATATATTTGGCTAGAACTGTAGGTATCGGTGTGTATTGCTGGTACTGCTTCATGGATTTTATATATTTGAACCAATTCTATATTTGCTAAATTTTCCAACACCCCCCCCCCCCCCCCCCCCGTTTTTTTTTCCTGACACCTTCCACTGTCTTATGAATGTTGTTTTAAAATGCCAGGGTTTTGAAGACTGTTTAATGATGTTACATTCCCAGATCTCCAAAACAGCATTTGGGTATTTAACTTCCTAAAATGTCTTTGAAAGCCCAATTTTATTTTTGAGTTCTAAACCCTAATTTTTGCTTACAGTTTGTGTACATGGTTACTTTTATTAGCCCATAGGACTTTCATTATTGTGCATGTATTCAGACCTATTGTGACTTTTTTCACCTTTGCATGGTGAAGTGATTGAAGTCAAAGGTAAGGGCATGTGCTAGCTGATTCTTCAGAGACACAAATGTATTTTTTCCCCCCTCCACTGACACATTGTATGGCAATTTACCCTTGCATACAATCTATTCAGATCTGGAAAGCGTTATTCACCCATTTTATATAACCCTAACAACAGAATTTACAAGACTAGAAAACTGTTCTTAAAATTCCATTAGGAAATGAAAATTTTCCAGACTACTTCAGTCTGTTAGAAATGTCATTTAAAGTAATATATGGATGAGATGTATTCCCACAAGCTGAAATGTAAGAGAAATTTAGCTGATATATAATAGTGAAAGAGACACTAGAACACACTCTGATTACAAACTAATAGAAGGTTACAATAAATCTCTGTATATGTCTAAAAAAAATAAATTCCAATTTCATTGTTGTCAAGCTTATATATTCAAAGTCTGTCTCCTGTCAGTAATCTTAGGCTCACCATTCTCTCCAAGGAACACAATTATGTTAGTTCCAAATAAGGGCTCTTTGATCTCTTTTTATTCCTCCTTTGTTTCTGCACAATGAAAGTGAGAGGAACTCAATTAAAGTGACTTAGTCTAGTCTCTTGACAGAAGTTGTTACAAGTAAAGGGTTTGATTCTCTTCTCAGTTAAACTAGTGTTTTGCCAGTGTAGCTACATTGACACTATCAGAGTTGCATTGATGGAAAGCTGGTATTAATGGAAGAAAGGATCAATGCTGAAGTTTCTCCAAATAGGCCATTTGAACGAACTACCACATTCTTTTTCTCAGCTGAATTGAAAGCAATTTAATTGGCTTTCAGTGTAGGCTACTCAGTGAAAGATTCCCAAACTGAAGGTGACCATGTTTTCAATATGACCAAGAGATGCATGTTTGTGACAAAGCTTTTGTTTGTATTAACATCTGGTAATCCTATAAAAGTAAACTTTGAAAATAATGTGCCCATGGTTGTCACTGTTGCCAGACCTTAAGTATGTTGCTCAGATTTTTTTCATAGGAAACTGATGTCTTAAACTCCCTTATCATGCACCACATGTTAACAGTCTCTGTTCTGAGAAAAGCCACAAATTTCAGGTAGCTTGCACTCAGCTATTATTTTCAATCCAGATAATATTCACCATCCTCAATATATGTTTTTAGATCTTAAGTCAGTCTGCCTTGTGTAAAATCCAGAGATTTGCTAGAGCTTGCAGGGATTCCGAGCACTTGGTAATTATTCCAAAATAAAATATTTCTTTTGATCAAATGGAAACCTTAAACATTACTGCACATGTTGCTGTTCACAAGACAAGTTCAGGACAGGAAAACTTAACTGGAAACTTTGAATATTCCAGTGAAAATAGAACGCATAGGTTCTTCACCCTTTGGGAAATACAATAATATGTCATTAGGGCTTTGTATTACTGCTGGGATGTTTGCATAACATTTGACTTTCTCCTGTCCTGTTTCTAATTTGGATATTAATCACTCTGGGCTATTGGAATCTATCTTTGGAGAGATTATGTCTTTATAGAGACAACTTTGAAGAAATAAAAATTGACTTGACTAGTGAACCTAATATTATCAACTTATTTTTATTTAGGGTGAGGATTTCAGGTGCTCTTTCCCCTCATTTAATATGTGCATATTTATTTTTTTTTAATTTTTACTATTTTTTTTTAAACTTTTATTTGCACATGCACCCCATTATATCTGGGCAGCAGTATCATGATTACAAGAGCTCTGCTAATATTGTAACAGCTATCAAATACTCCTTCTCCTTTACTACTTTTATTTTGAGATGTTGTTTTCTAATTACATCCTGTGAAGGGTTTTTGTCAGGCAGTGGAGTTTTCCATGCTCAGTTTTGCACCAGCCTTATTTATCCTATAATGCTGCTGTGAAGCCTTGAAGCTCGTGGTCCTTAGGTTCTCCAAATTATTAAAGGTTCCCTGTCAAGCTTTATTTGGGAAATCACCTGATTTGGCTTCCTTTTACTTCTCTCAGATGCACTTTACCCTGGCGTGCAAACTGTTCAAAGCTGTTTTCCCATTAGACCTCAAATGTATGATAAATACAGTTCATATACTCAGCTTAGTTACTTTCTCATAAGTGATGTTTCCTTTCAGCCTTCCAGCTCTGCTCTGCATCCATTTCCCACTCCTGGGTCAAACCCCTTATTGCCAAACCTTGTCTAGTCAGAAAGCTCATTACACTGCTTTGTAAGGCTGCCTGTCTTGTCAAGAATAAGGATAAATTTTCTGACACACAGTATTGTACAAGTATATCTACTTTGTTTCTCTGAAATAATTCTTCCACTATTTTCTCATGCTTCTAAGCAATAAGGACAAAACCAGAGGCAACGTGCTTGCTACCCAGAAGACTGAAATTACAGGCAAAAGATGAAGGGTAAGCTAAGAATGTAAGTGTGGAGGTATTTTTCTTTCCTCTCCAACATCACAATTTGGACTTGCCTATAATGAATCTAATCTCTGGGTTATTTGATCAATTCTTAATTTAGGCAGATTTTCTCCTTGGATTCAGAGGTGGTGCACTGATTAGAGAAAGCTTTAGACAATTATTTCCTTCATGTTTTTTTCACCACATCAAATTTTTAACAATGATGATCTGCTGCTGGACCTGGCTGCTCTTTCATACTGCACCTCACTGGCTCAGAGGAACAAAAATAGCTGAAGAAAACCTAGTATGCAAAAGTTCACGGGGAAAAAAAATCAAATATACATAGGAAATCTTGACTGCTATATAACAAGACTATTATGTTTTTAATATATGGCAAGAATGGAAACAGTTCAATCAATGCTATTTACCTTGTCTGTAATTGAAGAACAGTAGCCCAGTCAATGAAATTAAATGGCAGGAAATCTTACAATTAAAAGAAATTCAAGGGGTATTGATGTCTTATAGGGCTTAGGACATTCAGGATCCAGGGCATCACTTATTAGAATACACCTGTGACTAAAATTGAGGGTACAGATAGCAGAGATTTTTGTGAAATTTTTGTTTAGTATTACTTAATTATAAAAATATGATCAGTCACTATATGTCTGGGGAGCTAGGAGAAGCACCCCTGTACTCCTGCCAGTTCTCTTGCTGGATTTTCCTACCGAGGCTTCAGCATCCTAAATCCTGGGGTCAGATTACATGAGTCCCACCTTCAAGAAAGGCTCTTGAGAGCTAGATTTCCATAATTTTAGCTGAGAAATTCTACCCCAGTTTGGGCTGTGCTTGTGCTCTCAACCTGCTCACAAATCTGAGCTATTCAAACTGTTTCATTTCTGTTTATCACAAAGAAACTGAACAAACCTTGTACACTACGCAGAGTTTTGGAAAAAATACTTTTAAATTTTGTTTTCTTTATGCAAATATTTTTCTATAGAATGAAAATCTTTTCATGTCAACCTTTTGGCTTTGACTGTCTCATTCATTTGCTTATTAGTAAATCCAGAATGAGAGATTTGTATTTCAGAATCTTGCATTCTCAGTAGGTCAGGAAAGCTATTTGCTTGCAAAGATCTGGATCTGATGATATGTAACACTGGAGTGAAACATTAAGACATTGCATAGTTAGAAGTATTGCTCTGTGCTCTCTAATTCTACTCCACTGATTTAAATGGAAAATACCATCCTAAAAATGGTGATGAGAAAAAAGACAAGTTATTATTCAGTTCTGCATATGTTTATCCATATGCCAACAAGATGCAATTAGTTTAAGGTGAAGCCAAGGCATCATTTCATACCCATCTAATTCTGCTTCTACCCATTCATCGGAGCAGGCTGTGTATTTTTGTCTGTCCTTTCTTTTTATCTACTGTGCACAATGTAGGTGCTGCTACAGCAGCAACACAAATCCTTTTAGGCATGTGCAGCCTCCCATGTGTTTGAGCCTTACTGTACTACAGTTTTATCCCCTCCACATGTACCTTTGGTTTTACCAAGCTCTCAAGAGGATGTTTATCTTAAGCTCAGTGAAGTGGAGGTCTAAATTCTGAGCTGTCTCTAAATGAATTCACTTGTCCCTGATAAAAGGAGTTCTGTTCACACCTGTAGTGGAAATAGTCTTTACAATATTAGTTAAATGTTTTATCCTTATTTATCTTATTTTGATTCAGCAGTTCTAAAGTACTTTTCAAAGTAATCAGGTATGACAGTGCTGGGTTAATTAACAGTTGGTATGCTGCCAGCAGCTTCCCTGTGATGGTACTGATGATGATACTGATCTTATCTCATATGCTTTGCTAGGAAAAACTCCTCTAGAAAGAAGCAAAGACACTATGATATGAATGTGTAAGGACGGTAGGTGTCCTTCCTGCTGTTTTATGAATGTGTCTGAAGGATTTCCTTTGTGAGAGAGAACAGAAGCTCAGCCTATCCCTTATCTGTATTACACCACAAAAATCTCTCTTCAATGACATCAAACACTTGTCTTAAAACCACAAAGCAAAGAAGTATAAAGCAGAGTCTGAAAACTCATCTTACTGATTGCACTGAAGTAGTATCATCTATGTGATTTTGAAGGTTGCTTGCTATGTGAAGACACAAGGAGTTAATATCCATGGGCTATGGACTTGCCATATTTCAAGTTTCAAATTGTCAGCTACTCACATATACTGACATTAATGAGACATGTACTGAGATCTTTGTGTTATGAATCTGGAAGTTTTGCAGTGTTTGTTTGAGCAGTCTGAGAGGCATTAAGGACATTCATGCCTTGCCACTTTTTTCTTTTGCAGTGCAAGAGGTCTTTGTTTTATTTTCCTGTCACAAACAAAGTAGAAAATATGATGTTGATAAATCACAGAACCACAGACTGGTTTGGATTGCAAGGGACCTTAAAGACCATCTAGCTCCAAATCCTCTGCTATCAACCTTCCACTAAATCAGGCTGCTTCAAGCCCTGTCCAACCTGGACTTGAAAACTGCCAGGAATGGGGCAGACACAGCTCCTCTGGGTAACCTGTGCCAGTGCCTCACCACCCTCACAGTAAGCATTTACTTCCTAATTCCTAAACCTAACCGTCTGTCAGTTTAAAGCCATTCCCCCTTGTCCTATCACTGCATACCCTTGTAAAAAAACCCTCTCCAGATTTCTTGTAGGCCCTAAGAAATTAAAAAAAATGAACCTAAGAATTCTCACGGAAATATACAACTGTGATAAATGCTTAGAGAGAAAGGAATAAATAACATATCACATGTGATACAGAAAAAAAACAGGTACCCCACTAAAGGCCATGTCTTAAGAACCAGCAGTGATTAGATTTGCCAAAAGCACATGTCAGCTGATATTCCTTTTCCAGCACTCAGTTTGTCTCCAGTATTGACCAGCTCTGCCTAACACAAGCTGCCTGAAAATGCACACTTTTACCACAATACTGTTTTTTTTTCATGTAGCTATCAACCAAATTTATGTATTGGGGTCTATGTATTTTCAGAGACAGGTAAAGGAAGAGTCTCTGTAGACTACTGGAGCATTGGTGCTCAACAGAACTGCAGAACTACTAGGATTAAAAGTCAGTGAAAGAAGTAGCTAGCTAAAGGCAGGTGAATGGACTAGATGATAACCATGGATGCTGGTAAAAGGCAGCATCCACGCTATCGCTGTGCTATTTTCACATCCCTATTTGTGAGTGTAAGTATTGAAGTATTTAAATTGTGTTCATCAGTGCTTTTCATTTGCAAATGAAGTTTTAAAAATTGATTGCCTGTTTTCAAAGCATTCAGAACTTTGAAAAATTAAAATTTAACCTGATTAAATTAGCTGTAAGACATTTTCATTGAAATCTGGAAAAATATTTAGACTTGGGATTTGATTCCTATTGCAAATATTCCTGATTATTAGCTTATGTGCTGTTTGAAACTGGTCTGTATATGTGTGAAGTCACGTTTTGTTGGCTTTTTGTCTTTTTTTGAATTTGGTTCTTTCCTTTGCAGTTTCTGTTGTTACCATAATTTTATTCTTCAGACTTGCCCCTGTAGCTTGCTGCTGCTGCTACTTTAGCAACTTCTAGGCTTTTTTTTTTCTTGAGCACAATGGCAAAGATGTTAGTGTTTTGTTGTAAGCTAACCAAAATGTCAGCTAAGCTCCTAAATTTCACTAATAGGTGAGGTTAAGTTTGTATAAACTACCTGTTTTTTGAAAATAAGACTCATTCTATAACACTCAATTTTTGAAAAAAAACCCAATACACATCGCCCCATCCTCCCATCCTTTAAGAAACCCCAACCTGCTTTTGACTCCATCTCCAGCAAAAAAATGAAATATGTTATTATGGCTATATGACTGTGTCACCTGGTGAACTCAGTTATATTAATGCATAAATGATATTCAAGTAACAACCCACAGTTCCCAGTATTACTACTAAAAATTGACTTGTAGTGGGCGCAATGAAAAGAACCTTCCCCCCCCATATTAATTTATAAGAGCAGCAGTTATTATATTAGCCTAGACTATGAGTTCCTGGCCCAGTGTTTTGATTTTACAAACTAAGGATCGTCTAGCTCAACAAATATTAGTTGCATTTCAGGTACTGACTAGTGATTATTTTATGACATCATGGAAAGAATTAGAGCTGAATTAGTTTTTGCTAACTAGGACTGGAGTAAGGAGAGTTCTACTCTCCAAAGGACTTACAGTCTAGAAAGTAAATAACTAAGATACCTTGTCATTTTTTTATTTTCAATTTTTAACTCCAACAGTGGTAAAGCTGTATTTGATAAGGGGATATTTTCAAGATGAACACGGCTGTTTTATCTGAAAACTTAGTCAGATGCAAATGATAAACTGCCAAAATAAAACATCTGAGTTCATTATAAAAAGAAGTTTTAGTAGTAGCTTGCTGTCTAATTTCTTGGACCCTAAGTTTCTTGGAAGAGCTCTTGGAAGCCATTGTACCAAGGATTTTAGTATTTCCAGGTTTCAGTTACACAATGGTTCAGAATGCCGTAGGGTAATTTAATATATTGATGACCTTGGCTCCAGTATTAACTAGGGGAGCAAAGGAGGAGAAGTGAGCCTGCAACACAGAAATTAGTTAGATTTGAGTCATGGTTTTAGTATCTTATTTGGGCAGTTCTGCTCTGTGGTATTGATTTAGACCACCTGCATTTTGGTTGTAACAAGCTACATAAAACAAAATCTTGGCAACAAGATATATAGTGTACATCCTTTTATTAATTTAATTTAAAATAAATGTACTTCAGCTCTAAAGGAATTCTTTCTTTTAAAATATCCCTTCCTCTAAGTTTCTTAAGTGTAAGAAAATGAGCTCACTTTTTGCTCAGACATACGGTACTTTATCAAACTTGTATATAAATTACTTGATTCTTCATACTGCTGATATTCTTCCAATTGTTTTAATAGACCATAAAAATGGTAATACTGTGGTAAACCATTAAACGCTTTAGCCCAGCAGTATTCCTTGTTTAATAGTTTTACTCATTTAACACTTACGATTTGTAACAGAGTAAATCTAATTTTAAAGTAGGTTGAGGAAGTTAAGCCACCTCTGGGGAATAAATCTACACTCCCTTACCTGGAGGGCAATACTAATTGCTATCCAGACTCAGAACAGGCTCAAATGAAGTCAAGCTCCAAGGATTACTAATGAGTGAGGCTTACATTGTATGAGCTAAAAGTCTTTGAATGCTATTTTTTACTTGAGAAACTGGCTGAACAAAAGTCTGAGAAAAGCCATGCAGCTGGTAGACTGCTGGTGCTTTTAAGCACTAGTAATTATCAGCCTTCCTCCTTGGGATGTTAATGATAGTGGTTTGACCTTACCCCAGCATCCCTATCTAAATGTATAACTTAGCCATCAGTTTGCTTTAAATCAAGCACTAAATCTGTCTGAGTGCCATTTCATATGGATATTAAAAAAACATCAGGGTCTACTTGGCTTCTTTTGTCAGCTAAATCTTGGGCAATTGTGTGAATAAATTAACAGAGGAAACTAACCTTTTTATTTCATAAGTTTTGTGTGTGCTTAAAGAAGAGCACACCTCTACTTCAGTGCAGAGGAGCTATTACAGATACTATTATTATTTTACATAATCATACCAGTGGGAAGGCAGGAGAGTGGTTTTGTGTGGAGACCTTCAGCCTTTCTATTAGTTTCCCATTCTTGACTTACAAATCTTGAGTTAGCTCTTCTAAAGTTGTCCTGTTATTTTTCCACTTTCCCTTTAGTGCCCTTTGTTCTACTGATATATGGGAATGGAAGCTTCAAGATTTGTTTAAAACATTAGCAAGCTGCATTTAGACCTTTTCAAAACAAAATGTGAAAGTGTTTACGACGATTAGCTAGACAAACGTTAACGATGAATAAATTGTAATGTGAAACACTTTGCAGGGCATAAAAGAACAAGCGAAGAAAAGATTAGGTCTCTGTTCCCTCATTTAAATCCTGTTCAAGCCCAGAGGGTTTAATAGGTACTTAAGTGGTGCCCCAGAGAGTGTGATTGGAACTTACAGGGTGCAAATACCTTCATCTGACTTTCTGCTGCGGCTGGATTTTGCCCCCAGTGGCCAAACTCAGTAAAACCTAGCTATTTTCTTTGAATAATGGAGCTGTGGAAAATCCAGCAAGTACTTGGAAGTCAGAACTAGGAACAGGCCCTAGAGGATTTTTAACCTAAATAGAAGAAGCTGTATCTCTAGCTCTGAAAGCTGTTACTGTTTCACTATTCTTTCTTTTTGCCTCTGGGATATTCCTGAAACGTGTGCATCTTCTGTTTTAAGAGATGTACTTGCTTGCCTTAGATGTAGAGAGGAATGGGAGGAGGTGGACTATGGCATGGCCTCCAGCACTTTGTTTATGAGAACATCCTTCTAGCAATTTTATGTCTGCATGAGGCAGAAGAACTGTTTCCAGTCTGCCCTTGAGCTGTGGATCAAGCATTTTACTTCTTACTCTTTTCTGCTTTAAAACTTTGTATTCCTATTCCAGAGTCTTTAGACGGATAAGATTTTTGTCATTTGTAGTGGTAGAAGCATTTCAGCTCCCTTTCTTGTTTTCCTAGATGTGTTTCACAGTTGATCAAGCTAGAATCATGCATTTCTTTCTCTGCAGAACAGCTGCCCTGAGACCAGGTGTAGTGGGTTGTCTCTTCTTTACAGTACCTATAGAACAGTGCCTCAAATTTCTTTTATCGCAGCTTAGTCTAATGAAATGGGGTCTATTGGTCCATTAGCCTGAATTGTGTTATAAGGCTGCACATCAAAAGGTTTGCATACAAAACTATTTGGGAGCTCAGCTGACCACTGGCTTTTCCTGGGAGAAAAGCTGTAGTTACCTGCTCATTCTCCAGTCCTCATGCTGAAAAAAAAAAAAAAAAAAAAAGAGAGAGAGAAAAGAAACAGCAAAACAACAATACCGCAAAACCCCCTGACTCCTAGAATGGTATATTTTTTTTAATTTGTTTCCCTAAATGAAGCTAACCTGTCAAGCAGTCATACCACTGGATATTGGTTAGTCCTAAAAGAAGCATGGGGCACCTTGGGCTCCTAGTCACAAGGCTGGCTGCGTCCAGAATGGCAGCACTGCTTGTGTGCAGAGCTCCACAGTTCTGCATTTACCTCCAAAGCACCACACGTATTCTAAATCCCTGATCTTTTCAAATTATGCCCTACGACACTGTGCCTGATGGTAATCTAGAAATGTGTTTGAAAGGTGTTTGACTCCATTTTTATGAAAGTATCATAAGCAGTTCCAGAATATGAATTTTTCTTAACCAGTACCTAAGAAAATGAAGTATTGTCCTGGGTTTAGCAGCAGCAGTCATTTTTCTCTTTCTTGGTAGCTGGTGCAGTGCTGTGTGTTGACTTTTGGGCTGGGAACAGAGCTGATAAAAATGATGTTATGGTTTGGCCAAGGACTTGTGAGCCTCATGCTCTGCCAGGGAGGAGGGGAAGCTGGGAGGAAGCACAGACAGGACACCTGACCCAAACTGACCAAAGAGGCATTCCATACCACAGCACATCATGCCCAGGAGGGAACTGGGAGAGTTACCCGGAAGGGCGAGGACTGGAGGGTTGGAGGAGGTATCAGTCGGTGCTTGCGGGCTGGGGGGGCGAGTTATCAGTCGCCTGGTGATGAGGTGTTGTATTCTCTTCTCTTGTTATTTCCTTTATCATTACTATTATTGGTGGTAGAAGCAGTGACTTGTGTTATACCTTAGTTACTAAACTGTTCTTATCTCAGCCCGTGGGAGTTGCATTCGTTCGATTCTCCTCCCCATCCCTCTGGGAGCGGGGAAGGGGGGGCTGCCCCCTGGGGGGGGGGGGGGCGTGGGCCTCGATTGCTTCCAGCCCGGCACCACTCACTGGGAGTGAGTGCACAAGCCATCTGGCTGGGGTTAAACCACGACAGTTCTTTTTGGCGCCCAGTGTGGGGCACAAGGGGTTGAGGTAACAATTTTGCCCACAACTATTTTGTCTGTTTTCAAAAGTCTGAGAGTCAGTAAATTAGCATTGTGACAAGTGACTATTAATCTGGTCAGATCTGTCATTATCTCAACCCCTCGTTAATAATAATGTGCGTAAGAAAGTCTGTTCCTCTGTTACATTGCCAAAAAAAGAAATCTGTTCAAGCAAAGAGGTATTTTGCTCCTTACTAATAAAATGCCATTTTAGAATTACCCATATGAACTAAAGTGAACATGTTAATTACGATTTGTACAATACATTACTAATCTCTTCTAATATTTACTAACAAACAATTGCTCTATTTGTTTGTCTTACCAAGTGTATTGTTTGTCTGACCAAGTACAGTATTAAAAAGCTTAAACTGGAATTGTCCTGACTGGTGTTTAGTCCAGGCTGTGCTCACCAAGAGAAAACTGTAGAGTCTCTGAACCAGACATTATCAGCAAAATACTGTAACTGTCTTCCCTAGTGTAGAAATCAGTGTGAGCTTTTGCAGATGTCATATGCCTGCATCACTCAAGGCTTTGTATTTAAGACAATACATGCTAATCAATATTTGTGGCATACTAGTGTGATGTTCCCTACTAGTGTGATGTTCCATTCACTCTTTCTAAACCATGCTTCTATTAGAAATTTGGAGAGGGTCCTTTATCTGTGCACAGTGTTGAATTCCCCTGACTAGCAGCTTGATTGGCTCTGAGCAAGTAATTAGAAGGAAATTAGAACAGAATTTTGTTTCTGCTTATTTTTATTTAACATTAAATTCCATAAAATTTGGAAAACTGCTTTAGTGCATTGCAATAGGCAAGATAATAGATAAAGGAAAATTATTTTACATCTATCTTTGAAGTTGTATTTTTTTTTTTAATCTTGCTTTTCCCCCTGCATATTTATAAGAAAAAAGGAAGGGAAGCCTTCTGGGGACTTACCCATTCCCTTTATGGCTTAGTAGCTAGGTTTCCTGGGCAGCTTTTGAAAGAATATTAAAATAGTCTATCACCAACTTCTGCTCATGAAGAAATAATTGGAATAAAGTCAAGACGTGCATATTTTTGATACCTATTAGATGCTACAATGCACTCTACTTTTCTGTGAAGCTGTTTTTTTGTTGTGACCCTTCTACTTTTACTGTTCAACATTATGGATTTTGTATTTTTATATATACACACAGATATACATAGTCTCATAGAGTATGAAATTGTTGTTTTCATTTTCAGAACTACATAGCTTTGTATTAAATCATCATTTAATAACAAAAACAACATATGAAAGCTCATGGCTGGCTGAGGCAAGAATTCAGCCCAAATGCTTGATGCTTGTCCAATGCCCTGTCCATGAGAGCTACTCAAAAGGTACATCCTCAAGTTCAGACAGAGCTTGCTGAGAAGCACTAGAAGCTGCCATGTCAGTGTTTCATGCACCCCATTGGCAGTTTGAGTTTTACAGAAAGAAGGAAAGAAACAGCAGTCAAACATAATATTGATCAACATACATTATGAATAAATATCTATAGACACATACAAAATACAAATTTCTCACCTTGTGTTTTATTTTAACCGCATAAAAGATAACAATTTGGAGCAGATTTTCATTAAAATGATATACTTCTTCAAGCTAACTACTTAAAAAGTAGCAAACTATTGCTGTTATTTTACACCTTTCCAGCCTCATTGATCTGAGATGATGTTAAATGTAAAGAAAGTCTAGAAAGTTCTGAAAATACTTGCTTTAACTACAGAACAAAATCATTTAGCAACAGGGTTGAAAATCCAAGCATTACATTTACAGGCCATCAGTGTAAATCTAGAGCAAATGTCTCAGTTTCTCCCAGCTACCAACTTAGGCTGTTGCCCCTGCCAGTGATTTGAGGCATTTGTAAATGCCACAGTGTATCTCATAGTGGGAAATAAATTTTTCCATGGAAGAAATATAAAAATTCATATTAGCATCTCTTGTAGGGGAGATTAAAATACAATTTAAAAGTAGTGACTTTTGAAGGCTTTTGAAGTAGTCATTTACCCCTGCTGTTCAGTAGAAGTTGGATACCTTACTCCCCAAAGGAACTTGTAAACTCCTAGGACCTTTAATTCCCAGTTTCTGTATTGACAAACTACTGCAGCGAAAGATAAACAAGTTAAATTGAGACTACAGATGGGATTATATTTCTCAGGAACGGAGGAGTCCAAAGTGGCTAACAGAACTAATCTGTTTGTGTAAGTGATGTATGATTAGATGTTTGCACAGTTCTCTGTAGATGCGAGGTAGTGTTTACAAGTGCTAAGTACCATTATATGTAAATTAGCTGCCTCTGCAGAATTTTTTCCGGTGAGTCAGCAGCTACTCATTGCTTAAATGATGTTCTTTTTCTCAGAGTACTCCTTGATGCCTTCTGAATATTTTTTCCCAGTGGAAGATAATGCCTTTTGCAATGCAAGATCCAATTCATCTGACAGTCATGGATTGGATGCACTGCTGAGGGGAGATAATGAGAATCGTACATTTGCAGAACAAACTGTCCTCCAAAGCTCTTTTTGCATCTATTTACTGTTTTCCTGTATCTTTAGTATCAAATTATGGTCTTAAACCAGACAGATCTCCAAGAAGCTCATTGGCAAACCAGTTTTACTGATATTGAACATTCTGGGGCTTTTATTAAAGATTTCATAATAATAAAAAAATTACATGAAAACTTCTTTTCAGACCAAGAGCAAAACAGCGTACAGGCCTTGGGGGAGAACACAGAAAAATATTCTGAGAAAAGCAGAAAATAATAGTCCTTCCCCCCTTTGATTCTGCATCCTTCATGAAAAGCTGGAAATTCAAGTCTGCCCAGGAAGGCAAGCTGGACTTCCCTGACAACTTTATACCCTGAGCTTGCACAGGATAATTCAAATTCAAAGGCAGGGTAGGCATAATCAAGGATAAGTAGCAATATCCATTTTCCAGCGCTGTTTTCCAGTGCTCCTCAGAAACTTCTTAAAGACCAAGCCAAGACAAAAACCAAAACAAAAACCACGAAAAGAAAACCTCCCTCAAACAGGATTTGTACCGGCAACTGCACTTCAGTTTCAGTTAGCATCCCATCATAGTCACATTCTTTGGATCCTCAAGTATTTTAACATCATTCTTGTCAGGTATGCTTTCAGGCTCAGGGTGCTTGCATGGTCCAAGCTGCCTATTGCTCAATGTATAACTTTTCTTACTTAGTCACTTAATCTTGTGAAAGTAAATGTTGATTACTTGCACCAAATATACCTGAGAATTTCACTGTATAGCTAAATGTCCGTTAACATTTAGTTCTGTAGTCAGTTCCATTGCCTTTAATTAGTAAGACTAATAAAAGTCTTTTCTGTACTGAATACAGTAAAACTGGGGCCTGTGGCAGTTGAAAATTCCTGGCATATTTTACTGCCTTTGGTATTCAACCTCCAACATCTCTGTCTCAAACTGAAATTTGCCAGACCAGCCATAGTTCTCTCACTTTAAGTATTGCAAGTAAATATAGGACAGGAATTAATCCAGTTCTCTTTTGGAATTCAGTGGGTGTTAAACTATAGGGAGCACCTGATTTGATCAGAAGTCAATCCATAACCTTTGAGGATAATTTTGTTTCAGTGTCTCTTACTTAGGAACATGATTTTTTTAAACAAGAGACTTGTTTATGTCTACCAGATCCCTCCTAAATAAGCCATAATTATTGATTTCTAACATTTCCATCATGTAAATCATGTCACCTATTTCAGTAGCAGATGTTATGCCTCTTTGTTAACTAGGCTCCTAATACCGGGATACAGAAGTTAGATTACATAACTTTGAAGTCTTGATTTTTTTTTTTTATTACCCATGTTTTTACTTGAAATAAGCAGTAATTTATCATTGCTTTCCCCTTTTTGTTACTAGTTTTCACTACTCTTCTTCATTATCTAGAGGCCATCCAGACTATATGTTTGTTTCTTTTTCCTGCTGGAAGACTACCACTAGCTCTCAAAAGCAGCAGGACACATAACACACTGCTGCTACATCTAGAGTTTTACATTAAAAACTTTTGATGTTTCACCTTAGTTATCATAAAGGAAAGACAGTTAAAAACACTGCTTTGATCTCTCCTTCCTTCCAGAATTCAAATTTGTACCTGCAAGTTATTCCATGGGGTAAAACAGTGCTAAGCATGTTACTTGCCCTCTTCTTGAGGCTGAGTGCAGTATTTAACCTTGGCTTTCAGAAGACAACGGGCTGGCCTGTCAGTTAGAGGGAGTTCTAGGAGGTTCTTCCAATCCTCAGTAGCAGATGACTTCAAATAATGACAAATAATGACCTTCCTTACAGAGGTCAAGATGTCTGTGTGGGATACTTTCTGGTGGACCAGAAAAGTTACGTCCTGTGCATTTCTACAGTTCCTTTCATTTCCCACTCTTTCAAAAAGACTTATGTCATCTCCGTGCTGAGACACTAATATTACTGTGAACTTCAAACTGTGAATTCAAACTCCCGCTTTAAAAATCACTCCAAAACACCTTGGTTCAAGAGTTCACCAAGTGACTGACTGTGATTGTAAGCCTCAGTGCTTATCTCCTCCCCCTCACTAACAGGGAGCTATTAGCCACTCTGATATTTCAAACAGTGAGGCTGATCAAAGGCCCAACGGTCACAGCCACATAAACCTACTGAGACTTAAAAAGATTGAAAAATGTGGGCTCAGTGGTACTGTAAAATATGCACATATGTGTTCATCTGCCTTACAGGGAGTTGCACAGATGAACAGAGAAAATATTCTCTATTTATTTGTAAGCTTTACTTTATTCTCCAGGTGATTTGCAGACATGCTGAGTAGTGAATAATTACAAAATAGATAATTAAACTTGCTTACTTATCATCGAGATATTTCCTCCCTTCATTTTACCCTTCCTATAGCAAGCTCTGCATTCATATAGGCTGTAAAACATAGAACAAAGCAGCAAAATAAAATGATATGATTCTATGATAAAACCATTTTCCAACACTGTTGGAGAAGGCAGAAGGAGAGTGATAGTTGGGAAGTAGCCAAGCAGTGCAAAGCTTACTACTTCTAAGTAGTGAGACAGACTGAGAAATCCCAAAGTACTAGAAAGCTACTGTGTAAGAGACCAAATCCATAAGGTGCAAGCTTTTGGGCTGGATTTCTAAATTGTACACCCTGGTATTGAAGATACTAAGACAGAAAAAAAGTACATGAAAAAATGAAGTCTGACTGGCATGTGTTGGAAGCTCATTGTAATTTCTGATTGAACAGCATCCTGTTATTCAGCCATTTCTAGCAATTCTCTTGCATGTGATTTGGCTGGTAGTTGCCAGGAAAAAGCTTGCATGGCTACTTTTTCCCTGGGTCTCCTCTACCAGCTGCTTACCCGCAAATCATAGGGTTCCATTTGTCTTTAAAACATCTCCAGTGTTAGAGACATGGTTAAAAGACTGTCAGACACAAACAGGCAGATAAACAGCAACAGAATTGTACAAACCTCTTTTTCCTGGAGAATGGGCTGAAAGCCAGTTGTTGCAATGCAGCCAGGTGAACCCTGTTCTTGGCTACACCATCTACGACTGCTGATGCTTTCCTACAGCCCTGGACAGCCAGCATCACACAGAGTAACGCACAGACCCCAGCACTGCTCCATGCTCACTTGAGGGGCAAATGGGACCCTGGTTATCTTCCTCATGCTTGCTTTCCTGCCTCATGCTTCACAGGACTGAGGATGTATTCATCAATGTTTAAGCCCAGACAAGTGTTCAGGTATTAGCTTGAGAGGGACTTCAATCATGCTTCCTCTACTAATGAGGAAAATCTGACAGAATCAAAATCTGCTTCCTGCCTCAGGCAGCAGGTTCACATAGACGAAGAAGAACATTTCAAGTAAAAACCCAAAACCATGAAGACTGCAGGTTGCATAAGATGCAAATGCAGACATTTTAAATAAACACAAGGCGTTTGTGTTATGCCAGTTGAAAGCTTCAGCACATTTACTAAAATTTCTTTAAGCAAGCCAGTATGTCTTGACTATGATAATGTCAGCAGCATACACATCTGTAATCTCATGCTTTCAGCTACTTCTTACCAAATATGCTGCGAAATATGATGCTTTGTACCAAATACAATGCTGGAAAGATAACTGAAGATCAAATACCAAATACAACTCAAAGGATTACTGTGATAGGCTGACCATCACACATCTGTGCTACAAGTATTCCTTAACAGTCCATTGTTCAGAGAAATAATTCACAAACTTAAAGAATATACTATAAAACCAAGATGGCAGATCAACAGCATGAGATATATAATGCAGAACTATAAAGAATTCAGCAATCTGATTCAGTAAGATGACTTCAGACCCAGAGACCACTCAGCCTCTTTGATGTACTAACTTTCCTACTCTTCTACTCAGAGCTATTGCAGAGCTTCACAGAGTGTTGCCATTCCTTACTACAGATTAGGCTGGATCTTTACAGTATTGCATTACATAGTCAAAAGTCCAGAACCCACCTATATCTGTACTCATAACCACTTTATCCATACCATGAACAGTTACAATTCATCAAGATATGTCATTTATTCGTTTACAGAGTCTGAGCAAGAACCGTATGTTGACAAACCTGCTAGAAAGTCCTGCAGTCCCTAAGCTTGGCACAGTGCTCTTCAGTGGTCCAGACCAATTGGCTGCTCAGGCTTTTGCCTTTTTTGGTAGGGATTAGTCTGCTCGCACTGTGTTACTACTCTATTGGTGTGAAATTACCTCTAACTCAGGAGGATCACTTGAGATGTTAATGGAAAGCTTAAGTTGTATGTAGGACCTTCCACGGCCAGGATTAATTTCTGCCTGTAAGCATTATTTGGTTTTTTTGAATGTCATACCTGGAAGATTTTGTTGCAAAATTAGCTTTCAGCTTTGTAAGCCATGATTGCCACTAGAAGACTTAAGAGGTACTGCATGCATTTAAGGTATTATATGACATATCTTTAGTAAGCATTACTTTTAAAATGCAAGCTAAAGTGATGTTACCTTTTCAGTGCCATGTTCTGCTTATAATCTTAAGTGCATGTGGGTATAGACCTGAATAAAAAAATACAGTATTTTGTAAACAAAATATAAACAGCTCATACATGGATCACAATCCACATTTCTTTTTGACAGTATAACCACAAAGTTAAAAATCCCATATCAAGTAGAGTGTCAAGACAGCTCTTGGAGAGAAGGTATGAAAAGGAGGAGATTATCCTGATTTTCTAGAAGTTTAACCATGACAAGTACAAGGTCCTCCACCTGGGTTGGAGCAATCCCAGGCACAGCTACAGGCTGGGCAGAGAAGAGATCCAGAGCAGCCCTGTGGAGGATGACTTGGGGGTGCTGGTCGATGAGAAAATGAACATGAGCTGGCTTCAGTGTGCGCTTGCAGCCCAGAAAGCCAATCGTATCCTGGGCTACATCAAAAGGAGCGTGACCAGCAGGTCAAAGGAGATGATCCTGCCCCTCTACTCTGCTCTCGTGAGACCCCACTTGGAGTATTGTGTACAGTTCTGGTGTCCTTGGCATAAAAATGACAGGGAACTGATGGAACAAGTCCAGAGGAGGGCCTCAAGGATGATCAGGGGACTGGAGCACCTCGCGTATGAAGATAGGCTGAGAAAGTTGGGGCTGTTGAGCCTGGTGAAGAGAAGGCTCCATGGAGACCTCATAGCAGCCTTCCAGTGTCTGAAAGGGGGCTATAGGGATGCTGGGGAAGGACTGTTCATTAGGGACTGTAGTGATAGGACAAGGGGTAACAGGTTAAAACTTAAACAGGGGAAGTTTAGATTGGATATAAGAAAGAACTTCTTTACTGTAAGGGTGGTGAAGCACTGGAATGGGTTGCCCAGGGAAGTTGTGAATGCCCCATCCCTGGCAGCGTTCAAGGCCAGGTTGGCCAGAGCCTTGGGTGACATGGTTTAGTGTGAGGTGTCCCTGCCCACTGCGGGGGGGGGGGGGGTTGGAACTAGATGATTTTAAGGTCCTTTCCAACCCTAACTATTCTATGATTCTATCTCAGCAGTGCCCTCTGTGGAACTGCAAAGGCTTCTCCTTGCTATGCACAGCTGAAAGGTGGCATTACAACATGTCCTGGGATAATGCACTCCAGAGAGTAAAGTCACATGTGAGCTCAAGGCTTGCACACAGGCCATCAACCTTTTCTCTTCTTTCCAAAGAGACTATACTGAAGACAAGCTTCACATACGATGGGAGTACATGACAACATCTCTTCATCTCACTTTAAGAATTAATACAGCCTCGCCTTTTGGCATGCCCCAAAAAGAAGCTAATTTAGATGAACTCTACTGCATTTATTATGAAAAATACTCATGACTAGAACAAGACACGAGCTAGCTTTTAATAGTCCAGACTCAGAGGATCCTCCAGCTATCTACAAAATAAGAGTGCAATTGCTTGAGCAAATACCAGATACAATGCATTGTACAGAGCTAAAAATACCTGTCTTAAACCTGGCATTTTAGCAAGTATATACTGGGAAGATACCAAAGCTTCGGGTTATCCTGCTTTGCATAATAGGCAGTTCTCTTCTGGAGCAGAAATATCCATATCTCTCAAGATATTCAGACAGTGTGACTGGCTAGAGTGACAGCTTACTCTACACGGGCATCCAGGAATATCCCACCTCCCCATGGGAACTCTACCTCCTGAGCAGAAAGACCATCAAGGTTGCATCTGAGACACAAGCTATTCACCTGTTTTTATAGGCCTGTAATGACATTGTTCCTTGCACCAACTGAAATGAGCTTCTTCCAATAACAAGGGAGAGCATAGAGGCACAGAATTCAAATTGAAATTTCATAGCTTGGATTCACT
This sequence comes from Neopsephotus bourkii, assembly GCF_033783945.1. Classification (NCBI taxonomy): domain Eukaryota; kingdom Metazoa; phylum Chordata; class Aves; order Psittaciformes; family Psittacidae; genus Neopsephotus; species Neopsephotus bourkii. The sequence continues at coordinate 2,173,553 of NW_026901434.1, read as the reverse complement.
GACAACTACATTAGTGCTTATCAGAGCAACTGAAAACTGCATTTTTAGTTATTCACTCTAGATAGTGATAGATTAATACAGGTATTGTGTTTACAAGAGTGTTCTCTGCTCAGGAAATTAAAAAGGAACAATTACAACTCAAAGAACTGTTTCATATTGAAATGGTCTGTATCATATTCATGATTGAATGCATCATGAACAGCTCATGAATTCTCAAAAAATGCACATGGACCAATAAGTATTCATTATAGATTTATGGGGTAGGAACAACTCTAAAATATTTCATAGAAGTCAATGATGACTTCATATAAGAGCACAACAGTAATTTAACTATTCAGTTACTTAATCTGCAGGCACAAACAAAAGCCACTTACATGAAAACATGTCCCTGGCTCCCTTCTGTCCTCCCTTGTTTTATTGTGGGAAACTTAAAATGCCATTCATTGTGCTGTACACAGGGAGCAGTTTTAATCTGCAGATAAATTATGCAACTTCATAGACAAAGCAGGTAGCAATTTCAGTAGAAAGAACAAAACCAGAGTACCCCATAAAATACTTGAAACCTACCTTACTGGTCACAGTAAACATGGGATAAGACAAATCTGGGAAGCTACACAAGAGCTATGCAATTCTTCTGCAGCTTAAAGCCAGCTCTTTTGCAGTGTGACCGGGAGTGCTCCCAGAGGCTTACCCTGCACCACTGACCATAGTCTTGCCATACCTGAGCAAGCATAATACAGCAGGACCAGACAACAACTCAGCAGAGGCCAGGAAGAAACAAACTGGCTTGGGCTGACCTCAGCTTAAAAGGCTCCTGGGCCATGGGAAGAGAGCCAGGTGAGGCTGCTCAGAGCAATTGAGGCTCATTAGAGTTTTCTGGGTCTTGAGGAAACTTAGGGACAAAGCTTGAATAGGATCACATAAAGTCTGATACATCAGCCCTTTTATCCATCTAGGGAAGAGCAAATCCGTACGACAAAAGAACTGTTCTCCCATTGTTATCCCCCTCCATGTAAAGCTGCCTACAATTCACTGCAATTATCCTGGCTACGTGATGAATTTGTCCCCATGTGAGTATTCAATGCTGATTTGCAGTGGCAGTGGCAAGCGTAAAGGCTAAAATTCATGTCTATCTTGAAAGAACCTATCCTGTAGACACTAATGTCAACTTTATTAGGGTTTATGGGGTGGAACAGTGGCCAAAGCACCCATAAAGCTCTGCTATTTGAAACTCCTGAGGAACTATTTCATATTCAAAACAGCAGCAACACAGAGGAAGCAGATGTCAAAAATCAGACAGGGTCTTAGGACATGTGTTTGCTTGGAGCACTGCAAATGGGGAAATGCTATCAATCCAGATTTTTCAGACCCTTTGCAGGGGTGTCAAAGATCACAGAAGGCTGCAAAAGAGTAGAGTGTCTAACCTCAAAATATTTTGGTGGGTTTTTTTTTCCCTTGTTTTACTTGTTTTGATTTTTTTCTTTTTTTGGGGGGGGGGGGTGGTTGGTTTAGTTTTTTGTTGTTGTTGTTTTTTATTTGTTTTTGGTTTTTGCTTGGTTGGTTTTTTTAGATTTCTTCAAAGAATTCCTCTGGCATAACTAAAACAAACAAGACTACTTAACTGCTACATGGTACAATTGGAAACTGTTATGTTGCATGAAAAACAACTCAAGAAATGGCTTGGGGAAATAGATTTTTTTCATCCTTAGCAGTGTATTTTAACAATGTACACAATACAAGAATTGTATTTCAAGGGAAAACAGCAGTTACATTCCCCCCCCCCCAACAAAAATATTTCTTTAGGAAGAAAAAAAATACACCCCACCCCCAAAAAAACAAAAACAAAAAACCCAAAACCAGCAAATCACCTCACCACCCCACCCAATTTCCCCTTTCATACATATTCATTATCTAGTCACACTGGAACAGAGCTTGGAACCAAGCCATAACCGTGCATACATTCAGACATTACCTGGGCCCCTGGCAACAAGGAGAGACTGAAATACTGCTCATATTTTGCTCCCTGAACATAATTTCTCATGCCTTTCTGCTGACTTTTGAAGAGATTTTAAAGCCTCTCTCCCTTCATAACATATATACTCTCATCTCTGAAGAATATGTCAGCTACAAAGGGGAATGGGGACCCTCCAAAGAAATTGAAAGCAGAGTGAAAGGAAAGACTTATTTGTAGTAACTGAGAGGCAGCAGTGAAAACATGATAGGAGTCACCACTAACTGTCCCTAATACCCTCAAGCTGAACTCCACTCTGGGTGACATTAAAACAACCAGAGGTGGATTGCAGAGGCTCAGGGGCTGGTTTGGAGGCATTGCAGCTGTGGATGTTTAATTTGGTGAATTTGTCTTACGACCACACAAGTAACTGCCAAAACCAAACCATCAATACTCATTTACAGAAAAGGGGTTTTCTGCTAGTTTTGTGTATAATTAAGCCTCCCAAACCCCTGTTTGTACATAAGCATTGAGCATATTACAAATTCAGACAGCAGAACAGTTTTCAAAGCTTGGCAATTCCTATGGTACACTTCATATTTCGAGTCAGTTCTAAAAGCTTGAAAAACAATTACTTTTACCTGCAAATTATTAAGTTTGTAGTGTCACTCAATCTGTAGTGTGCTTATACACCAAAAATGCTTTGAAAGGAGACAAGAAACATGAGGAATTATGAATTTAAATAAAGAATAAGAATTTAACACATAGTAATACCATGCGATAGGGAAAATTACAATGAGATATTTTTAAATTAAATTAGAAGTGTTGTAAGTAAACATAAGAATATTTTGTTGTTTTTTTGTGTGTACAGAATCATTAGCTAAAGGAGGGAATAAAACTCACAAAGGAAAGGGAATTAACATTTGTTGACATTTTACTGCTTTTGGTTTTTATGTAAACTCAAAGCAATTAAATTATGTTTAAGACATTTTTGCTGTAAGTGGTTTCCATTTACATTTCTAGAAATAGTAATCCAACTACTTTATTGCATTGTTGGGAACCCTGTAGCAACAGACCAAATATTTAGCAACAGGTCTGTTTGCCATCTCTAGAGCTGGAAACCAAAGACTTGAATCAATTTAATTGCATATGTGTTTCACAGCTACCGCTCCAGAATGTGTTGTTCTTGAGTTTAAAGGGTCTATTCTTACCTCCCCCCACAGCAGTCTCTAAATAAACCTATAAATCCTTGTTCTATAGCACATGAATTATCAGTAACTTCAAAATAAATGAAGACAAAAATGGCTGAATATTTAAACGTGTAGCAACTCCATCCCATGATAGATCATTTCAAACCAAAATTCATTTTTTTCTTTGATATCTACTACTGCTATAAACTTCCAGTTTATCATATAACATTACAATTTATGGTATAACCAGCTTGTGTACTGACTATAAACCCTTTGTCAATGCCACTGTAAAGACTTTATAGTCCATAAATAATAGAAGAGCGACAGTATCTATCCTTCTTATTTTGCCCAGCGCATCCAGAATATAGGGCTCTAAACATGTCAGAGGATTTGCTTGTTTTACATACAGTATAGGTTGCGTAAAAAAAAAAAAAAGAAAAAGATACATTTCTCTGAGTATTTGGCTTACACAAAACTCATTCAAATAAACAAAAAATTTAGTTGTATGTCAGGAATAAAAGACACTGAGAAACAAAAAACAGTCCTAGTTTACTGCAGCATTCATCTATGGCCAGAGACTACAAAAAGTTTATTTCCTATCTCCTAAATTATTCAAGAGAAGATGGCTTCTCTTCATGTGTGATCACTTAGGGAGGAATTTACTTGAAACTCTGAGTGTAGTGTATCACCTTTTCCTCCATGATGTACTGATTTGGTCAAGACATACTTTTCTCTCCCAGTGTAGCAATTCCAGACCCAAATCTGTCTCACACATTTACATTTACAGCGTGCTGAAGTTAGCATTAGTTAAGGGGATTTCCCTGGGATTGAGGCAGAATGAACATAAAGACCTTTCCTCACACTGCATCCCTTCACACTGTACAGGGTGAACAGTGTGAACATGAACAGCAACAGCACATGCTGTACTTGCCAGGCACAAGGAGTAGTCAAGTGCTTGTGGCTTCCCTTCACACTGTACAGGGTGAACAGTGTGAACATGAACAGCAACAGCACATGCTGTACTTGCCAGGCACAAGGAGTAGTCAAGTGCTTGTGGCTTCTCCGCTGCATACAGGTTCCCATGCAGGGAGGGTGATTTAATTTTTCATACTGCTGGCAAAAGACAAAATGGAAGTGCTTAAAAACAAATGTACAAGGAAGTTTTACAACTCAAAAGCAGGCTAGCCTAAAGTAGTTACATTTTGTAAGTAAAGAAGTTATTTACACTGAAGATGATGAAAGTAAGATACCATTTGTCCCTGAATTCCATGCCAAACTCTTATCCCAGGTTTAGCAGGCAAACAAAACTTCCATTGCTCTCATCCATAGCCTCAGATATTCTTTGACACACAAAATTGCTCTTAGCACACAAAATTTCCTATCTGTTCTTCTTTCCCTCCAAGTTTGCTTGTTGAGTTTTTTTTCACATTATACAGCTTTCCTACTGCACCCTTCATGGCAGAATGCTCATGCTGTCTCACCAGGGATTGCTGCTTCTCATCAAATCCCTCCAAGCGCTGCAGCAATTGCCCTTCCAGCTCAAAGGCTCTACCTATTATCCAACAAACCAGATTTCTTATTTATGCTTACATGTTCCCTGGATGGAGTCCTATGTTGCTTTCACTTCCTATAAATTGGTAGGTGCCTTCATTTCTGCTTCTTACCTCTTTTATCAACTCTCAGAACAATGCATATTACCACCTTTCTCACCGCAAAACATAATGATGGGGTGAAGTCCTTTTCTGCCCTTTCAGCTCAGTAAGAACTAGAAGAAAAAAAAAAAATATATATCCCTCTGTCTTTTCCAGGCCTGGGAAAGGGATGGATGCCTTCTTGCGTGGTATTTTACAACTCCCTACAAGATCACATTCCTGCAGTTCTTCTACTCTTAGGCCCCCATTCAGTGTGGCTGAACCAAACATAGGCAATGAAATACCCTTGTGAGTAAATGTAGCACATCTGTAAATGTTGATGTATTCAAATATCTTTATAGAGAATACGACACAATAAGTCTCAGGTGAGCCCTCTGGGAATTCCACAAAAAAGGCTGCCTAATCTCCAGTTAAACAGGCCTATTATCTCTCACTCCCCATGAGAAAGTGAAGCAGAACTGATTTGATTAAGAGCAAATTAACCTCTCTAACACAGCTACCCAGGGTTTTACACCTGTCACTTTAGTATGACAATTTATATTTATTCAAAAAGCCATGAGACAGTAAATTAAACATTGCCCTAATTAGAAAAATGTCATATGTTACAGTGGGGTAGCAAACTGAACTAATTTCAAACAGTTCTTGTGCAAAGTAGATGTCAGTACAGCATTAATATAAGTAGAGTCAACATTTTCTACACTGTCACATCTGAGCTGAATGCCATCATGCCACAGGCGTATATTTAAAGTTCTGTCAAAGAGTAAGGCTGGACTATATTCAAGTTCACCATAGACCTAAATTTGTTTAGGAAAAGCCATCAACACCTTAATTACTGCGTATTCCAGTACCATTTCTACTGTCTAATGTCACAGCATAAACCAGCTTTCTTCTTAATTAGATCTGCTGGCACGACATTCTACCTAATGTTATTATGGAATGGATAAAGGGTAAATTCTTCAATAGGTTACAAAACTATACAACATCAAATGTCAAAGTTACATTTGCTTCATCAGATAATTACTTTTAAGTGAACTTCAGTGTTTCAAAAAAAATCTAATTGTACTATGCAAATTTTTAGGCTTACAGAAAAACCCTTAGATATAGTATAGTAACTTGCATACTAATTTCAAAACAAGAATGAGAAAGGCCAACCTGTAACTGTTCAGTCAGCTCCTGCTCAGTATTTGGCTAACACACAGCTTGTACTAAGGCCTGATGTATGCTTGGATCAGCGCCATTAGATCAAAGTGAAAGCAACATGTAGGCATGACACAATGCCCAGAAAGGGCTAGTGGTCATTATTCAAACGCTATCACCTACAGCTTGCTGTCCCCTTCAGCCATCACCCTTGCACACTGGTGGAAATGCAAGGATGGTGGGTTATCTGCAAGAAGAGGATTCCTTTAGAATCCACTAGACCATAGAAATGGTATAGACCAAACTTTTAAGCTGGAAGATGTAAACATTTGAGTTTACCCAAAAAGCTTTTGAAGCAGATCCAACAGCAACTAGACTGCTAAGGCTTTCATGCTTCCTGGGGTGATACAGGGTACACGTGCCTGTGATGGAGGGTGAGCACTCTCACTGTGGGTTAGCTAGCAAGTTTGCTCAGAAGTGCACAGGTTATGAGTTACAATTCATAAGTAAGAGAACTTGATTTAGGAACCTGATGGAATAAGTGATGAATTAGTGAAGTTTCGGGTTTTGGTTGTTGAGGTTTTTAACTTATACTTACCTTTTAAACAACTTTAGTTCTACTGCTATCTAAAAGCATTATGCATACTGTAATTACAACAGAGATAACGACCCCTTTGAGAAATAAGTACAGATTATACAAAAAATTCTTTAGAGTTGCTCTGAGAAAACTGTATAATAATGAAGATATCTGAACTCTAACAAGAAAATAATTTAGGTCATTATTCCCAGAAATAAATATTAGACAGACACATTTGTTTTGATCAGCTTGCTAAATGGAGGCCAGAATTATCTTTTACAAATATGTATATATGCATATATATTTATATATATATAGATTTCCTATATTATATATCATTATGAATTTTGTGTATGTATATTTGTGCATAAATATAATTATCTACATATATATACACTTACCTATGAAATATATAAAGAAATAATGCCGTTACTTGCCAGTAAATGAAGGGTCTTGAGTGGAGGGATGGAAGGAGGCAATATACTTAAGGCACACAAGCATGATGAACATCTGCTTAAAGTTGGTATAGCAGTGAGAGCTCCTGCTGCAGTTTATACAGGAAAAGACTTTCCTGAGCTGCAGCTTTCCCACTTCTTCCCCTCCCCTTTTGCTCAGACCAAGGGGAGCCAGAGTGAGGGCAGCAACTCAGCTCCCATAGAGCCTCTTTTCACCAGTTCTGTTAATTTACTCCTTTAATTCCTGTGCAAGTGTTTCTTTTCACAATCCATATATCCTCAGACTTGCATTTGGTCTGGGAAATGCTAAAGCTGCTTGTATTTACCTTATTAGTAAATTGATTGAGAAATTAAGGGATCCTCTCTGGCAATAAAGGATAGTTCCTAGACCTCTCACCAGAGTCACTGAAAGACAGACCAAGTAAAGCAGCTCTTCTAATCTAATACAAATGTTATGCCTTATCAGATTTGTTTTTAAGTAGGTAACATCAAAACCAAAGGTAACTGTCAGTAGCAGAAGTAAAAACAAAAAAAAAAGATAGAGAGATTTGCAATGGCTGTTTTATAGCTGTAAAAGAGTAAAGATCCATTAAACAATTTTGCAAATCATCTTAGTGTAGCATAAACAAGAAAAGCCTACCACTAATTTTGATACTGTCTAAAGGTGACTAAGTGTAGGGAGTTCCTCAAAATGTACTGTCTATGCATTTTATGCATTATCATCAAGCTTCCAAGGCTTTATGTGCAAAAAACTATCACCATAAATGTACAGACATCAGCATTATTTTTCAGACTGACCTTGCCTTTATAGCCTGAGTTATTAGCCAAGTCATAGTTGTCACCACTAAACAACCTTTTGTTTCTTTATTAACTCTAAAGACACAACAGCCGTACAGCTTCAAAATTAAAGACACAGATTATAGATTACAGTCAGCCTGCATTGTCACTAACCTTCATATTCAATAGAGATAAATTTGACAGTAATATTTTGCCTGGTTCATTGATCTTTTCTTAATTCAGATTAATTTCTATATATCTCACTCATTTTAATGATTTAAAAAATATTTTGGCAATATATATTGAGACCACACTATGGAATATCTATGAGGAAAAAACCCAAGCAAACAACAAATATTCTCCTTTAATTATGTCAACCAACCTAAATTAAGAGCAGCAAGCACAGCCCAGCCTGTGTTTTAACCTGGGATATGTTCTGTATGTCATCCTTAGTCTTCCCGTGGGCTGAGCTGCAGAGACAACTGACTACCCAGGTTGCCTCATGCTCTTGGTCATCTTTGTCTGCATTAGATGATTCACATAAGCCAACTGAAGTTACAGACTCCTGATACTGCAGCATGGGCTTAAAGTCTGACTAGAAATCTCATCACTTTCCCCACAGAATTCCAGCCTAATGTTTTGAAGTTGGACATTCTCACTGCTTGGAATTGTTTTTAAGAAAGCTTCTGCAAAAAAAATTATACTTTTTGTTTGTTTGGTTGTTTTTTTGAAAACACGCTTTAGAAAAATTCATGTGAATAAAGATGTCTGTTGTCCCTTAGAATGTCTTTAACCTACCCAAATCCCATATGATTTAGGATGGGAAAAAATGTTACTCAAGAAAATAGCAGTGGGGTTATAAGGGTGTAATTTATTTCCCCTCTAAGTACCCATACAGAGATCAGCCCTTGTGCAGCTGCAGGTTGGACTTTGCCCAAGCCTTGCACACTGCAGGGCTGTGTTGTGCATAACCCCAGACAATGCCCAACCAAAATAGGTTCTGCTCCTGCAATCACTGAAATAGAGCAAATGAATAACAGCAGCAGTTCATGTCAGACAAAAGCTGTAGCAACAGATCCCAGGAAGGAGTATTTTTAGAAGACTTAAAAGTTCCCTTTCAGGTTGTGCATTTGTGGATCAGCGAAGAAATGACAGAAATAACAAGGTGGCACCTTATAATTTAATGATTGAATAAAGTGGAATTATGGATCATCTGAGAATAAGACAGGTTTAAAACAAAAAAAAAATGTTTTACATCAAAATTTTAGGAACATGAAGCCTTTGTAAGCAAGGAATAAAAAGAAATATAGAAAGGGCATCTTGCTCATACACGCTGTATGTATAATTAGGAAATTCCTAAGGAAATGGCAGCTGAGAGTTATGAGCAAAATAGGTTTATCATCTCTCAGATTCAGATTTGCTATTCTTTTTGAAAAAGCAAGCATTGAAGAAGAGAAGAAAATGCAGGGGTTCTAAAAATGGTTCTTCTAAAAAAAAAAACCAAAAAACAAACAAACAAAAAAACCCAAAAAAAAAAAAACAAAACAAAAAAACCCAAAACCAAAACAAACCCAACCCAATCAACAAGCTTTTTCCCTGAGGTATTTTTTAGCCTATAAAAGTTGAAAGTTACCAGAAAATGAGACTGCAGGAAAATACTGTAGTAGGATTATTAAATTTACGTAAAATGACAAGGAAAGAGATGGGCAGGATGACAATACTTGTACTGGATCACAGAGGTGACTTAAAAAAGCACTTATTGTTTGTAATCGTTAACACCAGAACACAGGTGATGTGTTTCCATGTGTAATACCCAGTACCCCAAAACATCTATACAGAAAAAAACCAAACCAAACCCAAAAAGCCAAATAAATTGATTAATCTGTTTTGTAAGTGTGCATTATCCAAACAGGGTTTGAATATGCTGGGCAATTTCAAACCACAGTGCCATGCATTTCAGAGCTATGGGACTTTGATCAATGCAAAAGTCAAAAGGTGTATAATTAATCTGGTGCCCACTGTCTAACAACAAAATATCCACAGCAGTTTAGCGAATACTCTTTTTTTTGTTTGTTTGTTTTCCTGAAGTTAAAAAAAAACGAGCAGGCAATTTGCTCAGTTTCCCAACCCATTGAAAATGAATCCTATGCAAGTTTCTTCCAAGCTGCAGCACAGAGCCGAACCAGTTCTCTGGAGAATTAGTGATGCCAACAGAAAGGAGATGTAGGGGTCCACAGGTACAGGGGGAAAAAAGAATACAACGCAACCTGAAGTTTACTTGCCATGAAGCCACACTTCATTCTAAGCTTTAATCGTCTTAAATCAATGTTCACATCCCCCAAAAGACAGCCTCGTCAACGTGAAATTAGCTGTCTCCCAGCTCAGGGGTACTCAGATTATGAGTACTGCCGTCCTGGTTGAAGATTAGTTATGGTCAGAAGAAACCACATCAATGGCTGTTGCAGGGAGCAGAAAGACAAAACACGGAAGTACCTCACAAAACACTTGGCTTCCTAAAAAAGGAAAAACCAGTCTGTTCAACATGTATTTTTGTTGTCCTTGGAGACAACTGTGATTAGTCAAAAACCAAGAAATTAGCTTTAATAGAAAAAGGGAAGTGCTGGAACAGAGCCAACAATAACTTTTTTTATGATTCTGACACTATTCAAAGAACATGCTGAGTTACCATTTCAGTGTTCTGTAGGATGCAGTTTGAATTATATCATCGGGTATGTAAATCCAATACGATTCTTCACAAGTAAAAATCAGCAGCATGCCATATGTTGTATATCCTAAACAATAGTCAAAGTAGTCTCATTTCATTTGACAATACAAAGAACTGGATGCTGCATCTTTTCTTTTCTTGGCAGACCAGATAGACTTATTGTTCTGTTTGTTTCAAGACAGGAAAATGACATTCAGCGCTTGCGTGCAATCATGAAAAGAATACAAGCTGGAGAGATATTAATAATATTCTTTATATCATATTTTGGTTGTGAAGTATCAATCCTGTAGACTTTCTAAAAGTAGACAAACAGCTTCTCTCGCACTGAGGGGGCAAAACTCACCATTCCGGAGGCTACTGAAGAAACTCATATGTGAGCTTTAAAAAGGAAAAAAAGAGCAGCTTTTAGCACATGCTGAATGTAAATAATGGGTTGTATAGAATTATCATTTAGAAAATGGAAAGCACTAAATATCAGTATTACACAGTCACAGTCAGGGACCATTGTGGGCTGCAGTCCACAAAAACATAACGAGTACCTGCTGCCAAAAGCTTACTCTCTGCACAGTTGACAAATGCCATCTAATTTACTCTCTAGCGATTAAAAAAATAAGATCATATTAACCAACTTGTTGGGGACCAGGGGAAACAAAAAAAAATACCCCACAAAGAACTAACCACCAAGTAGTTGCTCTTTGGTAAGTTCTTCACCATGTGCAGTCATGGCATCCAAGAAGAAGTCTACCATCTTTGTCAGTGGCTGAGCCTAAGCATGGCAAAGCCATATTTTAATTTTTATTATTTGGTTAAGAGACAATTTGGCTAATATCAGACTAAATTGCTTTGGATTCATATTGGTGATGGAAATAATGCTCTCTCAAGCCATGGCCTATAAATTTCTAAACCAGATACAGTTAATAATATAAAACTGTATAAAAACCAAAAATAAAAAATGAATATTGTGCTTATATGGTGAGATTTAATGCTTTTTCTGGTGAAAATCTTAAGTTGATTGACCCAGTTTTCAATTTTTCAGTGAATAAATTTAATCCAGAGAGCAGGCACAATTTTCTCATTGATAGAAACTAATATTTCTTCTGATTCATTTTCCTTAAGTATGCCATTAAAAGGGGGGAAAAAAGGCAAATGCATCTAATTACATACCCAGGTTTGGGGACATCAAGGTTTCAAGGGATACAAGATTAACTGCTGTATATAAGAAAGAAATCTAGGTCAAACAATGGAATCGGATATAGATGTGGGGCCAGGGAAAAAAAATTGGGGAGGGAGCAAAACACCAGTTATACAGAAATAAATGGAGTGTAGATTTTGTAAGTAATAAAACCAGATTTTCAAAATACCTCATGGCAGTTCTAGCGAAGTGCCATGGAGTGGTATATTATTACTCCTTACATGAATGATCTGCTAGGTCTACAGCTGAGGGCAAAACAGGCAGTGTTATCCATTGCAGAGTCTTTAATGAGACAATGTGAAGTTCAAGTTGCACACCACGCAATATTTTTCTCCCCTGTTCAATCTATATTAAGTCGATATTCTGCTAAAACCTAACATTTGTTGCATTTTTCCAATTTACTTTCTGTCAATGTCCCCTAAAAGTGCTGAGCCTATCAAACTGACATCACCCACACAAATTTCAATAACAGTGCCGTACTGAAAAATGCCATTAAACAGAGGCTGTGCTTTGAGAAACAGCTCAGCTTCTCATTCACCCTGTAGCTGTAAAACCTTATCTTTTCATCAGGAACTGTAAAAGTCTACCAAGATGCACACTACAGAAGTGCTCAGAGGCTCTCTTCCTTTTTTATTGATGGTGTGGCAGGAAAGAATAAGAAGCATTACAGTAGATGGCTCTAATGAAGATTAACCAAAATTTTTAACCAGGTATGTACAGAGCTCTTCTGATAGCTGCAAAGCTGTGTGAACTGCTAAATCATACACACAGCTACTTTCAGTCCCTCCTGCTTGATTTTATTCTTTTTGAAGGTTAATAATATCTCAAACATTTATATCTGGCACTGCAACTACACAATCAAATGCTTTTCCTTCTAATATTGCCCCCCCACCCCCCCCCCAAGATCCAATATGTAATCCACTGCAAACCATTTCTAGAGGATGCTTCACACAAAAGCGTACGGGGGGAAACAGTGTAATTTGTTCCTCTTTCTCTACTATAGCACAAAACCAGAAGCTGCCTTAACAAGGTTTATATTAACTCCTACAAACTTACAAAATATTAAACAGCCAAAGGTTAATTTAGATTGCTTACTCCCCCTTCCAGGTGATACTTCTGCTTCTTACTCTCCTAGAATAAGAGACTGAGAGCTTAAAAAAAAAAAAATCCTAATAGCAAAACTTCTTTATACTTTTTTATAATTTAAGGACATTCCTCTTTAAGGAACAGAAAATAGTAACTTCATTATTTCTGCTTCTGTATATTTATGAGTTTCTATAATAAATGAACCCTAACTAGTTACAGATATACTCAGGAAAAAATAGGGTCATAGAATGGTTAGATTAGAAATTACCTTAAAGCTACCCAGTTCCAATCCCCTGCAATGAGCAGGGAAAACTTCCACTAGACCAGGTTGGTTCAAGCCTGACTTTGAACACTGCCAGGGATGGGACAGCCACAGCTTCTCTGGGCACCTGGTGCCAGTGTCTCACCACCTTCACAGGGAGGAACTTCTTCCTTATATCTAGCCTGAATCTCACTTCTTAAGTTTGAACCTATTAACCCATGTCCTGCTGCTACAGTCCCTGATGAAGAGTCCCTCTCTGGCATTCTCATAGGCTCCTTTCAGATATTGGAAAGCTCTTCCTCTTCTTTGTCAGAGTGGCACTGTCAGCCTCCAGTAGACCCAGCTTCCCAAAGCAAATCCCATGGTCTACATAACCAAAACCCTGACTACGGCACAACCCCTCTAATCATTTGTTAACCTGCCAAATTCCACCAGCCATATCAATGCCCTCTCCATTGACATGGAGGATCAATGAAAAGCTTATCTGAGCCCCAGAGCCCCTTACCACCTTTCCCAGGGCTCTGTAGTCCTTCTTAATACTTCCCAGACTGCTGCTGTCAGTATCACTGGCACCCACGTGGACCACTAGGAGTGAGTCAGTGGAATTTACTAGCATCTCAGCAACACCTCTGATCCAAGCTCCTGATAGGCAACACACCTCCCACAAGAGGTAAGGCTGACAGATGGGTACCTCCACGCCTTTCAAAGTAGAGTCTCCTACTATTACCTGTGCTTTTTCTTGGATACACTGGTAATTATCCTCTTCATTGGTGTGGCAACTGGCTGTTCTTCTGTTCTGGTAGGTGTGTCGTTTTTAGCCCCCCTTCCCCCAGCAGAGCTCGGAAGCTGTTCTGGGTGGGGACTTCAGGCTTTGGAGGAAGCCCTTTGCTTTTATCTGTCCTCTTCCTCCTCCTTTTGTTGTGTTTTTTTTTTTTTTGTGACAACTTCCCAACCCCCTTGATTAACGTCCTCCTTCCTTTCCGTGTATGCGGGGTGGGCACTTTTGGCCTCTGCACAGTGGCCTGCAGATACTCCACAGTTTGGAAGGAAACAGTCAGCCCAAGTGGCAGCAGCAGAGCCTGGTTTCACAGAACTGCAGTTTCTGATATAACTGAAGCAGAGGTCAGGATGGGGGTGGAAGGAGGTCAGTGTCTCCAGTCAGCCTGGGTGCCTAGTATCAGTGGACTTAGGAGGATTCAAGTCATCCAGAGTTACATGGTGTATTGGAATGTTCTAAAATATTTCTCAACAGCAGTTGTCTAAGAAACAAAAGATGCAACAAACAGGGAAATATTTTGTACTATAAAAAGAAAAATTGGTGAGTTGAACGGAAGATGTTTTCTGGCATTGTGTAAGATTCTTTTGTGCTAAAATACACCAAAAATTACAAAAAGTAGTGAGCTTTAAAACACATAACTAAAATGAAAAAGCAAATTACATTAAATAGGGGAAAACAGCTTCAACTGTAAATCATACCTAGCACACACGCACTACAACAGCAACCCCTTAATCTATGTGTGACCCACTAACACACTATCTACCCTGTTAGATAAGATCTTCACTGGGACAGGAACAAATTTGATATATACCTTCCAGTTCAAGTAAATAGGGAGATACTGCCAAATCTGCCTGTATAAATCACAGCAGTCATGTCTTTTATCACATCACAAAATGTGAAAAGAAGATTATTTTAATAATACAGCATAAAGAAAACAAAGGTCAGTTCTTGAATGTCACAAAATCTATAGTGATTCCCAGAAAATACTAACCAGTTATACTTGAATTTGGAAACACACACAAAACCTCACCAATTCACAGGACCCCATCTACCAAGGTAGCAGTGGAACATGTTGTGACACCTATGATTATAGGTTTTGAAATGCTGCTTTTGCTCCCAGTTTTATTTTTGATTACAGAAACTATGTTTTAAAGTAAACAGAATGTGAGAGGCACTGCTAAAAGCTGTTGGCATGGTACAAATGAGATCACAAATTAGAAGGGATGTGCCAGTTAATGAACACAGAGCTGTTAATCAGTGTAAAACTGTAAACTCTAAATAATCTTCCTGTTTTTCTTAATTTTCTTCAAGGAACTCCACTGCTGGGACTTTCATACCTTGATTGGGCTTATGGCACCCTTTATGTGTTTTTTTAAATATTTTTCCTCAAATACATTCCCATGAGATTATGCCCCTTAATACTTGCAATGTAAATGGAAGTGTTACATGTACTTTAATAAATCTGTAATTGAAAAACATTAATGTGGTGTGCTGGGCACTTCTGACATTGTTTAATGCATCAGCACAAATGTGAGAACACAGTGTCGTTACCTTCAACAAGCAGTGGCTCTTCACAATCACTCCTACAGCCATACATTAGAGATGGTTACAGTTAGAGAAATGTCCCATGAATATGCTTTTGCCAGTCACAACTGTCTTCATATCTTCTGTGTCTGATCTCAGTTAATAACTTTAGAATAAGAGGCTTCTCTCATTTCACAAAAGTTCTGTGGACAAACATTTTTATATCTATTTATATAAATGTATCTATGGATGATATCTACCTAAAATACTTAAATATTATGGAGAGACAACATTAATATTTGTAGATGTAAAAGAACTGGGAAGAATTCATTATTTCTGGCAGCCAGATCAAGACTTTTCTGGATTGTTAATTCAAGCCCCAGATTGGAAGAGAGTGCAAATACTCTGCAAAATTTGAAGAACAAGGACAGTTTCATTTTCACATTTTTGAAATACATGCTTCCCACTTGTTTGGGGTTTTTTTGGTTGGTGATTTTTTTTGTTGTTGTTGTTTTGTTTTGTTTTTTGGTTGTAAACCAAAAGTCTAAATGTAGACTAAAGTTTGAGTATAGGCAATCACTATGCATAGGAATATAGTTAATTTCAATTCTAGGTATCTTCTGTCCACTTAAATTGCACCCATTCTGCAATGCAGTAGCAGTTACTTCTCTAGAGTACAGTCTACAGCCCTTACTGTGGTGACTGAAGAATTAAAGTGAATGGAGACTTGTTTATCTGATGTAGCCATACCATTTCCATAAGGAAAGATATTTTGCCTCAGTGATGGGGTAGTACAGGGGAATCAAAATGATGCAACATCTCTAAAATAACAGAGCAAGCAAAGGTCAAGGATTGTTACTGAATTTGAAAGATTACAGCAATAAAGGTTTCAGAAAGCACTCTGGAAGTTGCATGGAAAGGATATCACTCTCTCCTAGATTTTATAACTATAAAAGCTAACCTACTGTACCAGTAAACTGCAGTTTTTCCAAGATAAAAATGAATCTAAGAATTTAAGAAAAGGAAAAAAAAGGTTGGAGAGTGGGAAAACACCATTATTTGTCCCTTCATCATTCCTAACAGAAGAGAAACATGGATATGATCAAGAGGATATGAAAATCAAGTCCTATGTATTGGGAATTTATCCATCCCCGCCCCCTCCCTCCTCCCCCCCCCCCCCGATTAGCTGCTATCTTTCTTATGGGAATGTTCATCTTATATTTGTCTTATAACAAATTTACTATTACCTTTCCCTTGCTCCCCTACCCCTGTCTCAAGAGATGGATGAGTTCCAAAATGAGCTGCATTCAACTCCCCAACAACATATGCTTGTTGTCATGCCTACAAGACACTGCTTGAACAGGCAATATCGAACAAGACCAGTGTTCTTCATAGTTCTTAAAGAGAACAATGAGATGATGGAGAATTTTGCCAAAGTAATCCCATTAAGACTTATACAATAAATCTCCAAGATTTCATTTTCAGTAAGAAAAACTTCCCACTTTAGAAAGGCGAGGAAAGAAATCCAAACAAAAATCCCCTAACAAATTATTGTAAAACATGATTAATAGGAAAGGAATTTGGAAAAGAAAGCAAAAGAAGCTGCAGGAAGGAAATCTCAGCATTGATTGTGGTCTAATAGGAAGGTTTTCAGTTTTAAGAGGTGAAAGGTAACATAGTCACAATACTAGACAGATATAAAGCACTTTGTCTTCAGCCTCAGTTTATCCACACAGTAAAAGGATTATTGCTCTGAAAGCTGCAGCATTTTCCCTTTATTGACAGTGTTCATGTTAAGAACACTGTTTCAACCTTTTATATAAAGCAAAAATAATGTTAATGCATTTATCTCTTAAGACACTTGTCAGATGTTAAAAGAGTGAATTCATAAAATGTTCACTGATGTTAAACTTGTATTGCAACCTAATGCTTCAGTTACCACACAGAACATAAAAGCCTACCGTATTATTAATCTTCAATTTAGGATGGAAGGATTCCTGCTCACCATGCAGAACTCCAGTTACGATGCGATTTCATTCCAACAAAATACACTTTAATTGTGATTCCATGAAATTAGATGGCTTAGCCCGATACAATGCTTTGATGTCTTCAGTTTCAATGCTAATAAAGGTATTATCACCACAGGTGTACTTTTCATTATGTTCATTAATTACGGCATGAATTAAAAATTTTCCAGGCTGTACTAATTGTCAGTCATTTAGATAACTCATTCAAGAAAGGAAAAAGGAGGTGGACATGATAAAAAATGTTAGAAGTTAAGGAAAGTAAAGAAGGAGGAACACTGCACTATGGGATAACTCCTGAATCTAGTCAGGCACATTAGGTCCTCATCCCCTGCTTCCTTTTCAGACTCAAAAAAAAAAAAAAAATGATGCAAAAGTGATGGCTCACCACCACTCACAAGTAGATAGATGCCCAGCCAGTCTCTAGTCAATTGCTGTTTAGGTTGCTTGACCCTCCTAATCAAGGAGAGCAGATGGCAAGGGTTTGTTAGAAGATGCCAGAGCTCCCCTTACTCATCTGCTTAGCCTTCCCTGGCAGTAGCCGGCACCCTCATGTTCCTTGGAGGATTCCCAGAAGCTCAGTAGGATCTTAGAGAAGCAGAGCCCAGAAACTGGTGCACAAATTGCTGTGTCTGTTGACAGAGCTCTGAACCCTGAAGCAAAACCAGCAAGACCAACTCCACTTTGCAGCTGCAACAACTTGCCCCATCAGCACACTCAACAGCTCTGTGAAACTAACCCAGTTACTGTGGCAGGGATAGCTACCACCTCTTTTAGGTCACAAGACTTCTGACACATTTCCCAAAGGCACCGAGTTTCACTGCTTGAGAGAGACTCCAATCTATTCCCACCTGCCACACATCTGAAGCTTTCTCGGGATCCCTACAGCAGGGTGGCCTGCCTTCCCAGTTTTATTAAGAGCAATCGTTGGGCTGATCAGATGGCATCCAGCCTGGGGAGTATCATGCAACCTCTCAGAGTGATCTCAGGCTCCAGACAGGGATTAGTGAGACACTGCACAACAGAAGAACAACTTGGGCTGTGTCACACTCCCTCAGGTGGTCATTAGCACTGTGCAAGAAGAGCACGATCTATCAAACTGCTCAGTTACATGATAGCTTTACTAACGGATTTTGCATTCAGACTTTGGGCCCTTTTTCAGCATGTCAATGTGTCCAGGACAGAGGGCTTATTCATTAGTTGCTGGCAGAAGCCAGGGAGGCACTGAACAGGATCATAATATCTTTTTTAGCATTTCTAATTACACTTTGATGGTAATCACGCATGGTGGTATATGACAAAGGTTGAGAGTTCACACAAGAGAAATGGTCCAAGAAGTTCATCTATGAGAGAGTTGGCAGCACAAAACAAGAATAGCACAGGAAACAATAAAAGCCATTACAGCCGGATAAATCAAGAAACCCTGCAGTAACCCACAATTTCAATGTTAAAGAAGCTGTGACTGCATGGGCAGACAAAACACAATAACTTTTTGTGGATGGACATTCCCAAGCAGGTGAGTCATGTTCAAAAAAGCCAACTAAATCTGTCAAGGGCTTTTGAAATTGTTCCCCACAATTACTAGTGGTCCTCCCTGTCAGCTGTTGGTGCAGACCAGGGGGATTATGGTCATTCACATGGTTTCACCATGTGGACCATTTATTGTCACAGCATGAAGCCAAACATTCTGGCATGCTGCAAGCACAGTGCAAGAAACCAATTAGTATCTGTAGAAACGAGTCCTTGTGCGCATCCACGTCTCCATTATCTTTTAACAGCATCGTGATTGCCAAGGCGTAAGTATCACTTATCATTCACAGAAATCTTAGATTTTGAAGTGGTTCTTCAGGTTCTCTGCCATATCTTATACCAGTTGTAATGCATTTCCATGAAAGGAACAAACAGCTTTAAAATAATGTTCAGCAGTCAAAATTTCATTGCATAGCCTCTGTGGTTATAAACCATGTTACATGTAGGACAACAGTACTTTAGCATTTCACAGATACACATACACGCTTTTTATTCTTAACAGTTATGTTACTCTGAGAAAAAAAAGAGTAGCAGCAGCTTGAGTGGCATTAAAACGAAGGGAAAGTGCAAATAAAATTCAGATTTATTTCAGTTTCATTTCTACTTAACTGCAGTTATTCATAACATCTAAATGCACATTCACTGCAGTTTCTAGATGCAATACAGTAGTTTTTATGCAGTTAAAATGAGTTTATGTACAAGTGAATTGCCACAAGCCAATTCAAATCTGCTTTGCAAAACCCCCTTTCCAAGCTGTCGTGTAGTAATAATTCTATTTGTGTTGTGTCAGCTGGCCCACAAGTACAATTTTGAAATTACCATGAAGAAATCTAGGATAAAAAAAAAAAAAAAGTAAAAGAAATTTGCAGCATCTCTATAAAACAGCTAACATAAACATACCACATGCATTAAAAAGAGGAAAAAGTCACAATAAACTATCCTTGATTTGCTTGGAGACACACTTGCAGCATAAGCACACATCTATATTCTTAATCCTGATACATTTCTCAGTTATCACACTTTAAGATTTTTAATGTCCCCCAAGCGCAAATGATTAATCATAATTTGCATGCAATACTCTTTAGTTTGTTTTATGTGCACTTACAAAGACATTAAACTATAAAGGTATTAAAGGACTTCTATGATACCTTTCTTATTATGGCTAAAACAGCTTTTACTCCAGCATTTATAATACATTGGAGAAGGCCCTGTTGGTTTCCATAGCGTTCCACAAAGACATTTTCTTTTTGATTCCCCATAGCTCTTTGCATGGTAATTTCAAAGATGAGGGAATAATCCATTCAACCTTACTTGCCATCCATGAAATGAAATGCAATTTCTAGAATCAATAAGTTCAGCTTCACCAGTGCTCCAAACCATCTCTGGGAATAGCCTATGATTTTAAGCTCACTTGATAAGCACATTCTTCCACAGTAAGAATGTGCTGCATGTGCTTCAACTGCAACCAACCCCAATCAAGTCCAAGAGTTACACACAGGAAGTAAATTATTTGTACATTGGTTGTAATTGTAGAACTCAAGTGAGATTGTACAGAGCATAATACAGTGTTATTTCAAATACTTGCAGAGATGTATCCTATGCTCTGAAGAGTTTACAAAACAGCTAACACAAAATAAAGCAAGGAAAGAGGAACTGAAAAATCCAAAATCTTGGTGACAGAGCGTCAGGAGGAAGCTGAGACTGAGACAGGAACGTGATGCTTGCTACTCAGGTCACTTAACACAAAAGACTTCAAAATCTATACTCACAATTCCAGTTCAACAAGAGCTGGCTTCTTTTCCCCACTTTTCTTTTTTTTCCTTTTTTAAATTGGGGGTGCAGGAGGAAACATAGTCAAGAAGTTTTTAGCATTCCTACTGCTGCAACAAACTAAAAATTGTGCAAAGAATCTCAACTCAGAAAATGATCAATGGCTCCCAATCATTATCTGAGCAGAATATTAAATTAAGACATGCATAATAAAGTAATTTTGATTCATTTTTGAGAAGTGATGGCATTTAGCGAGATTCAGTAAATTGTCCCTTTCAGCACTAATAACATGTTCATAGCTTTCCCCACCAGACGTTCCATAATGGCAATATAATAGGATTGCAATGACAATTAAATGATTGCATATTTTAGGGCAATGGAGGATATCCACTAGGGCATGAACCATTAGCAAAATGGTAACATTGTCACAGGAATTTTCATGCTTTGGCACGGCGACTGATAAAGCAGAAGCACTGGAAGAGGGCAGGTACTCAGTTCTTGTACCATCTTCTTGACCTAAAGGCAGAAAACCAGAAACTAAGAGTAAATTGTAAAATACCTGAAATACTGAAGTTTACTTTTGCCTCTGCCTCCTTCCCCTACCCACCAGAGGGGTTTGCTTGAGACCACATGTAGCTTTTGCTGACAAGCAGCTCAGAAAAGGCAGCAGGGAGCTTCCTCCTCTTCCCTTTCCCCAAACCCTAAGCTGTGAACTCTCTCAAAGGCTACCCTTCATACTCTCCTCTGAACAAACAACTGGTCTGCAGGATGCACTGCAGATGGATTCGTAGTAACACCAGACTGTACAGCTGTGCATATCTGCCATACATTGCTGGAAGGAGACTTTCAGTTAAAATTTAGTGTTGGCATGAAATGCTTGAGTTGACAGCCTAGAAAATACAGCTCCTGCGCAATGGCTGCATGACATGAATGTCTCCACAGCACTTCACTTCTGTGGCTCCAGAATAGCCATTTTGGAGATGTAAGCTTATATTCTCTGGACCTCAGTGACCTGCTCCAGTGTTTTGCTATGATTATAGTCAGTGTGAAGTGGAATCCAGCCTGACATCTTCAGAGTGGACAGTACATTGTTTTTCACCAGATACAACCAGCTCCTGGATGCTGGCTACAGCACAGAATCAGCGTCCCACACAGAACCCCTTCTGCTGGCAAAAGAACTTACTTAATTCCCTGACAAAAATGGCCTGGGAAATCTTTCCCAAGCAAGACATTTATTTGTAAAAGTAAGAAAACATGTCTGCAAAAGCAATGAACAAAAGGGGGGGGGGGGACACCCCAAATTTTGGTTGAGTGTTTGGGTTTTTTTCTGCTTTCTACCAAATTAGTGCATTTAAACAGCACTAGCAATAAGGACAAAGCTAAACGCACCAAGTGTGGAAGACTCCCAAAACGTGTTAATACTCGGCATAAATCTGGTCACTGGATTTTACTGGTTTTAAAATGTACCTCAGGTATCACAGCAAATGGTCGAATGTAAAATGCATGGGTAAGTTTAGGTGCTGTCAGAACAAGAGTTATCTCATAGATCTAAGTTTACCTCCCTAACACATAACTGCAGAACTGCAAGAAACACTGATGTAAAAGAATGTTGAATTCCATCATCTTAATCATTTTAAGAAAGCATGCACGTTTTTTATCCATTGCTTAAGAAAAAAAAAAGGCATTAAAAAAGTGAAAACAGCAATCACGGAAAAAGAACATGGGAACAAAAACGTGCATGAGAGAAAGTCTTTCCTACTTTCTTCCTATTTGATTACAGCTGGAGGGTAGAAACCAAAAGACATTTGTTATATTGCTGCATAATCCTATTTGCAATGATCACTCTCTGATGTGACAGAGAGAAGGGTGTATTAGAATGCCTTTAAGTATTTGTTATCTCTGTTTTTTTATATCACAGTATCACAGTAGGTTAGAGATTGGAAGGGACCTCAAAAGATCATCTAGTCCAATCCCCCTGCCGGAGCAGGAACACCTAGATAAGGTTACACAGGAACGTGTCCAGGTGGGTTTTGAATGTCTCCAAAGAAGGAGATTCCACAACCTCCCTGGGCAGCCTGTTCCAGTGTTCCGTCACCCTCACTGAGAAGAAGTTTCATGTACAACTAATGACTGATATTTGCTGACAAATATTCCATAACAACACGGAAGTGCTTATAGTTATACAGTAGAGGTAGAAGCAAGCTAGAACAACCTGTATAGAGATTGAAGGCAAAAAATGTAAGGGAGACCCTCCTGTTGAGTCACAAAGTTCAGATTGGATCCTCTTGCTTTCTAAGTTCTTGACAAAGCCTAGGTACAGCTGGATCTAGTCTGAATCTCAGACTTGGTTAGTGGTATTCATCTAAAGGGTTGCAGGTATCATCTACCAGCAGTTTGCAGTTTTAAGGTGGATTTTATAGTGAGTCAACAAATTATAGCAATTGCTATAACAATCTATATACACGTACGCACAAAGACATATAAAACTGTATCTACTAAAAATTCCCCTTGAATCAGTGAAAGATTCTTGTCTAACGTCTCAGCATTCCTCAAAAAGTCAGAGTTGAGTCTCAAGGGCTGGGGGATTGTCCTCTACCAAATCAGTGCAAATAATTGTTCATTACCTTGTTCAGAGAAGGGTTTGACTCAGAGTCCACCCACATCTCTTTCAGATTAATGTAACATTTTCATAAACCACAATCGAAAGACTACAATCCTGGTCATCGTATCCATCAGTGCCTTTCCTTCTTTATTAGCAGGAAATAAAAATTACACTATTTTAGTCAGAGAATACTGACACTAAAGAGAAGTAAATCAACCATGATCTTCAGCTTCTCAAAGAGGAGCTAAACAAAGTATTGTATGCCATAATAGATAGACATCCTGCTTATTAATGCCTAGAGCTCATTTTCTAGAGCAACAATTGAGACTGAAGTCTACTCATTATATGAAAGTCACTATCTCTTTAACAATAATGTTGGAACAACCAACACCTGCTGGTTACACAGCCTAGAATGCATTATTTATTACTGGAAAGGAGGACATAAGAACCTATGCTCCTATAGTCTGTTCCTCTCTGCATGCTACTAAAATAGCTCTTAAAAAAAGTGACAGGATAGAAAGTTTGAAATAAGTTCTTCCAGGCTGACACACTTTAATGGTAGGCATTAAAGACTAGGTCTTGGCATATGGGACTTCCTGGGAGATGCTAACATGTGATTCTACCTGGCATGAAATGAAGCTTCCTATGCATGCAAAGCAGTCTATCACATTCATGCAAAGAACAACAGAAAAAAAGATTAGAGAAAAGCAGTAATTTGAGAACAACATGAGTCCTTGATGGCTTCCTAAGTAAATACCAGGTGTTGAAATAGCTTTAAAAAAAAGGAACAAATAACCCCCAACATACATCCCATTTTGGCAAGAATTTAATAGAATAGATATAAGAATTTTTAGTTCTCCTTCTGCAAAGCTTACGTTGCGGACATGTAACATGTAGTCTATTTTATACTAAGAATCAAGGTTTAATACACAAGTCTTTAGAGGACAGAACCCACTGAAGAAGAACAGCAACCCATTAAAAAAAGTAGCAATAAACCAGGATAAACACATCCAATTTTTAAGACAGAAGTTGTTACAAAACAACTCAAAAACCTTACATGCAAGTGCTTTATCTCTAGGAGAACAAAAATAAATATTTACTGTGGGCCAAATAAAATTAAGAAGTATTTGGCACAGAAGGGAGAAAAGCACTTTGAAACATCACATTGCATAGCTGCAAACAGAAGAAGACAGGTTCTGTAACTGGAAAAGGTTTTGAGAACATAATTTCACTTTTAACATTACTAATGAAGAACTTCAAAACCAAAATTAAAACTCAGGGGAAAAAATGCTAACAAAAGAAAGAAGCTTTTGACTAGTTATCCAAATTATTTTTAATTGTAGCAAACAGTAAGAAGTCACATTATCTTTCCCATAGCAATGGTTTGCTAGTCACCTCAAAGCTGTCTTGCATGTGGGCTGTACACTGCCTCTACTTGGCTACTGGCAGTACAAATAACTTACTTACTTCCAACTATTCAATTGTTTATAGCACAGAAAAAAAACCAAGATTTAAAAAAACAGGACTTTCATATATTCTGATGATTTCCAACACAAAGACCACAGTGCAGAAACACCATCTCTACAAAACTGCATGCAAACATGAAACCAACAAAGCATACCGTAAATGCTATATGTTTTCTTCAGTTTGTGGCCTCCTAATAGCTTGTGTTTTCTTCACAGTTACTTTTTGTAGGAGTAGCTTGTGGCCCTATGGTAGCTTGTAAACTGCACTCAATTGTCTAAACAATGTAATTACGCACACCTTCATCTCAATTAAGGTACTTTGCTGCAGTGAGGCTGTCTCACTCATTTTTAGATGCAACCCGGGCAGAATTGATTTTCAACCTGCCCTCCAATTCGTTACAAAAGATAAGATAGATTTAAAAACATTCAAAAACATCAGAACAAAGATCCATTTTTGGGCACTACAAAGAGAATTTCCACGGTGCATGGTGGGTACAGAAAATCCAACATACTAAAGACACACTTTGCCCAAAAAGAAATCATGACCATAGCCCAACTTAAGTTTTAAAGAAGCAACAGAACTCTCATAAATTGTATTACAATACACATCTCAAATTTGGTCCAAATAATTATGGAATAAGCAAAACAATACTTAGGCTATCATTTCTACAGATAAAGAGGTAGAAAAGGGTTTTTTGAAAGTTTTCCTTACTCCTTAAATTTTTCTTATGGAAGTATGCACTTTTAGTTTCATAAAGAGCACATTTTAATTATTTAGATATATAAGGAGGGAAGACGGTTAATACATTTAACATGCATGTACAAATTATTTTGGCACCACTTTATTGCTCTAGTGTACAAGTTTAGAAATACTTCTGTAATATCTCTGCAAACAGTTCTTATGTCTCCTTCATTATTTCCTCATCATCTAATTCTGTAATTTATTGTCTGAACTTCTTCATCTTTGAAAGTAGGACATTTCTTTTTAGGGCCACATTATGTAGCATGCCCTGAAGACCTGGCACACTTTTCAGGGCATTAGCAGAAAGGCTGCTGCTTTGCTGTAAATACACGAGTAATGTATTTTTCAGGCCTCCGGTAGGAATTTCAGGGCTGACACATTCTTTTATGTACTATAATCCAACATATCTGTGTTAATATAATTTAGGATTGAGGAAATGAGGATACATGAAATCTGTGTAGCCCAATAAGGCATAAAAGTAATGTGTTGCGTACTTGCTCTCTCCCACTTTCTATGGAGCTACAGCATGCTGGAGAAACGGGTTTTGAAGCCTTACCTTTAGGAAACAAAGACAAAAACCACAGAGCATTTCTAGCTCTGGTCAGGGCAATCTTTTGGATTTAGAGCCACAACTCTCACAATGCACAAAGACCTGAATCTGTAATAACAATACCTTCCCAATGAGAATTAGCAACTATGGGTGCTCTGCAAAGGAGCAGAGTACTGGAAGATTGAATAAAAATCTTGAATTTGAAAAAAATTCCTGACAGGAAACATGGAAAAAGTGTGGGGTTTTGTTTTCTTCCTTTCCCTAAAGTTTTTATTTAAATGAAAGCAGAAAACAAGCAGGAGCCTTTTACACATTGTTAGTATTAGAGATATGCATTCATGTGAATGTTGACTGTTAAAACAGTTTGCAAAGTGAGTACCTGGAGTTTTGAAAAAAACTGAACTTACAATACTGCTCAATTTCACCTTAAATTGCCATAATTCCAAGCCCAAGTCACAATCTGTTGAAATATTAGCCCTATTATCTCACTAGCTAAATGAACAGTTATCTACTTTTCTGAGCAGATATCTTAAATCTAGCCATCTAGATAGACCACCTTCCTATTTGCCGAACAGCACTGGCTGGCCAAGTCTGTAGCAGTTGGCTGATTGCAGATGTTTCAAGGATAGATGGGTGTTTTGAGAATCCAAAGCACTGGCAAACAACTTGATAATCTAGTTTATAGTATTACAGACAATCTGCATATGAGGCAATGGACCTACTATGCATAGGTACACATGTCTCTGGAGTCAAAATGGCATCATGAGTGCACTCAATTACTCAAAATGCACAGGGAAGCTAACAGCAAAGTCATTCTTTGGTTTGCCATTTTGAAGTACTTACGTATACATCAGGATTTCCAGCTGAAGGCAATTCCTTCACCTGTGCTGCCTTCCTGAGGAGGTCTAGAACTTGATCAAATGCTGCTTACGCTGGTTCTCCAAAGGTTTGATTTTCATTAGCACCTTTGAATTGGCATCATACTTGCACTTTCTTGTCTGTACACGCAAGAGCTACCCATGACCTAAGCAGCTGAAACTAAATAATTCTACCCTCATAACAAACAAACAGAAGTTGCCTTCATTAAACCCTCTTGCTTTCTACATTCACATTATTTAACCACTACCCTTCTGAGCACAATGAACTGGAACATTTCATCAGTCTTCAGAGCTTCTTTTAACATTCTGAAAAATCACTTTTTTCAAGTATTTTTCACATTGTTCCATGACTGTTCAGCTACCTCAGACCGTTACCCAAAGTGATTTAGAGCATGCTGCTCAATACAATCTGAAACAAGGTCAATAAAACATGTATTCTTAAACCGAGGGGTAAGCAGACAGAGAATCATCAGCAGTCACTGTGTGGGCTGTCCCAGCAATAACCCAGGACCATGTAAGGTTGCTGAGTTTTGTTTTAAATTCTGCTTGGTCTCCCTCAATAGAACATTTCCAGAAGAGCAAGGAAATAGCTGATGTAAGGAAGTCACTTTAACAGCCTGTGCTTGCTAAGCAGCTCAGTTAACCTAGATCTGGGTGTTTAATAACAAAGATGACACAGGTGAGATGTTATACTAAGATACTATGCTAGGTTAAACCCTAAATTTCTCCAAATAATGTCTGTTAACCACTTACTGAAAATTTTGTCCAAATTTGTTCTGCCGTCTGCATATGGATATTCCTGTGCAGTGGTTTTACACATTTAAAAATACAGCTGATCTTCATAGTCTAAAATATATGCATCATGTCAAGTGGCTGCTTCCAGTGTTGTAATGATGCATTTTTAAGATAGAAAATATTTACAAACTAAATTGCTGCAACAGTACCTGACTGTGAAGCATTTCAAAATCTATAATGGGTCTGTGTGGATCAATAACATTCATTTAATCATGTGTAAGCAAATGAGTAATTACACAGCTATCCAATCTCCAGTGGATACCATGGATGGCTTCAAGGGACTCACAGCTCTGAGTGAAGAAAATACAGGCAGGCTATCATTAGAGTAGCTACATAAAGATATTTATAGTGGCTGGGGAGGGAGAATACCAGAGTTCTGAGTAAGAAAGAGTGAGTTCAACTGCAGTGCATACATTAATATCATTCACTAAAACTTCTTCAACACAACAATAGATTTATATTCACACTGTGGCTGAAACTGGTATCTGCATTGGTTGTCTCTGTCTCAGTTTTGCCTCTTTAGAAATTCACCTATGCAAGCATGCTGGGGAAAATCAGCCTCAGACTTAAAACCACAAAACAAAGAATAGAAAAAGGGATACATTCTTATGACATGTATACATGAAAGAGTTAATGACAAATCATTAATTAAATCTCTCAGAGGTGCTGAATACATGCATTAATTGTCACTACTCAACACTTCTAAGATTTTTTTCCCACCCCCTCCCCATAAAACTGTTCCTGTAGGTTTGGTTTTCTTATTGCACCATGTGTTTTGCAGAAGGCATGCACAAATCTTCAAAAAGCAGCTTCCAAAAAAATCCTGGAGAACACAGCACAGAAGGCTCCTCTGAAGACGAAGAACAAGACATCAGTATCTCATCTGCTGTGAATTAGTTTGCTTTTTTCCCTTCAAGAACTCTTGATATGAGAATCCGATCAACAGTTAATCTCTCTGAGCAGACTGCTTTGTTATCCTCTGTGGTAGTTCTCTGCTGCTGGGGTAATTTGTTGCTGAACAATTGAGGCAAATACTTGGCTCAGGATAGAAAGAAGTAAGATTAGTCTGTAATTGGAATATTTTGTCTCATTTATTCTTGAAGATGTGCCATATTGCACTCCATCAGCCAGGGGTTATTGTTTTATGAAATCAAGCTGCACCTGGCATTGCATTGTATAAAACCTAAAGTGCTGCTGCTTGCAATCTAGCTTTCTATTTACTCAGACTCTAGTACCAATAAATGTCTCATCCTGGGTTGGAATCTTTACCCCTCTCAACTAATTACCCTAAAAAGTCTTATATTAAAAAAAAAAAAAGTCCAGGACAACTATAAAATTTAGACATAATATCAAACACAGAACTGTCATGGATCAAAGTAATCCAATACTTTTCTGCATATGTTTATTTTTTATATCCAGTAACTTTGAGATGGTCTCTCTTTTTGCATCTTTAAGCGTCTACTACTGCAAATGAAAAATTTATATGCCAAACTAAGCAATTGTATCGCTGTTTCATTTAATTTGACCTCTAGATGTTTTTGTGTGCTTTGAGATGATTGCAGGCATATAAACAAGAGGGTATTTAAAATTCAGCTGCATCTATGACATACTGGTGATGGTGTATCTTACATATGTGACAGCATATTTTTAGAAAATATATTTAAAGGAAGTTTTAGGATAAGTCCCAACTTCTGTAATTGGACGTGCCTGATCAAACAGAAACTTTCATACAGACTACCTAACTCTCCATTACTCTCCTCTATTGCACCTGCTGGAAAATCTGCCTTTGAAAGACATTCTGCAAAACAGAATCAAGAGACATTGAAAAAAGTGCATCAACATTTTCAGGTAGCTAGTTCTAGCCCATCCTCTTATATATACACAAAGTTGACACATATTTTGGTGGTTTTAATTAAACTAAGTTTTTACTGTGAAGTTTATACTGACTTCACAATTGTGAAATCAAATATTTGCGCTGCTAGAAACGAGGCTAGAAGAGAATAAACATTCATAGATAAATCCTATTCCTAAAGGGTCAGGTGGCAAGGGTAGAAAAAAGGATTTTACATTGGTCCTGTGTAAAGCCTTAGAGTATCAAAGAAGGATAAAAAAAAGGGCTTTGCTTGGCTTGGTAGAGATTCGGCCAGGGCTGGAAAAGCACTGTTGGTTCTTTATCCCCCCCCCAAAAAAAAAAAAGAAAAAGATGAAAATAAAAGAAAATTAAGTAGAATTATAATGAGGCACAAACTAGATTTAGTTTAAACTCATAAAGCACTGTGATTTTTTTCCCTGATATTACTGATTTCTCTGTAACCAGATGAGATAAAGCATAGTCATGCTGCATATGGTATTTCCTACCCATTTCCTAAGACTTATTAGCTATACTGAATTTTGAATGCATTTTTTTTACACATCCACAGACATCTGATACCTGAACATTAATTATAAATATAAAATAAAAGTGCTTGAGATTTTATTTACCATAACAAACAGCATTAAAAAAAGCATTTCAGACTCTGGGAGCAGCAGTAAGGAGCAGGTCACAGCTAAAGAAGAAAAAAAACATACTGACGAATCAAAGAAGGCTGCAAAGATGCAAAAAAGAGACTCATAGCTGTGCTGTAAATACAAAAAAAAAGACAAGATACAGAAACTAGGAAAGATAAACTAACCTCATATTTCCACTATACAACAAATTCTATTACCTCAGAGATGGCCTTTTCAATCCCACATATAGCAGAGTACCACAAAAGAAGTCCTGAATACTACTGAAATAGTGCTACCTTTCTTGCAGTGCTGGATCCGAGTACCCCTCTCTAGCACCTGAATCTTATGCGGTGGTCAAACCTGAAGTTTGTCCAAGCACAAGGAGCACACTGGTTTGTCTTTGCAAAATCAATTGCATGATGTGGGACCTATGAACATTATTGGCTTGATCTATTGTTAACTAAGCAAGCTCCTGAATAGGTTTAGTTATTTTAACAGCTTATTTTCATGGTTATATAGATTTTCTTGTCTACACCTCCCTTGAAACACAGTTTACCTAATCCCTCACAGAAGTTAACATAGAAAAACTTTGAATTACCAACAAAAACTTGAAGACAGTAGGTTTATAAGGTGGGTGTCATTGTGGCACAATGCTTCCTCACACCTTGTAAGTAGAGCAAGAAAGCAAGCAGAAACCCCTAGTCCTGCTAGTAGTCTCACTGCCCAGCTACAGCTTTTCAGCTGCTCAGGAGGAGCTTCCTGGCAGCAAGGCAAAGTGCAGTTTCTGTCTGCTCTCCTCCTCATGCAAGCTCTACTCTTCCTCCCACTCTCTCACCCAATCAGCCATCCGTGGTGGCCAGCTTCCCCTCATCAACTAGGTGGAGAGAGTACTTTGGTTTTCTGCACTCTTCTCTGTCTGCTAAGTAGTTGGTTTAAAGCCAAGTCAAAAGCTTTCTTTGAAGCTGTCTGAGCACTACCTTTTAAAAGAAAAAAAAAAAAGAATAAAGCCTTTTTTTTCGCTTCTACCCATGCTCAAAAGAAGAGGTTGTCCTGTTCAGATCAGACAAGCTACTCAGCATCATTACAGGTTCACCATAGCTTTATTTGATTAGAAATTATGTCTGGAATGATGCTAGACAAAAAAAAAAAAAAAAAAGGGAAAGAAACAAAGTGCCTTCAACTCCAGACTGCAAGACCTTTGAGGCAAAAACACTGTCTCAAAAATGAAGAGGAATATGAGTATTACTTCTACATGGTCCATAGCACCTAGGGAAGCTGGTCTCTGTGCTGTGCAGGGTCAGTAATCACTCCCCAGGGAAACCTGTGAACTCCCCAGGTTACTGTACATATCGTATTGGTACATGTACTCCATCTCCCCCAGGTGCTTTTGGCAAGAAGAGAGAAAAGCTGACTGCATCCCTGCCAATAGAAGCTGAATTTTAAAGGACATGTTTCAAAACTTTACACTCTCGAAAGACTGGGATAAAAAAAGCCAACAAAAGTTAAAAGCCACTAGGTCAGTTTTCAAGTTCCTGGCACAGCAGATGGGAAAGGTTTAGGTAATTTTTTATTTATTCACTCAAAGTTGACAGGCAAGCTTCTTTCCTCTCCCCCCCCCACCCCCTTGACATTATCTAAGCTGGTGTGCCTGGGAAGTTGAACCGCTTTTAGTCTGTGCACTTCAAAGTATACCCATGTGGGGGGTGGCAGTCTGCCATAGCACAGCATTATAACTTAAGGTGACAGCTCCTTTGGAGAGACACAACAGTGTCCTTTTCCTCATCCTCAGCAAGTTCAGAATCCCATGTTGACATCCCATCATCCATTTTCATAGCCCTTATTCCAAAGGGGGGGAAGTAAATGCTTTCATCTTCTCTCTCCCCCAGCATTTTCCTTTGTTTGCCTAAAAAGAAAAGCCTGGTCATGAGTTTTCAGCAACATTTTGTACAGAAGAGTGGCAGGAGCCATTACCTGGAGGTGCTGATTACTGTTGCAGCATTCAACACAAGTTGGTAACATTCTTTGGAATGGACAAAAATAGTCCGAGTTGCTGCTAGGCTTTAAAACTGATTTCTCTAAAGCAATACTTTTTAGAATTAAAGGAATTGTCGAGACCAAAAAATTGCACATGGGATATGAAAGGAAAGGTAAGTATTTCTGTCCAGGGGATATAACCCAACAGTGCAAGACATAGCTCTGGAAAAAGAAACCAAACAAAAAACCCCACAAAACAAAACTCAGTGGCAGTTAAAAAAAATAATAAAGAAACCAGTGAAGTTATTGAAAGAAACATCAGAAATGAGAACCCAAAGATGAGGTCAAAGGCCACAGCACATGTACTCATTCACTGGTAGTTAATAGCTCAGATCTCAAGAGGTTGCTGGGGACAATTGCTAGGTAGGTAACACAACTACATTTTAAAGGCACTTTCAGACCACAGGAAAGATGATGTATGATGTATTCTTGTTGTTCCTGCTCCGAGGATTTACAAGTATAACCAGCTGTTAAGCAAGTGTGAAGGCAATGGCCTTTCAGAAAGCCACTTGAGATTTAGTAATATGATCTGATATCTAAAGACTTGGAAATCTTAAATTTTTTGCCCTAGATGGGACACAAGAAAGATGGAAAAGCAACTGTAACATCCACCCCAGATCTACAGCATGAGCTGTTTGTTCTTGTACAACTTGCTTAGTTCACCTTTCTTACAGCTTCTTCTGCGAACAGCAGTATTTGTCAAGTACAGTAATTTCAGGTACGGGGTAGTACTTCAGAAGCATACTCCTTTGCTGGAGATAAAGACTTGAATTTTAAAAGGCAGTGTGATTTCCAAGCAAGTTTTACTGTACACTGCATCACACTACATATACTCTCTGCCTTCGGTATGCTGGTAAACTCCATTCCCAGTTGGCAATTTCAGATATTTCTATACTACAAATTGATGTAGTGCTTTTCCAGAATTCTAACCCCTCTTACTGTTTCAATTTCAAGCTAAGATTCAGTCCATGAATAAGTTAAAAAATAAAAAGCATATGTATATTTGCTAGCCCAGATGTTATTTCGGCTGAGAAAAAAATCTGACACTGACAGCTCCTGAGGTAATAAAATATTTTCTGTTCATCTCATATTGATCTTAGAAAAACTTAACTTACTTGCTTGAAAATGATTTTTTGAAGTGTAGCCTCCTTTACACGTTACTGTACCAGTTGGGTAGCATTTAAGTATAGACATTAAAGGGATTATTAAATAATCTTCTTATGTAGTAGAGATGGTGTGTGATACTTATTCCTTTCTCTGCACAGGTAGGTACTTATTAGAATTTAGAACCAGTAGTTGGAAGAAGTCTGCCTTTCAGGGTCTGGGCATCTTTCACCTTTGCAGTGAATTATCTGCCATGTAATGAGCAAAGGGTTATCATACTGGTTCAGCAAGGGTTCATCAAAACCAGTCTGCCATCGCCACCACCAGCTGCAAGCAAACAGCCAGGCAGGAGCACTGTCAACTCACATCTAACAGTTTGAGTCTTTTCCTATTCTCCAACTTTATCAGCTTAGGAGAGAGATCCTGAGCCCAGCCTGATTTGCCAAGAAGCCCTCCAACGGATGTATCTCACTTCCAAGAGCTTGCACAAGAAAAGAACATTAAGAAAGCTAAACAGTCTTACTTCTGTGTACGCCTGTTGTCACAAAGGGGAGTCTGACAGAAACTGAGCATCTTTGGTAAAAACATTGAGGTTGCCTTAACTTTTGCTGTGACCAGTCATGAATTAGTCCCAACTGTCATGGGATATGACAACTCAAAAAGTGCTCAAAAGCCACCGAGAAATCGCTTCTGAGGCTGAGTGCCCTCACCATGGCTAGTTAAGGTCTGCAGTCCTAGGCAAGTCCTGTTAAGTAGGATTTAACAGTCCATCAAAGTGGAGAACTTAAAAAATCTGCGAAATACAAGTTCCTGGAGAATAGTACTACATACCTGTGAAGTATTTGCTGTTGCAGTCCCTGTTGTAAGAATGTGTGTAGAAACATATCCCAAAGAATCCCTGAATAATCTAATTAATAATGTTTTCATTAGTGTGCCTTTATCTCTCTGCATTTCTCTATAAGACTACTAAAACAATGTTGAAGTGTTCTTCCAATATAACTTTTATGAGTTAATATAAGCATTTTGATATGTGCAGGTAACGTTTTAATCAGACTTGAAAGTGTTCATATTTCACATCAGAAGATTAACTTCTCAGTAATTCCATGGAACTACAATATATGCTATGTTTTTTACCACTCTTCAATAAAAAGTAAAATGTAAGGATGAAATTTCGGGAGGATCCAGTAAAACTCTAAATGCAGCTTAGGGTCTGCTGCCTAAATTCATACATCTTTATTTCTGCAGAATTTACTTCTCTTATTAAACTAATGCTGCAGTCTTATTGCTTAGAGTTGTGACATGGGCAGTCAAAAACAAGGATGAGTGGAATGATGTGTGACCATTTAATATTAACCACCTATGAAAAACAGTGAGACATATTTGCAGTGGAAAAAGAGAAAAAAAGGCTATTAAAAAGTGGGTTTAGTTCAAAGGCAAAACATAGGCAATTAAACAGTGATCAGTGCAAGCAGGGGCCTATTTAAAAAAAAAATTCCTATTTATATGCCTAAGAAACAGTTAAGGTGAAAACTAAAGCAAGTAAGGTGTGATTTTCCTGTAAAGTTTCATGAATACCACAGTTTTCCGCATGCTTATGATATTGAGATATTTTAACTGGAAACCATCTAATCATTATGAGTATACTTTTATAAAAATCCTTATTGTGACTACTTTATTAAATTCCAAGGCATATGGCATCTTTGGGGAGCACTCTCTAATGTCGTAGTCCATTCAACCTCAGATGGAGGAGACCTTTACAAAAGGAAGAGCGAGTTATTGTTAATATGTGATGCTGCTGAAACTAAACTTTGCCTCATCTGAGAGCAGGAAGGAATTCAGTTTTTCTGCTGTATTTGTTGCATCCTTTCTCTCCTATATCCAGTTTGCTTTTTCAGTAATGTGATTTTTAGAAGTTTTTACAAATACACATCAAATTGTGAATTCAAAGGCTGATAGAAACTGCACTCCGCCTTACTTCTGAATCTCAGAAAAATCTGACTGCTGTTAGATAATGCTTTGTATGCTGTGAGATATATCATCCTTTTGATGGGGAACAAACAATAGATCCCAGCAGTGCATGACTGCTAAAATATTACTGAGCTAGCAAAATTTATACTGTAATATCCTGGGTGAGATTTCAGCATTTTCATTTGTTGAAATTTGTAGCTCAGGTAACCATTTCTGTTGCATGATTCATGCCATGACTGTAGGGTTAAATTTGTTTTCCTGTCTAAAATTATATGCTTCTAAGAATTGGAAATACTTTCCCATATTTGGTAGATGCTATAACAAGATATGCTTATAATTCCCGAGGGCCCTAGGGAGCCCTGTCCTCAGCGGGTCCTGCAGCCGAGCAGAGAGGGCTGCAGACTGTTTTCTTACTGTGTGCTATACCTGTGCAAGTTCCCATTAGGAAGATAATGATTTTTGGCACTACTTTGACTGGGAAGCATAACTCATTAGCCTAAATTTAAGCTGTATTTGAGCAGAGTTAATTTTCCTCAAAAGAGGGCAGTATTCTTTCTTCTATGGTGCTTTTGCCAGCATCTCTGGCCAGGTGATGTGTTTGCTGTTTTGGAGGTAGCAGTCCCCTAAGAATTCATTTAGGGCTGGCAGATACTTGGCTCAGTTACCATGCAACCTTGTGTAGCCATTCCCAGTCCCTTGTTCCAAGGCAGCAAAATATCATGATTTACCAGGACTCTGACCTTATCAGCAGGACCTAGTCCTATATCTGTTTGTCACTGTGGAAGTTCTGGCAAAACCAAACACCTGGGACACTTTTCCTAAAGCTTCGAGGCATTGGCAACTTAAAAGTAGGCCTTTTTGTATAAACTCAGATACATACTCTAGGTAAAAGAGTAAGCTTGTGGAGTAAAGGTTAAAGCATGGAGTCTTACCCAGACAGCTACTTGTATTTTTAATTTTCTCAATGCTTGAGAATTGTCAGCCCAGACAACTTTTTTTTCTGGTTAAGGAAAGATTGCTTCTCTCCATTCCTGAATACTTCAGAACATTAGCTGGCAGCTGACCCCTCCTCTTGTTATTTGGGCTTAAATGGATTTATTTCCCTAGACCTTACTATTTATGAAAGTGGCTTTCTTCCCTTACCCCTACTCTTTTAATTTCTGGGAGATATGGAGCCTGCCTGGCTCTTAGATCTATCCACATGTTTATCAAATTAATGAAAATTGAGATTTCTTTGCAGACGTTCACTATTTCCATGTACACACACATCTCCTCTGCTTTAGCTTTGTACTACTTATCACACAGGCAGTCTGAAGACCATGAGTATTTAGAAAACATATTAATCGCAAGTTCCACAACACTGTACCAAAAGTATCTGCATAGCTAAAACCTTTTCATATGTAATGCATAGATGTTAACGAGGTAAGATGACACTGTTGCTTTAAAATTCTGTCTTATAGCAGAGTAAAAAAAAAAAAAATATCCCATGGTCTTTACCTAGACAATGCACTCATTGAGAATGAATGTACTGTGTGGAATAAATAACACAAAGGCTGGTGTTACATTAGGGTATTTAGCTAGAAGCTTTTTGAAGAAACAGGGCACATCAGTTTTCATGGCTACATTTAGTACTTCAGGTAAGTCTAATGCAAATTAGATAGAAATTGGTGACACTAGACTAATAGCACTGTTTAGCCCGTAATACTCCGTACTTAATAATGACTCTGTGCTTAACATTTTCGGAAGAAGCATAAAAACAATTTGCTCCACAGGAGGCCTCATAGCTTTTTGTGTTTCCTGTTTTCCAAAAATGAATATTCAGACTAAGACAAATTGGGGAGTATAGTGAAACAAGATAAGCATCTAATGCAAATTACTTCCAGTGAGAGATCACTCTGTCACAAAACAGCAGCTGCAGACTGTGGGTTCTTGAAAAAGTAATGGTGGTATATTTTAAGGACTCTGCAATTACAGCAGGTTGATGCATCTGTAATCCAAACATAGGCAAATTTATACCAAATACCTTTCGTAAAGAAAGACTCATACAGGACTTGCCCAATAACTCTTCTTCCAATCATCTTAGGTGGAAATTAAGGCCACCCAATCAATTAGGACCAACCTTCATTTTGTCAAGTGGGACGGCCAACATGTCCAACTCCCATTACCTCAATATTATGCGGAAAGCCAAGAGATAACTCTATTTCTTATAAAAATTGCATCAGGGATTGTAGTAATAATAAGTGGAGAACAGAAACATAGCCCACTTTGCCCCTCTACTTGGTGGTAATC
The DNA here is from genome assembly GCF_033783945.1 of Neopsephotus bourkii. Classification (NCBI taxonomy): domain Eukaryota; kingdom Metazoa; phylum Chordata; class Aves; order Psittaciformes; family Psittacidae; genus Neopsephotus; species Neopsephotus bourkii. The sequence continues at coordinate 2,136,008 of NW_026901434.1, read as the reverse complement.
TAGTTTCAAGTAAAATGAACTTGTAAAGTATATCAGCTCCTGTTGACTAGATGTCTAAGGCTTAAATATATGTTCTGCATCTGCAGCGATAAAACAGCAGCACTCTTGGTTGCCTTTCCAGTTGTGATTTAACCATACCAATGACAAACTTTTTTAGCTGAGTGCACTGCGGGTTCCTGTCAGAGTGAATTTGATTCATTTTACCTTATTTTACCAAAGATTAAATCATGTCATCTCTACCTGTGGTTACAGGTGGCTGATTTGTGGTATATGTCTAACTGGTGAATACATATCATAAGATTGATTACGATAGCATTTCTGAGAGTGTAATGATAACTTCTTATGGCTTTCAACTCCGTCAATGTACTGGTGTCACGCTCTTCTGAAATGAAAGACAGTTTAGGATTGTATGTTATATGTGCCATACTATGCAGTTAAAAAATGTAGGCAGAGTAGCAATATTTGAAAGAACTGGGGGAAAATTTATTCATTACATTTGTCTAACAAAAACTGTCAAAGTATACAGATGTTTCACAACACCCTATAGAAAATAACCTATTCAAGATCTCACAGTGAATGGAGGTCTGTAATAGCAGAAAATGAGTAAACTGAAATCTGCATTTGAATGCAATGTTAAAGATATGCAGGAGGTTTTAAGTATTTGAATTTTGAAAGGTCTGTTTCCATGTTGAGTTTGGGACTGTGAAGTGTATTGAATTGCCTGCTACCATCTTTACAGATACACCGTGGTTCCACTTTTTAAAAGCAGTTAGTGATTTGAGTGCCCATAAGAACACATTAGAACTAATCGGATTCTTCAAAACCTGCTAGCTATATGGCCTGTGTGGCTTTTTATATTGACAAAATAGCCCACTGATACCCTTAAAGCTGCTTAAAGCCTGTGTCAGCCAGCATTCAGAATCTAAGCAGAAAAAAGAAATAGATGAAATGAAAATTAAAAGATACCACAGAAATTCAGTAGCAATCTGGAAATCTATCTCTAATATTTCTGGTCCGTGTATTCCTCCTTTTCAAAGCAATGAAATATCTGGCATCCTTGACTTCTCCTTGACTATGTTATTTTTTTGTATCCATTTCTTCTGAATAATCTGATCAAATCAGAAAAAAGTGCTATGACAAGTGTGGAATTTGCCAGTGGTCCGAGTCATGGGATAAAAAGACAGTGCTCACTCCCAGGAAAGCTTCTCTTTTGATGTCCTTCGCCTCAGAACCCAACAGGCTAAACAGATGTGCTTAGAAAAAATCCGAAAAGCTTCTCTTTCCTTCCAAAACTGATCAATCATAGAAAAGTCCATAAAATATAAATGGGCTCTAAATACCTGTGGATCTTCCTGCAGTAAGTGAAGCCCCAATGGCCCAAAGTTATATTTCCTATTTCGCACCTTCATCTTTTTCCTATCTTTTTTTGGACATGCAGATTTTAGCTTGTGACATCAGCATGTCTTGTTGAAGCCACTGGACATACTTTCTGTTTTTCCTTTCATTCCAGAGCAAATGAATCAACTATCCTTCCTGCGTAATAGCAGTAGCTAAAACCATGGAAGCTCCTCTCTGAAGACTGGAATAAATTGGAAGGCCAATAGCATCCTGACTTGTATCAGAAATAGTGTGACCAGCAAGACCAGGGAAGTGACTGTCCCCCTGTACTTGCCACTTGTAACTGTGTAGTTTTCAGTCAGTTGGGGTAGGCAAAGACTACAACAGAGCCACAAAGGTAATAAACTTCTTCCTTTCTCCCAGGGTCATGCAGTAGGAAGAACATTTTAAAGAGCATTGTGCTGAAAGCATTGGAATAGTGACAAGGGCATCTGACTCATGAAGTTTTCTACTCTGAGAGGTCTTTTCATGTCCCCTATAAGCAGCTAGTGCTGCATCAACAGACAACAGCTACCGAATCCGTTTCTGACCAGCTCATGGCTCCAAATAACAGCAAACCCTATAGGCTAACAACATGCTATTGTCGAAGATAATTCAAATGCAATGATCACATTTTTACTTTGTGTTAACTGGTCATTCCTATTTGTATAACAGTGTTTCCAAGTACTGCTTAAAAGCCAGATAAGTTAATTAAGTTGTTCAAATGTGTACAATACTTTAAATTAAAAGCAGATTTGATTTGTCTTAACCACTGTACAAATGCATTAGGGACAGGATTGTGATATCCCTTGAAAAGACAGCCGTCAGAAAATCACCCTGACCATTAATTGAGTACTAATGGCAGGTATTACTATCTGGAATTAATTGTTGGTTGGTATATAAATATATAATATTTTAGATTCTAGCTGCTGCTCCAGTCAGTATGTAGATGTTCCCTTAATTTAATTGAAACCAGGTTTTTGAAGGAGAAGGGGATCAGTGAAATCCTTATGTTTTCACTGGGTATATTTAATCCTTATAAGAAAATTGAGAAATTGCTTATGTCCCGAAAATAAGTAGCTATGATTTTTGTGGCAGTGTGTTCATCAAGTCACAAAACCCCCCACTATTTCAAAGTACTGACCTAACTTGCCTCTCACCTTACTATCAACAACTTTCTGAGACTGATCAAGGTGGGCTGTAGTGCCCACTTTGCAAAGTCTCATTTTGCATGAGAAAGCACATGTTATTTCTAATGTGTAACTACATAGACCTTGTATTCCTGGAAACTGCAAGCCAAGGAGTCTCCAAAAAGGAAAATCACGTTTTGACAGTTCATGTTACTTAAAAGTTAAGTACAGAATCAAAGAGGAAGGTTGGGCAATAAGGACTGGAATAGGGACAATTACGTTGTTCCAGAGATCCGGGGGATGATGCTCAAGAAAAATTAAGCTCTACTTGCTCAAGTTATTTATGATATGGCCCATGTACCTTGCATCACATGCTCTCTCTGGGCATTATGGATTATAAATCTGTGCAACAGCAGTCTCTAAAATGCATGATGGTTGCAGTAGGAAGCAGAAAAAGAAGGTAAGAGGGAATAGAGAAGGAAGTCAGACTTGACAAGCATTTTTTTTGTTTACTTGTTTTGTGAAAATAAGCTGAGGAGTATCACATGCAGCAGAATGAAAGACCAGTTTTGTAAGTATCTGTGTGATCTTTCATGCATCTTTTAAAGTCTTGGGTGTAATATTTGCATATCTGCCTTTCCTACAGGTCCCTTCACTAGAATGCTGTAATTGCACCCTTGGGGACTGGCATTTGTAGCTCTCTCCAGAATCACTTCATTGAACACTCCTGTAACTTCAGTTGCTCTTTTCTAATTACTGACTCTACTAGAAGCAGACCATGGGGGAACCCTCTGAATTTCAATCAAAGAGCTTGTCACTTCATAGCACACTTCTGGGTTTTTTTTGTGAAAAGAGATTGGAGGGAAATTGTGATACAACTTTCCCTTAGTAAACACAAACACTTTTTTGGTCCTATTTTTACTGTGCAAGTTGCTAGGAAATTGAGTTCAGAGTACTGAGGACACAGTTCAGAAGATTTGAACCCTAACATACCTGCTTTACTGAAGAAGAATAATGAAGCAGAATAGCCACAACTGCTGGAATAGTTTCACTCTATTGAATTGCATCAGCTTTAGACAACGAGATATGAACTGTGACCTGTGGAACAGAATGTTGTAAACAGCACGGCTGTGTGCACAGCACAGCCCCTCTCTTTATCCTGCCTTCCCCTTTAAGTCTTTCTAGCTTAGAGTTTAACACAAGCTACTGTCTCACCAAAAAGAATGAATTTTGGTAATTGTGAGATGTCTAGACATCTGAGCTTCAACTCCAAGCTGAGTCTCACACATTTTTTTTAATTCATATTATCTACATCTAATGTGATCTATTCAGTTCACATAGCAGTTTGTTTCCAATTAAAATGAAGTTGTAAAAAGGTACAGCATAATTTGAAGTAGTTTTAGCAGTGATAGGAAAAGTAAATTCAATTCAAGTGTGGATAGGGTTTATGGGATTGCAGGGTTTTAGGTTTTGGTGTTGGTTTTTGTTCTCACACTCCTCTGTAATTCCTAATTTTGGACAGAACAGATGGGCTGAAATTCTCTCTTTCCCTTGTTTCCCTTCTGGGAGACACATTCTCAGGGACAGATTCACTGGTATAACTGAAACAGGGAACATGCCTGCTGCATTTCTGACCCACTGAAATGGAACAAGAAAGTGAACTTCTACATGACTTTTTAGCCAAAGGAAACAATATATATTGCTGTTAGGAAAAGGCAAATAGAAGTCTTTGCATACACGATGCTGTAACAGATTACTACAGCTGCTGTGAGGTCCACAGATTGCCCTGAGAGGAGCCCACTTAGAACACCTTTCCAGCTGTTTTCTAATTTGGGTTTTCAGACTCATATTAAACTTCCACTAGTCTCCAACCCCCTGTTATTGCTTCCCATTTCAGGAACATACCAGCAGTGGCTCAAGAGCCTTTTCTCTCTGACAGTCACCACATATTCTCACTCTCTCCAACACATTACTCTTAAAATATCTTTTTCTCCATCTTTGATATCTAATAGTTTTATTTATATCACCATATTTAAATCTGCTAGAATAAAAACGTTCAGAATACAATTTCCATTTTGATTTCACAAAATGGAGTTACAGCTAGCTGGAAATACAAAGTTGTATGTAGCAGGTTTTAGTGCCACTGGCTTAAATGTAAATCTTGTACCATACAAGGTCATTTCATTCCACAGGCAGGAGATTTAAGTTTCCATTACAAAACATTTCATTTCTTCACATACTAAAAATGAAGTAGTTCACTCTGATCATCTCAGGACAGTAGGCTTTTAAATCTGATAACATATTATTTAAAATTGAACAGTTAGAATGCACCACTTCTGCACAAATGAGATGACATAAGAGGTATTTTAGAAGGTGCAACAAGTAGCAAGAGCCACTGCAGCACTTTAGAGGCCCCAGACAGCCAGGCTAAGAAAAACCAAACCCTCTCTATAGCAACAATGTTTGAAAAAGCCAGACAGAAATGTATTTCAAAAAAAAAAAAAAGGTAAAAAAGTAAAAAAAGTACTGTTCTGGAAAACAAATCCTAGAAGAATAAAGGTATAAAAATAAGCATTTGTAATTCTCAAATTAAATAGCCTTAATGTATAGAAGAAATAAGGAATCTAAACTGAATTAGGGACATCCAATACTGAGACTTCAAAGGGGTTTAATGCTAACTAGGTAATCGCCTACGAATTATAATTCAGAATAACCTTTTTAAATACCCCATTGTTGCTCGATATCATATGTGGGGGTTTCTATTACGCATAAAATATATTGATCTTACCGGAAGTAAGTAAACTATATATTAACATAGCTATTAATTTTATTGTAGCTCATAATGACTTAGTTTTCCAACATAAAATGAGCAAGTGCTGGTTATTTTAGATATAATAACCTTAAGTCACTGTTAAGGGGCACAAGCATTTAAGGCTTGCAAGCTCAAGCTAAGGCCATTATAGAAAACATAGAATGATGGACAGTAGTGCGCTGCTGAGGCTTTGGCAGGAGACTGAAAGTCACAGTAAAACTAACATCAGCCCATACATCAACAGGCCTGGGCACAAAAGACTTTTTCAGCTTTATGAGTCTAAAATTGATTTTTTAAATAAGTAGTTACACACACTAGCAAAGTAGCTACAGCGATGGCTAGTGTATGGGATTCAGACTGCAAGATTTCAGAGGACACTTTACCTGACAGACGCTCAGCAGTGGCAGGTCAACCTCACTGGAAAGAAGCCCTATGCTGCTTTGCCAAGAGAAATCAATTCATTATATTGATCTAACAAGTACCACTGCCAGCCTTGGCTATGGAGCTGGTGCTGGAGATGGAAAGTGCTGACCCACTAATGCTTGCATTAGCGTGCTGCATGGCTGTGCCAGCATCAGCACACAAAATTTGTGCTCCATGGCTGTGTGGACCAGCCAAAACTATCTGGGACATATTCTATTAGAGATAATACTGCTTTCATTCCAACAAGTGGTAACTCTATTGAGATTGGCTAATTCAATTTTCCCCATCTTATCAGATTTCTTTTTAATGAAACTGAACAATAGTTTCATATGTTATGTTATTAGTTTTCCCAATGGTAGCAGCAAGACTAACTCAGCTGAAAGCTGAGCAAGTGTTGTGCCAGTGTTGACTGTTTATCATCACCAGGTGCCAATATTGCAAAGCTGCCTTAGTCCATTCCTTTTTGTTTATTTCCCATCCATGGGGATTCACAGCTTGGAGGTCATCTTCCTGATCCATCTAGTCTGTATATTAGCATGTACATGCATCTAAGTACTAAACCCCTGAAGAGATCTGAAATTATCTGAGGTGTCATGGTGATAGAAAGATACTTCACACAGAAATTAGAAAAGTTTCGGTTTGCTTTATTTATTTTTTTTTGAGAAGGAAAAGAAATTGTAATCTTAGATGTTCATACTTACAGTTCTCCTTAAATAAATATCTTGCAGCATAGAATACACAGGTTTTTGTCTGAGAGAAAACATCCAAATCCTCCTGTTGTGTTTATCAACTCAAAATCCTTTCATCAATTAACCTCCAGAGGTGCTCAAAAAAAGTTGCTATTCTTTCAGTTAGATTCCTGCTGCTTCAGCTGATTTATCACATTACAAAGACCTACACTGTGTTGGTGTTTGCAGGGAAATTGCATTGAGAAGGCAGATTCATTTGCATGATTCTTGCTGAGATGTTTTTGTAGCTCGCTTTACCTTTAGAAAAATGTTTTGTTTGATCCATGTATTTAGTGGTGGTGAGAAAAGCACAGTCAGCTTCTGCACACTGAACCCTGTAGCACATTAATTCAGAGAAAAGACCCAGAACACACAAAACAATCCCTTTGCCTCAGCTCTCAAATGTCTCAACTCACTTTGGTGTGGCAGAGGCTTTGATTCAAAACCAGAAAGGTAGGTCTACTTCAGAACTCCTTGTTTGCTAATCTTCATTGGCAGATCCACACACAGTGTTGTCTAAATCCAGGATGAGTTCATGTCACAGAAGTCATTGAAGACACCACATAGACTATCCCTCCCTGGCTCGCTTCCTCCCCCAGCATCAGGGTATAAATAGAGGATTATAACAAAAGCCTCCAGCTTTAACTGTTGGTCAAACCTTGTCCCCCTAAGTCACTTCCTGGCCTTCAGGTACCACCTGGTTCACACACTTACCCCCAGATCCTGACCAGATACTATGCTTTCAAGCCTCTGCCTTTTCTCCACCACCTGGCTTATCTATTGTAAAGGCTGCACTGAACAAAACTATTCTGCCTTCAGTAGAACTATTGCTCCCAGAGCCAAATACATGCAATGGCCACAATTATTAAGGATAAGATGAAGTCATTACTTTAACAGTTGCTATCAGATAATAGCTGAAAATCTGGTCAAAACCACTTAGTCCTGGCAAGTTCTCCCTGTCTTAAGGCATTGTTGTCAAAGATGTTATGGTTAAACCCCATCATTTCCACAACTGGGAAAACCGGAAGTGTAACAATGACCATTTCATCGATACATTTAAAAGCCTCAAAATATGATCATTTCTTTATACACAGTGCCAGCAACTGCAATGCAGCATGTCAAAGGAAGCTAGGCAAACACAACAGCAGTCTAAAGATAAATGGTTAAATGAACCCAGTTTTCTGACCCAAATAAAGTAGTAAGACAACATCCACATTGTATGGGATAGAGAAGAATCTGGTTAAGGCAGCCATTGCAGCTACCTTGGTGTCTGGTTTCATTGTGTTTGCATAGCTTTTCAACAACTGAAAAACAATGTGCTGGGAACAGCTCCAATGTGTCAAAACTTCTGTGAGACGAAAACTACTGTTCATGACTAAACCAGACTGAATTTTATCACGTCCAGATTACAAGGAACAACAGCAGCAATCACAGATACTTTTTGAGCTCAGTGTCTGTTTGGTTTTAAAGCATTTATTAAAACAATTATTCTTGCCCTGGTTAGCAGTAGTAACCCCAGCACCAGTGGTACTGTGCAGCTGGGGCACCCTGCCTGCTGCAAGAGCAGGAGCAAACACCTGGCTTTTGAATCAACTGTCATGGAAATGTCTGGGGCTCAGCATTATCCTCATGTGCTTCCAGGCACACCTTCTGCACCACCTGTAATGCTAGAAGCTACAAGATTTGCTCTGCTGCTTCCTCAGTGATTTGCAATGCCCAGGTACCATACAACTCAAACAGAGCATGGCAATGCACATCTTCCACAGAGCAACAGGGCTCCCTGAGAAGTAATTCAGCTTAATGCTGATTGGAAGTATACCTCTGCTCTCATAAGGAACAGTACGCTAATTTCACCTTAGAGCCGAAATCACCTGCTGTACTTATCCTTGTTCTCCCCATCCAGAAAAGTATTGAGGACTCTAAACTCCAGTAGATCTCGGCAACACACACTTTTTCCCCTTTGCCTCCCCAGTACTAACATTATTCTACAAATAAACAAACTAAACAATTACAACAGGAATACTAAGGCATTCAGCAAATGTTCAATATTAGAGGTACTTAAATATTTATTCCTGAAGCTAGACTGGAGCTTGCAGTGTGCATTTAAAAAAACTACAATTATTTGCATTACAAAAGCACCTGGGAACCTAGTCACAAATAGGACCCTATACAAACACTGAGCAAAAAAGTCTCTGAAAAGCTTTTATGCTAAAAACTACTGAGCAGTAATTTCAAGTACTTGTTATTTCTTTTCCAAGGTTGAGCTCCTAGTGTTCAGCTGAAGAGACAGTAAATATAGTCTTACTCTGAGAACTCTGTACACAGATTAAAAGCACCAGAGTCTTGTGCCTCACTGGCCAGCTCTTACCTATCATAATTCCTCATTGTTTCATATGAAACAGCAAAGCAGAGACCATTTGTATTGTTCTTTTGGCAAATAAATTGCAATCATAACACTGTGTCTATATTTTACATATATATATATATATATATATATAAACCCTTGGTTTAGGAATTTCAACACTAGATCACTTTTTTTAACCTCTTTAGTTCTAAAGATGGTATGAACTGATATGTTTTGCCATTGAATATGTATCTATCTGTTGCAACATTGCGTTTACTTACAAAACGCTCTAGGTCATGCTGGTGATTAACCATTTTTTGTTAGCTCTGAATAATAATGAAACCCAAATATGCTATATACTAGAGAGAAGAACATACACAAATGTAAAGCATGAAGGTACTGCAGTCTGTGCCCCCAACCCTAAATCATGCACGTTTCAGTTTATGATGGATTAGGGAAAAAAAATGATAATGGAGATAACAGGTTGGAAATGTAAAAAACACTTATACAAAATAAATCTCAAGATGTGTGTGCACTACCTTTCCATGATTGTATAGATCATTTAAAAATATAAATACAAAAACGTATCCCAGCTTCTGCAGTTCTAAAGAAACAACCTGTGACCAATAAATCAGAAAGCTGGGTATCTTCTGCTTACTATCTTAGTCTGCCAAACAATTATGCAATGAAATGTTCTAATTGCACTTTGATTTTAATGTTAAAATACATTTCCATGATTTCAGTGGATCTTTACAACACCATTTAATATTTGCCAATGAAGCAAATGAGCTGCAAGTAACATTCACAGATGGTTCATGTTTTCCATTAACTCCGCAAGCTAAGATTTTCTTTGTTTACAAAAAGAAAAAAAAGAAAAATAAATGCTTTGGAAAAATACCATGAACAGGAGGCTTCCCCAGATCGGTAAGCAGCAGTCTGAGTACCTCTTAACACCTACAGGTTGATGCTCATCACTAACATAACACACATTTTTCTTAAGGGGAAAACAAAACCTTGGTCAGGTGAGGAGGTTTATAAGAAACACATGCTAATTTCTAAGCCTGAAGTTTGGAGTGCAACTGGATTACTTCTAGGTTAATGAACCAGAGAACTTCAGAGTAACCTGCTAAGAGAGAGACAAAGAAAATTTCCCACATGTTCATGCCGTTTTTGGGATTTGCTCCTACAATCTGCTTGAGATTAGGGAAGCATTTCTCCCAGGTTGTCTGTTTCTGTTTTTATAAGAATAATTATATCAGCATAAATCCAGACTTGTCAGCTCAGAAATGTTGTAAATATTTCAAATAAAAACACCTGTCTTTACCTTTCTCCAATTAGTTTCTACTCCTTTTATTTTATTTTTTTTAATTTATACAGCAAGGTTTCAGTGCTTCAGTATTTGAAGTGGCATCATTCTGACATACTAACCAGTTTAAATTATATTGACCCAGGGTTCCCACAGCAGCTGTTGATTGATCAGTGTGAATTGAACAGAAAAGGAGAAGAAAGGTCAACACAATGATGATCTTTAAAGCTGTACTTTTGTTCCAGTGCCTACGCTATATGGCAATGCAGTCTCCAGCCCCTTTTTATAGTGCTGTTATAAAGTGGCAAAATACACAGAAATGCAATTTCTTATGTGAGAGAGAAAAGTTGAAGAACATTAACATAACTGCATGTAAGTTGTGCTAATGCCTGACTGTCAAGAAGTCAGCAGTACTGACCTGCTCAGTTTTACAGCCTATGCTCCAATAGTAACACAATGCAGGGAATTAATGTGTTTTGGTTTTTTTTTTGGTGTCATCTAAATTCCTATTTTCATCCCAAACATACAAAAAAAAAAAAAAAAAAGGCCAGGGGGAGAGGAAGCAGATTTGATGCATGCACATTTTTAGGGAAGGGCAGGATAAAGTCTTACTGCCAAAGTGAGAGTGCTGGACTTCCATTCCAGTGTGGGGAACCTGGCCTTCTGCTGTGAGGCTCCAAAGTTATGCTTTAAAAAGTCATTCTTCTCAGTAGCTCACTCACTTTGAAGCAATATCTATATACAAGTAGAACCAACAGTTCTGCATCACAGAACACTTAAGCTGTAATATAACAAGCAAGAACATCATGATGGTTGTTTACCACTAATGCAAACTGCTGTTGAAGTGCTGTATTGCTGAACATTCACTCTGGCTGGGTAAGTTCCCTCTACATTTGATTAAAGTTAATGGTCACCAGTTAAGCTTCCTTACACAAAACTGAAGCTTTTTTTTTTTTTTTTCATTTGATAATGCCTTATTTTCTGGCCAGAAGTGATTGTATTTTTCAAAATTATGTATGTTTGAAGTTATCACCGACAACTTACACAAAAGAAAGAAAATAAAAGGTAACTGCTTCTGTGATCACAGGAACTAATTTCCTGTTTGCAAAAGCTCTGATTCCAATATGCAAACTCCCAGTTTCTGCAGAGTAAGCCTAATTTGGGGGATGTATAAGAATTAGGCAGCACAAGTGCAGCATGTTCAGCCAATACATCTTGGAATTAAATCTGTGTAGGTATACATGCTTTCTCAAAGCACCAGGCTCACAACAACTGTCTTAAGAGCACAACAGCCCTAACCTAGCTCCTGTACATGTAAAAATCCTGCACATGATAAAGTACTTAAAATTCACCCCACAAACATTTCTGGAACAAGAGGTGGACATAAACCCTCAAATGCAGACACTCTTAAACACAGAAGCAGCGTAAATTTTGCACAGTTTTTCTACACTGTATTTCAGTATCTGTGCAGATACTCCTTCTGTTCAAACGAAACACGTGCAATGAAACCACAAAACTTCATTAAGAAATATTGGTTCCTGAAGCATTGCATCACTTCAGGCAACTGAAAATCACAGCAACTCAGAGATTGCCTATTATTTTTCCTCCTAAACACTGTATGAAGAACTGTGAAGACACACTGCCTGACAATCATACAGTCTGTTCCCAAATCATTATCGAGGCACAGTAACTTAGAGGCCTATTTTCACGCTGTGTTGATAAGCCTATCTGAATATGAGGCACTTACACTGTGATGGCTTACACAGAAAGTATATATTTGTATTGATTGCATTATGTTTCCCATCCATTCTTCCTGTATCTGTTGCCTATAAGTGATGATCACCTTCCATCAACAGAAAAAGAGAAGCCAGGATCAGTGAAGACCAGCAAAGACAAGAATGAGCCTCTTCTGGAGCACACTTATGGCCAGATTGCTTAGACTGTAGTCTAACGTTTCTGTAGAAAATGCCTAATATAATATAGACATCCTTCCTACTTCTGTTATTAGCATTACTTTCAGTAATGGTGACTAGGTGTAAACTGAAAGGCACAAACATTAAAGGACAAACCCCAGCTGCTGATACTGCTGAATTAGAAAGGAAATTAAGATCCACTCAAATACAGACAGAGCAAGCACACTGTCAGTTTGGAGCGAATTTTCAAACCTTTTGATCCATTGGGGGTGGAGGCATGCACATGCACACGTGCTCCTCTTTCTTCTGAGAGCAGCAGCTCTTCTATGGGTATTTTCTTTGCAAGCTTGCACCTCTGTTGCTGGCTGTAGGAGTGCACTTCACAAATCAGGAACTTTTCTCCTAATACAGGGACACAGCTGACCTTTAATGCCCCCTTCTCCCTCTGAGTTCATAGCTTTTTGCCTTTGACCTCACTGCCCTCTTAAACAACTTTAGTGAAGTAGAGTCCGCTTAGTTGGCACCTCCCATGAAAGCACAAAAACCAATTAAGTGACATGCTCCAGTTAATGTGGGCTTTTGAGCCAAAGTAGCACTTTCAATTTCTAACATGGAAGTGTGAGTTATTAAGTGACCAAAACTACTTGGGTATAGCACTATTTTAATAACAGATATATTGCAAGAGCCAGATATTAAGAGCTGGGTTAAGTGCTAGTTGCCTGTCTAGCATGGCAGCTCTGCTGTACTGCTAGGGAAGGACCAGCACAAACAACGAAACCTCTTCATTGCAGCTCATCCAAGCAGACATCTTCTGACAGGGTCTCATGTCTGGGCACAGTGAACAGCAGAGCTGCATGACGCACAGATACCACATACCCCTCAAATCCTACTTAAATCCTGGCTTAGGGTTTGCTATGTGCCCTGTGCTCCTCACCTCTGCTTTTGAGGGATATGCTGCAGCACTGTGCTTTACTGGCAGCTAACAATGTATAAACAGACCACCTATTTTTAAGTCCTAAAGGTATATCTACAGCCTCATATGCCCTTTTTCCAGGTATTCTTGGAAATTCACAAACACTGTTTGCATTTATTTTCTAATTTATATAAGCCTTACATACCAGTAGTGTTGAGTAAATTACTTAAAACTGAACAATCCCCAGCTATTGCAGCTACCTCAGCTAAACACCTTAGTTCTCACCTAGATTAACTTTCCTCAGCCCATAGCCTTCCTCTTCCCTGTCTCACAACCCTTTTCCCTCTTTCTCCAGACAAGTCTGTCCTATTTCATGATACCCACTCTTCTCAAAGTGCTGCTGCATCAATGCCTGGTGTCCCCTTTGCAGCAGCATGACCTAGGCCACCTCCAGACCTCACCCAGATGCTCTCTCACGCCCCAGATTTTTTTAACTTCCCCCTCAATGGTTAAAAGTAAATCAAACCCAGGGCTGTTTGCACTAAGCAGCACTCACCCATGCATTTGTTTTGTTAGGTACAGATCTCTGCACAGCACTAATGTTTTTCTCCCAAAAAAGAAAAAGCATCCTGAGTCAAACAGTTTCCTCAGGCCTGAGAAATGGCCTTACAGCCACTGCACTGCTCACAGGAGCAGAAACACTGCTGCACCAGTAAATCCAACCCTTAAGGCCCTGTTCCTCAGAAGCAGCTTTGCTTCTTTAGGAGATTCACCCTGAAGAGCACCTATGAGTTTGAAATGGGTGTAGCTACTTTCAGGTTTTATCTCACTGCCTGGCCAATAGCAGAATGTCCCCTGTTAAAGGAGGAAAAATTCAAAACAAGCACCATAATGAGAAAATACAAGACTGCTTGAAAAAACGCTTATTTGACTATTTTAAAATAATTGGGAAAAAAAACTCCTTTGCATGAGGAATAAGCACAATTTCAGTAAAAGACAGTGTCCAGGTGTTTCAATTTATATCATTACAAGTGTATCCATTTAGCTGGATAGGTAAAGGAATTCTCTGATTTACTGTCACTGTAAAACAAAACAAAACAAAACAAAACAAAGCAATAAAAATAAATAAAGGCAGCTCATTCTGCCTGAGTGATAGTCTGTGACTACAAACATTTTTGGTTATTGAGTTTTACATGAATATGTCAGTGTTTTTACCACATAACTAAAGAGTATGCCCCAAATGTGAGAGGCACTATAACAAAGCATACATACACAACAGCTCCTTGAGTACTGAGGACTTGGCTGAAGAGCTTTTGAGTTTTAAGGAATATACTTTTCTATAAAGCAGCTGCAGAAAATCAGCTGGTGACCTGCTTCTGATGTACAGTGCCGTATTACCAAGAGTCATTTAAAGCACCACACAATTGAAATAAGGAAATAAGGGGACACAATTGAAATAAGGAAATAAGGGGACACGAGTGTATGATACCTACGACTGAGCCAGACAAACCACACAGGAATTAATTTTTTTATTTTGTTAATGCTAAGCCTGTTTAAAAACCAAAATAAATCTAAGCCTCTCAGCTTCGAAGGTTGAATATTTAGTTTAAAGCAGTTTAAAGCAGTTCTATTTCTGGGCCCCAAACAAAACCAACCAAAACCTTTTGACGCAAATTGGCTTGGAAACATCATACAGGTGGTACTTCTGCAAACGCCCAAGAGCTACAACTTCTGTTAGCAAGACCTCGCTCTATTTAGGAGGCTGGTCCATGATTTGTGCATGTGCAGGATGGCAAGGATTAAAGTTTCTTAATTTATAAATTTCATTTTAGGCCTTTCTGCAGGAAAAGACATTTTTACCTTTTGTTGTCCTAGGGAGAGGACAGCTTTGTTGACCCTTCTTTATAGTGTAAGTGTTGTAGACAGTGGAAGAGCCTCTGTTACTTTTCTAGACCTTGAAACGTTTCTGGTGCAAGTGGATTTGCAAAGGCTTGGGAAAATGTAGTGACATTCAAGCAGACAAATACAAGTTTGCTTTTCCTGTGCTGTAATAGCAGGGGACATTTTTCTGCAAGAGTTAACAGTGATACTTTGATATTTTTTATACTGTAAATGCCATTAAGGTCAGTTGGTATAGGAGAGGAATATGTAGTCCTGGAGCTTCTGGCTGTGTTGATGCAGTTACTGCAGGCCTAATCCTGCTGCTTTTCCATCAGCATCATAACCTTGCTTTCTAACATTGTGCGAGACTCTCTCAGCCCAGATGAGAAAGGAGCTGCTCCATGTCTCCTCCAAGAAGAAAACTAATCTGTAGCACACCGATTTGACAGTATTGGTTAAAAAAAAAGAGTTGGTACTTCTAACTGGGATTGTTTTAAATGGCCTGTACCCAAGGGAGCCAGCAGTGTGGAGGCTGAATCGCCCTCATTGGAAATGACAACTATTAGGTGTACTGAGCTGTACTTATCTGAAGTCAATGGCCAAACAGATCCAGATTTGTGAGGTCCTATAAGCAAAGAATCACAGCTAAATATCACAGAAACTGTGTAAAATGTATTTTGCTGACTGAAACTGTGTAAAATGTATTTTGCTGACTCTCCTTGGCCCTTACTGACTAGACTCAACCCAGTGTGGGGCGGGGAGAACAGCCCAGTATCTGTATTTGAGCCATGTGAATGAAAAGCAGTGCCACTTTCATAGCCAGGAATTTTGTAACTTATGGATCAGGGTATTATAACCAGCTTAGACCAAACAAGAAGAATTATTCAGTCTGAATTCTGACTAAATTAGGTGCTTAAGAAGTACAGGGAAAGCAACATGGTAGGAGACCCAGATTCAAGCCTGTGATTCCCCTATAGCCTCATTTTTTAAATTTTCATATTTAAAGTACTTAATTAATCTATACAGAGTTTTTAATACAATACAGTTGATTAACGCTAGTAGTTTCAGTGCCTTTTTAATATAACAAATCTCTTCTGAGAAATATTCCCAGTTAATGATCTGTGTCATTTTTTAAAGTTTGCCTTCTGACTAATTTTAGTGGAAATATCATTAAATCCTTCATTATACTTATTTATAGCAAGGACTGAATTGGATTTTAGATGTGATGATTTTGCCATAATAAAGACCTACAGCTCTCAAAACACACTGCTCTCTCTGCTTTTTGAGCTTTAATATGAAGTTTTGGAACTAAGAGTAGCTTCAAAATAAAAAGGTGGGGAGGATAAAAAGAGGTTTTGGTGCCACTTTGCTGCCAGCTGAGCTTCGCAGGAAGATGCCTTGAGGTGCTGGTCCACAGTGCATCTCTCCACACCTCTGCAAAATCTCCTGCCCTTCCCAGCACTCTCCCACACCTCATTTCAGTCCTTGCACTGCAGCGTCCCACTCCCCACGAATATCAATACCATTGTGTTGAGGCTGAGCTGTGGATCTCTGGCAGTGACAGGATGGAGACAAGAAAGTCACCCCTTCTATGGGGTGAGTGGGTGCACAGGCATTTCTCTGCCCTTTCCCCACAGCCAAATCATTCAATGTCTCTTGTCTCCTTTTCTGCTTCACATGCAGGGATACTTTTGCTGTGTCCTGTCTCATTAACCAGTGGAGAAGGATGATTTCTCCAGCATGTCCCACCCAGCTGAGGCTCCTTGTGGTGCTTGTGCCAGCCAAGGGCTGACTGGCACAAGACATCCCAAAGTGCTTAAAAGTGGAGATTAAGAATCACATCCCACTGACACCCCAGGCAATGAGCACAGTGAGTTTGGCTGTTGCCTATGTAAAGATATTGCCTGGGCCCCTACTTTTACTGGAGGACTGAAATAACAGCTGATTTGAGAGCGAAGGGTTGGGCAATCATGCGGAACTTTTATCAACTACCTATCATCTCGTAAGCTGAGCAATTTTTATCTTCACATTTGGCTCAGAAACAAGGCAAAAATATCCATATTTCAACCATATACTTTTATAACAACATTGCATTGATCAAGTCTCCTGTAAATAAACATGATGTAAATATTGGTCTCTGGTTTTTAGCAGAAGTGCCGTGGGGTTTTTTAATTT
This sequence comes from Neopsephotus bourkii, assembly GCF_033783945.1. NCBI lineage: Eukaryota > Metazoa > Chordata > Aves > Psittaciformes > Psittacidae > Neopsephotus > Neopsephotus bourkii. The sequence continues at coordinate 2,119,006 of NW_026901434.1, read as the reverse complement.
CTGTACACAAAGTATTTTCTTCTATTTCTGAGTGAAGCAAATCCTGGGACAAGTGGGTGGTTGTGCCTCAAGGCCAAGGATGAATGCAACACAGGCAATGGCAATGGCAGGTGGCAGTGCCAGGAGCACCATCATGTGAGCTCCACCAAAACAGACAAAGCATTGACCTTGGTGATGGGAACTGTAATGCATTTTACCCATGCCTCTGGTCCTGCAGGGTCCCACAGCTTTTCCTGAAGGAAGGCAGAGGAGCTTCGCTGTCAGCTGCCATATAGGATGCAGCTTGGCACCCATGCTTCCCCTCCCCATGCCAGGGAAGACATCCATGTCCCCAGGCATCACCTGCCTCGGCTTGCTCTACATTTCATTCAAGGGCTCTCCTCCTCTCACTGTTTACTTCTGATTTTTCATTCCTGGCCTCGTTTTCCAAGGCTCAGGGAACTCCTGCTGATGGGAAGCTGGCCACAGAGGGTAGGATGGGTTGCTCAGGTTCAGCTTAAAACCACTGTAGATCTGCTGAATGTGCCAGCTTGGCCTCCCTCACCTGGCACAGGCCAAACCTGAGAGGTCTTGCACCCTATGTTGAGCAAAGTACATTGTAAATGGAGAGTAAGCTGAGCCAGAATTCAAAAGACATCAGGAATTTTTGACAAATGGGCAGTGCCCTGTACCTATGCACAGGCATGCATGAGCCCAACTGTGTGGCAAATGTAGCTGTGGTGTCTGGTGTGAAGGTACACCATCACCACATGCAAGATGCATTTCTTCACGTGTAAAATATTAAGCATTATTTATGCATCTTCCTTTACTTATTTTCACTCTACTGGACATAGCATGATGTTTTCCTCATCATTGTATTAGACCTTGAATTAACGGAAATTCCTTATGAGGGGGTGAGGGTTTGGTTGGTTGGTTTCTTTTAATTGCTACTTTTAAATTCTACTGAAACAACAAGTAAACAAATAAAAAATTCATTAGAGAGAGGCAGCTCAACTTAGATGAAAGTTTTATAGCATATAGCTCTGCTTTCAAAAGCAGAAAATCCAGTCACCGGGTCATTAGCACAGCATGCAGCACCGCAGAAATGAGGAACATTAGAATTTGAGTAGTTTGCAAGATTTACTAATATTTCAGTGTCTTAACAGCAATGTTTCAGACTAAAAGCTTCCCAAAAGGCACTTAAACATTTAAAATACCAGATCCAAATGGCTGTGGATGCATTTACTCATTACAAGCATATTTAAAACAATGCATTTGGGCTGGCTTGTGGCGACTTTGGGACTACTGTGGGAAGGCAGGGCAACGGCATGAGAAATACTCATTCCTTATTTCGCCCCTTTGCAAGGGCAGTCAGAGCATATCTGCTCTTGAGCATGTGTGGAATGACTACTACAGTGCCAGAGGTGCTCGTGGGAGTCGTTGCATGTACAGATTACATTTTAGTGTTAGACTGTGAAGATTCCCCTGAAGAAGCTAACTCTGATTATGATCCTAGCTTGATAGCTTTGCTTCTTTGAACATGTCAAGTTAATTTCATGCTGAATAAGGAAAAAACTTATGCCTGTCACAGTGCTGTATATCAGTCAGGGGCTAAGAACAAAGGCTGTAAAACCCAACTGAGTAGGTTTGCCACGTCTTGGCTACAATAGGTGAAACACAAGTGCCTTTGTGCTTTTCACAGCCCAGATGAATTTCCCTTTGGAAAAAGAGGTGGCTACAGTGTGGTCTCCATTAGCATGTCAAATAGCTTTGCTCTTCAGCACTGGTCAAGAGACTGTGGGTAGAATGGCTCCACAAGTGTGTTCGGGGCTGCTCCTCTGCACATCTGCTCCCTTTTTCCAGGTCTGTCTTGAAAGATAGCTATTGAAGTTAGTTAAAAATGAGCCCAAAGGGACTCTTCCCTTTTAAAGTCAGGATAATATACTGCAAGTGAATGAATTTTGGTTTGTTTTGGTTTTTTCTTCTATTTATTTGGTTGGTTGTTGGTTTTTGTTGTGGGTGGTTTTTTTTCCCTAGCTCCAGTCACTTACCACTTTTTAAATCTTTACTTGCTGTTTGATCTTTTCAGTTTCCTCCAGTTTAATATTAGGAATTTTAAAAAAAAAAAAAAAAAAAAAAAAAAAAAGAAGTCTTTCAAGACAAAAACAACCAAAAAACCCCACTGTGTTTGTTATTGAAGCAAACTGCTTCTCCTGGATCAAGGTTTCAGAAAATCTTCATAAGCTACACTGTAGGAATGCAATTACTACCAAAACCAGTGCAATCACAGTTGCTATCTTTTAGAAGTAATCTTTAAAACTTTTGTAATACTTCCAGTAAAGCCATCTCAGCTACAAGCAACTCCACATATAAGAAGTTCCAGAGGTTTTGCAGATGCCCATCATAAGAAACTTCCCACACTTCTGCATGGCCCATCTTGAAGATTTTTCAGGTTTAAATTAAAGTTTCTGAAAGACCAGTGGCCAGTTGTAAAAGAGCATGGCACAGAACACTTCCTTAATGGTAAAAGGTCTTTAGCATTGTTTTCTATTACCATTTAGGACATGCTTCTTTTATCGTTATGAAAGGAATGAGTGTCCTATGGTCATGTTACAAGCTACTGGTGGTTTTTCTATTTAGGGGAAGATAATTGTAAGTGACTTGAAGAGCTAAGCCCCTAAACTTCCTGACAAGACCATTGGTTTCTTTCTCCTCTCTAAATCATAGGCTTTTTCCTCCCCATTATCATCAGATTTACAGAAGAGTTGCTTTGCTTTCGCAGTTTTGATTCAAGGAAAATTCAGTTTTCAATTACCCTACATAATATCCCCAGTCTGGGTTATTATACAAAATGTTCTGGAAAGAATGAGGACAAAAAAAAAAATAAGCATTAATTTCACCTGTATATATTGAGGAATGCAACTTAGATGGAGAAAAGCCTCAATTCTGTGTTTTCTTCAAGGTCAAATTTACCTTTGAAGGCTGAAAGAGAAATCCTGTATGCAGATCTTTGGGAGAAGAGAGTGAGTCACCCTCCATTCCCCATTGCACAGAAGGTCTAATCAAAGACTGGCATCAGTGGTAGGAATAGCTATAATCACTTTGGGCCGGACTATGCCTTACTAATTTATCAGGACAGCTTGTGAAGAATTGCCAGGACTCTCTTCATGGTTCAGCAGTTGTGACTGTGGCCTTACATCCAGAAAAGACAAAGGCGTCAGGCTGTGCTGAAGCCCCTACAGGTATTAAGCCCATGCAGCCCATGCCTATGCACTACATTGCCAAGCAAGTGGTGTCACTCATCTGTATTGCATGGCATAGCTTGGCATTCCTATCTCAGGCACCACATGGTGATGTCTTGATCATGAGATGGTTGTGTTTGTGTATTTATTATTTGATTGTGTTCGTTACTGCTCTCCTTAAGCAATGATCCATCAGCCAGAGGCTTCATTTCCACCCTATTCTGGTGCATGTCCCCCATGTAACGCAGGGGAAGGCTGAAACAATTCTAGGGTGGGTTTAATTGGTACTAATCTGCAGCTTCCCAAAGTCCATTTGCCATAATAACTGACTCCCTTCCTGTCGAGTGCCTAGAAAGGTGAGAAGAAGAAGGAGGAGGAGGGGTGGAAAGGAGAAGAGCTGTGGATTCTTCTGCTTTGGTGGAGGTTTCAACCAAAAAGTAAATACTTTCAGTGACTTCAAAACTCTTCTTTTTAGCAGTGAAGCTACAAAGTGTTAGTTTGATGGCTCCGTAGGTCAATGAAATATGAATGTCAAGGACCAAAATAATACAAGAATATGACACTTGAAAAGTACACACAGCTGACCCAAACCAGCCTTTTACTTGGCTCATTCTAAAATCCTGTAATTCTAGCTTCCTAGTAAAAAAATTTACCTCTAATTTTGAAAAATGTGTCAATTTGCCGTCACATCCATTTGTGATTCTACAGAAAGCAAGTCGCCATAGATAATTATATGCTCTAGGCTGAGCCCTGCAAATAAACACACACACAAAATCACAATTAAGCCACTGTCTCTTATGTGGTTAAAACACGCTATTGATATTGTTGCATATTTGTGCTTACAGAAAAGATAACAGAAAAGTTTTTTTTTTCAGTGCTGTCTGGTTTTCTGCAGAACGATCACAAGCACCAGAGATCTCACAACTATTCCTTCTCATTCCTTATTTAAAATTCCTAGGGTCTGTTCACTCAGCAAACCATCTTCCTCATTGTTACGTTCCCTCTGCAAACATGTGTAACCACCAACAAATTTTCTCTTTTTCTTCTTTTTTCTCTCTTTAAATCTAATTCTGTCAATGACTATAAAGAAAGTGATCCAGATTACCTGGGTAACAGCACAGTATATCATCTACCTTTTTCAATACAGCTTCTTGTCCACTGAAGAAGAGCAAATGGAAGTGAGTTTTGGCATAAAACTGACAAAGTTAGTATGCATGCATTCTCTTACAATATTGATACAGAGACAGGTGATACTCATGCAAAAAGACACAGTAAGGCTCAGCATCATAGTTTTCTTAGTGCATGGCAGAGAAAAAGAGCAGTAAGCTGCTAAAGCTAGTTGACAAAAGAGGTAATTGTGTCCTTTCTGATTTTAACAAGGGAAAGAAGCCACACACTCTAAAAATAACAGGCAATTTTTTGTGTGATGTAGAATTTAGTCACTCTTATGTGCAATGAAATGGTTGCTCTTCACAAAACTATAAAAAGGTGCAACATGTAAGGTTTAGGAAATTTCAAGCAAAATGTATTTATTAACAGATGATTCTACTAACTCTAACAGTGGCTATTGCACTAGAAAATACTATTCAGATTTTTAAACCATCACATTTAAGTGAATATGTCTATGTAAAAATATTCTAGCAGTCTACCAAATCTTCATAAAATACAATTCATATGAAACGTTCTGGTAATGATCAAGCCAAGGTCTCCAGAATAGAATAGAATAGAATAGAATAGGGTTGGAAAGGACCTTAAGATCATCTAGTTCCACCCCCCCTGCCATGGGCAGGGACACCTCACACTAAACCATCTCACCCAAGGATTCATCCAACCTGGCCTTGAACACTGCCAGGGATGGAGCATTCACAACCTCCCTGGGCAACCTATTCCAGTGCCTCACCACCCTGACAGGAAAGAATTTCTCTCAAGTTCTTAATTTCTCTTTCATCTAATTTGCAAACAAAAAATGACCTGTTCCATGTTGTCTCTTTTAATCATGAGCAGAATGAAGTTTAAGTTCAAGAATTAAATTAGAATGGAGAAGAACTTTCAGATTTGTGGAAAAAGTGCAGAAAAAAGAACTAAAACCTATTATTTGTAAAAGGTCTAGGCAAATGTGTCTACCAAAATTGGACCATAACACCTTAGGTGACTTCAGTCTCTTAAAATCCTGAGTGTGCTTTGTACAAAACAATTTGAAAACACCTGAAGATTCACATTAAAATATGGCAATCAATTTGGTGAGCTTTGTATAATCCTATCTGAAGACTGTGTGATAGAAATATTCTGAAGATCTCCCACTGTATTTGGGCAGACAATGCTAAACATGATATCTGATGGTATTTAATTCCTTCTGATCTTCAGCAGGGGGAATATACTTGATTTTCACTTTCACAAATTTCTAGTTGTCTTATAATAATTTTACTGGGGATTTGCTTCTTAGAGTGTTCCAACAATGACACTGTATTTTCCAGTCCCAAATCCTATGATGGGCTTAACACAGGTATAAAATTCTGCACAGTGGTGCCAGGATCAGACTGACTAAATGAAAAAGAGATGGACAACTGAATGAGAGCACAAATTCACATGTATCTCCCTTATTTTGGCACTGGGCAAAAAGACTTCTCTACTGACTTCTCCTTCAACCTACTGAGCGTAAAGCTATAAAATATTATCAAAAAGTAGGCCATGTTGCGCTGCTTATCATATTTATATTGACACTTCCCATTTTCCAAAAGTAAGAGATTTCAGAGTGGATTCAGACTGCATTTAGAGTGGATGAATGGTGGTACAGCATACTATGGTGATGACTGCTTTCCTCTTCATCTTAGTGCACAAAGTATGTCCTTGTGTACCTAGGGATATAGACATTCTTATTGTAGGAAATGGGACAAAGTTGGCTAAATACAGGGGGAAATGTCAAATTTTATAGCACAGCCTAATAGCGGGTCATGTTAAAAAAAAATAATTTAAAAAAGACATCTATCATGTCTAGAGATATCCCAATAGGAATTTCTCCTCTCTACAACAAAATGCATGTTTCTCTCTCTCTTCTCAGTATATGAGAACTTGCCAACAAAAGCTGCTTTTCAGCTTCCCAGTTAAATTATATTTTTGCTCCTTGCTTACCATTTTTCCTGAAAAAACCTTTGTTTGCTTTGTAACTGGGGAGCAATGGGACTCCAGACCTTTCAAGTCTGTTACGAGACCTCAGTTATACAGTTTATCAGCTGAATCTGTAAATAAACAATGTCTATCCCCAGGCCATCACTCTTTTCAAACAATAAAAAGTTGGATCATTGCCTTTCTGGGTGAACATCAAAAGTTGTGTCCAAGAAGATGTGAAACAACTTCTAGAAGAATAAAGGTGACGACTCAGAGACACTCAGAGTTGCAAGTGCAACTGCTCACTTCACAAGAAGGGTGCCAGTTCTGTGGGTGGCAAACCAGAGGTGGGGGTGTTACAGCCATGATATTCCATACTTTCTCAAGCACTGCAGAGCTGAGATTCTCACGATCCTTTTCGACATTTGACAAATATTTTTCTGTAAACCAGGCACCTCACGAACTTGAATCCGTTTTAATACCCCTGATAAAACCTCCCTCCTAGTAATAATGTTCTGCTTTCTGCTTTATAAACCAACAGAAAATCCATATCTTTCACATTAATTCAGTTGCAAATGCCTTGAAGTGAATATCCTTGTTGAAAATTTATATGTGGTTATAAGTTGTCAGCCTTAGAAACTCATATTTTGGAGACCTAGACCAAAGGGCAGATCTCCAAACCTTTCACTTAAAGTGCTTTGCTGGCAGTTATCATGAATGTCTAGAGTGGACTTTTCTTTCCTGCAATGGAAGTGCAACCCAGTTTCTAGTTCAGAAGTTATTGTAATCCCTTCCTACCCCTCCCTTTCCATTGTTATGCAATAACCTCCTTTTGTTAGAAAGCAACAACAAAAATGAGGTTGTGTCCCCCACTGGGGGTCTTGAAACTCTGTGGCCTCTCTTATGACACCCATGCACCCAACAATGTTCAAAATATTCATAATCTTCCTTAGAATAGGACTCAAACTCCTGAATAAATCAGGAAATACTTTTAGTGGAAGACTTCTCCCTAAATTACATTTATGCAACTTGTTATTACATTTCACATGAAGTGTCAGAGAGGATTATGGGAAATAGGATAGCACCTACTGTAGGTATCTATTTCCCATAGAAGTCATTAGGGCAAGTTTATTAGCCCATCATGGTTGTAAATAATGAATTCAATTCAATATTTGGGATTACCTGCGGTTTAAATTGGTACTGATCTTAGTCTAATGTTTCCAATTTCAGGAATTGAAACACATTATTATATGCCTCTGCCAGCATGCAAAATGTTAATCTTGATAGATTACATTAATCTTTATAAGGAGCACTTTTTTTCTCTACTTATATTTCAGGATCTTAACTCCTCAACATAAGGATGTTTTAGCTCTTTATATTGAGAAGACTGCACATTTATTTTAATTGGATAACTGAGCTTTTCTGCTTACTGAGCTGTCTGCCTGACATTTGCAAAATGCAGCTTTTTTCCCCTCAACATAACCTAACTGTTCATTTTATAAGGCCTGTCATCCAAAATGCAGAACCTAATCCTTAATTAGTTGTCGTATTTGTTTAGTTGTTATACATCATCCACTAGACTGAACTGTTTGGTTTACTGTCCTTTCATAAAGTCCATTAAATGATTATTTTTGCATTCACTTATGTTTTATTTAACAGTTTTTCTGTGTCCTGAACTCCTGGCTTAAGGCCTTTTGTTAAAGAATAGAATCAATAAATTGGTCAGGAATGCAGGCTGCCCAAGCAGTGCATGGGTAAATCACAGATAACGGAAAGCAAATAAAACCCACTCAAAAGCAGGGTGGAGAAGCAGTCTGAAGTGCTGTAGTACCCTAAACACAATGAGGTTTTTTCCAGTTTTGATTTTTCAGCTGTAAATCTCTTTTGGAATCAGGGATCTACAAGACAACGTCTCTCATGGGAAAGTGAAGGGACACTTCACTGCCATCCAGTCCCTGTAAAGCAAGCAATGGGGTCATGGAGGAATGTTTTTTTTCACTCTGACTGATGTGGAACAGGGACTGGAATCCAGGGCAGAGTCCAACCAACACACTATAGATAACCAACACATTAAATGTTCTTAATGACTAATTATTTAAATAAAATGGGAGGTCTGTAACAGAAGAACTGAGAATGACCCGACCCAATATATACATGGCAGCCACATACAGAAAAAAAAAATCCTGTGCTAGAGTTGAGCCAAGAGGAGATTTTTTAAACTATCATCTCCCACATTTATTTGTGAGTGCTTTGAACATGGTTTCAGTGGGCAACACAATTACCCCTACCTACACTTTCACCCACAACTCTTAATCTTAGGACCCCTACCTAACTGGATATTGCAAACCACATACACCAAAACTGCCTACCTTGAATGCCCTGTTTAGTACATTTAGCAGGAATCTGAAAAGTTTGACAGCATCTACTATAGAGACCTAAACAACAGCTGAACAGGAGCTCCTGGCCCTGAATACTGCCTGATTGGGCACCTAAACTGACACTAATGCTTCCCGGTACCTTCATGTATCTGCTCTTTGCAAATGGGTAACCCACAAATCTCATTGGTTTGCTGCATAGCAGGGGGTGTGTCCTAGTCAACTAAAGGCAGTGGTGAAATGCTCAGGAAGTCACATCACTGTGTCAACTGAATCACCATTGCATTTATCCTTCCTGTAGATACAAAAAATGTACCCACATAGTACAATACAAACCGGCATTAAATAAAAGCTTTCTTTTCCATGAAAACAAGTACTAGCTCTTGGATCTAGAAGTACTTCTAATCTTTTTCTTCCATGTGCCAGTCTCAGTCTTACCTCATTAAAAGATTCAAGGTGATGATATATTGGCATATACTACCTAGATTTTCTTCTGATCCTAGTCTGTGTCTATTGTGCTTTCTGTGAAGTGCTGCAAGACAATTATTGGTATGCAGAGCACTAGGGAAGTGCTGGAAAGGCATAAATGTTGCCAGAGAACAATTTCGCTTTCAGACAAAAAGCAAACATCTCTACTGCTGTATGAATCAGATTACATTGTTGTAAGGACTGAAGTTCCAGTATGGAAAGACTTTGCATAAAGCTTGTGTTCTACTGAGAGGTGAAGCATATGTCCTTTAGGGATAAATGAAGCATTATGATGAACTTTCATAAGACTGGTAAGATGACTGCTTTTAATGACACTTCCCTAAATTCTTCAAAGACCTCCTCAAGTCATTGTCTCCCTTCTGATCTCACCTCCCACTCCAATCTTCCCTTCCCACTGAAACAAGGTTTCTTTTTCTTTTTTTTTTTCTCTTCTTTTTTCTTCTCTCCCCTCCACCTACAAGATGATATTTCAGCTCTACTTTAGAGAGGAAATCATTTGCACAGCCTTTTTTCCCTCATGCATCTGTACTGTAGAACTGAAAAATGTGGCAATAAGAACATGTCAAACTTTCAAAATTCACTTGAGGTAAGAAACAGTGATGTGGCACAGCAGCAATTCAAACTGAACACAAAGTTCCCAGAAAGTTAAAGGAAATAAAATTCGAGTTTAAAATCTTTACATTTTATCCAAATAGGATGCTAATAAACAACCTCAATGCCTTAAAGATTATCAAGGACAGAGTAGTACAGGACATGGTATAAAGGGATGGTTCTAAGACTTCCTAAAAAAAATCAATTTAGTCTTTGCTAGACAACTTAAGCTGTATTAGAACTTTAAATAATTGGAAACAAATGCCCTGACAATCTTACTGTATTTTCCTTTTTCTCTTTTGGTTACATGATGCTTTGCTTATTCTGTGACCAATTGTTCAATAAATACAAAGTTTTTATCCATTTAGCATCTCTTAGCTACTTAGTCAAGAAAGGAAGTATGACTGCATTAAATCATAAATAATGATACCAGATATAAGACAGATGAATCTAACCATGTGGAAATTATGTGGTGCTTCAGTTCTCTGTGTGTGTGTGTGTGTGTGTGTGTGTGTCCCACATGTATTTATCTGTTCACATGCTTCTCGCCTTCCTGCAGCCCAAATCTTACTCGGTGTTACTACCCTGGTCACTTCATCCAGCCACAGAAGGAACCACTGTTAATCCCTCATTCATGGTGTGGAGGAAAGTACACTGGTACATTTAGTGCTCGTATTTCATGTAAAGATATAAAGGAGGAATAACATGATACCTCCCTACCATGCCTAGCAAACATCACAGTTTCTTCTCTTTACCTTCCCAGAAGGATCCAAGTACTTTTTAGAGTAAAATTAGCTGCTAAACTGCAAAACATGCAATATTTAATCCCTTACTTAATGTCTTCTCTTCCTGTGCTAAATGACAATGTAATAGGAATGCAGGTAGAAGAATGACATAATTCTGTTGACATGCATGTGACATGATTAATGGCATATTAAACTTATCAGCCTCATCATGATCTGACTGATGGGTAAGTCTAGACCTACAAGCCCATAGCTTGGATGACAAACCTGGAAGTGACAAGAAGGAGCCTATTAGAAGAGTTATCTTTCCTTCCTCCCCCGTACTTGAAGGTGCACAGAAATAGAAGCTGTCCATGAAAAAGACAGCTAGAGGGAAGGTTAACTCCCACCTATCCACCACTGGAGAGAAGTGGTGCAGGCCCAGCTGAGAGCAGCACGCACATACTTACTAGTAACTGGCCCTCCCCAGGAACAGTGCTCAGAGAAGCATTTGGCAGAGCAGCTACAGGCACATTTCTTCCCTCTGGGATTTTTGAGATACTCTTTGATGAAGTATCAGGTATACATGCAGTCAGTTTGGAAGATGCTTTTATTTCCTACGAACAAAACCCAATTCTCCCTCATGTGTCACGAGGTTTTGCCTTAAAAGTACATCTGATACTGGATTAACCTGGTTTTTCTCAGGAAGCAAACCTTTAACCCAGTCCTGTGCTGACTCTCATCACTCTGGCCTCTGGCTGAAAAGCAGCAGCAGCCAAGCTTGGGCCTGCTGATGAAGTTATTGCTCCCTCCCATACACACACACACAGAGACACACACACAGAGCATCCCCTCTCCCCTGGCAGGAGAGCTGGCACACAGGGCAGGCACTAACCACCTCAGGCTGCTCTGCCCAGCCAGGCTCCCACACACCACCTCCAGGCAGTCAGAATTGCTGTGAACCTTGTCAATAGTCAATCGGTTTGTAAGCATATTGTGTGCAGTACAGATGGTGCAACTGTCAACAGCTCTTCAACCAACACAGTAAAAAAGAAAAGCAAAATGACTTTGAACACCAACATATTTTTACCTTTTCAGACTAAGCTTTTATTTTGATATTACAAACCATTTTTCTTTATTCACAAATCACGGTTGTGATATAAACACTAATTTCTAAAGACAGATATACATATTTTCTGGGTTTGTAGGGTGTTTTTTAAATCTGTTTAGAAGTCACTATATTCCACATATGGTAGTAATAATTTTTTTCATAAGTCATATTATCAGTAGTTATTTATATAAGTGAAAACATTCCCAATATATATTGTAAAAAAATTTCAAATGCTTTTCTTACATAACTATTTCAGACATACATTTTAAAATGACTACTAGGAGTACTGTAGGAGCTTTATAAACAAAATATTTTCTAATATGGGCTGCACCCTCAACCTTTCAAGATTATTTTAATAGACTAAAACGCCATATAATCATTTGGAGAGTGGGAGTTGTAAAGCTATCTCATGAAAATTAAAATTGCAAATAAATTCTGTTATTCCCCATGTTAGACATTTTGTGTGTTCAATTAAAAAAAAAAGATGTATCATCCACACTTTGAATTGGAAGCCTAACATTTGGTAAACATTTTTCAAGTTGCTTTTATCGAGGTGTTTAAGTGAAATATACTTTTTTTTTTTTTAATAGGAGGCTTGTTTTGTATATTTTATATTATAAATGTAGGGATTGAACTCTTAATAAATTTCAGTTCATTCCCTCACCAGTATAAATATATGTTACTGCCCCATTTCTCATTGATTAATATAGTCTCTTTCTCTGTTTCAGTTTTAAAGATAATTTATTTTTCATTCTTAGATATAAATGCTACAGAAACTTTGTTTTCAAATCTTGTGAAACTTTATTGATGGTTATTGTTCAACTGATCATACTGCATGCACATACGATGACAAAGAGAAAGCCTGATCACAAACACTTCTTTTAAAGCAGAGTTGTTATAGCAAGTTGGCAGGTTCACAGCGGTGAGTTGATAATTTACTAAGGTGCTTGCCAGTAGGCACGCACATTACACATGAGGATATAACTATCTGCAGCAAACTGTAGCAAGACAGTTTTCTGCTTTATTTATTTAAATACAAAACCAAGAAGACCCGTGACAAACACCCCAACTTAGGTTAACTTGTAAACAGGACAACATGGAAAGAGTCCAAACATATGCACACACAAACTGCAATTTTTCAACTATGCTTGAACCCGCCACCCGGGCATCTGCTGGGCTGCACCTCCTGGGAACAGGCAGGCAGCCTTCTCCAGGCAGTGCTCTGTTCCAGGAAGGTCCCTCTTTCGTCCCAGTTGAAAAGTTGTCTTGGGCCCAATATTTAGCAAAATGGCCTTGTTTTGAAAATTAAATAGGGGCGAGTTGTCATGCCTTGAAAAATTGCAGATTGTTTACACGACACAGTCATGTTTCAAAAAGTACCAAGCTGATGAAAATACCATGATTATCTCTACTCAATGATTGCAATACTTGTAAAATGCTTATATAAATCTGAATATGATTATCATATAATTCCATAAAAATGATACGTCTGTCTCTAACAGTTGGTCTACTAGGCTAAATCTAAAGCATCATAGTCTGTGTATTTCTAGAACTTAACAACTCCACTGCACGGATGTAAATTTTATACATTTTTTTTTTTTTTTACTGGTACAAAGGATTTAAGTTTTTATTACTTTCTTTTTTGGAAAAAAAAGAAAAAAATAGAAACAGTGCTTTTATCACCTTTTATTATTGTTTTTCCCTCCCATAATATAAAAGTCAGCAATGATATCAATAATTTATTTTACTGGAAGAAATATAAAAAGAATGCTTGCTAATGGTCTAACTAGCAGTTTTTGCCTAAATAACTAGTTATTATGGTTAAATAGCTGAATACTGCCTGGTGGAATGCTTTAAAAGGGTGCCTTTGGACAGCTTTGAATCTGATTTTTATGTACAAGTGTCAAAAGAAGCACCCCTACTAAGAACATAACCTTTGGCTTTGAACAAACAGTGAATAATTTAAGACAGGTGATATATGATAGTTGGTGCAGTGGGGCCCCTTTTTGCTTCATTAATTAATATTTTAGCCGAACCCCATTCCTGTGTCCCCAATTTCCTCCCACCCTCCCTCGCATAAACTAAAATAAATGTAGATGCAGAAAAAAATGACTACTGTAGTCACTTACACTCTTACAAAACATGTGATAACCCCGATAGCTTAATATTCAGCATATATAATTCATTTACATGATATAGCACTCTTGATTGTGGCTCTAAACCAGTTTTTATTCATATCTAGCAGCTTTCTAGATCAACCACAAAAACTTCTACAGCCAGCAATCAAACTACGTAACCTTCAGAAATTAAAGACCCACAATATTAAAATACACAGAACAAAATATCTGAGGTATAAGATAAAAAATGTAATTTTTCCTCTTTTTAGAGTTGC